>NC_044348.1:4173712-4879545 GCF_007364275.1 Archocentrus centrarchus | reverse complement strand
AAGTTGTTTCATCTATTTTTGAAAAGCTTTAATAGTATAAATACTTCTTTTTTTTTTTTCCTAAACCAGCATCTCAGAGCAGATTTTCTTATTAAAGTGAGGCGACATTTTACTTTCAGCGTGTAAAAGCCAGTAGAAGACTGTCAGGCTTTCAGGTTTTTGAATAACTTTACCAAGCATGATGAGTCCAGACATTAAGCTGACTCACCAAGACATGTTTCATCTCACTGGGTAGGCCTGTTTGAACTGTATCATTGTGTGGCTCCTCACACATCAAATAGTCTTGCATTTAACAGTGTTTGCGAAAGTTCAAAAGTTCAATGCTGTCAAACTTAGCTAAATTTGAAAAGCCAGAAGAAAGTATTAAGTATCTGTAGTAGCTAAAGACTGAGTGTTTTGATGCTGCAATTTCAGTGACAGTGTTCTAAGCATTCAATTAATTTTAAAATTATGTAATAATTAGACAATTTTTAGCATTCATCAAGATTAGCCTAATTCAGAATGGTTTCATGTCCCTCTGTGAGCGGCTTCTCTGCTCCAAAGTGGAGCTATTAGACATAATTACACCTATAATGCATCTGAAGCCTTCTGCAATAATGTCTGCTGGACGCAGCTGTGTCACCCTGGCGGTGCTATGGCTGAGGGAGTTAATGACCATCTTTGTCAGGATGTGTGCTATCGTGTCCCACTCATGATTTACATGTAGTCCATTTGTCTGCCCTGTTGTGTGCCTGCTCTGGTTTTACTGCACAAACTCACATCTCAAAACATAATATTCACCGCAGCATTTATTCCTGTTTGAAATTCAGTTTACATGTAGTCATCAAAGGTTGCTGTGGTTTTAATGTTTATATATCCAAACTTTCTTTTTCAGCGTAATAGATGTAGTTTCTGACAACTCTTAAATATTTATGCCTCAATCCTTATGAATCAAGTTTTTATTTATTTATTTTAATTTAATGGCTTTAGGTCTTTTTGTTAAAGCTTGGATCTATTTCTGGAGTAATTATATTGATAGAGGTATGGGCATTCCAAGTTTATCTTAAGCTTTTAGAAAGCACTCCTAGTCCTAGCTTTTCAGTGGGAATGCATAAATGATGCAGTATAAACCACTGACTAAATTAGAGCTCCTTCAGCTTATCAGTTGTTGGATAACAGCCTTTAAGTGACAGTGAGAAACTGCTCTGGGTTCTGAGTGTTTGTGTTTCAGGGTGGGGTTTCAGTAGCATGGCCTCCTGTAGCACTTGTTGGTTTTAGAGTAAAGGATGTTTGGCATTGCATGATAACTTGAGTAAAAATGGATCCTGTAACTTTGGTTTCTTTTTACAACCGATATGTATTGCATATTGCTGATGTGGACACTGGCAGTTATTGTGTTATCCTCTTGTGTTTTTATCTTCAGATTTTGCTTCTTATTCCAGAGAATAACAAAAAGCAGAGCTGACATTTTTGTTGTAGTGTTTAATAATCATTTTGGAAGGAATCTCTTGTGAAACAGATACTCCAGACTCCATTGTATTCTTTGAATTGAAGCTTGGCGTGCTGTTTTTGGTCTGATTCTCACAGTCGCACTAATACTGTTTATTTGTATCTGGTCACTTTTGACGTGATCTCACCGCTGGTTTTCTTCTTCCATGTCGGCTTCCAGTTCACATGATGGTCGTCCTGATTGTGCCATGACCAATAACAATTTTTCTTAGCTTACATGAAGAAGAAAGTGTTTGGCAGTTCTCTTATTTATTTAACTAATACATCCCCATGCTACATTTTTTTTTTTTTTTGCCCAGTTTGTGGTGTTGGTTGTGAAATTAAAATGATATATTGCTTTTATAAGGAGTTGTAGATACATAAATGCCAATTGGTAGGTGGTTGCAAGGCAATATGATGATGTTAAAACATGTCATGTATAATTCAGTTTTTGTGGATACAAATGAGATGTTACTGTTGTGAAATTAAAATAATACGATGCTTTCATAAAGGGTTATCAATGCATAAATGGAAAAGATGGGTAATTTTAGCCCATTGCTAGGTGGTTGTCAGGCAACCTGCTGGCATCATAATATGTCGTGCATGAGTGAAGTTTTGTGGATGTTGTGAAATAAAAATGATCCAATGATTTTATAAGGCACAATAGGTGTACAAATGCTAAAAACAGGTCATAAGGTGGTTGCTAGGCAACATGACAACACCATAATAACATAATAATATTGCTAAGAACCCTCACGGCCTAAGATGTACCTGCGTGCCAGGTTTGGTTGCTGAACTCCTAGTTGTGTAGGAGGAGTTGGCAGACAAAGAAACAAACACACAGAGATTTTGTGTATTATAGTAAGATGGCTCATTTCCTCTGAAAAGCAGATCATATACCTGCATAAATGATTGCTGGTAATAGCATGAAATACCATATCTGTGTGGAATTTAATGTAAGTTTTTCAGAAAAGTCCTAATAGTTGAAACCAGCATAGTCTCTGCCCTTTTTTTTTTTTAACCTTTAGAAGCCAATGCTTTGTGATTACTTTTACAAGAGTAGATCCATAGATGTTTGTGTAGCTGCTTGTGTGAAGTTTTCTGTCACCAAAGCAGCTAAAAATCAACTAAAATTTTGATACAGCGTTTTTATAGTGTCATGAAATGTCAGCTAAGCTGTGGGCATACACTGTGTATTGTCTTAATTGGAAGATTAACTTATCTGCTGGTATAAGGAAACTAGACTGGAGGTGGAAGTGGCTCCTTGGTGTTTAATAGCCATCTGTAGAGGCGCTGATTGAGTTTGCTGGACATTGTCCAAGCTGTGAAGGGTGCTCATTCCACCAAGGCCCCTAAGCTGCTTTACTTGCTTCTTCTTACCCTCCAACAAAAACAACCAGGCAACACATTATTGTCAGCACTAAAGTGCAACAGTCAATGTTTTCTGCTGTGTTTCGAGGGATTCTTTTTGTTATAATTTAGTGTCCAACAATTTTGTCTATGTTCTTGTCTACATGTTTTTGTGGTTCTTCTGCCTCCTTTGTCTTAATGCCTGCTGTGTACCCTGTTTAGCAGAGATGATTACAGTGGCGGTAGCCTCAATAAACACACATTCCATGCATCATTTTGCATTTTGTGTCTGTGTTGATCTCACATTAGAATTTTTTTAATTTGGTAATTTTCTTGTCTGGGTTATTTATTACTTGTTTGAATACCAGAAGGGCAGCGCCATACATTTCTTTGTCTCCTCTTTACCTGAAAAGGCTCATAATTCTTTGTTCCACCTTATACTCACCTCCATGTGAACCTCCTGCTGTTGTGTGGGGTCGAAGGCCTGGTGAAAAGTTGGTGTTAGTGACAAAAGTAGTATAAAGAGAGGAAAAGAGGAGAATACTGCAGACCTGAGTGGATTTATAGTGCATACAACTTTATTATAGTCCTTGACATTTGCCGAAAAGTCACAGCTATACATCATAAAACCAAATTTGACCCCATTTTGTAACTCTGAAAAATTATGTTGCTGTTTGGTATTATGCAGTGTGTGGACCAGGTGCTTTCATTGTGCATGCACAAGCCTATTTTAATGTGTTCATAGAAGCATACAACATGAAATTTTTCTTCTTCTGTTTTTGTGTGTTACAGATCAGACCCAATCTTTTTTGAACCATCACAATGATAATCAAGGAGCTGAGTTTCAACTATATACCTGAACTTTCTCGTTTGTGATGGGAAGGAACCATTAACTCAAGAGGCCACTTATATCCTGGATGCTGTGACATACAGGACATGGTCAGTCCAACATGGAGAAAAAGAAAATGTGCCCCCGCCTTCTTGATTACTTGGTAGTGGTCGGAGCAAGGTAAGCCCTTAATATGACTTTTATACTTCAGCAGATGTGGCACCCACTCTTGAACTGTGGTATTGTATGAGTAGATTATGTTTTGTAGTGTCTTGGCATATAATGAGCACACAAAGACCTTTTGGTTTTTATATTGTATTCTATTTGTACCCTGATTCAAATTATCAGCATTTCAGTGCAACCTATTGTATTGTTCTGACTCAGTGTTTTTCTTGGTCTGAATGCACCCTTCTTTCACAATTTTGAATATTTTTTGAAAACTGCTTTGGAGTTTATGCAACAGTTGAACCCTTACGAAAAATGAAGGATAGTAGTGTATTGTTTAAAGCATAGTGACTGTAGCCAAAAAGAAGGATTGACATAACACAGTGAAATTAGAGGGGGTGTCAGCCACTGAGTGTGTCTAGTGGAGGATTTGGTGATTTTAAGTACTTCATGGGCATTTCGCAGTTGTTTTTGGAAAGAATGGTTGTTGCATCATACTTCCGCATCACAGATTTCCAAAACAGTTCTTCATTTTGAACTTCTAAATTGATTACAAATTTGCTTCTGTAACCACAGAAATACTGTCAGGGCTTTGTTGGATGTTTCATTCAATTCTGTAGAGATGTTTCCATTTCTTCTTTTATGACATATTGTCTTTCCTGTTATCTATTTCATTTTAAAGGGGACCTGTTAAACTCATTGCCACTCTGGCTACTCTAATAGATTAGCTTTTCTTATTTCACAGTTCAAAATAAATATATCTTGTAGTGGGCATTGGTTCATCCCCTCAGCTGAAACGAGCTGTTTTAGCTTCTTTTACGCTGCCTTTAAGCCAGCGTTCTTCTGATTGGCTGAACAGCAGGTATATGACGCTGAGAGCGCAGAAGCCGATATCCTGAACATTGTGCTGTCATGCTGGCCATCACTCACATGATACAGAGCATTTGGCTAAGAGGGATTACCTGTGCATACAATAACCTCTGCATTTGAAACTTTGGGCATGTTTAAAATGAGCATAGTTAATATATAAAGAAAAGTAAATAGGCTGCCCAATTAACTCAGAATTCTTTTTACATGTTATTGGAACTGATTTGCAGATGCATAAAGAATTAAGTAACAAAAACTAATTATGGGCACTGCTGACTAATGTTTGTCCATCTGATCTTCAGGCAGCCAAGTAGTGACAGTGTGGCCCAGACCCCTCAACTTCTCCGCCGCTACCCACTAGAGGACCACCAAGACTTCCTGCTCCCACCAGATGTGGTTTTTTTCTGCCAACCTGAGGGCTGCTTGAGTATACGCCAGCGCAGGGTCAGCCTTCGTGATGACTCCTCTTTCGTTTTCACGTTGACCGACAAGGACTCAGGAATCACCCGTTATGGAATCTGCGTCAACTTCTACCGTTCCTTTCAGCGAGGGCATCATCGTACTCGAGGAGACAAGGGCAGTCACACTGAGACAGCACCACAGGCTGCAGATACCACAAGTGAAGGGTCTGATAGCGGGGGTGGTGGGGGTCCATCCTCTGTGGAGTCTCCTCCTAACAATGCCGAGTCAGTGTCTCCGAATGCTTCTGGAGACGAGAATAGACAGCAAGGTGCTGAGCAAAATGCTGGCAAGTCCCCTCAGCACAGACGGAGTGCTGCTAAAGTGGCAGCCAGGAATCGCAACAGCACACTGACCTCTCTGTGCATACTTAGCCACTACCCCTTCTTCTCCACCTTTAGGGAATGCTTATATATTCTCAAGAGGCTGGTGGACTGCTGCAGTCAAAGGCTAACACAACGGGCTGGGCTTCCTCGTGCTACCCAGAGGTGAGACTTTAGATTGCATGCACTAATGCACATGTAAGTTGCCGTCATCTTTTCTCAAGATTCCCCATCGACTGAAATACGGGTGTTTTATTATTTCAGTCATTCAGTCAGAGCTTTCATTAGCCAAATAACAATAACATGGGTAATTTTGAAGGTGGTGCTTGCAAAGATCCTGTCCTATCAAAAGAAATTGTGAACAGTAGAAACACCAGAGTCCACTGACTGATTGCTATGTAATTGCTAAGCACATTAAATGCCCACTAAACACTCATTGTTTTTGTAACTACATGACCTTTCTTGTTGTGACACACTTAGAGCCAAATGCCAAGTTAGATGATAAGATCTAATAAGCGGAGACCAGGGAGAGTTCATTTTTTAGAGCATTTACATTTGTCAGTACGTCGTTCATTCCCTTAACAGTTTTGGTGACTGTAATTTACTTTGCAGTCTCCAGGGATACCAGTTGGCAGATGATACAGCCATTCATGCCCACCTGTGAATTATGCAAAAAGAACAATTAGCGCTCCTTTAAAACACACAGAATAGGGTAAATTCAGCTCAATGTCTTGTGCCAGTTGCTAAAAATTGTCTGCGCATTTGATGCAAATTAATAACCACTCACATAGCTTTTTTTTTTTTTTTTTTTTTTTTTCCAGTTTAAATTCTAAAGAGTAGAAAAGTTGACAAAAACTCCTTTGTTTCTTCTCCCGTCGGCTTCTTCCATGGTCCACCTGTTATCTGTATGTTTGTGTTTCACAGTTAATACAGGAGCCTTTGTCTGTGGCGCCACTCAGTTTTGCAGGCCATCTGTAGCGTGTTTCTTGCTCTCACGGTATACTTTATGCTTTCAAACTCCACCTCAATGATAAATAATAGCAACCAAAATATCCACAGTATGTTTTTTTTTTTTGTTTTTTTTTGAGTGGCTTGTTTTACATTAAATATTATTTTAGGGACATGCAGGGAAAATAAATAACAGTTGTTAGATAATTCTAGTGAAGCCATTTATTGTGTAAACCAAATACCTGGGCTCGACAGATATTGGATTCATGGGAAAATGAAGGGGCACCACTTCACTCAACACCACCATTTGCTCAACTGTGACATGCACTCTACCTCATGTGCTGCAAACATTGCTGAGAGGATAGTAAACAATTGAGATGAGTGCACTGCACTGAACAAACATTATGAGTTGCTAAATTACTATAATAATCTGTATAAAAATGTTGAATTTCACAACTTAAAGGCCAGTATCCATCAGTATAATCTGTTAACCTATTCTATAAAAAAGTGAAAATAGGGCTTCACAGTTAATCAAGTTTTAATCTTGATGATGATACTTTATTGATCCCACAATGGGGAAATTACAGTTAACAGAACACCCATCCAAGAAGACAAACAGAACAAACATGGGGAGAAAAAAAAAATCATATGCAAAGAGTGCTGTAGAGTTGGGTCTGCACTAGAGCTCGAGCAATATATTATCAGCCGTTTTTAGCTATTTGCTGAGGTATTGCGCTCAGCAAATAATTTTCATTTATTGGACAATAAATGAAAATTTCATCTTGAGAGACAGGAGAAATGCCCTACAACTATGTTATGAGTGTGGACATGGTATTGCTTGTCCACCAGAAGGGATTCTGCAACTTCCTTGTTGGCAACACAGGTTTGGAACACCAAAACACAACAACCAGTTGATGGGAGTAAAGTTAGGCAGACTGTAAACAGGTAATCCACAGCTTATTGTGATAATACACGTTTATTTTTAACCTGCATTGTCCTTAATTAGTAAGGAACCATAAATAACTACATACAAGAAATGCTAGGGAAATCAGTTTCATGTGCCTGAAAGAAAAAAATTGATCACATTTTTAAATCACCAAGTATTGGTATTGGTATTGGTATCCTATAGTGGTCGGGCTCTTGTCTGCATCTCAAAGCAACACAGCTACCTTATTCATCTGCATGAAAACACACCACTAACGCAACAGCAATGCATTGGTTGCTAATGTGAATTGTCCAACATCAAGTCAGAGGTCCATAAAAGTAAGCCTGTACAGTGTGTTAGCTTATCCATCCAGCTTACAAAGATGCAGTGAAATCAAAATAATTGTGATAATCATTTTGGCCATAAGCGTTCAGCCCTAGGTGAAAATGAAACAGAGACCGTGAAAACAGAAAAGGTGTGTGGACACTCAGTTGTATCCCACAGTATATACAATAATATGATATAAGGCCATTTGGCATTCTGTGTTGCTTATTAGACTTGACACAAATTGCTGATCATGTTTTGATTTCCTTAATTAACCGTGAAGGGTAATTAATTCATATTTAATTTAAGCCTCAGAATACTCACAGCTGTACCCTGTATGTGATGTGGCAGTATTTTTTTTCAGTGCGCTTTTGGCTTATTCTGTTGCCGTGGGTGACTGAATAGATTGCAAAATTTGATTGACAAAGTATTAATTAGGCTGTCACTTCACAAGGGCTTATTCATTGAATGATTGTTATTTATAGCTGTAAAACTAGCACAGCTTTTCCTGTCCTTTCTAAAAGGGATTGTTGGAACGTCAAGCGCCCAGTTAATCTCGTACCTTGGCATTTTTTTCTTTGATAAGTGGAGGCAGAGCAGCATTTTATCAGTAATATGGAACTATGGTTTCTCTGACAAGCTCAAAAAGCCAAAGGCTGAACAGACCTGAGAATCTCTCGTTTCCCCTGACATGGTTGGTTGAAATGTGGTGTTGCAATGACAGAGAAGGAGTAGAGTCATTGCATAATGACTGCGAGCATTTTCAGCTGTGGCGGCTGACAGATTGAGGTCCCTGCCTGCCTGTGGGTAGCAGCTGCAGTTGGTGGGAGGGATCCAAACGGCTAATGATTTACCTCCCTCGCTCCTTGCCACAGACACATAAGCATGCACTTTAGAAAGGGTAATAGCAATGTGCGTGTAGAGTGGAAGGTTTTCACATTACTATAGTGGCAGTTGCTTAAGAATCTCTCGTGCGTTTCAGTCTCATTTGCTCATCACATTAGGGATTTCAGTGGCTGTTTGTTCAGGTTTCTTTGTAGCTGTTTGCTGCATTAAAATGAACCGATGACTCAGTCAAATCTGTTTTCAGACTTTAAAATTACTCTTCACTGATATCAATATATGTATTGGCATTCTTTGCTTGTCACTGAAATTTGTTATGCTAAAAATATTTTTAAAATATTTTTCTGTAGCGTTCAAATATTTTTTTTTTCCTCTGACAGTTGAGACATCATTTTCACTGTGATGTTGCATTTTATCCTTTGTCCTAGCCTTTTTTCAGATTTCTTTTTTTTTTTTGTATCACAGTAGAGAGTTTCATTGCTTGATTTTACACTTTTTGTGTGGATAATTGGGTAGCAAACTAAGGTTAAATAAAGATTAACCATCATCTAGCTGTCCATCCATCCATCCATTCGTCTGTTTTCTTCTGCTTATCCAGTTTTGGTTTTTAACCGTTTGCCACGATGTCATGTTGCTTGGAGATGTCACATAAGCTGATATGTGTTTTTCAGTTTTATGTCATTATACATTCATATTAATAAACTATTAATGAAAATCTTTAAATGTACATTAATTTCTCACACTTGGTTCATGTTCTTCCCAGGGACACCATGTGGCGGGTGTTTACCGGTGCGTTATTGGTGGAAGAGAAAGGCAGCCAACTGCTGGCCGACCTACGGGAGATCGAATCCTGGGTGTACCGGTTGTTGCGTTCACCAGTACCAGTGGCGGGTCAGAGACGTGTGGATGTGGAAGTGCTGCCTCATGAGCTCAAACGGCCACTGACCTTTGCCCTACCTGACAACTCACGCTTCTCCATGGTTGACTTCCCCCTGCACCTGCCCTTAGAGCTGCTGGGTGTGGACGCCTGTCTTCAGGTCCTCAGTTGTGTCCTGCTTGAGCACAAAGTAAGGGCAGGTGCAGTGGTCCTCTCATGGACCGGTCTCTTTATTTTCTCTTGTATTTTGTGTACATATGTTAAAAAGCAGGAAGGAAAAGATTAGAGGTTTTCTTAAGTTGCAGCCTAATTCCCTATGGGATTTTATTAAAGACCACACTCATTTTAGAAGCCAAAGGTACAAGCAAGGCTATATTTAGTCTTATTGTTCAGTGGTTTCCTCTGGAGTGCAGCTGTGTATCTACAAGGTCTTTTTTTTTCAAAGGCGTCCTGAAAAATGTCCCGAATGACATTTACAACAGACATTTTCTGTTGTTAGCTCACTGAAGCCATTTTACTGCAGTGTGGACAAAGCACAATGGGTAAAAACAAGACTGCTAATGGTTTATGACAGAGAGGAAAGACTCTGTCATCTTGTATTTTTAACACTAGAATCATTAATGTGGATGTAACAGGATTCCTAGTTTGCCTGGCTCTGATGTGGTGTTACTCCAGGTATACGTTGACACTGATACATGGGGTCATTTACAACCAAATCAAACCTACGCTTCTCATATTGAGTCACACTGCTGAAAGTGGATCATGTTGGATAAATGCTGGACATTTTGCTTTGCCTATTTTGATAGGTACTCTGCCACCCAAAGGTTTTTTTTCCAGGATGTCTGTTCCATCCTGTATCTCAGTGCTGTTTTTGGTTAGCATTAGCATTACTTGCACCCTTCAATCACAGACTGCTGCCAAATGAAGGTTTCCTGTTTTTAAAAAAATATTGCCGCTATATAACTAGAGCAAAATTAGACTTTAAATCTTTAAATTATGAACAAAAAATTGACTATAGATAGATCAGTCAAATCATACCACATCAAAAAAATGTTGCTTAAATTAAGATGGTAGAAACATGTTGTGAGGGTGCTGAGGACCCACTAAATATAAAATGAGATGCATGATTTTTTTTTCTTTCGCCAGGTCATCCTTCAATCCAGAGATTACAATGCTTTGTCTATGAGCGTCATGGCCTTTGTAGCCATGATATACCCACTGGAGTACATGTTCCCAGTTATTCCCTTGCTGCCAACATGTATGGCCTCAGCTGAACAGGTAAAACTCTGCGATTATAGTGGATATATTTTAAATAAATATGTGATTTTTCTGTATGTGCTTACTTTTTTTTTTTTTTTTTCATTTCAATGTCTTTTTGTGGTTCCATAACAGTTGAGCCTAACTGAACTCTTCTCTCCCTACGGCAGCTCCTTCTTGCTCCTACTCCCTACATTATTGGCGTACCAGCCAGCTTCTTCCTCTACAAATCTGATTTTAAAATGCCAGACGATGTTTGGCTTGTTGACCTTGACAGCAGTAAGGTCTGTATATACACACTGCCTTCTCATCTTGTTTTTATTGTGTCGTGATGCTGAGAGTTTTTTTTTTAATACTCAAATACACTGCAAAATAAATTAAGAAGGCTATTTTTGCCTTCAGGTTATAGCACCTACCAATGCAGAGCTTCTGCCACCTCTTCCAGAGCCTGAAGCAGGCGAGCTTAAGAAACATCTAAAACAGGTAATATATATGATTTGTTTGATTCCTCTTAGATTTTTATAAATTGTTCTATTTCTGCTCCACTGCGGCAACCAGAGTTTTGGCCCCAAAACGCAATGGGACTCCTGGCACTCATGAACATTTTGCAGAGACATTTCTGGACCTCAGGTGCTTCTCTGTACCTTTTGAAGTTTAATCTCATGACTGCTAGTTAACACCACTCTTGTGTGAATGTAAAACTTGTCTTTCAGCAGTGTGAAGAGTAGGGGCTTCCTCCTTCATCAAAGTTGTATGTATTGTAGATGAGTGTGAGGGTATTTGAAACTGGTTTTGTTTTGCACTAACAAACAAACTTTTTTTTTTTTTCTTTTTTCCCCTGTTTTCTGTGCATGCTCTAGCTCTTGGAGGTAAAGATGCTAGGTCCCTGCTACCCAAGATAAATACTTAGTATTACTGGTAGCAACTAATTGCTCCTCTAACCTGGTTATCTAGCAGCAGAATCTGGTTCTGATTCATGGAAACAGCACTTTTTGTAACTTTAAAAAAAAAAATTAAAGCCAATAACATACTCTCATATCTTAAAAAAATATTTAAACTATCAATATGTCTTCACATAAGTGTGCTTATTGGCCAAGGAAACATAGTCAGAATACCATGCGTCCTTATTTTCCATTTTCAGTAGATCAGTCATTACGGTCATTTTGAGTTTACTTATCTTAAATGCTCCTATTTGAATAACCACAGGAACAAATGCCAGTATTTATTTTCCATTTTAAGACTTAGAACTGACAAAGAAATCCAGCCATTCACTTTGTTTAAATATTCAACTGAGGTATGAACATCATTAAAAGCCGATAATCCCATTAAATGAAACAATGGAGTTATTTTGTCGGCAGTTACAGCATCAGATTTTCTTTTACACATGGTCAAAAGAATTCCTGATTCCTGGTAATTATATAATCATTAAATTTAGAAAACATTTGAAACAAAACTAATATTAATTAAAACCGCAAGCGGTGATATCGGGCCCTCGCACTCCCTGCGCGTCGACCCGTGGCGCTCGTCGCCCCGTGCCGCACTCGGAGGTCTTGTGATCGTGATGGTGTACAGAAGGTCTGTAGAAAGTTGAATTCTTTTATAGGAAAAGATATCTTTTGCTCTCGGCATAGACGCAATGGAATATTTGGGGGTGGGGTCACGGCTCCAGCATGCAAAATAGGGCATGGGTCTGATAGACTGTTTTGATCAGGATGATGTCAAGAATGTTTTAACACATTTTCATACATTTCCGAGAAACTAAGTTTGTGGATGCTATACAAAATTTCATTTGCTTCTGTAGGGGGCGCTCTTGCAGCTACGTATAGCCTTGAATCCATAGTTATGGGTTCAGAGTGGCTGTGTACATGAGTGATTACATTTTCAGGCAGATCGGGCAAAGCATGTACGAACACGTGCCCAAACAATTTTGGTCGCCATTGAGAAAAATGAAAGCCAACTGCAATGGCTTGGTGTGACAACACCATTTAATATTTTGTCAAGATTTCCACAATATTTGATGGGCTGTTTGTCTAGATGATCTGGAGCCAATTTGGTCTCACTGGCTGAAATGCCCTAGGAGGAGTTCATTCAAATAGCAGGCCTGAAAATGGCAAAAATTGACAAAAACTGACACTTTCAATTGAAGATGCTGGACTTCCTGTAGGGTTTCCAGTATGGCTCCAAGAGACTTTTTTGTACGTCTTAGGATGTTACATGAGTGTGCAGAATTTCAGAGCTGTAGATATAATGTAGCTCTGGGGCTAGCTAAAAAACATGCTATTTTATGATATTTCAAGCTGCCAGTAGGTGGCGCTGTAACATTTATGGACTTTATGCATATCAATGTGTTCAGGGCAGGAGGCTTATCAAATTGATGAGGATTTCGTAAGGAATGGTGAAAGATAGTTTCATGCATTTCAGAGCAAAACTAATTCTGTGGACGTCATACAAATTTTCATTTGCTTCTGTAGGGGGCGCTATTGCGCCTACAGTCTTGAATCTGTAGTTATGGATTCAGCCTGGGTGTGTACATGAGTGATTAAATTTTCAGCCTGATCAGACAAAGCATGTGCGAACAAGTGCACAAACAATTTTGGTGGTGAGGGAGAAAAACGAAGGCCAACTTCAATGGCCTGGTGTGATAAGGCCATTTAATATTTTTTAAAGATTTCCACAATATTTGATGGGCTCCTTGTCTAGATGATGTGGAGCAAATTTGGTCTCACTGGGTCAAATGCCCTAGGACAAGTTCGTTCAAATAGCAGGCGTGGAAATGGCAAAAATTGACACCTTCAATTGAAGATGGCCGACTTCCTGTAGGGTTTGGGGTATGGGTCCAAGAGACTTTTTTGTACGTCTTAGGATGTTACACGAGCCTGTACATTGTCATACATGTAGATAAAACGTAGCTCCGGGGCTACTCAAAAAACTTGCTATTTTAAGATATTCCGAGCTGCCACTAGGCGGCGCTCTAACGTTTATGGACTTTATGCATATCAGTGTGTTCAGGACAGGGTGCTTATCACACCACTGAAGTTTGAGCCAGATTGGGCAAGTTGGCTTGGAGTTACAGCCATTTTTGTGTTCATGGCGAATCATCGAACTTTGCCGTCCCATAAGGGTCACGCCCTTTTGTCAAAAACTCACAGTTTTGAAAACACAGTAAGTCCAACTTCTTAAGGCTTTCCAGGTGAAATTTGAGATGGTTCTGCTAAACCACCTTGGAGCTGGACCTCCAAGTGTAAAATATGACATTTCCTGTTCCCACTAGGTGGCGCTGCGACTGATATTAAATATTGTCATATGTATGTGTTCAGGGGGGCACCCTCATCCTACTGGAGAAGTTTGATGCACATTGGATCATGTAGGTATGAATGAGAGGCAATCAAAATTTCATGGCGAATGATCAAAGTTCAAAGGGGCATAAGGACCCCTCCCCCTTGGCAAAAACTCACCATTTTCGAGATTTAGATTCCCCTGGGGGTGTAGGTTAGACAAACCAAATATGAAGATGATAACGTCTAAAACCTCTGAGTTATTAGAAAAAGTGTGAGGGCTGCAAATCGCCAAATTTGCATAATTAATTCAAAATGGCGGACTTCCTGTTGGGTTTAGGGCATGGCTCCAAGAGGATTTTTTGTGCGCCTGGACATGATATACATGTGTATGAAGTTTCATTCATGTACGTGAAACACAGCGGTGGGGCTCCAGTTTAGGGGGCGCTAGCGAGCCATTTGGGCGCGCCCTTGCCCGAGCCCATTAAAATACTTAAATTTTCACCAGGTGTGACGCATGTGCCAAGTTTCATGAGTTTTTGAATATGATAAAGCCCCCAAAAAGCCAATTCATTTGCCTGAATAATAAAAAAAAAAAAAAAAATAATAATAATTAAAGCCGCAAGCGGCGATGAGCGGGCCCTCGCACCCGGCGCGCGTCGACCCCTGGCGCGCTCCAGCCAAGCCGCGCGTCGACCCGTGGCACTCTCCAGCCGAACCGCGCTCGGAGGTTCTCGCAGACGAGAGAGTAGTGGGCTCACCCGGCTGCTGACAGCTCAACAGGCTAGCCGTACTTCGCGTCGATCGTCTCCCGCTTCCACTAGGTGGCGTCGGTGAGTGCCCACTAATTAATATGTCACAATGCTCTATGTAATGCCTGCAGCCATCAATGAAACTGTAATGACCATAGGATGATGAGTATCAGTGTCCTACTGATTTCCTGTTGCCACTAGGTGGCGTTATGAGTGTGAAACAAAGCTGATAGAGGGGTGTGTCCAGTCTCCCTTACCCTCCCATTAAGCCTGTGAAGTTTGAGGCAGATCGGACAATGTATGTCAGAGATGTAACAATTTGGTGCACTGTGGTATATGAGTAAAATCCCACATTTAGAGGGTTGCTATGGCAACACCGTTCAATATTCGACAAAACCATGAATATCTTTTGATGGGCTACTTGTGTAGATGATCTGGAGCCATTTTGGTGTGACTGGATGAAAAGCTGTAGTAGAAGATGATTCAAATAGCAGGCCTGAAAAATGTGAAAAATGCTGCAAAAATGACACCTTAATTAGAACATGTCAGGCTTCCTGTTGGATTTCGGCTATCGGTCCAAGAGACTTTTTTGTACGTCTTAGGATGTTACTTCAGCATGCACGATTTCAGGTACACAGACCAAGCACTGCCCTGGGGCTGATGTTTAGAACCTATCTGGGCCTGAAATGGAAAAAAAGTCCAAATTCAGAGGGTTGCTACGGCAACACCGTTCAATATTCTACAAAACCATGAATATCTTTTGATGGGCTACTTGTGTGGATGATCTGGAGCCATTTTGGTCTCACTGGGTCAAATGCCCTAGGAGGAGTTGAGGCAAAAAGGCCTGAAAAAGGCGAAAAATGCTGCAAAAATGACACTTTAAAGTGAACGTGGCTGACTTCCTGTTGGGTTTCGGCTATCGGTCCAAGAGACTTTTTTGTAGACGTTAGCATCTTACATCAGCCGGCACATTTTCAGGTACATACAGAAAGCACAGCCCAGGGGCTGATGTTTAGAATCTCTGTGAATTTGAAATTGAAAAAAGTCCAAATTCAGAGGGTTGCCATGGCAACACCGTTCAATATTCTACAAAACCCTGAATAACTTTTGATGGGCTACTTGTGTAGATGATCTGGAGCCAATTTGGTGTCACTGGGTGAAATGCCCTAGGACAAGTTCGTTCAAATAGCAGGCGTGGAAATCGCAAAAATTGACACCTTCAATTGAAGATGGCCGACTTCCTGTAGGGTTTAGGGTATGGGTCCAAGAGACTTTTTTGTACGTCTTAGTATGTTACATGAGCATGTACATTTTCATACATGTAGATAAAACGTAGCTCCGGGGCTACTCAAAAAACTTGCTATTTTAAGATATTCCGAGCTGCCACTAGGCGGCGCTCTAACGTTTATGGACTTTATGCATATGAGTGTGTTCAGGGCAGCATGCTTATCACACCACTGAAGTTTGAGCCAGATTGGGCAAGTTGGCTTTGAGTTACAGCCATTTTTGTGTTCATGGCGAATCATCGAACTTTGCCGTCCCATAAGGGTCACGCCCTTTTGTCAAAAACTCACAGTTTTGAAAACACAGTAAGTCCAACTTCTTAAGGCTTTCCAGGTGAAATTTGAGATGGTTCTGCTAAACCACCTTGGAGCTGGACCTCCAAGTGTAAAATATGACATTTCCTGTTCCCACTAGGTGGCGCTGCGACTGATATTAAATATTGTCATATGTATGTGTTCAGGGGGGCACCCTCATCCTACTGGAGAAGTTTGATGCACATTGGATCATGTAGGTATGAATGAGAGGCAATCAAAATTTCATGGCGAATGATCAAAGTTCAAAGGGGCATAAGGACCCCTCCCCCTTGGCAAAAACTCACCATTTTCGAGATTTAGATTCCCCTGGGGGTGTAGGTTAGACAAACCAAATATGAAGATGATAACGTCTAAAACCTCTGAGTTATTAGAAAAAGTGTGAGGGCTGCAAATCGCCAAATTTGCATAATTAATTCAAAATGGCGGACTTCCTGTTGGGTTTAGGGCATGGCTCCCAGAGGATTTTTTGTGCGCCTGGACATGATATACATGTGTATGAAGTTTCATTCATGTACGTGAAACACAGCGGTGGGGCTCCAGTTTAGGGGGCGCTAGCGAGCCATTTGGGCGCGCCCTTGCCCGAGCCCATTAAAATACTTAAATTTTCACCAGGTGTGACACGCGTGCAAAGTTTCATGAGTTTTTGAATATGATAAAGCCCCCAAAAAGCCAATTCATTTGCCTGAATAATAATAAAAAAAAAAAAAAATAATAATAATAATAATAATAATAATAAACGAAGCAATTACAATAGGGCCTTCGCACAGTTCGTGCTCGGGCCCTAATTAAAACCGCAAGCGGTGATATCGGGCCCTCGCACTCCCTGCGCGTCGACCCGTGGCGCTCGTCGACCCGTGCCGCACTCGGAGGTCTTGTGATCGTGATGGTGTACAGAAGGTCTGTAGAAAGTTGAATTCTTTTATAGGAAAAGATATCTTTTGCTCTCGGCATAGACGCAATGGAATATTTGGGGGTGGGGTCACGGCTCCAGCATGCAAAATAGGGCATGGGTCTGATAGACTGGTTTGATCAGGATGATGTCAAGAATGTTGAAACACATTTTCATACATTTCCGAGAAACTAAGTTTGTGGATGCTATACAAAATTTCATTTGCTTCTGTAGGGGGCGCTCTTGCAGCTACGTATAGCCTTGAATCCATAGTTATGGGTTCAGAGTGGCTGTGTACATGAGTGATTACATTTTCAGGCAGATCGGGCAAAGCATGTACGAACACGTGGCCAAACAATTTTGGTCGCCATTGAGAAAAATGAAAGCCAACTTCAATGGCCTGGTGTGACAACACCATTTAATATTTTGTCAAGATTTCCACAATATTTGATGGGCTGTTTGTCTAGATGATCTGGAGCCAATTTGGTCTCACTGGCTGAAATGCCCTAGGAGGAGTTCATTCAAATAGCAGGCCTGAAAATGGCAAAAATTGACAAAAATTGACACTTTCAATTGAAGATGCTGGACTTCCTGTAGGGTTTCCAGTATGGCTCCAAGAGACTTTTTTGTACGTCTTAGGATGTTACATGAGTGTGCAGAATTTCAGAGCTGTAGATATAATGTAGCTCTGGGGCTAGCTAAAAAACATGCTATTTTATGATATTTCAAGCTGCCAGTAGGTGGCGCTGTAACATTTATGGACTTTATGCATATCAATGTGTTCAGGGCAGGAGGCTTATCAAATTGATGAGGATTTCGTAAGGAATGGTGAAAGATAGTTTCATGCATTTCAGAGCAAAACTAATTATGTGGACGTCATACAAATTTTCATTTGCTTCTGTAGGGGGCGCTATTGCGCCTACAGTCTTGAATCTGTAGTTATGGATTCAGCCTGGGTGTGTACATGAGTGATTAAATTTTCAGCCTGATCAGACAAAGCATGTGCGAACAAGTGCACAAACAATTTTGGTGGTGAGGGAGAAAAACGAAGGCCAACTTCAATGGCCTGGTGTGATAAGGCCATTTAATATTTTGTAAAGATTTCCACAATATTTGATGGGCTACTTGTGTAGATGATGTGGAGCAAATTTGGTCGCACTGGGTCAAATGCCCTAGGACAAGTTCGTTCAAATAGCAGGCGTGGAAATGGCAAAAATTGACACCTTCAATTGAAGATGGCCGACTTCCTGTAGGGTTTGGGGTATGGGTCCAAGAGACTTTTTTGTACGTCTTAGGATGTTACATGAGCCTGTACATTTTCATACATGTAGATAAAACGTAGCTCCGGGGCTACTCAAAAAACTTGCTATTTTAAGATATTCCGAGCTGCCACTAGGCGGCGCTCTACCGTTTATGGACTTTTTGCATATGAGTGTGTTCAGGACAGGGTGCTTATCACACCACTGAAGTTTGAGCCAGATTGGGCAAGTTGGGTTTGAGTTACAGCCATTTTTGTGTTCATGGCGAATCATCGAACTTTGCCGTCCCATAAGGGTCACGCCCTTTTGTCAAAAACTCACAGTTTTGAAAACACAGTAAGTCCAACTTCTTAAGGCTTTCCAGGTGAAATTTGAGATGGTTCTGCTAAACCACCTTGGAGCTGGACCTCCAAGTGTAAAATATGACATTTCCTGTTCCCACTAGGTGGCGCTGCGACTGATATTAAATATTGTCATATGTATGTGTTCAGGGGGGCACCCTCATCCTACTGGAGAAGTTTGATGCACATTGGATCATGTAGGTATGAATGAGAGGCAATCAAAATTTCATGGCGAATGATCAAAGTTCAAAGGGGCATAAGGACCCCTCCCCCTTGGCAAAAACTCACCATTTTCGAGATTTAGATTCCCCTGGGGGTGTAGGTTAGACAAACCAAATATGAAGATGATAACGTCTAAAACCTCTGAGTTATTAGAAAAAGTGTGAGGGCTGCAAATCGCCAAATTTGCATAATTAATTAAAAATGGCGGACTTCCTGTTGGGTTTAGGGCATGGCTCCAAGAGGATTTTTTGTGCGCCTGGACATGATATACATGTGTATGAAGTTTCATTCATGTACGTGAAACACAGCGGTGGGGCTCCAGTTTAGGGGGCGCTAGCGAGCCATTTGGGCGCGCCCTTGCCCGAGCCCATTAAAATACTTAAATTTTCACCAGGTGTGACGCATGTGCCAAGTTTCATGAGTTTTTGAATATGATAAAGCCCCCAAAAAGCCAATTCATTTGCCTGAATAATAATAATAATAATAATAATAATAATAAAAAAAAAAAAAAAAAAAATAATAATAATAATAATAAACGAAGCAATTACAATAGGGCCTTCGCACAGTTCGTGCTCGGGCCCTAATTAAAGCCGCAAGCGGCGTTTTACGGCCCTCGCTGCCTGCGCGACCGCCAAACCCAGCGCGAGCCGCAAGTGAGCCCCCGCGAACCCCCAGCGAGCCACCTACGAGCTCCGCAAATCTCCAGCCAGCCACCTGCGAGCCCCGCAAACCCCACTGCATGCCGCCTGAGAGCCGCTGCTCCTGCAACCTGCGACCTGCCTTCCCTGCGAACAACCTGCCCTGCAAACAGCCTGCAACCCACCTGCGAGCCACCTGAGATCCCCCTTCAAGCTGTCAGAGAGCCACCTGTTCTGCCAAATGTAATCCCCACTGGCAAAAGATGAAAATCTTGGCAAGGATGGACATGATAACACTGTTGAATCTATCTATTTGACTGTGGCGAAGTTTTCTACCTTTTTTCATGCATTTCAGAAAACCTAAATGTGATTCCCACCATCTAATGCTTTTGTTCCATCTGTAGGGGGCACTAGTGCACTTGTTGCTCTGAATCCACAAATCTAAATTAAGTCTTGTCCAGTACATAAGGGAAAGGAAATGGCAAGCAAAGTGCAGAAAGAGTGCGTGAGTGATTGCGCAATACGTGTGACAAGGTAGTGGTTTCTCCATAGTGACGTCATGTTGACATTGGGGTGGTGGTCACGGCTGCAGCGTGCAAAAAAGGGCATAGGTCTGATTGACTTTTCTGATCAGGAGTATCTGAAGAACATGTAAAAAAATTTTCATGCATTTCAAAGAAAGTAATGCGGTGGACCTCCATACAAAATTGCAGTGTCTTCTGTAGGGGGCGCTATTGCAGCAATCGCCATTGTTTCTCCACGTTATGGATTCAGTGTAGGTGTGTTCATAAATGATTCCATTTTGGGGCAGATCGGGCAAAGCACGTGCGATTGATGGCAGGAAAGAGGACAGAAATTTTTGGTCAAACGAACGCCAAATTCAGGGGCCTCATGTGACAAGCCCGTTGAATTGAATACGAAGTCCTTCGATAACTTTGGATGCCCCATGTCTCTAGATAATGCTGAGCCATTTTGGGTTTAGTGGGTCAAATGCCCTAGGAGAAGTTCGCGCAAATACGAGGTGTCCAACAGTGCAAAATTGGCAAAAACAGAATTTCAAGCCAAGCTAGCGGATTTCCTGTGGGAATGTGGACATGGGTGTCATTGACTTTTTTGATCGTGCTGGGGTAAAGAATGTTTGTCTCGAATTGCATGCATGTCTGAGAAAGTAAATTGTTGGCTCCCCATATAAACGCAACGCACATTTGCGGTGTGGTGGCGCGTGTGGCGTGCAAAATTGGGCATAGGTCTGATTGCCTTTTCTGACCAGGAGGATCTGAGGATTTTGTACAAAAATTTTCATGCATACCAGAGAAACTAATTTTGTGGACCCCCATACAAATTTTCATTTTGTTCTGTAGGGGGCGCTATGGCATCAATCGACGTGGTTTCTGCACTTATGGATTCAGTGTAGGTGTGTTCATAAATGATTCCATTTTGGGGCAGATCGGGCAAAGCATGTGCGATTGATGGCAGGAAAGAGGACCGGAATTAGTGGTCAAACGAAGGCCAACTTCAGGGGCCTAGTGTGACAAGACAATTGAAATGAATACGAAGCCTTCGATAACTTTAGATGCCCTATGTCTCTAAATGATGCTGAGCCATTTTGGTGTTTGTGGGTCAAATGCTGTAGGAGAAGTTCGCGCAAATACAAGGTGAGCGAAATTGCTGACTCGGCAAAAGCCAAATTTCAAGTGAACCTGGTGGATTTCCTGTGGGTCATGCAGGGGTGCCTCAAGAGGATTTTTTGTTTGTCCTGACATGATCTATGTGTGACGAGAATTTCATGAATCTACGGCAAACTTGAATTTGGCCTCTCCCATAGGGGCCCGAAAAATGAAATTTCCAGGGGGCGCAGTGTAGCCGTGTTTTTGAGTTAGTTTGTGGCGACATTAAAATACGTAATTTTTCGCCAGACCTGACCACCATGCAAAAAATGGTGACTTTTCGCGCATGTTCAGGGGGTCAAAATTGGGTTCAAAGAGAGAGAAAGTATAATAATAATAAAGAAAAATAATAATAAAGAATAATGGAGAATTCGAGCAAAAACAATTAGGCGTTTTCCCAGTCACCCCGACGCATACCTTTTCGGAAACGTCTCGACCTGACCCACGTCCCTATGAGGTCGGGGGTCACTGGCGACCGCGTCCCATGCGACCGTGGGGATTTTAACGCATTTTGGGGTATGTGGCATAGTGAATCCAATAGGCTCCTCGCCGAGACTTCGTCGGCTCGGGCCTAATAATAATAATTAAAGCCGCAAGCGGCGATGAGCGGGCCCTCGCACCCGGCGCGCGTCGACCCCTGGCGCGCTCCAGCCAAGCCGCGCGTCGACCCGTGGCACGCTCCAGCCGAACCGCGCTCGGAGGTTCTCGCAGACGAGAGAGTAGCTGGCTCACCCGGCTGCTGACGGCTCAGCAGGCTAGCCGTACTTCGCGTCGATCGTCTCCCGCTTCCACTAGGTGGCGTCGGTGAGTGCCCACTAATTAATATGTCACAATGCTCTATGTAATGCCTGCAGCCATCAATGAAACTGTAATGACCATAGGATGATGAGTATCAGTGTCCTACTGATTTCCTGTTGCCACTAGGTGGCGTTATGAGTGTGAAACAAAGCTGATAGAGGGGTGTGTCCGGTCTCCCTTACCCTCCCATTAAGCCTGTGAAGTTTGAGGCAGATCGGACAATGTATGTCAGAGATGTAACAATTTGGTGCACTGTGGTATATGAGTAAAATCCCACATTTAGAGGGTTGCTACGGCAACACCGTTCAATATTCTACAAAACCATGAATATCTTTTGATGGGCTACTTGTGTAGATGATCTGGAGCCATTTTGGTGTGACTGGATGAAAAGCTGTAGTAGAAGATGATTCAAATAGCAGGCCTGAAAAATGTGAAAAATGCTGCAAAAATGACACCTTAATTAGAACATGTCAGGCTTCCTGTTGGATTTCGGCTATCGGTCCAAGAGACTTTTTTGTACGTGTTAGGATGTTACTTCAGCATGCACGATTTCAGGTACACAGACCAAGCACTGCCCTGGGGCTGATGTTTAGAACCTATCTGGGCCTGAAATGGAAAAAAAGTCCCAATTCAGAGGGTTGCTACGGCAACACCGTTCAATATTCTACAAAACCATGAATATCTTTTGATGGGCTACTTGTGTGGATGATCTGGAGCCATTTTGGTCTCACTGGGTCAAATGCCCTAGGAGGAGTTGAGGCAAAAAGGCCTGAAAAAGGCGAAAAATGCTGCAAAAATGACACTTTAAAGTAAACGTGGCTGACTTCCTGTTGGGTTTGGGCTATCGGTCCAAGAGAGTTTTTTGTAGATGTTAGCATCTTACATCAGCAGGCACATTTTCAGGTACATAGAGAAAGCACAGCCCAGGGGCTGATGTTTAGAATCTCTGTGAATTTGAAATTGAAAAAAGTCCAAATTCAGAGGGTTGCTATGGCAACACCGTTCAATATTCTACAAAACCCTGAATAACTTTTGATGGGCTACTTGTGTAGATGATCTGGAGCCAATTTGGTGTCACTGGGTGAAATGCCCTAGGACAAGTTCGTTCAAATAGCAGGCGTGGAAATCGCAAAAATTGACACCTTCAATTGAAGATGGCCGACTTCCTGTAGGGTTTAGGGTATGGGTCCAAGAGACTTTTTTGTACGTCTTAGTATGTTACATGAGCATGTACATTTTCATACATGTAGATAAAACGTAGCTCCGGGGCTACTCAAAAAACTTGCTATTTTAAGATATTCCGAGCTGCCACTAGGCGGCGCTCTAACGTTTATGGACTTTATGCATATGAGTGTGTTCAGGGCAGCATGCTTATCACACCACTGAAGTTTGAGCCAGATTGGGCAAGTTGGCTTTGAGTTACAGCCATTTTTGTGTTCATGGCGAATCATCGAACTTTGCCGTCCCATAAGGGTCACGCCCTTTTGTCAAAAACTCACAGTTTTGAAAACACAGTAAGTCCAACTTCTTAAGGCTTTCCAGGTGAAATTTGAGATGGTTCTGCTAAACCACCTTGGCGCTGGACCTCCAAGTGTAAAATATGACATTTCCTGTTCCCACTCGGTGGCGCTGCGACTGATATTAAATATTGTCATATGTATGTGTTCAGGGGGGCACCCTCATCCTACTGGAGAAGTTTGATGCACATTGGATCATGTAGGTATGAATGAGAGGCAATCAAAATTTCATGGCGAATGATCAAAGTTCAAAGGGGCATAAGGACCCCTCCCCCTTGGCAAAAACTCACCATTTTCGAGATTTAGATTCCCCTGGGGGTGTAGGTTAGACAAACCAAATATGAAGATGATAACGTCTAAAACCTCTGAGTTATTAGAAAAAGTGTGAGGGCTGCAAATGGCCAAATTTGCATAATTAATTCAAAATGGCGGACTTCCTGTTGGGTTTAGGGCATGGCTCCAAGAGGATTTTTTGTGCGCCTGGACATGATATACATGTGTATGAAGTTTCATTCATGTACGTGAAACACAGCGGTGGGGCTCCAGTTTAGGGGGCGCTAGCGAGCCATTTGGGCGCGCCCTTGCCCGAGCCCATTAAAATACTTAAATTTTCACCAGGTGTGACGCATGTGCAAAGTTTCATGAGTTTTTGAATATGATAAAGCCCCCAAAAAGCCAATTCATTTGCCTGAATAATAATAAAAAAAAAAAAAAAAAAAAAAAAAAAAATAATAATAAACGAAGCAATTACAATAGGGCCTTCGCACAGTTCGTGCTCGGGCCCTAATAATAATAATAAACGAAGCAATTACAATAGGGCCTTCGCACAGTTCGTGCTCGGGCCCTAACAAGAAACATCCCAAGAGCACAAACCTCCAAGAAGGAAGCTCTGGGCAGTATTTACTTTTAAGGGAATAATATTGTATTTTGTATATATTAATTTTGTTTTCTTTCTTTGTAGTGCAGTAAAAATTAGATAAGGGCAGCATGACAGATGTTTACTTTGATGACACAGGCATTATGTAGGAGTAGATAATGGATAACTGGACATCAATAACTTGAGCTTAATATATAATATTATGCTGCAGTATATTTCTAACTAGGCAGCTCATTCTCTGTCTTTTGACAATACTTTCTTTAAAGATAGAAAACATTTTGGGGTCAACTTGAGAGAAAGGCAGATGTGAAATGTAAAAGTGAGGTCAGAGGTCAAATGTGAAATATTTTTAGTTTTTATACAACAATTTCTATATGTTGACAATACACACCACACTTGTAAGAGTCATAGTTTCTAAGTTATACGGCTTTTTGCCTATTTTCGACTGGTAAATCATTGGTGGATGTAAGCCAGATTTTAATGGATGTTAACATTCAGCACCCCCACAAAGTTTTATCAGAATTCATTCAAAACTTTGTGGGGGTGCTTGTTTACAGACATGTACGCAAATGCTCCCAAAACGTAAGCTCCTTGGCAAAGGTAATAATAATAATATCTGCAAAATTCATGTATGAGTTTGTGTTTATGTTGTCTTTTTTAAATTAAATTCAAAATACAAATGCCTGAGAGTCTGTTACCATAACTTCACAAAAGCATATAAAAAGAACAATTAGACAGATTTTTATATTCTTGTGATTTGTGCATTATCAATGTGATAGTGATATTTCATTTTGAAAAACAACAGTGATCATCACTACTGTTGTGACACCCCAGAATTGAATAAAACAAACAGATCTTTTTTTTTCATACATCAAATTAAAATCTTTGCACACACTCTTTTGGTTCATTCTGCCTTGAATCAGAGCCAGTTTGTTAGCTGTGTGTGTGTGTGGTTAGCATCCCTTTCCCGGTGTGCAGGCGTGTGACGAGCTGCTGGTGTGTACTTGTAGGAGTGTGCAAGGCTCAGTATAGCTGTTGTATATTTGGAAACAAGTTCACAATGTTGATATGAGCAGTACTTCTAATGTCACTGAATATGGTTGAGTGATTATCTGAAGACTTTGATGCCATAACAGAATGCTGGTGATGCTTGAGTATCTGAAAATACTTGCACTTGACATTTGATCACCAAGATAAACTGGCTGTAAGAACCTACAATTTTTTTTTGTGTACTTTCACAAGGCTGGTTGTGTTATTAAAACTTACCTGACATTTTGTGAGGATTAGAAATTGATATAAGGCTTTTATTTTGCTACAGGTGCTTTATTGTGCAAGTATTTTTTATTAATTTCTGAAAAGATCTGCAGTTTTCTGTGTGTCATTCCCACTCCATTGTAACCGCTGGTTTGTCCCAGCTGGTCACCATGGATGGCCTTCGTGTATCTTGTTGTGGCTGGATTCTGTAGGTGAAGTCTGTGTTTTTTTTCTTTTCTTTTCTTTGGTTATGTTATTGTTTTTGCCTCTATTTTTCTGTTTGTCTTTCACATCAATCATAAAAGCATTTCCAGTTTTTCTCATCTTCCTCTGTCTCTCTCGCTCTGACTTTGTCTCATGTCACTGTCACTCAGTCTTGCAAATTCTCTTGCTCTCTAGGCTGTACATCACTTTTTCAAAATGGGCACAAATTAATATTTTCTTATCTCCTTTCTTCAGTAAATTATAGAATTGAAAATGGAAATGATAAAAGGTCAAGGCCTCTCTGTCATTTCACAAATAAATGAAAAGGAACTTTTTCCCTCATGATCTTAGATATATTTAAATTACATTTGGGTGGCAGCAAAATATATTTATTTGCTGTCAGCAAAAAACAAAGCAAAAAAAAAAAAAACCTGACAAATAGGGAAGTGCTGCTGAAAGGAGACAAAGAAAAAAAAGGGAAAGGGCCATGGTGGTGACCCTTCCATCATGTGCTGTTCCAGTGTCAGTCACGAAGTTGTCATCCCAGCTCTTCATGTGATTCTCCTCGCATCTCTCTTATCCCCCTTCCTAGTGTCTGGTTAGGTTGACCGTGATCACCCAAAAGCAGATCTTCTCCTCTGAGAATAAGGTTACTCATTTCTCCTCCTGTGGAATGTGTCATGCCCCTGCACGGATATCTTCTCTGTCACATTATTTTGCTTGTCACTACTACTTGTTTCCTATTCTCAAGAACAAAATGCATAACGGCGTCATAGAATGTTGCAAACCAGTGTTTTGATACACTGCTTAGCTCTGGCTTAAGCATGACTGAATGTGCGTGCATCTATCTTGGCATCAGTGAGTATTCGTAACCAGAACAAGATACTGTTTGATGAAGCTGATCACTCTGACAAAGTTAACATTCATGCAGATACAGCAACTAAATGTTCCATTATGCTAAGCTAAACATTGACTCTTGAGTCTGCAGCAGTCCCCTCAAATAAACTTACTTCCCCTGTGCTCCTCCTCTCCAAAGTGACACACCCACTGCCGGCATCAACATATGGAAAACTCATCCTTTGGGTGCCATACGTAATATAAGGGTAAACTAAAAACCTGGGTTGGGACTCTCTGGTTTCTAATCTCATGTTAGCACAGTGCTAAGGAGCAGAATTGCTTCTTATAACTTTGCCAAATTGGATCCCACATTTTATCTCCATTCCAGCTGTCAATTTATTCTATGCAAGTGTAGAAATGCATATTCTTACCTAAATGTTGATGCCAAATGTGGGTGTGGTCCATCACACTGTTTTGTTTTTGTATTTAGAGCCACTCCTGTGTTGGTAACTAATGTCACTGGGACCTGTTCTAGGCCTTGGCCAGCATGAGTTTGAACACTCAACCTATTCTGAACCTGGAGAAGTTTCAGGAAGGTCAGGAGATGCCCCTGCTCCCACCTGGACGAGATAAAGCTTCACCATCATCCACTGAATTCAACCCTCTAATTTACGGCAATGATGTTGATTCTGTGGATGTAGCCACCAGGCAAGCATTGAATGTCCCTTTCTGTTACCTGAAAGTCACCATCTGACTGAAGTCACATTGAACTTCAAAATAAAGATAAACAAAAACCTCTTTGTCTTGCAGGGTTGCCATGGTTCGGTTCTTCAACTCTCCAAATGTTCTTCAGGGGTTCCAGATGCACACTCGCACTTTGCGCCTCTTCCCACGGCCAGTGGTTGCTTTTCAGTCACTGTCTTTTCTCGCATCTCGGCCACGACGCTCTAGCTTTGCAGACAAACTTTCTCACACCCAGGCAGTGGAGTTCTATGGAGAGTGGGCTCTCAATCCCACAAACCTCGCCTTTCAGAGGATTCATAACAGTAAGACTCGTTAAAGATCATAATAGTTTGTCTTTTATGTGATTATGCATTATAGAATTTTTGTTAAATTTAGTTGAACATCATCTCTCTGCACACATCGTTTTTTTTTTAGATGTGTATGATCCCTCCTTAATTGGAGACAAGCCCAAGTGGTATGCACATCAACTACAGCCAGTGGTCTACAGAGTCTATGATGGAAGCTCCCAGCTGGTTGAGGCTATGGCTGGCCCCTTGGAGGACGAGGGCAATGAGTCTGACCCCACAGACAGGTAAGATTAAAATAAAGTCTTTTGTCTAATCCAGTTCAGTCTGCTCATTGGGTTTTTGCTTTATTCTGCCATATACTGGCAGTTCCTAGTTTCATTTTGGTTGCTGTTGGTAGTGAGAAGTTAAATTTGTTTGCAGCGGCAGTGACAGTGAAGCTTACGATGACTCCAGCTCATCCTATTCCTCACTTGGAGACCTAGTGAGTGAGATGATTCAAGGAGACATCCAAGGAGACACGCCAAGTATGTAGTTATTTTGTCCAACGATACACTTTGATCATATTCAAACCATGTCCTTCATTGTAGTATTTAACCTTATTGTCTCAGGCTTGGACCCACCGACCCATGCTGCACTGGGAGATGCTAGTGAGGTTGAGTTTCAAGACTTCCATGACTTCAGGGAAGGGCATGACTCAGAGGGCCCACCCAGCGGGGACGGACCTGCAGAACCTTCTGATGGACAGCCGCTTCGCTCAAGCTCTAGCACAACTGCAAGCTCAAGCCCCAGCACAATCATCCAGGGGGTCAACCATGTATGTATTCATTCCAATTAATTTAAAGATTAAATAGACTTGTGTAAACCTTACCTCCCCTCATCTTCTTTACTTCTTGATAAAGTAAATGTCGTTATGTTGATGAGAAGCTTGTACTGACCGTCTTCATCTTCTAGACACAACTTTTAATGGGTTGCATGTTTTTCAGCATCATAATTGTTGTACATTAAGTAATATTTACAGAACTGCCTTCATCTGTGGTTTCATTTTTCCAGGACCAAGGGGAAGTACCTGAAATTGAAGCATCAGCAAGCGCTGTGTTACAGAACCCTGTCCCCGGATTGGCTAATCAGTCATTCCTCAGACCCGCAGCTGATGCTGGTCTGGTGGAGCACGCCAACAAAAAGCAAGAGTATGACAACCCATACTTTGAGCCTCAATATGGCTTCCCCTCAGAGGATGATCCTGATGCTGAAGAGCAAGTGGAATCATACACCCCTCGATTCAACCAGAACCTCAATGGCAACAAGTGTGTTAAACTTGTTCATCACTTGAATGAATGCATTATCATCATTCAAATGGGCTCTCTGACTGACCATGCAATGATCTCTTTCCAAACCCAGCATGTCAGAATATTCTCTTCATTCATGGTCTTGAATCTTTGGTGGTGATATGTTATATGGTGCGAATGCTGGAGAGTTTCCAATGGTGTATGAATATGTTCCTGTGTCAAGGATGCGCTGTAATGTCTTTTCACCCTTTGCTTTAGGGCGCAGCGTCCTTTACGCCCCAGTAGCCTGAGGCTTCCAGGAGAGTCTGATGGGGAGGCAGACTCGCGCAACAGTTCACCAAACTCCACCATTTCCAACAACAGCAACGATGGATTTGGAGGACTCATGTCCTTCGCCAGTAAGAATATTCAAATATTATTACATTGTCAGCTGAGCCAAGGTTATAAAAACATGGAAACTCAGTAGAACTTTTCCAACTCAGTTCACCTGCTCTTTAAGTCTTAACAGGCTAGTTATATTTAAATGCTCATGTATTCAAAAACAAACAAACATTAAAATCCAGATGTCAGTGAATGTAGCTGCTAAGATGAGAGTTAACACAACTCCAATGAAATATGAATGATCTGAATGTGTGAAAAAAAAAAAAAAACAGCTGTATGCGAACAGGGCCAAAAAGATTAGATGATAAAAGTTGAGGAGATGAGGTACGTTTGGAGGTTTCTTTCTACATGACAACTGTAGCGCCGGTCTCTGGCTGCATGACTGCAGATACTGGATGAGTGATCTGGAACAATCATTTCGTTGTGTGCCTTGCGTGCACAATGACAATGAGTTGAATCTAACATCTAACATTATGAAAATGTATTACATACATATTTTCTATTGGTTTATTCAACATTTTAAAACAAAGTAATCCGTTGCCTTGTGTTAGCAAAGGCTTATTCATTTGCTGTTTTGAGAGTAAAACTTAACGAAAAGAATCAGTTATGTTAAATAGGTGTGAGCAATATAGCCTGAAAATTACATCACAACACTTCAAGGAAATTTTTGATAATGTTTATGATGATATAGGAAAAAAAATACTTTCATCGGCAGCTGCATTACAGTACAGTAGTAGTGACAGCAATCTATACAGTGACACAACATAAGTCAAATGTAAGCACAAAAGTAGCTTATGTACTATTTTGCCTGGAACTTTAAAGTAAAAGTGTAACATAACTGCTTAAACAACTTAGCCTTGTAGCTCCTCCGAAGCCTGCAAATTATTGTCACAATAAAATTGAAACTGAAAAATATTTGTTTGAGTTTTTGTATCTTAACTCAAGCTTTTGAACCAGCTGCTTACATTTATACTTTCCCACCATTTAACTGGATGTTACTGGGGTAATTGGTAAATTGGTGATTCTAAATTGCCCATAGGTATGAATGTGAGTGTGAATGGTTGTCTGTCTCTCTGTGTTGGCCCTGCGACAGGTGGGCCACCTGTACAGGGTGCACCCTGCCTCTCGCGTTATGACAGCTGGGATAGGCTCCAGCCCCCGCATGACCCTGAACAGGATATGTGGCGTTGCTGTAAAGATATAACATTTATATATCACATAAAAATTAATACCGGTATTGTGGTGGAAGGTATGAAATGGCACGGCCCTGATGTTAAATACCTTTGCTGTTGCCTCATCATTTCATCCTGTTTTTATGCTTCCATGGCACTTCATAGCCAAAGACATTATGTTTTAAGTCTGTACTGTGTATTTAGGTCTGGACAAACACTGATGAAAATTATAACCTGACACACTGGATGAAGAATTCAACCACAAAGCAGTATTTTGTAGCCTGATTTTCTTGTCGCTCCTTTTACAGGCAATCTTTACAAGAACCACGGCACAAGTTTCAGCTTGTCCAATCTTGCCCTTCCTAATAAGGCAGCAAGAGAGAAATCAACACCTTTTCCCAGTCTAAAAGGTAGGAGAGCTAACCCGACCACTTTTACTGTTCAGTGTGCTTTCAGCGGTAATAAGCATTAGAATATTTTTTTTGTGTAGGATCAATATGGAAAGAATTAACGAATGGGACTGAGGGGGAAAAATAATTTTCATCAACATTCTTTTTATTTTTTTGTTCATCACTGGCTTTACAGTTGCAGTAATTACCCAATTATGCCATATTTGATGCTTTAAATTACACACTATTCTAATATAGTTTTTTTAACATCTTCCTCTCTGATTGATTTACTGTTTTTCTCTGCCTTTGTTTTCCTTTCCTAAATCATTTTGGGGTTAAAAGAGTATTTTAATTTTGATATTGAGGAGGAAGTGGAACAAGCAGGTTTGTAGAACTGTTTTTGTAGCCTGACTTTCCTCCCTCTGGACTGGCAAACATATATGGCACTATTTAAAGGAGAATATTGAGGATATATCAAAGAAATTTTTCTCTCAAGAGTCTTAATGCGAAAATCCACTCAAAAACAGAGCCCACATTTGTTACTTTTATGGATTGTGCAGTTTGTGTTGAAGAGATGAGCAGCTCTCAGTGTTTCCCAGGTTATTTATTTAAATCCCCCTTTTCATATATAATTTGCTACTAGCTGCAGTAGGAGAATATTTGTACAAATGTGTACTTGGATATGATTTGGAAGCGGATAAATTTGGTCAGTGAACGAGCAGTTTTTCATGATTTTTAGGTTTAGCAGCTAACAAATTCCATTTAGGCTGGATTTTCACTTTAACTGAGAGAAGACAAAAACAATTAAAGCATGGTAAACTAACTCAATAGCTCCACTCCATGTGGAATAGCTGCCATAGAAAATGTTCTGTTCCTTTGATTATGATGTGTTTTGTCTTTGTCCAGATTCCCCTGAAAGCCCGGGTATGTTATGTGTGGTGTGATAGTTTGTTTTAGCCTCTTGAATAGGCATTTCTTTAACCTTGAAGTGACCTGTCCTCATCTTACACCTCTTTCTCTTAGCGTAGGTCTAAGATACGCCTGTAACATAACTGATCTAAATCCCTGCCTTCCCCTCTGTTTCTTTGCCATTCCTCTTCCTCTTTGTATGCCTGTTGGGAGTCTTCTTGATGCACACATTTACAGTCAAAGGTTTTCTTTGGCTACGATCTGTTGTTGGTGTGGCATCTACTCATCCTTACCACTATGTGAAGGATGTCTATTTAAAAAAAATATATATATATATATATATATATATATATATATATATAATATATATATAATGTAGTAACATTTAAGTCTGAGAATGATCTGTTTATCTCCCACTGGCCTCTTGTCTCTTAACCTATCGTGTTGCTCGTTTTTTTGGTGGCGTTTTTCCGTCTTGATATAATTAACTATTTAAAAACATTGTTAAATATATTTTGAGGATGAAGGGTTTCCTATATGAATATTTTACTGCTTTATATTTTTGTGTTTTTTATGCTTGAAACATGATAATCTTCCCAGTGATAAATTACATTGTGCACATTCTGAAGGAGTCCGTTACGCTAGATTTATACTGTCCATGTTGAACTGTTCAGCATTATTCATGTGGTTCAGGCTACTGATGTATGCACAACAAAGTATGAGCAATACCGTGCTCTTACTTGGGTTGAACATGTTGTTGGCATTATTCATTTTATCCAACATTTTCAGGGTCAGCACCATCATCAGTACATATTGTGTATTTCTCTTTTTTTGTCTACCCCTTTTCCAATATTGTTTTTTTTCTCTTGTTTGACGCCATGTTGAGTGTGCATGTGTGTTGTATTATGGGTTGATGTTCAGACTGGTTGTGTCTGGGCCGGTGTCCCTCTCTCTGTCCACCTTTTTGCGGCACTAATTCTGGGTTTTGTGTGCAGTATTTGGGCTAAATTCTCTAATGGAGATAATTACAGAGGCCGGCCCGGGGAGCGGAGAAGGTGGGTTCTGCCCTTTTATCGCGTGAGCTGCATGCTTCTCCAAGCCAGTCAATTACATCTCCCAGCATCCCCTGTGTCTCTCTCCATTTCAGTCACTGTGTTTGTCATCAAAGGTCCAGTGGATCATTGAGTGTGTTGTCTTACCGCACAGCCATTCATAGTGACTGTTCTTTCTCAGACTAACTCTTCACTTCACAGTACGTGTAACCTCATCTATTTCAATAGCCATATCACAGAGTTTCAAAAAGAATTATAAATCCAGATATTTCAGTAATGACAGGAAAAGTCTAGCAATATATTATAAAACCACAGAGCAATATATTATTAACCACAAATAAGCAAATGAAGCACAAGACAGGTCCAAAATGTCCTCATTTTCCCATTTTGAAACGTTTATCAGGTTGAGCCATCTTGCTCTTTTTTTACAACATCATCTCCATAGTTTTTCCCGTGTCTTGGACTGCACAGCGCTTCATGTGGAGTCAGATGCCCATAATCACAGCGATCTCCTTCTGTATATTTGGGTCAGGTTTATTGGCCATGTCCTCACATAGCTCTTCTTCGTAACCAGCAAGCATGGAGGAAACATTCAGTGCCCCGGCAGCTAAAGCTGTCACTTTGTGGGCCCTTACAGTCATGGCGGAGTGAAAGCGGTCTGCTTTTGACAGCAGTGTGAGGTTCCTGGAGAATGCAGTAGCCAGGCGTGGGTGGAGGTGGTCTGCAACTTATGGCAACATAGGGAGCATGCAGCGTAAGCTGTGCTCTGCCACGCCCTCATAATCCAGCGAAGAAGCCCCAGTACCTCTTCCATTAATCATGGGAAGACTGGGAGTATGTTTTGCCACACTGGTGGCCTGGGGCAATTTCTTCTCTTGGCGATGCGATCTGGTGGTCTCTGTTACTACATCAGGCTTACACACATTCTGCTCATCCATGCTGGGAGCTGGGGAGGCCGATGCTCTCTCCTTGTCGCCCTGGGAGGTGTTCTCACAGTGTTAGGCTTGCCAGCCTGAGTGGAGGGGAAGAAAATTTCATCCTCGTCCTCCTTGTCGTTGGTTCTGAGGTGCTGAGTTGCCTTCATTATCCTTTTCATAATCCAACTCCAATAGGTCTTCCACTAGCTGGAGTAGTAAGAAAGAGGACAGCATGTGTTATCTGGCATGCTAAACTGTATTAGAAGGCTGCAGCTACCAATTGTTTTAGTAATCGAGTATTCTGTTGTTTATTCCATTGATTTTATTGAGTAATCGGATAAAAAATACTTTTGTCTTTATAATAAATATTCAAAAGAGGAAAAATGAAGGTCTTTTAAATGAGCTGCTCATTCGTTTCCATTTTAGAAATTGCAGTGTTTTAATAGTTTAACTGCATACAATGTTTTTTTTTTTTTTAAAAAACCTTTCATTGTAGTTACATGCCATATTAAAATCATATTTTTTAAAGAAAACATTTTTTTAAATGCAAAAATAAATAATTACAAGTACAGTAATGTCAAATAAAATAAGGTATACATTCAACCTAAACTACAGCATAAAATAAAATGGCCTTTAATCTGACTTCTTGGAAAGCTTGTTTGTGTTGGCAGGAGGCAACAAAAAGAGTTCTGACACTGTTGGATTTAAATAGGATGGCTGTCGTCAGTATTCAGCAAGCTACCCAATTTAAACATTGTGCCAGACTAAGTTAACAGTTCTTCTGCATAGATAAGCGTTTATTTTAATTTCTGTAGCTTCCTGGATATGTTTCTATTGCAGGTATATTTTAGTCACAAATGTGGGTGAAACGTCAGGCAAACTACAGAGTTGTGAATTAAAGCATTGAAATAAAGAATCTGCATCAAGGATGTTTTAGAATCGAGTTACTCGATGAATTGTTGCAGCCCTACCATACAAAGAAACTACCTTGTTGCACAGGTAACCAGTAGGATGCCCTGGCATATAGGGATGAACAGTTAAGCTAGCTAGCCTATATTGCAGGTTGAGAGATGCTCTGAAGTGAGAAGAGGTGTTTGATTAATGACTGCGTAGCAGCACAAGCTACTTCACGGTATATACTGCAATCACCAGCCAATAAGGATTGGCATATGAGATGAACACTTCTGAGGAATATACAGGGAGGTGCATAGTGAGACATTGAGACAAATGGTAGGAATGAGAACCCAGTGAATCTGTGACAACAGTGAGACAGCCGACTGTGTCACCTGAGCCACAAATGAACTGTAAATTATATCCTGAAACTGTGCCTGCGATATTTTTACAGATGTATTTTACCTTGATGATTGTGAATGATTTATTGACTGAATTTATTATCATTTCATCTGGCCACTTGCATTCAGATTGACCTCACTTCTATCCGTTGTTACTCAGGTCGACCAAGCATTTGACCCCTGAAGTCTAGGGCCATTTCCTATATTCTGTGAAAAGCCGCGAGTTTATCTGATGTCTCCTGGATGTTTGGCAAAAAAAAGATCATGAAAGCTTCCATCTATCCACAGACTGAACCTACTGTTTGTTATCAAAAACCTTTTTTCCTTTAGCCTCAGACTTATCTGTCCATATTCACAGTGAACACAATCCATTCGCAGTCTCCACCCCCTTCATGCAGCAACATTTATCATACTCCAAAAGTGCCCGTGCGTTTCAAGTGCTGCTTCAGTTGCCATCCCTTCCACAATAAATCATAAAGAAAACAAAACAGCTATGAGTTATTGGTTTTCAGACTAAAGCATGCTGAAAAATTCTTCTTGTGCAATCAGAGTATTGATCTACAGTAAAACTTCAGCAACAGTAATAAACAATAGATCCTCACTGCCATATAAAACTGAAAATAAACCAGCTTGTGATGACAGATCAGAAAAGATTTCCATCCTCTTCTTTTAGGGGGATGCTCCTCAGCCAACCCAGTCTGAAAAACTGCTGAATCTTGATGCTCTTCCGTGTGCTACTTTGATATGGGGTAGTCGTGGGGTTATAATAGACAGCATTCTTTTCGTGTTGTTGGTTATTTGTACCACAACATGACTGGGTTTGAATATTTTAGTTCCTGCGTCTGAACCACTGTGTTCTGTCAGCAAATGAAAGGAACTTGGGCAGATGCTAGTTTGCCTAAGGAGCATTTAGCTTCAAATCAGTCACCTCTCACCAATTTTAGAATTGGGCCACCAGCTAGAACAGGATGTCAGCTTCCTCCAGCCAAGCATCTATCTATCTATCTCTATCTCTATCTATCTCTATCTCTATCTCTATCTATATCTCTATCTATATCTCTATCTATATCTCTCTATATCTCTATATCTATCTATCATATTTTTTTATTTCTGTGTGCTTTCCATTTATAGTGAAAATGTAATGCTTTTTTTTTTTTTCATCAGTGTTGCGAAAGCGTTTGTCATATTTGAATAAACTTTATTGGAACTGTTAACTGACATACCCGAGCGGGTGTTGCATGTTTGCATTCAGCACATACAGGGTGAGTCACAGAAGGCATGGGTTTTTATTAGGGAAGGCTGATTGAAATATGTAGTTTGAGTCAGTGCAGTGTACACATTTATTAAAAAGCAAGGCTGTAGATGGAATGGGAAAACGACAGTATGTCAGATCAGTGGAAGTTATTTTGCTCTGAAATGCCTGAAAGTGTAACAGCATGGAGATTTGTTAAATGTAGTGCACACAGTTAGGAAAAAAAAAAAAAGTCTGGACATTGCTATGACTTTCATTAATGTTTTGGTCATATTATAATAAAATGATGAACTCAGTCCCAACATCTCCTGCATTGTAGTATCTGCTACAATGCGCTACATCCACTCATGTCTTTATTTTCCTTCATGCATGTTATCACTGACGTAGTTTTGCTGCACACTGTCCTCCCTCTGACCTCAAGCCACTATTCTGCTAATGCGTGATGCCACCACCAAGAACACCATTTGGAGTTGTGTGTGTGTGTGTGTGTGAGAGAGAGAGTGTGTGTGTCTGCACTGTGCCCCTGTTTGATTTGTCCTTCTCTTCTCTTGTTGTAATAATAGACTCTAGCAGCTCTGGTAATTTGTCTGTTCAGCAGTAGATAACCTTCAGTGTCTGTCCTCCTCACAAAGTGATGTAAACTGCTTTCTTTCCTCTTTGATGTTAAATTTTTTTTTTTTTATAAAAGAGTGATTTGAAAGTTGTTGTTTTTTCCCCCTCCTGGATTACAATTCCTGGTTAGCAGGTGCCTTTGTGTGAGTCTAATGCACTGTTCTTCTGTGTAGTAGCTTTTGTTTGGACATTGTGTGACATTTTAGAAGTTTCATTGTTTCGGTTGTTCTTCCAGGCGCACGTGCACCTCGAGCACTTGTTGACCAGAAGTCTTCAGTAATCAAACACAGTCCAACTGTGAAAAGAGAATCGCCCTCTCCTCAGGGTCGAGTAAATAACACAAGGTAGTGAATGCTTTCAGATGAAAGCACACCTGTACCCTTTTTCTTAACACTGTAATATGTATTAGGTTAAAGGCTACAGACTGGAGCCATTTTAAGTGTTATGCAATTACCTGTGCCTTGTTATCATACTTGAAAATTGCCCTTGACTGTCATCCTTGAGCATGACTGAATCTGCATCATTTCCACTCAGTGAGAACCAGCAGTTCCTTAAGGAAGTAGTGCAGAGCGTTCTGGATGGTCAGGGAGTCGGCTGGCTCAATATGAAAAAAGTTCGCCGCCTGTTGGAGAACGAGCAGCTTCGTGTCTTTGTGCTGAGTAAGCTGAATAGAGCCGTCCAGTCAGAGGAAGATGCCAGGCAGGAGATCATTCGGGATGTGGTGAGATCTTTATTTGTGTTATCCCTACTGTGAACTTTACAGCACATCACTGTGCAACAAATGTAGCACTTTAACCACTAATTCTGGCTAAATTATTTTGGGCTTTTTATTATATCTTTAACTATTGTTTAGTTACATTAGGGCTGCTGCCGCAAATACCATTTTATTCTGTTGATTCATCTCTCTGGGACAAACTGTTGCCTGTAAAGAGATATTTTGAAGCTGTAGGTTATTAGAAAGTTAACAACACTTTATAGTGAACTCACTGCAGTTACTTGTACCAGGATTTTGTCTCTAAGTATTTTTAAACCTGGGCTTTATTTTCCAATCTTTTTTGGTCTAAATTATTAGTCTGTCCAAAAATGTTTGGAATTGGTCCAATATTGAGCAAAACAATATGGAAGAAACGGGTGCAGTGTATTCCCAGGGGGCAGGTTTTTGCATCAAAGTAAAAGTGTATTTTTGCAGCTGACTCAGATTGGTTTTCTAAGGTTCTGTGTAGTTTGATATCATCCTGCCAGGCTTTTGCATGTACTGATAACAACAAAATAAGTTAACAGTTCCTCCACTTATCTGCTGCAGGTCAAAGCACTTATCAGGTAAAAGCGCTTTGTTCTAGGATTTCTTCTCCTCATTCACTGTCAGTAGTTATTTTATTTGAAGCCATCAGTACAAAAAGTGACAAAATGGCAGCTTTTGGAAAAGAGTGTTTTCATCGAGCTGTATCACAGCTGGCTACAACTTTGTGGGCCTGCCCCCAAAGGTAGCCTATGAAAGCTCTGCAAAGTGAAGGAAATGCTCAACCGTGAACCACTGTATATAACATTAACACTTTCTTCACTCTCCTCCCTTCCCTGTATGTTGCTTTCTGAGTGTGAGTGATGGTCACACTGTTGACTTCCAATAGCAACTTGCATCCCACAAGAGCTTAGAGAGAAACTTATCCGGCATGTTTTTAATGTTGAATGTAATGTTGAACCCGTTAGAATTTTTTGCTTTCTTGTATTTCTCCCATGAGATTAAATTGCTGTCATTTGAAGTGGTTCAATATTGGACTGATTCCAAACATTGTTGGCCCTTAATGATATTCCTCCAGCACTTGGAGGTCAAGTAAGTTTAAAAAAAAAACAAAAAAATTATGTAGTCCAAAAAGGGACTTTAATCTTTAAATTCCTTATTGTAAGACCATGAAGGCTTGTAGCTCATTGTGTTGCTTGTGTTTTTCTTTTGAGCTAAAATTGGTATAAACCATGTTACTGTGTTTTGTTCCCAGGAGGTGGGCAGAAAGGTGTACAAAGGCATGCTGGACATCTTGAAGTGTACAGTTTCCAGTCTGGAGCACTCTTACACTAATGCAGGCCTCGGGGGAATGGCCAGTGTATTCAGCCTGTTGGAAATAGCACGCACGCATTATCAAACCAAAGGTATGTCTCATGTTTAGCACAGGAGTGCATAAATGAGTGAGTTATAGGAATCTTTTTTTTTAAACTCCGCTTGTTTAAGACTTTTTGCGCCGAGGAGCATAACAGCAGTGAGCCTGTGCTACTAACACTTGTCTGTCTTTGCACTGTTTATATTAAGCTTTGTGCTGCATGCTAGACTTCAATGCTCTAAAAACTGTGATTTCTTTACTTTTAACCGTTTCCCAGTTAAACCCTCCGCATATTTTGTTTTTCTGTAATTTTGATGACCTCTGTTTTTGGCCCCTTAATTTTGGTAACTCGGTAGACCCAGAAAAACGCAAGCGAAGCCCCACAGACAGTGCTGGCAGCCCAGGGAGTAAAGAGAGTCCTTCTGGTCGCATGGAGACTGCCAGACCTCAGGGCCTTCTGAATATTCCCCACCTGCAGCTGCCGCACCACACAACGGGCAAAGGAGCCCGCCATTTTGATACCCGGAGTCTGAATGAGGAGAACTTTATTGCCTCGATTGGTGTGTACACCACTCCAGCCCGGTTGCATGTGCGCTGTAAAATCCCCTCCCCTTGTCCCCTACAAGCTCATCAACCTTAATACCAGTCTCCCTCCCCTCCTCCAGCCGTCTCAAAGAAAGATCCCCTCACTTGTCCCAGACTCCGATTCTTACAGGGCAATAATATTCCACACATTTTGACTAAAAATAATCACACTAGTGAGCAGCCAAACTTTAAAAACAAAACAAAACAAAAAGCCTTTGTAATGTCCTGCTTAAATTATTTTCAAAAATAAAATTCAGAATTAGGCCTTGGTTGCAGGTATGAAGAAAGCCATGCAAAGTGTCTGGAATATGCCCCTGTCTTTCAGCCTGGACTGCGTGTGTTTGTCTCCCTTTCCTTAAACATCTGTGCCCCTGTTTGCCTCCTCTCCGGAGTTCTGTTGTTAGCCTCTTGGCACCTTGAATGCATGTCATTGTTTTGATCTTCCAATACATAAATCTGCAGTAGTGGATGAGGGAAACCAGAAGTATGCGCATCAGTAGACAAATCGGTGCTCGTCTGTGCCCTCACTGCAGGTTTCTGCAAGGCGTGCTGTAGAAAATGGCAGCTCCCTTTGCTCTCAGCATGGAGGGTGGAAGAATCACTCCCCAGTAAACAGTCCCAATAAGAATGCAAATTTCACCTAAGAAGCTTTTCTATTGGTTCTGAAAGAAGTAGTTGAAAATTCCTTAATAATCTCTTTTTAGAATTTCAATTTTCCAAAGTTATTCGGGGTCTGTATACGGGGGACTTTCTCAGCCAAACCACCCTGACACCTCCTACCCGCACCCCTTCTCTTCCTGTTAGAAGCTGCACCTTCAATTCTACAGAATGCTGTGAGACTTGCATCCTGGCTTCTGCAACTGCTCCATTTCACATGCTGGCTAGTCGGCCTCTCAACCTCATCCCATGCTCTTTTCCAAATCAACAATCTCTCTCTCTCTCTCCTTCCCTCTCTCTCCCTCTCTCTCTCTCTCTCTCTCTCTCTCTCTCTCTCTCTCTCTCTTGCTCTGGAGAGCCAGACAAATGCAATCAATGCAAATCAGTGGCCTGTAATTGGAGCCAAAGCTCATTCTGACGTCACTGTGTGGCTCTCCAGGACTTTGTGCCAGGACCTCTGGGTGTGTTGTAATGTTACCTTTGTAGCTTATTACACGCAATGGATCCAATGTAACAAAAATAATTGTTTTTTAAAAATTTTGTCCAGATTAAAGTGGAGCTACATGCAAACATTACAAAATACCTCCCATCAATAATGACAGATTCTCAGTGCTTACTTTATTTTGGTTTTGATTTTAATGCTCATCCACCATACATGCCTTTTCAACCAGCTCTCTGACTCTCTCTCTGTCTTTCTCTCCTTGCTTGCAATGCATCTTGGGTAGAATTGTGGAGCAAGCACCAGGATAAGCAAAAAGCTATGGAAAAACAGAGTAAGAGACTTTTCACACACCAAAAAAGAGAAAAGATTAGGGTGTTCAGCTGCTGACCTTTTTTCTACCCCCTTCTGTGTACCTTTTCAAACTCTCCAGTATCTTTTTATACATGAATAAATAAAAAGAAGTGCTTGAATGAGCAGAATGAAGAGTAACCCCAAAAATATAGGCATACAGGTCTTGGTTTTACTGTATAAGATTTTTACTATTATAAGTTACAAGTAAGATGTGTATCAGGCTGTTTTTGCAATAAGAAAATTAAGGTTAGGTAATTTTACACAAATTCAATGCTGTTAGAAAATACAGTCTTTTAATTTCAAATATGCCATGCTGTGTTTACTAGAGACTGTTTTTTTTTTTTTTTTTACGTATATAGTACAAGCACAATTGTTTACTGATATCCTGAAATCTTTTGAAACCTTTTGGGGACCTTGACAAAAAATGGGAATGTCATGTTATAGTTACTGGCTTTAGCTCCAGCAATATGTAATTTTTGTTTTCCAGTGTTCTTCTTTTTCCTTGCAACCATGCATCAAGATGAACAGAAATGAATACCTGCTGCCCTGTCCTGCTCTTTTAACTGTATTTTTTCCAGTTTCAAGTGGCTTGCTGTAAATTGTGTATTTACAGCCGATATTTCACAGGTGCATTTAAAAGCTTTATGAAATGTTAGAAAAGTTAAGTCACAAAATCCGAGGTTAAAAAAAAAAAAAAAAAAAAAGAAAAGAGAGAAAAGCTAACAAGGGTCAGGATGTACTTAACGAGGTGATTAAACAACAAACTGCAAATCACACTTGAAACAGAAAACGTCTCCTTTACCGTCCATCAGTTTGTCTGCATGCCTAACTGCCTGTGTCTGTTTTTGGTGTAACTTGGGCCACATTTGCAGCATTGACTGAGACGTAATGTCACACGCTCTGGCAGTTTTGTTTTCATTTGTAACTTTTCTCCCAATTTTACTGCACTCTGCTTGCCCCTTCTGTCTTTTCTCTGTCTGGTCTTGAACAATTTCAGCTGTTACTTATTTCATTATAACACCAGTATTTTATAAAGAAAGATGCAAATAAAATAATGATAGAAGCTTTTTTTGTTCTTCTAACAAATAAATATTCAGTAATTATTCATTATTATAATCATTCTGTCTTTTTCAGCTAGAGTCAGGTTAAGGCACTGAGTCTTTGATACCAGAATTATTTGATTAAGCTAGTGTTATACTGTATGCTTTGCTGTGCACAAGTGCAACGCAGTGTTTAAATTGAGGCTTTGGCACTTCGGATGGGTGTAGCATCAGTGTCGCTGTGCTGTGCTGGCTTTGAGTGAAGCGGCTCTGAATAAGGTAAGAAGGCAGTGTAGTTGGTTTCATGGAAATGTGCTTATAATCATGCCTATTTTGCAGGGTCAGAAGGAGCAAAGCAGCAGCGCCCCCAGGTGACAGATGCGGAGGAGAAGAAGTCACAGATCAGTGCTGATAGTGGCCTCAGTGTAACATCTGGATCTCAGGTTTGTTTATGCAGTATTATGGGAAAACCTGTATGAAGTAGAGAGTAGAGTAAACAAACAAAACAAAAAAAGTTTAATAGTTGAATGTGATTCACCAGTCTTTTTATATGTCTGATTTTATGTTATGAGACATAGTAAGGTGCAGGCTGCAGACACAGCAGATGGGCCTGAGACTCCTCTTCAGTGCTAGTGCCCAGTTCAGACGGCTGCATTTTAATATTCTGGCCTTTACTGGAGCCTGTTGTTCTTGCAGCATTCAAGCTGTGATGTTAATCTTTGGATGTTCAAAACTGCCTCCCCTGAAATATACCACTGTATTCTGTTTTCTTTTTCTTTTGGGCTACAGAAGAGTGACACAGAGTCTGTAGCAAGCTCAGAGCCACCAGTCCTGACAAGGAGCACCAGCCAGGACTCAGAGGCCAGCACAGTGGTAGGGCACGGCCAACTCAGACATTAGTCACTAGATTTCTGTTTATTCCACCTACAAAGTAATTAAAAAAAGTAAGGAATGTGGGTGGTATGTGTTAGCATATTGTTAGTTGTAATCAAACAAACCAGTCCTTTGAGGTCCTTTGAGTGTTGCTAGGTTATAGATTCTCCAGTGGAGACTGAAAATGCCAAATTTCCCTAAATGATGAGTTTTCTATGAACAAGAGAAATTGTCTTTTGTTTTTTTGTTTTTTTTGTTTGTTTTTTTTTGTTTTTTTTGTTTTTTTTAAAGAGAGGCACATGTCATCAGGACTCCACAGGACTGCATCGAGTCCTGTGGAAACTTTCTTTTTCACGACTGTATTACTGCAGTGCAGGGCTGGGTCAAACTGATGAGGAATATGCTGTATAATGGATTTTATTGTATTTTATTTTGCTTAATTGTGTTTTTTTTTCCATTACTGAGCTAACATGAATATAAATGCCTTTACACCAAACTTCTGCAAATGGAACGTCTCCACTTTTGTTCTTACACATCGGTTTTTAATTTGCAGATAAGCAATAGCTCTGGAGAGACTCTTGGAGCTGACAGTGATCTGAGCAGCACAGCAGGAGACGGCCTTGGTGGGAGAACTGCCCCTCATTTAACTCAGTCCAGAGGGACTCTTTCTGACAGTGAAATTGAAACCAATCCAGCCACCAGCTCAGTGTTTGTGAGTAAAAGACTCACTGTTGGGGAAACGCGTCTGTTATTTCATTTTAACTTACAAAGTCATTAACAAGTGAAACCTGCACAAAAGGTAATTTGGGTTGGTGGGATTTCACGGTTCAGCAGCATACTCCAAAAACTGAAAAACTGCAATCTACTTAACACATGAAAAGGTAAAAATGTTTCAAACTGTGGAAAATTGTTTTTGTGTTTTTCTTTAAACTAGAATGAACTCTGAGCAAACCTGCAGCAGCTCGCTGTTCAGTGTTTGTGGGTGGGTAGGTGGGGGTGGGGGTGGGGGGGTTTAAATGAGCCTCATTTAACATTTTAAAACACTTCAAATGAACTGTGTCTCTGGGATACTGGGTGATGATGCCGTCATTAAAAATAGGACCAAAAATAAGAGTAGCAGTACTTTAAATTAATTCAAATCATTTTCCATATTTGCACATTTCTGATTATATTTGTGGTGATTGTTATAGCTTTTGGTTCACCTTGTCTTGTTTCCAAAGGGGAAGACCCACACTCTGAAACCTGGTGCGAAAGATCATTTGCCTACCATAGCAAAGGCGCCTCCGGCACAGCCCGTGGAGGACACCAGTATGAGGATTTATCTTTTCGAAGGCCTGCTGGGTATGTTCTGCTCTCTTGTTCTTTGGCTTTCTCTTAGTTTGGGCTGACAGCTGATGCTTGGTGGAAACTTTCTCTACTGTGTCTCTAAAAAAAAAAAAACCAAAAAAAAAAACCTTGGTCTTCTTTTTTCTGCCACTGCTGATTGTTCTGTGTTGCTGTACTAACATCTTAAAATTGGTGCTTCCACCAAAGTAAAGAAAGCGGCACTTTCCGTTACCCCTTACTTACTTTAACTTACGCAAGTTCCTGCTTTGGTTTACCAGTTAATGTAATGACAGTGAACTTTCACAAATTCGTGACTTGTTTATAAGAGAACAAAGCAGAAGTCAGACATGTGATGACTTGGAGTTATGTAATCTTAAATGTTACAAACCAGTGGACTAGACATTTGTTAATGGGTGAAAAGCTATTTTGTGTTATCCAAAAAAAGCAACTCTTGATAAAGTGTTAGCCCACCACATCCCACCAGAACAGTTTCAGTTTGCTTCTCCGGTGATTCTGAAAAGTCTCTGAAACTCCTTTGAAGGCTCATCCTTCCAAAAGACACGCCCTCATTTAGTGCTTCAGTCATGGTGGTGGAGGGTGCTGTTTAACCCATCAGTTCAAAAATCTCCCATAGATATTCAGTTTGGTTGAGATTCTGGTGACCATATAGAATAGCATATTCACATTATTTTCATTCTGAGGCCAACTAAGTGAGTCCCATGCCTTTTAGATGGGGGGCATTGTCATTTTGGAAGAACCACTCCCATTAAGATAGAAATGCTTCATCTTATACCCCCACAGTAGATGCAAACCTTCAGGTTTTTCCTTTAATTTGTCACTCATTTGTAACCAGTGCATGTAACTAATTAGATGAAATAACACTCCAGAGTGAAGTTGCTGCCTTTCTCAGAGGTTCAATGAGTGACTCTTTTCTTTTTCTTTTGTTTTTTTGCATTACTATAAGTTATGATTATAGTTACAACAGCAGCTTCTGCAAAGTAAATATTGGTACTTAATCGTGACTTTGTGGGTGAAAAAACAAAATAATGAATACGACTCTGCACCGTAGAAGTTAAACTAAAGTAAGAACTCTTAGGATGCAATTTTCTAAAATAATAAGCTGTAAGTTATAGATTTGTGAATGCACGAGCTTGCTTTGTCTGTTTGTCCTTGTTTTTGTTCCTCTTGTGTGGGTTTCGACTTGTTGTTGCCATTAAACCTACTCACCTCTTCGCCTAACCCCCTCCTGCTTTTGCTGCTTTTTTTCCCTCCTGCTGCTCCTCATGGGAAATTCTTCCAGGCCGCGATAAGAGCTCCGTTTGGGATCAACTAGAGGATGCTGCCATGGAAACCTTTTCACTAAGTAGGGCTGATCTCTTGCCTTTGCCCTTTAATTCCTGTGTGTTTGTGGAGTGTTCACCCCAGCTCTGTGTTTAATCTCTGTGGGGTTTTTTTTTTTTCCTTCCACATCTGTGTTTAACATACAAAGGGGTAGAGCATGCAAGCATATGATCTCTCACATGAAGATCAAAGTTGTATAAGTTAAACTAACCGATGCTTTAGCTTTTAGTTAACGTTTCTTTGAATTTCTGCTCACAAACATTTTCTCGCTAACTTTTATGTTGACGTAACAGCTTAACATTTCATGGGTTTGCACTCTGGAATAGTGGATGTTACCTTCATGTTCTGTTATAAATATAATTACAAACTGGTGAGTGATACTATTAAATGCCAAGATTCCCAGTGACCAATTACCACATTGTAATGGGGTGGGATAAAGTGATGTAATGGAAAGCGAAATGAACTGATTTTGAGGTTAAAGTTAAAAAAATTAAATAAAAAAAAGCAAGAAAAAAAAAGTTCCACTAACTTGTTATTCCAGAAAGAAAACAGCATTTAAAGGCAGCATCAGAGATCACTGTGTTTGCAGTGTTTTAAGATGAAACCATTCTAGTGCAGTTTTTCATGGACCTGTTTTGTTGTGAGCTTCATCATGAACATCCAAATGTTCCAAAAAACCTTATTATGTGTAACTGGTATTTATGACCTGCATGTATCAGACCCTTATTTCTGTTAAAGAATGTGTACTTATGGTTGCGTGTGGCATGGTTTATGCTAAAATGTTATCAGCTCAGGTGCTGACAAAGAAGTTTTTCACATTTTAGGAGCTACATCTTTTCATCTTGATGTTCACAGGTAAGGAGCGCTCCACACTTTGGGACCAGTTGCAGTTCTGGGAGGATGCCTTCTTAGATGCGGTTATGTTGGAACGTGAGGGCATGGGCATGGACCAAGGACCTCAGGAGATGATTGAAAGGTTCCACCTGGCCAATGTTTTAGTCAAGCTGTTGTGCTTTTTATTAATTTTCATATGCTTTTTTCAGTCTAATATTAATTTTATCACTACGTAGTGTCACCTTTTTCACAGATGACTTATGGAGCCCATTGTGAAATGTGAATACGTGCTTCTCTGTGTTTTGCATGTCAACATAGATACTTGTCACTGGGAGAACATGACCGCAAGCGTCTGGAGGATGATGAAGACAGACTTTTGGCCACCCTGTTGCACAACATGATTGCATACATGCTAATGATGAAAGTACGGAGGACTGTTTGTCACTTTAATCAGAACACAGTAGAATTGTTTGTTGATCTATACAAATTTTTTATTTTTTTGTTGCCCCATGAATATTTTAACTTTTGGTGTTTTGTTTTTTAGGTGAACAAAAATGACATCAGGAAGAAAGTGAGGCGCCTGATGGGCAAATCCCACATTGGTCTCACATATAGCCAAGAGATCAACGAGATACTTGACAAGCTGGCTAATATGGTAAATAGTTCCTTTTATTTCGTCCAGTTTAACTTCTGATATTTTTTGGCTAAATATGTGCTGAACTATATTTGTAGAATGGCCGAGAGCTGTCCATCAGACCCAGCGGAAGCCGTCACATCAAGAAACAAACATTTGTTGTTCATGCTGGCACTGATACTACAGGAGACATCTTTTTCATGGAGGTATGCAAAGATATATGCTAATGGAAAATCCCAAGAAGATTGAACAGGTTGCCTGGTGGGGAAAAACCTGTCTCCTAACAATCCCCATCTGTCTCAGACTGATTGCAGTCACACTCAAACAGATTGGTGAAGGTTTGCAAATGATGGCTGTCTAAATTATAAACAGACAGATTGCCAGTACTTTGTAATCAGTCTGAGTTTGTTTGCACCAGTGAGCACAGCTTGTCCTCTTTGGAGTAGGGGACTCAACTCTGTTGGTTGTGCTCTGGTATAAAAGCAAGGTTGCCGAGCGCCTATGCAATTCTGCAGTTAAATTGCCATTTTGCAGCAACAGCAACTATGTCACTGTTTGTGGAGGAATTTCTCTTTCAAATCTTTTGAGTTTTAGACTCTGAATGTAAATAGTTAATGTGAATTTCTGTTTAAACTGAATTTGTGTGTGTAGACGGCAACAAATTTGCAATTTTCATCTAGTTAATAAAGTTAATCACCACATTTTTATAAACAGATTGCATACAAGTGTCAACTTGACCCCATTGAGTAGCAAACTGATAGCAGACTAACTCCATCTTGGCACACTAAAGTTGCCTGGAAGATGGCAGCTGACTGAGAGTGGTCACTGACCTATTCCCTGTCTTTGAAGTAATCATTTCAAAGATGAGATTGCAAGGTCATTGTGCACACTTGCCATAATTTTGGCCATGTCGTGGTCTTCAACCACTGTTTTCTTTAGTGTGACTGTAGCATAATATAGCTTGTGGACATTTTTGTAAAATACCAAATGGAACAGTATCTTATTTTATAAATGTTAAACTTTTACTTTAAGTTTAATTAAATATTAAACGTCACTCCTTATTGTTCCAGGTTTGTGATGACTGCATAGTCCTGCGCAGCAACATCGGTACCGTTTATGAACGTTGGTGGTATGAGAAACTCATCAACATGACCTACTGTCCCAAGACCAAGGTGCTGTGTCTCTGGAGACGCAACGGCCAAGAGACACAGCTGAATAAGTTCTATACCAAAAAGGTCACGACCTGTTATGTTTAGGCATCTTGTACTTTTAAACTGACTAGAAGAACATGAATTCATAGAACTTTCTGTTTGTGTTCTAGTGTCGTGAACTCTACTACTGTGTTAAAGACAGTATGGAAAGAGCTGCGGCACGACAGCAAAGCATTAAACCAGGTATGGAGAGGCTGAGCTCGCTCTACCTCACGGCCCTTTTGGCATTTTATTTCATTGTATTCTGGCTTTCTTCTCTTTAGCATGGACATTGTTTCTTTTGATACTTTTAAATGTTGAGTACTGAAGTTTCAGGGTTGCTGTCGAACAAGAAATGGTGATGGTCATTTTGAATAATTAAAGACTATAATTCTATAACGAATAATGAAAGAAATGCACAGACTTGAAGTTAATTAAAATACCAGCACTACAGCATTGTTGAAACTTCCATCTGCAAATACTTTCAATCTGTTTAAGGTAAGAATAACATGTGACAAGCTTTCAGACGTTCCTGCTCCTGTGTCCATCCTTCAGGTCCTGAACTGGGCGGCGAGTTCCCCGTCCAGGACATGAAGACTGGTGAAGGTGGACTGCTGCAGGTCACACTGGAGGGAATCAACCTTAAATTCATGCACAGCCAGGTAAGAGGCCAGTTCCACTGCAGGGAAACTGCATCTCATCTCACAGAAGGGCATGAGAATGTAGAATCACTCATGATGGTTTAGAGTTCATCCATCCTTCTGTCCACCCTCTCTGCTCACCTCTCCTGTTTGCCTCGGTATCATTTCCTTTCATCCTGTGACGTCTTCCTCTCACTATGAAAATCTTTACAACACATTTGATTGGCATTTACTCATTCCTGATGTTTTTCCCATAGAGGAAGAATTCCTGTTTGTGCTTTTGCTTTTTTGGATTTGCTTTTTTTTTCAGTTTCACTCTGTTCTTTTGTTTGTGTGTGTGTGTGTGTGTGTTTATTTGTATGCATGCCTTTGCCAAAAAGAATTATTAACACATCCTTCCACACAAGTTTCTTTTGACATCTGTGGTGCTCAAACTTTATGTTGAGTTTACTGTGTGGGAGGAGATGAAGTGTTAATCTGTGTGTGTGTGTGTGTGTGTGTGTGGTGTTCAACAGTGATAAGACGGATGACTTTGAGCAAAGACTTTTCATTAATAATTGGCAATTTTATAGCAACTTTTGATTTGAGTTTGGACCCTTGAACATCATCATGTGTTGTCTTCATATCTGAGCAGGTAGTGATAGTTGGGGTGCTGTTTCCACAGGCTCATTAAAGTGTGAAGCTGTGATTGTACAGTGTTGAATAGCGTGGGTAGTAAGACACTCAATACAACCTGAACATTACAAAAAAATAAAGTCTAAATGAGTGAGGTGACACAAAATAGGGCTAAAAAGAAATAAAAACCAGTATTCCTCATTAGATTGCCCACTACCTTTAAACTGATATCAGTTCACCTAAAATTTCACAAAGAAAAAAAAGCCATGAACAATCATTTCTAGTGCTCACATTTTTTTTCTTTTAAATATTTCAGCAGCAATGTTTGGTTAATGTAGACAATCCACAGACCTCACTGCAGAGACTTGTAATTGGACCCGGTTTCTACCAAAAAAAAAAAAAAAAGTTTAAACTGGAATTAAACTTGTTTTTTTTTTTTGTTTTTTTTTTGATACAGCATAAATGTCTCAAATTTAAATTACATGTACTACAGTTTTATGCAGAAGACTTCAGCCTGCCCTCATTTCTTTAGATTTTACTAGATAAAGGGGTGCACTGATTTATTGAAACATTCAAACATAAATGACGATACAATCACTGTGGTTCAAAGTTACAGTTTTATGTCTGTCAAACTGTGTTATCTTTGACATTTTTTGCAATGGAACAAATGATTTTTTTTGCAACAGGCTGCTGGTAACAAAGTGCAAAAAGACATAATTTAAAAGTGTTTTGTGCTAAGTTATGTGTAGACACAACACTGGTTCATCCTTTGAGTTCAGTGCCTTTTTAATACTAGAATAATTCATAGGTGTCTCAACAAACCAAAAAAAATCCATTGTCTGAAAATAGTTGGGTACAAAGACTGGACTGAAAATGAGTGAAAAAGCAGCCAATGTCCAAAGAAAATCTTTGCAAGACCTTTAGAAAGCTGGAGGACTTTTGCTCAAGATCACTTTAAAAAATTTCAAGCAAGTCTGGCTCCATGGAAGCAAAGTTAAAGAAATGAGGGGCAGTTCAAGACTTTTGGACAATAGTGTATAATAATGAGAAAAATTATTCATTTGTTTGTTTCATGATGGTGCCCCATACAGTACCAGTCAAAAGTTTGGACACCTGAGGGCATGGATGTTTCCCATTATCTGAGACGTTTAGTAAAAAAACTGACACACAAATACACAAAATTTAACTCTTTGAAATTCTCCTGGTGTTTTTGTAAAATGTAAATTTCTTAAAATTAGTTTTGAACAAGTTCAGAAATAACAGAACCTCAGTGATGTTTGGAAGTTATCCTGGTCACTCTTTGGGTGTCTGTAAAGGTGCATTTATTCAATTCAGTTCAGTTTTATTAATGTAGCTTCAATTCAGAGCAGGTGTCACCTTTGAGCACTTTATATTGTGTTACAGATGCTGCAATATTAATCAAGTAGAAAACAAGAATAAAGATTATGATGTAGTTTTGCTCTCACTGGGCTATTAATGATTTATCTCAAACGGTTATTTAGTAGAAGGTCAAAATACACATATTTTGTAGAAGGAACAATTTTCTGGTTCAGTATGGAGAAGACAGCTCAACTTACTGTAGCTCATTGAATAACTCTGCTGTGATTATTTACTGTTATTATAAAATGTACAAAAATAATGAAAATAAAGAATTGACCAAGTGTGTCCAGACTTTTGACCGGTACTGTATGTGTGCTTGCCTGGTTAGCAATTATAGACTGTATCTGAAAGATGGATATAGCCATTGGTTTGCGGACCCCTGTTTTGAAGCCTCAGCTTGAGCGTTTTGGCCCTTGCCATCTTGGTTTCTTTGAAACCAGACACAACAAGTGGATCCAGCTAAGAAACTGACGGGCACTGTATCCTCATAGGACAGTGACTTGTCAGTCACAAAGTAGCCACACCCTAAAATCATACCCTGCTTTAATATTTTTTATTCTATATGGAAACCTAATTTGCGAAGTAAATGACTGAGTTGATAAATTATTCAGGAAAATAGTTGAGACCAAAGATCAAATGAGGACTGTTTTCCAATAAACTTCTTTAAAATCAGACTTGTTTTTTTGCAGCCAGAGCAAACACCCCCTGGTGGCCATTAGAAAGAATGGTGGTTTAACACTAGAACCTCATCTTCCTCATCCACCGTCCACACTGCTCCGCCTCAGTCTGCAGCCCTTCATCTCCTCAGTTCTCCTGCTCAGGCCTGATACTGGTCCGTTTTAGCCGCTCTACTCTGGATTTCTACTCTTTATTTACTGGGATCAGTTATCCAGCTCACTGCTCAGTGTAGCTACGGCTCCCCTATACTCAGCACAACAAGCAACCCACCCGGTTCTCCACTCGTTCTGTCACACACTCCCCCCGCTCTGCCCTGCATTAGCTCGGCTCAACATCCCATCCACGACCCCATTCAGCGCAGCATTTTACATTGATTTCTGTGGGGTCGAAATGACTCCGTTGGCGGTTCTGGGTATGAGTGGTTGTATTTTTTTTTCTTTCTATCCCACACAGCCCAAAATTCTCTATATGATGAACAAACCCATTTTAGGAAACCTCGTGCAACATGAGATCATGGGGGGTTTATTTTAACAGAGTTACATGATCTTTAAAATGCCAAGGGTTCAAAATGGCCTCCTTGGTATTTTAAGGCCTAGAGGCTTCTTCCTTCTTTTGAATACAGTCTATTGTCAAAAATATAAATTATGTCTACCTTCATAGTTATGGTTTTTCCCCTCAAAGTAATGTGACTAATTCTATAAAAATTGGAAAGCCAGCTCACACATAATTTCCCAAGCCTAAGTAGAGATTCCAGTTGAGCTGTTACATTTCAACAGACCACCGTTACTAAGCCCTAACACACTATGATTAATGAACTGTGATTGATTAAGACATTTCACCCTCAGTATTTGCATCAGCTCACTGAACATCCACACACATTTTTACCAAACTCAGCAGGAGCACTGGATGCCATTCAGCATTCAGCAGACTTCCTAAAAATGACCGAGTTCAGCAGTGTAGTGAGTGCGCTCCTGCTTGGGTCCCGCTGCAGTGAGATGTTTCGGAGTTGGCATCTTATATCACAGTGGGATTTATTGTCCATCAGTAACTACCCTCATTTATTTGTTCTGCTGTGTGAGCAAGTGGTGTTGGTGCCAGCCCTTGTTGCTGGAGGAGGAGGCATGGAGGGCTCTGGGGGGGGACTGAGATGTTTAAAGTCCAGGAAAACAGAGGTGAATCCAGTTCTTAATATCCTAGTCAAACCTCTAGTCTTCTTTTTTTTTTTTATGTATTTATTGTTTTTTATTTATTTATTTATTTTTTCTTTTTTGGGGGGCTGAGTCCTCTGGTCATGGATTTTTTAAAAAAGTTTTTTAATATCATATTGGCTCTTGTAACCTCTTAGCTAGATTCTTGATTTGACTCTGTACGAGGCTCCTGTGGACAGTGCCCTCTCAGAGTGTCGTCGAGTGTTTGTGCTCTTCTGTCCGATAATAATCCAAACCATTTCTCTCCCATGCTCTCTCCCCCTGCAAGGAGCGGAAGGTACACAACCTCTGCTGTGTTTGCTTATTAGCAGTTACATCTTCGGTTCCTTTTGTTCTTTCTATCTTTTCTTTTCTTTCTTTCCTGTCGTAGCTGTATGGCAAGTCTAATTTGTGTCCTTGTCTACATTTTATATGGAACTTCCATGTATGCATCATATGGGCCATAATGCATCTTTGAGCATTAAAAAAAAAAAAGATGTTTGTTTGTTTGTCTTTTATTAAGTATCTTTGCTGTTCACACCAAACATGACCAAAATGTCCCAGCTCTGATTCACTTCATTGATGAGCTACGTTGAATTAGCATTGAGCTTCTCCTCATTGCCCATGTATGCGTTTGATCATGGAAACTTCTCATAGTGTGCTTTTTCTTTTCTTTTCTCTTAGCCGTTAAAAGCTTGCATTCCATGTGTAGCTGTTTTATTTTGATCTTTCACACTGAATAAAACAAGTTTAAACATGGCTAATTTTTAAAATATGACGTGTTTGCCATCCAGTGTTGTTGAGTTAATAATTTTCTGTCTTGTTTTGTTTGTTTTGTTTGTTTGTTTTTAGGTTTTCATAGAGCTGAGTCACATTAAAAAGTGCAATACAGTGAAGGGAGTCTTTGTCCTGGAGGAATTTGGTAATTACACCATCTATTGATTCTAGGCCTGTACTCGGCACGGCAGTAACTCAGCTTCATGGCAAATGTATTGATGAAAGCTAATAAGGGTTCACTAAATTGGATAGTCGCTCTCCTCAGGAACACTGAGACACTGACGTCTGTAGGCGATTGAGTGAGTGATGTATTATTCAGAGGGTGTCACAGGAGAGCGTTGAGGTTTAGAGCAAGTGACGCCTCTTTTAGTTGGTGAAAGGACGTTTGTGAGAAATGGTCTGCAGGGGGCTGAAAGGAAAATTCCACGTTTGTATTCAAATATATTGGTTAAAGCTAAAAAGACAGCTCTGAAGTGTGTAGCATAAATAGCTGTTTCCAGTTCCATATTTTTATTATTAGTCACATAGAGCAGCTTTATAATCCTTAGTAATCCTTATTGATCTCACACTGGACTATGGTGCAGCCTGGCAGTTTAGTCTCATTTAAGCACACTTGCTATTACCTTTAAAGCCAACTTTCTTTGATTGGCTGCCCCTCACAAACAGAAGGTTTGAACAGTGTGTGGGCGGGGTTTGCTTTGCTCACACTTTAAGGATATTTGCTCTCAAATGAGTCTGAAGCCTGGCTCATTAGGGTTTCCTGCACATACACTTATTTTCACACACACACACACTCTAGTAAATAAGGAAAAACATAATAGGTCCCCTTTAATGCTTAACAGCAGTGCCATACATATATTAGAGATGAAAGGATGTTTTGATCACATTAACTGTTTTCCAGAAACTACACAGTAAAAGATTTTTCTAAAGAAGCTACATAATAAAAGCTTCTGATGTTAGGAAGTAGATGAGCATTAAGGGATATTGTTCCTGTTATACTCTTCATGGTTTTGAAAATGGCATAAATAGACCAAAGCCTTTCAAGTAGCACTACATGGTTCCCAACAAATGCATTAATTATATAGCCCTGCTGTGGACTGGTGACCTGTCCAGGATGTTTCCTGCCTCTTGCTCAGTGACAGCAGTGATCTGGACCAGCCCCCTGACTACAACCCTGAATTGGAGTTGTTCCTAGTGCAGAGCTGCCACTTTTTAATTCGACTTTAACCTTTTTCAAATCTGAAACCTTAAATTTTTTGGCCTGGTTTTTAGCTTTTACATCTTACACCTGTGAATGTCTTTTAAAAAGCATTAGATACTGAATCGTGCTTGATGCATGATGAGGAAGGCGTTTAGTCTCATTAGTAATGCGGTGTAGTGGTTAACACGTTTGTCTTGGGAGGAGACACAAACCCAGCCTCAGGAGGTCACAGGCTTGTGTACTCGTAGTGCTGGTCCCAGGCCCAAATAAAGGGGAGGGTTGCGTCACGAAGGGCATCTGGTGTGAAATCCGTGCCAAATCAGTCATGCAGATCCATCTGCTGTGGTGACCCCTAAGGAAATAAGGGAGCAGCTGAAAGTGCCACGCAAGTAGCAGGATTTTAACAGGTTTGAGATGCGTCACCTAGTTAGTAAGTTCCTGTTAGGTTTCATGGAAAATGAAAATGTCTAACTGAAGAATAAGTAGCAGCTGTAGCTCTTAAACTTGCTGAGGCAGAATATATATATATAAATAAATGAATAAAAAAGAGAATAAATCAGAAATGATGGCTTGCAGCATGTGACGATCAGAGGTTGAAGTTGAGCGCCTGGCTGGGTTACTGTCATGTCTCTGTGCTGCTTTTGTAATGTTGCCCTCATCTTTGCCACTATGAAAACCTTCATTCTCCAGCAGGTAAAGTGTCGTCACCTTTCTCCTTTCTTATTCAAACTAAACCTGTGCAGAATATTTCCTCGCTCCATCCTTTTCATAGATTTTTTTTTTTCCCCCCTTTTCTGTACCACTAATTTTCCTCTGCTTCCTCCATCATTTGCTTCTGGTTCATTTCGGAGATCACCCCAGACTCCATCGCTCATGTGGTCGTCACTCTCTGACCATCTGCCTCTGTATCTCAGCAAAGCGGGGATCTTGGGTGGGACAGTTAGTTTGTGGGGGGCTGAGGATTTCTCAGCCCCTTCATCTGTCCAGATCTCAGCCTTTCCATCTCTGCTATGGGTTCAGTTACTAATGAAAAGTCAGTCTGTCCTGTGGACAGTGACGTGGTCCTGGGTCAGAGGATTCTGGCCTCTTGTATCTACTCTTTTGTGATGTCCTAACTTTCAGTTCACTCGGTTTGAAGGGGTCGGGGAGGTCGTCCTTTTTTTTTTTTTAATTGTTTGTTTTTCATATATTAACTTTGCAACCTCTGCGGTGTCCTGTTATGACATTTGTGTTCTTATTTGTTCATCGTGTGGGCCATGAACGTCTCACCCACGAGCCCAAGCTGAAATTTAACATTGTGATGGACTTTGAACATTTCAAAAAGTACATCTGATTAGTTAATTAATAACAATAATAAAACAATTCAACATAAGCTGGATTTCACCATTGAATTGTGTAAGGTTTAACTTCCCTTTTATGGTGAACTTTTCTTGGCCCACATCTCATTTTACACCTTGTTGAAAGCCCAACCTTTTAAGCCCCCCCCCCCCCCCCCCAAAAAAAAAAAGCTCTCAAACGTTAACTCACTGAGGTTTCTGCTGCCTTTGAATTCTTTGTTTTGTCTCTTGCACCGGCATAGTTCCTGAAACTAAAGAAGTGGTGATCCACAAGTACAAGACCCCCATGGTGAGTCCTCCCCTCTTCTGTCTCCAATCAGTGCTCTTTATGAATACATGAGTGCTAGTCACACGATGGACACAGCAGAAATGTGCCTTAACTTAAGGTTCTTTCAGTTCATTTCATAGTTCGTGCTTTTTTCTGTGCGTTCCACATAAAGTAGGAACTGTCAAAGTTTGTAGAAGCTCCTTTTTTTTTTCTAGCTTCTGCTGGAGGGTGTGTACTTTCTGGCACAAGAGCAGCCTTTGAGTGATGTAAGTGTGTGATGACTGGTCTCGGCATAAGGCAGCGATTGTGCTGTACGAGCAACAGTTAACTCTAAAAATGGATCAAAATACAGAGAAATGGGCTGACAGTGAAATCCAGGCTTCATTATGCTTACATGTGAGAGAGAAAATCCCATGCAGTTTTGACTTGTCACAGTGAATATATCATACCTTTCGCTCATATTACCTCTCATCTTGCTACCTTTGGCATCCAGTTGGGTATTACATCATATTAGTGTGCGCTGTGGGGCAAATAGAAAACGGAAAAAGCCCCTGAAGGTAAATGTAGTTCTCAGGGAAGCTCCCCAGGGGGCACTTAACCTCAGGGAGTCCATAGCTCTCTGGTCTGAAAATGCCTTCGGTTTCCATTTCGTCCAACAGTCTGCTGAGAAAAATAAAGGGGCTGCCCTGGTGGGTCTGACGCATTGATTACTTAGTTAATTTTTTTTTAACAATATGGGGCAGATTCATTTTAACCACTGCTCAGTGTGCCATCACTTCAGGTTGCACAATCTTAAAGAATGTACGCTTACATGTATTTGAGTGTTGTGTTGGCTGATTATGCAAATACAGAGCCCACTTCAGCACTTCACGTGGCTCAACGCTGCTTCTTGTCAAACCTCCACATTTTAATGCTGCTGAAAATGAAGACGACTTAGCAGTTGTAAAACCCCAACTCTAAGGCTAGAGCATGATGGGCATTCAGGTTAAAGGTCAGATACTGCTGAATGCATTTTCCTTCTTATGAAAAAAAAAATGCAGGGACATTTAAAGAGTTTGAATTGAGAGTTTTTGATAGCTTTACTTCATTTCTTTTTACTGCTCATTAAATTGCTGCACTTATTAGTGGTTTCCTGCCACCAGCTTAACATCAGGAAACTGGCAGCAGGAACGCGCGGCAGCTCACATAGCACAAATAAAACAGAGCCATTGGTAAAAAGCGTGTCATAGTGCCATTAGTGGCAATTGAGGGGAAAAATAAGAGGAGCCACTCCAGCTTTGTTCCTTGTATTATTAATAACTCTATGCAGATGGCTCCCTCTCACTTTATCTTGCTCCTGTTTTTCACCCCTCTGCAGGCACATCAGATCTGTTACTCGGTCCTCTGCCTTTTCTCGTACGTGGCGGCAGTTAAGAAGGAGGCGGAAGGAAAACCCAAGATGCTGTCACCGAGACCCCTCCCTAGCTAGTTTACACGCTATACCCCCCACCCCCCGACCCCCATCCTCAGTGCGCCTCTCTCTCTACTTGAAGTGGCATCTCAGCTCCTAAAACCACAGACTTGACAATCCCTGATTTCACTGTAAGCACACAACTCCTGCTCTCTCCTCCCTGTATATACAAACCTCAGACCCTTTTTAGATCCAACTGTGTAGAAATGTTTGGCCTGTGATGTCATGTAAATACTCCCAACTCTTCACCGCTGTTGTCCAGATGTTCTTCCCTAACTAGCTAAATGTTTGCCTGCTCCTGTACTCTGGAAAAGTTGCTCCTCGAGTTGTTCTGCTCCTGGTGACAGTCTTGCTCCTTGTTCCTGCTACTGAGACACAACTGTTTTTACTGATACGAGGGGTCTCCCCACCCTCACCCCGAGGCACAGCGTGCTTGCAGGTCCTGTGCACAGCCTCGACATTCACTACAGCGTAACTTCCTCCCCTCTCCCACCCGTCTCCATATGACTGTGACTTATTCTGTGATATGTGGTTACTGTAAAGGTCCCGTCTGTCCAAGTATAAACTGGTCAAAGAGCCAGAGACCCTTGTGTAGTGCAGGATGTTCCATACTGAAAATGCTACTGTATACTGCACCAGAGCACCGCATGTAAACGCTTCGTTATGGTGTTTGAACCCTAAAATACTGTGAGTGTTCTCAGATGTGTACTCTTGCCCTAGACCGGCCCACCAGGCTCAATTACTGTTCTAGTTCTACTGTAAAATTTCTCGTCTGTGGTCTGCTGTTAACAACTGCATGTTACTATAAGGATGAAAAATAAATATTATATATATTTCTATATATAGTATTTATTTAATATATGCATATATTGACTGTAAATTTCTGAAAAAAAAAAATGTTACAAATGTTAATTTGCTAGATGTGCAATACTTAATAAGTAGTTAGCCATTGCCAGAGCCAGGTTCTCTTGAGTTAACTGGCTTTCACAGGGTGACGAATGTAAGAGCGAGTTTGTTTTTCTATAGTACACATCGATTGAATATTATTTCAGTGTGACATGCGCATGTAGAGTTTTAAAAGGCGATCACGGGTCAATCAATGCAAAGAACTGCTGCTGTGTTGCTCCCCAATCAGTGGTGTCACAGCAGGCTGCGGGGATGCTGGGGTAAATGTCACTGCTGTCTTGTCACAGCTTTTAATTGTAGGCAAAGGCTGCACGTATAATGAGCTACTGAAGGCAGTGTAAACCGTCTTTGATGGCATACACATGTGCTCCTTGTTTGCCCGCTTTAAACAGCTGATCTGCACTGGTTTAAAAGTTCAAATACTTGAATTATTTATTTATTTTTACTTGTTCATATCACTGTTCAGTCCATGAGTACGAGTATCTAAATAAAAACATTCAGTGTTTGAGTGATTAATTTAGAGACGTAATTGTAAATTTTTCCACATCTGTGGTCCAAACACTTGAACTACACACCGGTACTCTACACACTGCTATGGTTACTCTAAATGTTGATGAAACAATATTTAGAGTAAGTTGTTTTTCAGTGAGTTTAAAAGTATCTATAAAGCATTCGCCTCGCCGTCCCATTAATGACACTGAGTGGCTGCTGCCTTAAAAACAGGTCAGCAATATTTCTAATTCCAACTACAGGACACGTCTGATGGTTTGTTAGAATTTTTGGCACTCTCCCAAGAGCACTGAGCCACCTCCAAGGGAAAATCACCTTCTCATCATTGTTTATTTTTACAATTTTTGTTTATTTAGGCTTCATTTAGTCAAGCAGAACAGACATTATTGGTTATCAAACGCACAGAAATGAAAGGAAAACGCAGAGATTTGAGTAGTGACCTGTTCACGGTAACACTCTCACCAAATGTGACTGAGGCAGGAAAAGGGGGAACTGGAGAAAGCCAATATTCTTAGTGACATCCACGCCAGAGAGAAGCTGAAACCAGTGCACAAATTGCACAGATTAAAACAAAACAGTTTTTACATAACTGATTGGGGTGCGTGCAGAAATAACAAAAGCCCTCCAAACTCCCAGCAGCAGATCTTGATCCTGTGACTGACCCTTCAGAACGTGTTGAAGACTCCATCTGTGCTCGAGGAGATGATCGAGTCTTAATGTATCTGTTCATGATCGTAAAGCGTCCGGTCCCGTCGCTGGCCCCGTTTACTTTCACAGTGAGTGCGCGCGCGTGTTTTTTTTTTTTTTTTGTGGTTCGCGTGTGTGAATGTGTTGAACACTTTTCTCCAGATCAGCAATATATCAGTACAGCTGGAAGGCTGGAAGATGTTATTTTGATCCTTGTATTTTTAGGAATTTTACTGTGCAAAAGGAAATCAGAGTCTGGAGAAGATGCTGTTCCATTAATAAATGACAGAACTTGATCTGAAGTGTCTGCAAAAATGATCTGAGAATTTTCTGCTTGAGTTACCTTTTTTTTTTTTTGTTAAACTGGATTATTACAGCTCAAATCTGTTGCTGTGAAAGCTGATTGCTGTAAAGAGAAGGAAAAACTAAATGAGATGGTGGGTGTAACTATTCCAGTATTCAACAAAGTATTTATAAAATATGTACAGCTTTGGCAATATAATAAAGATGTCCCAAACCAATCCCTGTGTGTGTACTTGTTCTCCTGTAAACAAAAGGAAAATGGCGCGAGCTGCTGAAACGTTCTAACAAAATGCAAGTTTCCATTATTTTGAGGAACGGTCTGTGGGTACCAGTGTGAGGAACGAGAAACCAGGCCAGCTCCAAACCAAGCCTGTCAGTAGTGATGTTGTTACGTCTTGTACCAAAGCTCCGAGGCCTGTGCCGAGCAAAAGGGGGCGAGCGCAAACCAAGCCTGTTTCAGACTATCATGCGTTCTGGGTGATCTGAGGTGAGTCTGATCTACTGTTATAGCAGCATAATCAGAAGCACCTGCATCCTCACCTGTACGCATATCTTCAGTTTCCGCGCCCCTGCTTCTCCAGTCTTCTGTGTTTTCTAAGGCTGTGGAAGTTATACCAAGAAGGAATCGCCTGAGCCCGAAAGTCTTTTTTTTTTTTTTTTTTTTGTTAATAAAAATCAAAGCACCCCCACCCCTGCACTTCCTGTAACTGTTTATCCACAAACACACTGTCTATAAACAAAACTTTGATAAACCACAACTGATCTGTTGATACTTAGATATACCACAATCAGCATAGACTTATTTAATCTGGTTTTACAATACATCAAATGGAGCTTTTGACATAATTGCATAATTATGCTAAAGGAACTGCCTGTCAACATGTAACATAACAGTAGGAATGCTGTACATCAAATGTCCAGCAGGTGTCAGTACTCCTAAATAAGTAATGACGGGGCTTCGTGTGATCAGGCTTTTGGCGAATCAGTTGGCCGGTGTTGTGCCAAGAAGTGATCATCTGCCAGAAAGTGATTTTTGATGTTTCTATGTGCTTTTATGTGTAATGTATTTGCTCATATTTTTGAATAGAGTGTTATCAGTAGGATTTATGAAGGGCTTAGATATAAAATGAAGAAATGACCTGTTATTCAAATATGTTTATGACTCTGCATTATTGCACGTACATTATAATAAATGCAGTCCTCTTTGGTCACTTAAAATATCTTTATAGAGTGTAATGTCATATTTGTTCTGATTTCTGCTGCCCTCTTGGCCACATATCTCTTGGGCAATATGGGCAATCATTTTCTGGCAGTCACTTTTTTGCAGACGATCACTTTTTGGCACAACACCGGAAAGATTCGATACATTCACGGGGCCTCATCATACCATCACTACCTGTCAGCAGCCAGCGAGAGGAGGAATATTGATGAATGGTCTCGTCTAAGGAATAAGTCTCCCCACATGGCTGCCAGCGTGGTGCAACAGGTTACTCTGATTTTGAACTTCTCATCCTGATCAGGAGATGCCTCCTGATCTAAATTCTGTTCTGGGTCTAATAGTGACAAAAAGTAGAGCTGCAAAGTGTTTGGACCCAAGATGGACAGGACAAGAAACATTATGCATGCATCAAATACCAAATATTAACCACATTTGGCTTGAAATTGGGGTAAAGTAAACATCTGTAAATTATTTTTACGTGAATCGTTATGGCTGTATTGATGTAAAAACACAAACACGATGGGGCTCATCGGAACTGCAAACACTGGATCAGTAATAAAAAACACAGAACAGCACACAAGGGTGAAATACCTGCAAAACCATTAAATGCATTAAGACTGCAGGAGAGTGCAAAAAATGTCAAGCATCCAGCTGGGCTGCCAGAGAATGAGCCATCACCTGTAAACATGTTTTATCACAATACAGATCCTTTTTACAGCAACAGCAGTGGGTGAGCAGAGCTTGGTGACAAATTTCTGGCAGCTACTGAATAAATGTCAAACTGTTTATGGACACAAAGGATCGGTTTACATCTCATCACAAAGAGTACTGCTGCTCAGAGTAACCTAGCCAGACTGCTGGCTGTCATGACAGCTGTGACTGAGGAGGTAGGGCAGGTTGTCCACCTACTGGAAAGCTGGTGGTTTGATCCCTAGCTCCTCATGTTTGTGGGACACACTGCTACTAAAAGGGTCGGGCTGCCTTAATTCTTCATGGCATAGATTCAACAGGGCGCTGGAAACATTCCTCAGAGATCTTGGTCCATGCCTTGCCGTGGTTATTTGAGTTACTCTCGCCTCTATCGGCCTGAAGCAGTCTGGCCTTTCTCCTCTGGCATCAACAAGGCATTTTCACCCTGAGCACCGCGCTCATTGGGTATTTTCTATCCATGCTCTGTAAACCCCAGAAGATCAGCAATTTGTGAAATACTCAAACCAACCCATCTTTCACCAACAACCATGCAACGTCCAGTGTCACCTCAATCACCTTTCTTCACCCATTCTGATGCTCAGTTTGAACTTCAGCAGCTCATCTTGACCATGTCTACATGCCCAAATACATCGAGTTTCTACCATGTGATTGCCCGATTAGATTTAATTGGTGGTCCATTTACTGCTGGGATCTCAGAGAGCTTTCTTTGAAATTTCACACAAACAGCTGAGAGAGCCTAATGTGGAGGCTCTACTTGGAAGAAACACAGTAGCATTATTTTACATGTTTTACATGGTTTATTTAGCATCAGAAGCAAAAAAAATAAAATAACGTAGATTAAAATTTCAAGTCACCAAATATAGAAATGCCTGTGGACAGCTCGAGCATGTATAGCATAACCAGTCATACAATGCTGTCCTGTAGCATAAGGCATTTCTGAAAGTGCAACTGTACAGAATGAAAGGAACGTGAAGGACAGCACATCCTTCACACAGGCACAGGATCAAACAGGAGAGGTAGCAAGATACTGCAGCGAGGGGAGGAAAAAAACCAAACCAATCAGAAACTTGGATTTATAGAGGCTCTGTCTGAAATCACCCCCTTGTTAAATGTTCCTTATACACAGTAATAGAGATGCCACCATACAGTAATAGACAATAAGTTTCAGACTCATGAATCAGAACAGTGCAGAAAAAAGGGAGCTATTTCAGGAACAGGACATCTTGAGCCAAATATTTCACCATGAATAGAAATTAAATATCAGAATCAGAAAGGAGCACCCAGGACAACATAAAATCTCATCATTAAGCTTGTAAAAAGTCATAAAAACCTGTCAGTTTTAAAACACCTTTAAATTTAAGACTGAGGCGTTTTTCTTCATTCTTGCATTGCTGTGTTGCACTATGTTACATATCCGTGGCATTCCTGTCATCAGGTAAACTTTTCTGTAAATAACTATTTTTTTAAAAAAATATTTATGATTTATTAGTTTGATTATAGAGTCAGAGATTCAGCTCATGATCTTGATCTGTCTGACAGGTCAACTTGTTTGCACTCTGCCCTCTCAGCATTCACAACAGACATTCAGCTTAAATTTTTTGCAAAGGCTTTAAAGCTGCTCATTTCAAAGCGGCCGTGCACCTGGACCGCTTTGCGGAGAATCCGGAGACGAGACATGACTTCGTCCCAGTCCAGGTAACAACCCTCGAGGTGTCGGAGCCTGTCCGGCCTGCTAATGTAGCTCCTCCGGGCGTGAAGCAGACGCCAGTTATCAAAGGTTACGATGTCACCTGAAATAGAACAACCACCGGGGATCAGCTATGGAGCTATGGGGGGTGTCGCTGATCCTAGATTTATTTCAGCACGGAATTTAATTTTCTTATTTGTGCTGCCTCATTCAGAGAGGTCAGAGTTGGCTGCAGAACAGCTTATAATAGCTCAAAGGCTTCATTATGCTTCAAATAAAATCTGAAACCTCTGACATCACAGTCCCACTTCAAACAGCGTGTGCCAAAGTTTCTCTGTGCTGCGGCACGATTTACCACAAGACCAAAGCAGCCTCTTGTTTCCGGTCAGTTTTGCTGACTAATGCTTGCTGACCAAACAGCAACTTTTAGTTTCCAGATGACTCAGTGTAACTGAGTGCCATCTGTAAAAAATAACAGGTACATACATGATATGCAGTATTATGTTTATAATAAGGAAAAATGTAAAAATCAGTGACACTGTAGGACTGGCTTCATCACAGCTGCTGTGATTGGACCACTGCACTTCTGACAGCAGGCATCTCACCTCACATCCTTGGAGCACTCTGAAATATTGTTACCTTCAGTCACTGTTGCACTATATGTACATATGAAGCATGTTAAAACCCTTTTAGGGCCGCCGTGGTTCAGGTGGTAGAGTGATTTGAACACCAACTGTAATGTAGGTGGTTTCATTTCTTCATGTGCTGATGTGTCCTTGGGCCAGATAATGAACTACACGTGGCTCTGCTGCCACTGCTGTGTGTAAGTGAATGGGAAACATACTGTGAAGCACTTTGCAGCGAGCATTTACATTGTACTTTGAAGCAAACTTAAAAGTCCGGTCATGTTAAACATCATGACTTCATCTCTGTCACTGGATGCTGCAGACCTTTTGCTCAGTGATCATTTTCTAGAGAGAGTTACAGTAGACTCTGATAATTTGATTTGCTCCACAGTGGCAGAGATGGCACTGACATCTCAGATGTCATCATGACCCTGAAGAGGACAAAGCTGTTTGTCCTGCTTCATTTTCTGTTTAACACAAGCAGAGTGGAGTCATCTCTCTGACAGCATTCATTTTATTTGCACTTTTTTTTTTCTTCCTTTGGCTTATCGCTTACTTTCATTTCTTTCTTCCACTAACACCCCTTGTTTGGCATATAAAACCTTCTGCAGGGGTAACCATAAATAGGAGGCTTTACAGACATATTTTCCCCCCATTCGTCCTGTTTTTAACAGAGTGGAAAGCGGTGCACACTGACCTGGCTCCATCCTATAGGTGACCACATTCTCGGGTTGGTTCATGATATCCACATACGCCTTCAGTGCTCTGTAGAAGGGTTGAACCTGATGTAAGGGGATGTCCAGCACTGAGTCTCTGGTGGCGTTATTGTAGTTTATCTTCACGACTCGGCCATCTGCATCAACTCTGCTCAGAGAGGACAAAACTCAATGTCAAACTAAAGTGAATCATGAAGCGGAAAAAAAAAATTCATCCATTAACTCATTAGATGGTCTACAAAAATTAATTAGAAGCCACTTAATGATTAAGCATTTTAGTCAAATATTAAGTAAGCATCTGGCACACTACCAACTCAGTGAATAGTCTAATAGTGCAACTCAAAGTACAGATAGTTTAATATCTTAGAAAAGCATGAAAGCCAAAATCTAGTCTTATTCCTTCAAGAGCGACTTCAGCGATTAATTATGAAATTTACTGGAGATTAATTTTCTACTCAGTTTCTTTTCCCTTAACTTCCACCTCATCCATTGTGACAATGGTTACAACACATTGATTAAATATCACCTTTTAACACAATTCTATCTTTTTTCCACCAAGCATATGTGGACGCTTGAACAGACGCACGGGGCTGAACCTCTAATTAAAATACAATCAATATGTCGCTGAGATCTTTCTGTGCCACACAGAGGACATGCAAACATAATAAATCTGACCAGCAGATGGCACTGTCCCATTTCATATCACAAATATAAACACCTAAGCTTACACTGATGAGAAGTGTCACTGTGTAGTTTCTATTAAAGTCTGAATCTCTGCTTTATATAAAGTGAATAAACGTGTGTATGCAGGGGGAAAGAAACCCCAGATGATCTGGCTGATCAGCTCCACTTACTCAATGATGCGGTTCTTGGACTGCAGCATGAAGTCGCAGTAATCTGTCCCAGTGTCGGTGAAGTCCACGCGCAGCGAGCTGAGTGTCTGGAAGGCCTCTGGGTCTTCTCTCTGCAGCTGCTCAGCCATGTGGAAGCCGTCCACCACTTCGCTCTCCCCTCCTTCCTTAGCCTGCTCGATGCAGTGCAGAAACTGCACCTACAACAACACACACATGCTCCACAAATGCTCATTTTACAACTCTGACAACTTAAAAGCCAAATGCCAACCATAACTCATAAGTGATACCATATCGGTCTAGTGTTATTTAATCCTCCAAACAGAGCTTATAAGTCAGATTTTACTCACTCCAGGTGCAAAGTGTAATGCTGGGTAGTCTGTATGCAGACTGAGCTTTCCTGAAGTGTAGGCTACATTGTTTGCCATGGGTTTGTCCTGGACCTGCCATGTGTGCCTGAGGATAAAGATAACATTCATTAATATCCTCCACTTTAATTATTTGGCTTTAGAAGATCAGCAACAACAATTTGGCTGTGTGGAGAAAAGGACGAGATGAGATGAAGTTCAGAGGGTTCCCTGAGGGGAAACCAGGCAGCTTCACAGGAATGCTCAGCCTGTAGCCTCTTAAGCAGGCACTTCATTGAGATGCAGCAGGAGTCGAGTACTAATGAGGTAAAGTTAGCTTCCATGTTCTGTTTGCGTGTCTCGTTCGGATGATGCAGGACTTGTAAAACTGTCTCGTTTCTGTGATGGCAGGCCTTCAGCTTTAGTCTGCAGACTCTTTACTTCCAGCAGCATGAGCTCATCTGCTGGCAGAGGGAAAGCTTTACGCTCCAAACCTCTGTTCTGACTGAGTGCACCAGGTAATTCCTCTGGCTTAAAAAAAAAAAAGCTGGAATGCTTTTAGGTTGTTTTCCCCGTCTCTGTCCTCAAGTAATCAGCACAGCAATAAGTCAAAATGATGAACTCTGGTGTGGTGAAAGGGGCCGCCGGCCACTCGCTAAGCTCCTCCATGAAACTGAAATGAATCAAAGCTATGGATTATTCACTATTGGGCATATTTCCTTAATGTTCTAAAGTCAGAATCTGAGCCCTTCATTCATCAAAATATTGAGCTGCCTTTTTGATTCACTGGAAAAAGACATGTATTTTTTTTCTAAGGGGTCTTTTGTATTTAATTTTTTACTAATAACACTCCCGGGCTTTGTTCCAGCTAAAATATGATCAGTGGAAAATTCAACAGCTCCAGATTTAGAGGGGAGTCAGATTATTAAACAATGGCTTGGCTGAGGATCACTGGAGCAAAATGGAAGAAGATCACAGAGTCTTACCCGTAAAATGTCAGCCTGAGATAGCCAATCCTCTCAGCCAGTCTGGCCACTTGGCCTCGCTCTGCAGGAGCCCCCTTCAGGTAGACGATGCCAACACGACGCAGGGCCAAGAGCCAAGCGAGCGCAGCCTTATCGTCACGGAGGACTTCGTCAAAGTCTGCTGTGGGAATGCACAGTTTGGAGTCCCAATAATAACGCTCTGAAATGAGAAAGAGGAAGGTGACAGAAACGTCACTTCTTTACATACATATAACTCTTTATTTCTGGTTTCTGTCTGAAAAGAAATAAGCTGGTTGTGCAACGCAGCAACATGGAGCTTTTTGCAGCAGCAGACTCTTTGTGCCGTAACTGCTCTGTCAAACAAACAAATGCTGTAGAGCAAGAAGTGCTCTGCAGCAAAGCATTTTATCAGATGTTACGTTCATGTTTTCTCCTTCTTCCCTCCTTTGTCAGAGTTACGTTATAACCCCCGAGTTAGCTTCTTGGTGAGTGAAGGTTGAAGATATTTGCAGGTTTTTGCACTCGCTGAAGTAGATCAACCCAATAGGTGCGAACTCCCTGAGTTTCATGTCCCCAGCTCGATTCTCAGGTGGATGGACCATCTGCTGAAGTCATTTCACTTCTCCTTTCCCAAGTTTCTGATTTCCTCTGCTACTATTGTCCAATAAAAGTCATAAACATTCAAAGAATTAATTTGATCTTGCTGATTTCAGCTGACTAGAATCAGCCAGATGTGCTGCAGCAGTGAGATACGGGGCATGTCTGTTCTTACACTTTCCATCAATACACGTTTGACCTTGAAGATTATTTTTCTTCCTCATTCTTGTGTGCTACAGGTGGAGGAAATCAAGTCTACATCAAATATGAACACACTTAAAACAATGTGTGGTTGGATTTCTTTTCTCTTAAAAAAAATAAAACTATATTAAGCAGCAGCTAACAGTATGACAGAATTAATCTTTGGTTTCTTGCAAAAAGGAAACAATTCACTTAAAGTCCATTACTGACCCCTGCTTATTAGTTCCAATTAAATCTATAAACACTGCAGCTTGCCACTGCACGCCATCGTGTGTGTGCTTGCAGACGAATGGCTTGCTGAGAAAAATCAGCACGTCTCCATCAGACAGACAGTGGGGGAAAAAAAAAAAAAAAAATCCTCCCACTGCTCTCCACCCAAATAGCTTGAGTCGTTTTTTCCATGCAGCCTCCCTCCAGTGACTTCCAAAGAAACAGCTGCTAAGTACATTTGTGGGGGGAGGAGGAAAAGGAAGGTTTAAACTGAGATTTTGTACCTGTCTGATGTTTATGGCTCCTCCCCGTGTCTCTCTCCTTCCCAGCGTCCAACAACTTCCACACAACTTTCCAAATGGCTGCATCAAAAGCAGATTACAAGGCTAAAGCTCGCAGGAGATGGACACACAGGGTGAACGCGCTAAACCTCATGCATAATTTATCATCAACTAAAGTGTCTAAAACTGCTAAATAAAATGTGATGGTTCACTCTGAAGGCCACAGAGATTTAGAGGTACGACAAAAAGACAATAACTGGTGATGTGGGGATTCAGAGCCTCGTTTTCTAAAGGCGCTGAAGCACAAAGCGCAGAGAGATGCAGCATCAGTCAGAAACACAGCGATCATGACTCGCAGACCTCCCTCCAGGCTGTTGTCACAAACAATCAGTTCCTGGCTGCACAATTCAAAGGGTCAAGAACCTGCCGCTTGTTAAAACTTGTCAAGAGGGCGGTGGGAAACAAAGACAGGGAACGAGAAACTGGGGCAAAGGTCAAGCCTGAACGTTACAATTACTCTTGTGAAACTGGAACTGTCTTGTACAGGCATGGCGGAGTTTCAGCTCTGCAGTTTAGGGTGTCACTCGTGACAAAGAGGCTACAGCGTTAGCTGCAGTGTGCAAATACATCAGCTGAGCAGTCCTGGCTGCGGTTCAGCTCCGATCTCATTCCGAAAACGTATCACGTTCGCTGCTATCAAGGGAATTCACAGCGTGGCTGCTGGGTTGAACAAAAGATGAGAACTTTGCAGAGTATCTGTCTTCTAATCAGGTAATCAGCACCTAACATTAGCTTGTTTTTAACTGGCAAGGCTGATCACAAATCCTACATGCAAAGAATCACAAGTAGGGTCTTTTTTTTTTTAACTCTATTGGAACACACTGATCACAGAGTACAAAGCAAATAAAGGCCTTTTCACCTGAACTGCTATCGACAATGTATTTCTCTGCAGCTGCAGTTACAGTCAGAATGCGACTTTAATTAGTAAACTTCTCTGTATCAACAGTGGATTAAAGAAAGATGGCAGAGAATTTTCACTTGTCAGCTTCCCTCAGCTTAATGGAGCCTCTCCTTTTCACTGCTCTTGTAGTGCCCCCCCAGTAGCTGGAAGTGGGTTTCAGTAATAAAGCACCAACTGTATTTTACCTGCTCTGCACTTAACAGTTAAAAAACACAGTTGCCAAGATGCTGGTGAACACTGAGGAGCACTGGCAGCTAAAGGGTGAAGTGAAGGTTGTAATTATATTAATCAGGGGAACATGTGCTCACTGGGAAAATAAGCAGCTGTCTGAAAGCAAACAAAGACAGATGATTGGTCTGAAGCTGAACATGCTGTCATGTCAGAAGTGTCCTGCAGCAGTAAACCTGGGCTTGTAGGTCCAGATCAAGTCGAGTGCACAATATTTTTGCCTTATAAGTGTATGCTACTCAATGGTCTTATTCACTAAAGGCAAATTTGTTCAGTTTTCCTCTGGAAAAGCATCCCCATAGGCAATGAGAACCCTCACTCTCTTTGCATAGTTTCCAACTGTGGTTAAAAGTGGTCCAATGTCAGAATTAGCATGTGTGTTTTAAATAACTGTATGCAAAAGAAGAAAAAAAAAATGCAGCAAAGCAGCATCAAACTGAGACAGCCTCAAGTTTCTGCACTGTGTTCATTTGTGTAAAATCACTGCGGTTTTTCCACACAGAGGACTGCACTGCCATGTGCTTCAAGGGACACCCCCTGACAGCCTGACAAGATAGTGTATGTGCATAATCCCCTCCACTGTTTCCCCCTCAGTCGTGGTCTGCTACAGTGGCTTTTCCAGATGAGGAAACCTGAAGCTGTGGCTCCTGTGGCTGTCAGGCAGCTCATGGCAGTTTGGCTCTCCTCTCACTGGGCTGTGCGATTTAAGCTCGCAGACTCGGGGTCGCTCTCCTCTGCAACTGGGAGCGCCTTCAAAGCTCTGCTTGAATCACTGCAGTTATCTGGAGAGCTTTTGTTTTGACTTGGTTAAGTTTTATCACAGAGCTCAGATCAGCTCACTTCAATGGTCCGTCTCTGGAATGCACAGTGGAGGGTGCACAGCCAGATGGGCATAAAAAAAAAAACTTTTTAGAAAGAGCAGCCTTTAGAAAATTAGATTCAAACTGCTGTTTATACTGAATACACATATCAGAAAATCTCCTGAATACTATGGAACACAATCTCCTTTGTTTTTTAAGCTGCAAACTGACCCCAAAATGTTCCCTGATATTGGTTTGATTTCAGTGATGCATCAATATAAACTAGCGGTGGAATGCATTCTGCTACAGTTCTGAGCTACTCTTACTGGTTACATTTATACTCCACAATCTTCCAAATAAAGATAGGAGTTAAACTTTTTTTTTTTGTGGTCCCAGTAAAATTTAGTAGCTAGTTACTTTACAGATGAAATATGCACTTCTCTTATGTTATGGCTTTCTAAAAGCTACTGTACAGGCTTCAGAACTTCAATTTGCCTTAAATATGTTTTTAAACTCTTGGAAGGCTGTAAAATATGCTTAAGTACCTTAAAGAAGCTTTACTTATAAAGAAGAAAGAGCTGAAACGCTCACTACAGGCTTTTATCGAGGTTTTAAACTATGAAATGTTGCAGCATAATCCTCTTCTTAGAAAAACTGTGCTCCCAGTTATATTCCACTTAACACTTACTAAGCACGTTTCCATTTTCCTACTGTACATAATGTGTGTCTATCAGTGGAGCTGCAAGACTTTCACGCCACCCTCCACTAATGCCACAAACACACCTTATTTAATGAAACAGACTAGGATTACAGAGTAGCCCTAACCCAGTTCGGAAGAGACAGTGTGAGCAGTGTTTTCTCACCGAGGAGCAGCAGTCCTCTCCACATGCTAATCCAAACGCAACTTTCTCCATCTGTAAATTTAGCTTCCCCAACACTCAGCTGAACACTGGTGTAGTTTGACAAATTATGCCCTTTTCTGGCAACTTATACGCAATGCTTTCAGTATTATTTCAAGTGCCAAGAGGGACGCCTGGCTTGCCAAAGAAATGAAAAATCCAATCACTATAGTCATTAAGCTTCCCATGGAGTCTGATGCAAAGGTGTTGAAATTTCAAACGAGATGACAAAGAAAAGGGATTTAACCCAAATATAACTGATCCATGAGGAATTATAGGCATACGCTGAGAAATAAACTGTGTGCGGGTGAAAAATGGTGAAATCTGTTGAAAGGGGGCCAATTTTGAGGTTTCTTGAAAGAGACACCTGATATATGAAAGGTTTGGTGGACCAATCATACTTCTGACAAATCTGAGCTGCTAAAACCCTCAAGACTCCATTATAGCACACTACACAGGGAATAAATAAAAGCCATTTATGACAAATTAAAAACTCCCAAGTTAAAGTATACATACATTTCTCATATTCCTGTCAGGTTGATAATTCAGCACGCGAGAGAGCATGTGTTTGGAAAGTTGGTTTTGCTGAAGCTGTGAACGGTGCGTGAAGTGATGGTCAAGTTTGGAAGAATGTACGTGTTTTTCCCGCTGATTGATTTCCACAGTTATGTTTCCAGCAAAGCCTTCCTGTCAACTGACGAGTGGTGACACAGAAGGCTAAACTCAGACCAGATGGCAAAGGGGGAAACACCAGCGAGAGCGGGAACGGACAAATCAGCTGCTACGGGGCTGAGTTACGGAATCCATCAGCGGACCTAATGAAGAAAAGTCCAGTTTCAACTGAGTCACGGACCAATCAGTCAGTACGTTTACGATAGATGTCCAATTCAAATGGAATACTAATTGATGCATAATTTAAGTATTCAACAAAGGAAATAAGGGCAAAAAGACATTCTTAAAGCTACAAGTCACAAAGAAAACTGAAAACTGTCTATTTTTTCCTCTTTAGAAGCTCACAGTTATCTAAGCCCAAGAACAACCTATGACTGTTCTGGGGGAAAACGCTGAACTTAATGTATTAAATAAATAAAGTGAAAAGGATAACTGAAAAACCATCCTTAAAACCAACCAGGCAGAAGTCAATCGAAAAAGTGTTACAATCACATATGTAGAGCGCATGTCTGTTCTATGTATGTGAGCCAACTCCGATACACAGAAAGACCAGGTGCACACGGATCTGTATGCAGGACACGGGTGTGAACATAAACACATCTACATGTGTGCAAATTTTTATCTGGATATGGACGTCCAGAATGACGAACTGAACTTGAACTTCTGAACTTTATGGCTATACTGATGCAGAAACGATCATTTCAAGCGCAGCAGTAAGAGCTGCTACACTTCAATATGCAAACGGCTGGGATTCTCTAAAGGTTTTAGTGGAATCGGTACAAAAATCAAGCAGCAACAGACTTTGATTTGACAAGATGGCATTACAGTTTTTCATGTCTGCTACAGATTATCTCTGTGTTGTTTTTAAAATGTATTAAGTACTACAATAGTGTCACAGTCTAGTGTAGTACATACTGCTGGGGAATATTTTCCACTTTTTCTATTTAGGTCAGCTTTTGTCAGACTTTTGACAGCAGAAGTACTTTTCAGGATAAGTTAGTAGGATGTTTTTTGGCAGGCCAGAGAAGGGACAGCTGTAATGGTGAAAGAAATCTCAGCGCCTTTCAAAAATTAAAGAGAAAAAAAAAAATTATATATATCACATACTACTTTGGGTATTTTAGATTTTAAATACATTCATCATTTTGTTTTCCAGATTACTGTTTCGTTTTTAACTAATCTGATCAACAGCAGCAGCACTGAGTAATAGAAGTGTTGAAGGAACAAAAGCCGGAGAATGAATGAATGAATGAGTATGGAAAGAAAACAAAGTGTGACTGAAGAAAAATTACAAAATGATAAGAAACTATTCTTTTGTTAAATATAATTATCAACCAGAGGACCGGTGCTGTAAACTGTAAACAGAGACATAAGTCTTTAAGCCCTTTTGTTTGTGACTTTGTCATCTACCAGTCAAGCATTGTTTGGTTGTTCAAACTCACTTTAAATGTAAATGGATGTGGTCCAAAGAACAAAGTGTTGGTACTTTTACTGATGCTGTTACTCTGTGTAATCATATTAAAAGACTCAACTTGTTACAAAAACAAGCCATTATGCCTCGTTGAGGACGAACAGTTGGCTAAATTAGAGAAGAGTCATGACTGCATTTTGGAAAAAGGAGAGGGTACATTTGTGAAGTGGTGGATAAGTGTGAGAGAGGTGGGAAAAAAAAAAAGCTGTAAGCCACGTATTCGGGAATATTTTTACTTTTTGAAAAATCCACTTAACCCGTTTTATTTCTGCCTTTTAAATACCAGTGACATAAAATTAGTCATGATTTCAACCCCGGCTAAATAAACATGACAAGTACCAAGTGGGAGGCCCAAAATGATTACATGGTTCAAATACTGAAAGCATCTGGCAGGCTTTAAGTAAATCACTGACAGATTTATTGGTGAAAGCAAGACTCATTGCAGATAAGGACGTGAGTGACACATGCTTTTAGTGTTCCCAAGAGCACTGCAACATCATCACTTTCCTCCAAATGATGTAAAGGGTTCAAAGTACCAGCAAGGTAATGGCATGTGTGCCTTCCAAAGGTCCTGAACATTTCTACAAATGAAATGTAAATACTTGGTCCACACAGAATAGGTAAGTCTATTAAATGCACCAATCCACGCCGAATGTGTGTTGAGCACATTATTTGTGTATGCCAACACATTTGCTGTAATATATTCTAATATGTATGTGAAGCAATGATTTCCCTGCCATGTTTATTTACAGAGTACATAACAGCATTTGTACTCCAACAGACTTAAACTTACAGCACTTGTTTAAACTTGTAATACTACAATAAAGCTTAAGCTCTCAAATCCAATTGGTATTTCCCTCCAGGATTTGCCCTGGGGATAATCCTTGTCAGGAAAGCAGTGGATCGAACAACCAGAAGGCACTGCCATTCACAGACACACAACATAGTCGCAGATTTTTATGCACAATAGCCCAGAGCGTGCTGTTGGTCGTTATAACAAATCTCAAATTCAATCAAGTTTTTTTTTTTTTTCCTCAAAGCTCAAATGATCAAACAATTTGTTGTCTAGCTAAAAAAAGTGTAGATGACCAAATCTTTAACAAAAGGATGTACAAATGCAGTAAATGAGAACATAAGACAGTAAAAAGCAGAACATTTAAAAATATGTCTAAATAATAAACAGGGTACAGTGGAGCTAGTAAGAAACATTCACTCACAGAAACTGAGCCGTTTGAATTCCTGGTCACACGTTATCTGCAGGCTGAGGGATTCGTTTGTTCCAAAGGAAGGAAATACAACGGTGAGTCTGAATTCATTTTCCATATGGCAGAGACAGACGGGGGTCTGAATGAGACACAGTTACACAGCTCTCTGACAGTCCACTTCCTTACAGCGTTTCACATTAGCTTAGTTTTTACTGAGTACTTCTATCATGGCAAAGCGCTAGAAATTCTCACGTATTATATTAACTTAGAATTAAGTTCATACATTTTTGGAAACTGACACAATCTTTGTTATTTTAGCTGTGCTCCAACAAATATTCCAGTTACATTTATGATGAATATGGGCTCAAAGTGCAGACTCTCACCTTTAATTTCTCAATTCACTCAAAAGCTGTTTTATAAACAGGTGTATACTGTTTATTTGCTGTGTTCAAAAATTAAGCGGCTATAAAAGGTCCAAAATTTATTACAACTGTTTGCACTTGCATTCAGAAGCTCTTGCCCAACATGCATTCAAAGAAAATATCAATGCAATTAAACAGGCTCTCTGTTCAGGAATGTGGGACCACTGGGATGGGCCAAATAAAAAGACCTGAACTGTACTTCCACAACAAAGTTTTGGACAGATGAAACAGATCAATCTGTGCCAGAACGAGAGAAAGACGAAAGTACGGAGGAGGTTAGGAAGCGCTCGTGATCTGATGTGTACAACATTCTCTGTCAAACGTGATGGATGCAGTATGATGCACGGTCAAGCACTTTGGCTCTGCTGTAGACAAAACAAAAAGGCATAAAGACCCTAAAAAAGAAAAAGAAACCAACTGAAGACAGCTATGGTAAAGACCTGGCAAAGCACCACAGAGCAAGAAATAACATTCTTCAGTGATGACAAAGGATTCTAAAGTATTTTTAAAATACATTTAATTATAACTGCCTTAAGGCGACTATCTGTTGTCATTTGGTGTTATAGAAACAAAATGGAATTGAAATGGAACTGAACTGAATTTCTAATAGCATTTCACTGAGCTACACACTTGGGATTTGAGAGGGATGGCTCCAAAGAAACAGTTAAAAAAAAGGGGGGTGGGGGTCTTACTTTAGACATAAAAACTAAAAAAGTTTAATACATGTTGACTAATAACCCCAAAGCTCAAATTATCACATCGACCTCACTGTGTCCCATGTGTGCTACGCTTTCACTTTCACAGGCACACTTGGGCCTGTAAAATTTAGCTGCGCTGCATGAAAAAGCACACAGAAATTCATACTGTGGACCTCGCTTCAATCACAAAGTAGTAAGGAGTGAGAAAACAAGCAAAAACCTGAGAGGTGAATGCTGTGCATCATCCATCTTTTGAGAATGTAGACCTTTCTGGTATTTTTCGGCACAAGGAATTTCAAGCTGGCGCTCAAGAGGAAATAATTAAACCCAGAGTGTGTGTGTGTGCGCATGTCATCTTTTATTGTGTTTTGATGCATGAGCTTAGCAGTACCTTCCAGGAGGGCTCCTGGCTCTGTGCTGAGTTTCTGGGGAGGGGAAAAAAAAAAAAAATCCTAAACAACAAAATGACTGCCTGTAAATTGCTAAGAGGGGGATCTGCTTACACCTCCACATGAATGGAGGAGTTTCTGCAACACAAGACACACACATACAGACCCTTAATCAGTCTGGAACAGAGCAGGAGCCGCTCAGCCCTGTGGGTCCTTCAGGACCACGTGTGTGTACACAAACCAACTACAGTCCATCCCCCGCTCCACTGAAGTGCTGCTACCTTGTTCCACAGCTGAACTTTCTCCTCTGCTGTCTGGCAGACTGTAAAGCGTATTGGGCCATTGTAAATGTGCTGTAAAATGAGCTCGGTTTCAGCATTTAGAAAAAAAAAAAAAAGTATTTCCTTAGCAATCCTGTAATAATACAAAGAAAAAAAAAAAAACAATGTAAAGAAAAGTTTAAATCAGGGGCATCTTTTTCCCCCAGGAAAGGCTTAGCTCAAAATGTACACTAAATTTCATATTAACAGCTACATAAGGAAGCACTATTCACAATGACTCCATACATGTCACATGCCAAGTGTCATTACATTTTCTACCACATTTTCATTCATATTTTTCACTTCAGGTTGACCACCTCAGCTTTTGCTACTTAATTAACAATAAGTTAAACATATCTAGTTTAGACACTACTGTCCGATAAAAACTGGAAAACATATTTTAAAAAAATAAACTAAAAATTCATGATGGGGAGAAAAAAAAAATAAGAGTAAGAGTATGAAATAGTTCTAATACTACATGAAAACCAGTAAGAAATTTACTTCAACTGAGTAACCTTGACCGTCTTTCATTAACGAACTGCAGACAAACCAACAGCTTCCAAATATAATAGTGACAGAGTGGAGAAATTACTCAGTTTATGTCCAGTGGTACTAAAGCAGAAAATGTTTCATTTACACTGTCTGAGGAGGCATAATTACACATTTCCAATGTGACTGCGTTGAAAGATGGAAATTAAATCATCTTGTATTTTGCAGTAAATTAGTGTGAATGGATTACTCAGAGTTTTGATACAATCTCATCACTGACTGAACTTTAGTGTGTTGAGAAAAAAACTAATTAAAATGAACCACTGTGTTGAAATAAAAACTGACTGCATTTAACTTACATTTTTCTGCGTGGGCTCTAAGTTTTGGTGAAGGCATGCATCTAATGTGAAATATGCCGTTCTGTGGTCACAGCATGGAAAATGTGATCGCAACAAGCTTCATTGGACTTGCTAGTTTACTATTTATGTACAGGCTGGTAACACCTGCTGCTTGGCAAGCTGATAAATTGCTGCTTTCACATACAGCTTTGAAAAACGCAGTAATTCATGACAGTGTTTGTTCATCCTGTTAATTGTATGACAGCTACGGTGTGATTTATGGCCTCCTTTAAAGATAATCTATTTTACCATTACATCATCAACAATTAGAAAATAATCATTAGTTTAAGACTACAGCAACCCCAATAACTGCAGCCCTTATTTTCATTAATTTAATGGAGTAATTTTGTAGTTTTATCAGTAAAACACCACAGCCTAGCTAACCTTGTGTTAAAGTAAAGACATGTGGGATAAAAACAAAGTTCTACTTTACAAGAACATCACAAACTGAAGGAGAAATAGTATACGAAACTCCTCAAATGTATATAAAACAGTCTTGTTGGAAACCTTTTTGCACACACCCAATAAACCTTTGCAGTCTAACAAAAAAAAATAGCCTCTGTAATAAATCCTGCCTTCCTTCATGTTCAAGTTTAGCCCATTTTGAAACACTCGCAATTCAAAAGCCACATCATCACAGCACAGGAAAAACCTGGGTGGAGGGTGAGCCGCCCCCCAACTCCTATGGAGTACATGAAAACCTAAAATACAGACTTTAAAATTTACTGAAAATGATGTAAGCTGGACTCACGGTTGAGGAAAAGCTCTTCCTGCGTTGCCCGTCTGGCAGTAGGAGAGAAACAGCGTTTCTTCAGCCACTCCGCATCAAACACGCTGACGTGCTGGTCGGGCCATATGATGGAAACCTGTGGAGAGATGAAAGCTTATTGAAATAGTTGTCCAAAGCTTTTTACCGCTCCTTTTTTTTTTTTCATCTGTTTTCACCTCATATTTTATAGTGACAACTGAACTGAACTCGCTCTCTGTCAAATGAACAATATGTGACAACTTTCTTTACGATGTGGTCAAATATTTACTGGGTGTTCTGTGTTTTTAATACTGCATGACTTTGGTCTGCACCTTGAATGGTGAGCTTTGAAGACATTTTTTAGCTTCATAAGTGTTTAAAAAAAAAAAAAGTTCCACCTCCCTTTTAAATACCTGCAGAGGCTTTAGGCCAATGCAACCACCTAATCCAACCTTTGGTATTTTTGAGACATGTTTACTATAATGCATTAATGGCCAACCGGTAATCTTGGCACAGGAAACAGGATGCACACAGGAGCTTGGGCAGCGCTGTCACATCAAAGAAATCTGTTTATAGCAGTGTCCTACTTCAGAGGGGCTCGATCCTCTGAAGGACACAGTTCACTGGGGAAAACTCCTCTGGAGGACTTAAAGGTCAGGCTGAATAAGCCAAAATTAGATGGTCTGACCTCACCAACCTCCACAGTCCATCACCGAGCAGTTTCTCACAAATAACGACCAAAGTGTAAATGTCATTCATAAACTGGAACAAGTTTATGAAATGCGTGCGTGTGAAATGTGTGTAAAATTTTACACATGACAACGAAATAAACACACGCAAACTACATAAAACAGAGAAACAAGAATAGAGTTGTGGAGATATCAGGTTTTGGTTTATATTTAAAATCAAACATTTTAAATACCAGTTCTTCTGCTGAATATTTCCTTCTTTATTTGTATGGTCTGTAAAACATCAGATAACAGTAAATAATCCCTATATATTTTCTAGAGCCCAAGGTGACACCGCTTTTTCCCTGAATGTACAGTAAAAATAGAATCCCTACCTTGTAGTTGTATACCCTGCACACTATTCAAGCTTCAGCTTTTATGCATGTTTGTGCTGACTGTGTCTACACAGTGAAGGGTAGAGCACCAAAGATTGTTGTCACCAACATGAAATATAATCTCATTTCTCCCCTTCTGTTTCTAAGTTAATGTTCTGAATAATAACCAGAAAAATGTTTTTGTGGAATGTCATATCCCAGTGAAGCCGACCTTTGACCCTTTATCCTGTCAGATATTTGGTGAGAAAGTCTTGTGTGATGGCCAAAACAAAAGTTTTGCGAGGTCACGACCACCAAAACCTAATCAGTTCATCCTTGCACCTGTTATAGTGATTAACTTAAATGACGGCAGCTTCATCTGCTGTTGCTCTTACAGTTGAGCTAATCTATTAGGTTATCAGGATAGCTCACCAATTTGATAATCGCTGCAGCAATACACTGATGTAATCAAATCTGGCAGTAGCAAGTCAAACATTATTGAATTTATTTAGGGAACTTTGTGAATGAACTTTAACAGCGATTAGACTTTGACATGTTACTTGATTTTTCTCTTGAACTGGTTAAAAACTGAAAACTCAATTTCATAGGACAAAACTATGGGGACCACACAGCAAACGATGAGGCATTTTAAAATATTGTCGAAGCATAAAAGCAAGACTGAAAGGAAATTACTGTTGAAGCAGAGTGTAAGCACTGCAAAATGTTCTGGAAATTTACACAGGCAGTTTGGGTCAGAATTTAAACTTCCATCTTTTTTTCTCTAAACATAAGAATCCATCTTGTGCATCTGTGTGGAACGCTGAAAACCACAAGTCAGGTTTGGCAGCAGCCCACCTTGTTGTCATTGGTGACCTCCACAACATCTACTCCTGTGTGGATGTCAAGATCAGCCAGCAAGAGTGTGCGAGCCTGAGCAGATTGTAGGGTACACAGTGGACACTGGCAGTTGTCTCTCAGCCAGGTGAATGGGTACAGACTGTGCCCTCCATCCTCCCACTCCACCTCCATCAGCCTGTCATCATCCAGAGCTCGGACATGCCTCACTAGGTGGCGAGACAAAGGGAGGGAGGCAGACTCCAGTGTGTGCCGCCCACGAAGATTTAATGAAATCAGGCAAGGAGGTAGTGGAGCTGCAGTTGGCCCCGGCTTACGGCAAACCCTCAGAGCCTGGCAGGTCACGGCAGAGGTGCTCCTCTGCAGAGCAGGCAGGGCCAAACGTACAAAAGTGCTCATCAACATTTCGGAACGATTTGCTCCAGGCAGCTTTATGGGCAGATCAGAAAGGGCTAACAGCTCTGCAAAGAAAAAAGGATTCTGACATTAGTGGCATCAATTTTTATTTTATAAAGTCAATATTGTAAACAAATAAATGACCTGTATGCAAACACATATTTTGTGCTTTAAACCTCAAATCATCTCTATGACACATTTATTTATGAACAATACCAAGTTTTATTTTTTATGCATCTAGCTTTTGGAAATGTGGCTGGTTGCTATGCCACAGTCTGCAGATTGTGTATTGATAAGACTGAAACAAAGCTGCAGTTTAGGAATCATATTTTTTCTTTTGACCAAAATACTTCCCCTGTGAATAATTATGCTGAGCAGTTTGCATGAATAAGACACGCTAGAAATCTCAAATCGCATACAGTTAATATGGTGGTAATCACTAATTGCCCATCGCTGTTTCATCAAATCTCTTATTGTGTCTGATCAACAGCCAACAAAACACTATTGAAAAGCAGCAAACTCCCATTTGGGAACCTAAGTGTGATGTGCTAAAAAAAAACAAAAACAAAAAACAAAAACACAGTTGGTTAATTTTGTCACCCAAACCAACACATCACTGCAACTTTCACAGATTCCAACAACAGCCATACAACAATGATTTGTTTTCGTGAGTGTAACATCTGTGCTCAGCGGGGTTTGCTTTAGCCTTTTAATCCACCTCTTTTCACAGGTGTGGGCGCTTGTTTTATTATCCAGTTCTATATAATTCAGGGCGAGTAGCTTCCCGATTCTTACGTTGCTTAAGAGGGCTGTGGTACTAAAGGCTAGTTTGAAAAGCACACAACACATTCACTGAATCAGAAAGGGGTTGCTGACAAACTACAGAAAGAGTGAGTGAGCCTCGGTCTAATTCCCTGCCGTTTAAAATGACAGCAGTTGGCCGGTAGCCGCTGGTTTGGAAGAACGAGCTAACCCGGCTGTTAGCCTAAACCCAGCTTCAAAGCTAACACCGAGACTAAACAGTGGAGCCGCTCACCCAGCTTTTACTTTAAAGTTTGTGTGGCACCAAAAATGTCAGCGTGTTTGCCATTAACAGAATTTACCTGTAGCACTTAGATGACGGTCGGTTTGTCGTCCCCGGCAGCACAGCGGACATCAACACAACTACAGGCTGTCAGCGTGAGAGAAAGTAGGTGAAAGGTCGACCGGCGGCAAGCTGATCAGGATGACATAATCATTACAGGCGCGTAAACTTTGCTCTACTTTCTTATCCCAGTCATAATACAGCCATTATACTATCTGATAAAGACGTCGGCCTGGATGCGTTTTCATAAACAGTAGTAGTGAAGTACAGCAGCAACATCCTACACAATGCCAGCTAATCTAACAGCATCATTTTTCATTGGGGAAGTGTGTGTGTGGGGTGGCAACTTGTGCGCGGTTTGGTGGCACTAACAGAAGATATTGCATATCATAGCAGGTGTAATTAATAAAACAAATTCCTATTCCTATTCCTAGTCCTATTTTGTTTAGCCAAATAGAGCCATAATTAAAGTTATTAATTACACCTGTGTTTACTCTGCAGCAGATTATCAAAATGGCTGCGCTGATAGCGCTCATTGGTTTGAGGTAAATGCTTGCACCAGCATGCTAACTTGTTAGCATAGTTTATTCTGTCAACGTGGGAATTAAACTAAAGGGCATTTGGAGAAAACAGCCAGTGCCACAGTTCCCCATTTTAAAGTAGCTGAGCCAGATCTGCTCCAGCATTTAATGCTTTCTTCTTATACCCACAGCAAACCACTACCTGCATTTACATACACGGCTTTTAAAAAAAAAAAAAAAGAAAAAGGAAAAAAAAGGAACACTTTGAAAACACTTTAGATCTCAGTGGGGGAAAAATGCTCAATATATATACTGATATGAACTGGGTAATGTGTTAGGAATCAAAAAATGCCATATCATTTGATGGAAATAAAAATGAACAACCTACAGAGGGCTGAATTCAAAGACACCCTGAAAATCAAAGTGAAAAAATTATGCATCAGGCTCATCCATTTTGTTGAAATTTTATTGCAGCAACTCAAAATAGTACTCAGTAGTTTGTATGGCCCTCACGTGCTTGTATTCATGCCTGACAATGTCGGGGCATGCTCCTAATGAGACCACGGATGGTGTCTTGGGGGATCTCCTCCCAGATCTGGACCAGAGCATCACTGAGCTTCTGCACAGTCTGAGGTGCAAACTGGTGGCGTCCGATGGACAGGAACATAATGTCCCAGAGGAGGTCTGTTGGATTTAGGTCAGACAAGTGTGGGGACCAGTTGATGGTATCATCCTACAGGAACTCCCTGCATACTCTTGACACATGAGGCCGGGCATTGTCGTGCACCAGGAAGAACCCAGGACCCACTGCACCAGTGTAGGGTCTGACAATGGCTCCACAAATTTCATGCCAGTACCTAATACTACCACTAAACTGGTCACGGTGAACAATGTTACACGCAGCGTAACGTTCTCCACGGCTTTCATGTCTGTCACATGTGCTCACGGTGAACCTGCTCTCATCTGTAAAAAGCACAGAGCAGCAAATACCAATCGGGCTCCATGATGCTGGGCAGTGAGCAGAGGACTACCCTCATGAATTCTGTTTCTGATTGTTTGGTCAGAGACATTCACACCAGTGGCCTGCTGGAGGTCATTTTGTAACCGGCAGTGCTCAATCTGTTCCTTCTTGCACAAAACGAGCAGATACCAGTCCTGCTGATGGGTTAAGGACCTTCTGCGGCCCTTTCCAGCTCTCCTGGAGTAACTGCCTGTCTCCTGAAATTTCCTAAATGCTCTTGAGACTGTCCTGGAAGACACAGCAAACCTGGCAATCCTGGAGGTGTTGGACTACCTGTGTAACCTCTGTAGGGTCCAGGTTTCATTTATTTTTTAATTTAACCTTTATATATACACAGGTAGTCCCACTGAGACTCAGTGTCTCATTTGCAAGAGAGACCTTTTTTCAAACAAACATAATACATTAATAGGTATCACCGCATGCTAGGGCTAACCCTAGCCAAATGCAAAACTAGTGAAAAAAACCAGAAAAAATGAGGAAGGAAAATGTCAGTGACCTCCACCTGTAAAACCATTCCTGTTTTGGGAGTTGTCTCATTGTTGCCCCTCTAGTGCACCTGTTGTTAATTTAATTAACACCAAAGCAGCTGAAACTGATTAACAACTCCCTCTGCTGCCTGATCAATATCACGGAAGTTTAATTAACTTGATGATATACTCTGATTATAAAGTGTTCCTTTAATTTTTATGCAGTGTAGTCTTTAAGCTGGTTTACAACCAAAAATAGCACTGAAAACATACCTACATGCATACCTCAGCTCTCTCGTTGGCATAGGAATTAGCAGTAAAGACAGGAAACAACCGAGATAACCCTACTTCTGAGTTGCTTAATATTAATCAAAACACAGCCTGTTTGAGGGCTTTAATTGAAAAATCACCAGAGTTCTTGGGATTCATCTTCTCGCTTACAGACGGCTGGCGCACATGCAGGATTACCCCCTTAGTTGATCAGTGTTGGAAAAACCCATGTTATATAGGCCTACTTTCAAGTGTTTTCCTTATTATACACCCAAAGCGGAGTTTTTTTCTCTCCACTCCCAAGCGTTTGCTTATAGAAAACTTTGGTTTCTGTCCACTATATTGTTAGGTCTTTACCTTACTATATAAAGCATCCCGAAAAGAGAAGTCACTTCTGCCTCTATTGGTTGTCAACAAATTTCAGTCTGACCCGTGTCAGGTTGATGGTAGCACATAAGAAAAAGTAAACTCTCCTGGGGAATATGAAATGAGTGCAAAAGTTGATGGGAAACTATCCAGTATCTGTTACACTTCAGTCTAGGCAAAAATGATGGGATGACAGCCAATCCCTAGAACCTATAAATGTCCACTGAAATTACATAAATTCCAAGTTTATATGTCTCTCTGCTCTTGAGGATGCCAGTAGAGGCGCTGGATTAAATATTTATCATTCTGATATCAATAAATCTTTCACATTTATCTGGAAGAAAGGTCCGAACATAAACTGTTTCCAGCTTCTAAAGTCTGACCACTTGCCACATCATTTGATGGAAATAATTCCTTTTGATTTTAGACTAATGGTTTGGAAGTAATTCATGAAAAAAAAAAAAAAAATCTTGGAATCTGTGAAATAGTATTGGCTATTTCTTGTTGTTTTCTGATATTATACAAACCAATTGGCTAGCCAATTAATAGGGATAAACATCAACACATGAATGAATAATACACTGAAATTTGTATCCAATCATACCTTTTTCAGTTTTTACTCTTTCTTTTTCCTTTGCAGGTTCAGGGAAGATGACCAGTACACCGCAGGAAAGCAGTGGAAACATTAATCCAATTGGCACCTGCTGACACCAGCTTTCATTTTAAAAGCATCGATTTGGAATTATTAACCCAGAAGCATGGGTTAATATTTTCAAACGGTGACGTGGTTTATAACACACTAGATGCAAGATTCAAAGGATAAGTGATAAATTCAACTCAGTCACCCTTGTGACTGCACGTGTGTGTAATATATTATATTATGCACCTCTTTATGTGGAGTTCCTCAGGGTTCTAGCCTTGGTCCTCTTTTATTTTCCTTATATATGCTGCCATTGGGGGAAGTTATATCAGCGCATAAAGTATCTTTTCACTGTTATGCGGATGATTTACAAATTTATTTGGCTCTTAAACCATATTATATCGATTGTATAACTGATGTTAAAAATGGCTATGTGCTAACTTTTTGTTTTTAAATCATCAAAAAACTGAGTGTATTTTATTTGGTGATGCCACTGCCATAGACATCAGTGTTTTGCCCTTTAAGTTGAACACTACAGTTAGAAATCTTGGGGTACTATTTGATCAGGAATTCAACTTTGACAAACAGATTAATTCTGTAGTCAAAACTAGGTTTCATCATTTGCGTCTATTGGCTAAAGTCAAATCTTTTGTAGATTGCACTGATTTAGAGAGGGCTATTCACGCTCTTATTAGTTCCAGACTTGACTATTGCAACAGCCTCTATTTTGGTGTTCATCAGTCTTTTTTGAGACGACTTCAGCTTGTCCACAATGCAGCTGCTCGTCTCTTAACTAACACCCCTAGATGCGAGCTTCCTGTTCATTATAGAATTAATTTTAAAATCTTGCTTGTTTGTAAAGTGCTGAATGGATTAGCCCCGCCGTATTTATCAGATCTTTTAAGTTTTTCTGTATATGAGAGATCTTTGAGGTCCTGAAATCATCTTTTACTAGATGTTCCGAGAACCAGGTTAAAGCATTGGGGTGATCTGGCCTTTTCAGTGGCCGCACCTCGACTCTGGAACAGCCTTCCTTTATAAAAATTTTTAAATCTAAACTTAAGACTTATTTGTTTAAACAGGCGTTTAATACCATGTAGTGGAATGATCTTGTGTTTTATGTATGTAATGTTATTGCATATTTAATGTAATTTTATTGTAAAGTGCTTTGGTCACCTTAGTTGGTTGTGTTACGTGCTATATAAATGAATAAATGAAAATGAAATGAAATAGAGTACACATGCTATTAAATCTGCATTATAATTATGTTTATTTTTTTTTTAAATGATTAGGTCAGCCACAGTTGAACACTGTTCATATGTAACACTGGAATTCATATAAAACCAAAGATGAAATGATGAATTACTATTCAGAATGGTGGTTAAAACAGCTCTGCTATTAAAGATGCATGTTACATACACTCATCATTGTTAGGTACACCTGTTCAACTCCTCATTAAAGCAAATATGTATTCAGCCAATCACATGGCAGCAACTCTGCATTTAGACATGTAAACATGGTCAAGATGACCTGCTGAAGTTCATACCATGCATGGTATGGGGAAGAAAAGGGATTTAAGTGACTTTGTGGCATGGTTGTTGGTGCCAGAATGGCTGGTCTGAGTATTTCAGGAAATGCTGATCAACTGCAATTTTTCCACACAAACCATCTCAGAGAATGGTCTGAAAAAGAGAACCCATCCAATGAGCAGTGGTTCTCATTGATGCCAGAGGAGAATGGCCAGACTGGTTTGAGCTGACAGGGAGGCAACAGTAACTCAAATAAGCACTCATTACAACCAAGGTATGCAGGAGAGCATCTCTGAAATCACAACATACTGAACCTTGAAGTAAGCAGCAGAAGACCACACCATGTGCCAGTTCTCTCAGCCAAGAGCGGGAAAGTGAGAACAGGCACACCAAATTTGGAGAATAGAAGAGTACCTCAGTAACTCAAATAACCACATGTTAAAACCAATATATGCATATGCATCTCTAAATACAAAATCTCGAAGCAGAAGGTTTACAGCACCAGAAGAGCACACTGGGTGCCAGTCCTATAGAAGATCAGAAGAACATCGCTTGGTCTGATGAATCTCGATTTCTGTTGCGACATTAGGATGGTAGGGTCAATTTTCTGATGGCTGCTTCCAGCAGAATATGCACCATGTCACAAAACTCAAATCATCGCAAACTGGGTTCTTGAACAGCACTATAAATTCAGTGCTCTCAAATGGCCTTTTAGTAAATCTGGCATTCATATATACCATTAGGAAGCAGAACTCTGAGTCTTTATTACATATGAATTTTTAACTACTTTTCTATCAGCTATAGACTACTAATCAGCTATAGATTACTAATTCATCCATACTAACCATGTGGCTACAATAAGTTTAGCTAGCAATTTTCAACTTTTTTTTTTGACATTTGATCGTATTTCTGTTCATTTTTGTCCATTAAAGACATTCCTTATTTCTTTTATCAAAAACTACACTTTCATCAAGTATTTACCTACATATTCTTCAGCAGTTATTGGTTTATTTCAACTGGATATTTAGAACTTTTAGCTAGTGATTTAATTCACAACTTTCAACTTTGAGCTATCTCTTTCAACCATTTATTCATTATGTTAAACTAATTATTAACTCTTAATTTGCTTCCTAGTTTTCTTGAATGATGGCAGATGTATTCTTTTATAATTCAAAGTGGAATTTTTGCTTTTTTCAAGTTGTTTTCCATGTACACATTAGAAAACATCAGCAGGAATTCCTCCCGAGATAGCCTGCAAGTACCGCTGCGTCACGTCATTGGTTTGGGATTCACTGGTAATTACCTTTTACCTTCCAAACCTCTTCTGGAAACACACATTGTAATTTAATTCTTTATGTTGTAAGGTAAAGACTCTATAATAATACAGAGCAAGCACTTGGCAACAGAGGGAAGGAAAAACTTGCATTTAATAGGAAGAAACCTCTGGGAAAACCAGGCTCAGGGAGGTACAGTCATCTGCTATGACTGGTTGGGGTAAGGGGAGGAAGACCGGACAAAAGACATGCTGTGGAAGAGAGCCAGAGATTAATAACTAATGATTAAATACAGAGTGATGTATAAACACCGAGAGGGTGAAAAGAGGAGAGTGAAGAAGAAACAGAGTAGACTAAGGTGTTCTCAGTTTTTATGTTTGCTGCGGGCCTGCTCTATGTCTTTTTTTTATGTATCTACAAGTAAACCTGTACTTTGCAGTGTTACATAATGTACACCAGTTGGCACTTTTAAATATAGTATTGAATCAATACTGTTGACTCATGATAGCTCAGTTCCTTCAACTCAAAACCTCACCCTCCTTATCCAACCTCATTTGTGGCCTTTAAAAGCCAAAGGGGAAAAAAAAAAAAAAAAATCAACTCACTGAAACAGAACTCAGGAACAAACAAAGCTGCTTGCAAGGCGCAGCACACCACTTAAAACAACAGCTACACAACATCCTTACATGTCTGTTTCTTATAAATGCCAGCAAGCAGCTTCTTCCTTCAAAGCACTTATAATTAGGGGCATTGCCTGTGTGTGTAATTCACTGCAGACTTCTAAAACCTTGTAAAGAAAACATGGAAGGCAACTTTGTTTTGAAGCATGTGGCAATACATTGTACATTCCCAATTGTTATATTGCTACTGCAACATTGCAGGGTGTGCTGAATACCACAAATTCTCAGGACCTCCTGGATGCAGATCCACGGGGATCCCCTGCAACATAATGAATGGAGTAATTTCCCTTTCATGTCAGCAACTACTAGAAGAAAACAGTAACAATGTGAGGGACCCAGTGCTCAAAGGACCAGCAACACTTGCAGCAACACTTCAAACACAGCTTCTTTATTTAAGAAGACTCAACACAATCCATTAAGTACTGTATGTTGGTTTACAGATTAGTATTTGACACAGAAGTTTACTAGTGCTGCCTGCAGTCTTATCCATCAAAGTATTACATCTGGCCACATATCTTAAAGATAAACAAGAATAGATTTATGTTGCTCTGTTTATATAAACAATGAATACAGAATCGATATTCAGTAATAAAGATATTGGCGCTCACAGTATTTACTTACCTCTAATAATACACTGTACATTTTCCAAGATTATAGTACCTGTGCAAAACAGCACAGTGAAGGCTTTGCATTTTTAACCATGTCACAACCTTTAGCACCGTGACAGCAAAGAATTGTGCAAAGTCTGCTAGCCTATAAACAAAAGCATACAACAGATACATATGTAAACATTCTGTTTTTTTTTTTTTGATAGTCTAAGAAACATTCATCTGGAGTGTGAACGAAGAGCAGCCAGGCCACAAAACCCTGTAACTGTGCTGCTAATTCATTCAAATGGTGTCAAAGTCAAACCAAATAGATGGTATTCAGCAGAGGGTAAGGAATCTGCTCCAAAACTCACTCGTTTGTCTTTAGAAACGATTGAACTCATGTTGGAAAACTCAAATGTACACCTAGGTTTTCAAAGCAGATATTTCCTGTTGTCACTCTTTTGATTGGCTGACTCCTATTCAAAGCCATTGTTTTACACGCAGAACCACACCCACACACACACACACACACACACACACACACACACACACACACACACACACACACACACACACACACACACACACACACACACACAGAAACCCGTGACAGGCTACAGGTAAATTCAGTTCACTAACCAATAAGACTGGTTACCAAAATCAAAAGAAAAGAGGCATTTCTGGAGATGATGCATTATCTACTGTAAAACATTACTTCATATTGAATTATTTTAAATATTGTACTAATATTTTGTATTATCAGGCTTGAGTATACAAAGTTATCTAAGAGTGGGCAATACAACAATGCACACAGTCAGATAACTAGAAATGCTGCCATGTTGTTTATCCCGTTAATATTATTGGATACGTTCACTAAAGCCGGCTGCCGTTACTAGATTTTTTTTTTTTTTTTATTGTCTGTAATCTTTTTTCATCAATGTGATCAAATACTTTGATTTGTTTGGTATTTAGTTTGCTGGATCAGCCAAAAAATCTTCAGAAATTGTATCATAGTATTGCTGTATTGTGTTGCATCAGGTAAAAAAGTTGCTTTTTCATATTAGAATAGTTAAAGAATGCTTCCCACCCCTCATATTTTTGTGTATTTAAACAAAAGGTTTATTGTGTTGATACAGTCCAAGATTTTTTTTTTAAGAATAACAATAAAAACACATTTACCTCTATCTGTACCTTTAAATGGAGATAGTTAAGTTTTAATACTCCCAGATTTTTATATATGACTTGCAGATATTTCTACCATTACTGCAGTGTATGCAGTGTGATGTGAATATCTCACACACTACATTTTTAGTTTGGAACCAACTTTAATATGGAATATGGGCCCAACATAAACTGAAACAGTTACCTCCTTGAAACATATTTGGCTCCTCCCTGAGATCTGGTAACAATGCAAAGCCAATTATGATATTGCACTCTTTTCAAATTCCTTTCTTTGGCTTTTAAAGCTTTGGAGACATATTAAAAAGGAAAAAAAAAAAAATTAACCTGGGCAGATGCACCCAAAACTATCGTCATCTACAGAATTTTTAGTGAGAAAAAAACGTTTGTTAGTTAAGGTGTACTGATCCTTTATGCTTTGGTTTTATGTCCCTGGTATGTAATTTTCTCTCTGCCTCTGTCTCATGGTCACACGCCACTAAAAAATAATAATAATAAAAAATAATAACAATAATTAAAAAAAGAAAAAGAAAAATATTGGGCTGCTTTAATGAGAAGATTGGGGACTATTTTCATTCAGAACTTCAGGTACTCGTTCTTCAGTCTGCTCAGTCTCGTGCCGTGGCTGCGGATGATCAGAGACAGGAGCTCGTGCTTGTCCTTCAGGCCCAGAGAAATGTCCAACGTCTCCTTCAGGACGTCCCGTGTGTGCACTATCATGTTAAGAAAATCGTCATTGAGCCGGTGCTCCTCCTTGAGCTCACCTTCCTGGCTCTGTTTGAATTTCACCTCGAGCTCCAGCAGAGATTTCTCCGAGTTTGTAAACGCCTCGCTTATCTGGGTCGTCTCCCTCCGCAAGTACTTCCCGTAGCTGTCGTCTCCGTCCAGGTCGTACGAGATGCTTTTCCCGATCCCCTCAAGCACCCTGGCAGAGTCCTCAATCTGCCTCTTGATGATGGTGAAATCGTCCCGTATGACGGCGTCCTGGTCCTCGCCGAGACTGCACTTTCGCTCGTCAGTCATTTTAAAAAGCATCTGGCATTTCTCCGGGTCGTCATTTTCCTCGTAGTCGCCGTCCGGCACAAAATAATGATGGAAAGTGCCGTTAGACATCTCCGGATGTAAAGGTCCCTGGTAGAAGCCTCCATACGCCGACAGTGATAACCCGGCAAACAAGAGCAAGTGAAAAAAAGCCATGATGCCCACTTGATGCCCAATGTACTCACAAATAGGAAATAAAGGAGTTTTAAACGATGTATTAATGAAACAATAAGCCCGGTCGACTATTTAATCCCAACCCGGCAGAAAAAACAAACATTTCAGTTAGTGTTAATGTCCAAAGCGCGCAGCCAGCTTTCTCGGTCTTCTTTGAGGTCCCTCTAGGTCCAAGCAGATAAAGTGGCGTAAGTTTTTTTTTTTTTTTTTTCCAGTTTTCGTCCTTTACTGCAGCCTGCCAGCTCCCATCACTGTCGGCGAGCGGGAAGGCAATGTATGAAAGTTTGTTTCAGCGTGGGCAGCAGTCGTACTCCCGGCTTAGCCTGGTGCCTCAAACGCAACATCTGGAAGTCTCAAGTGCCGCGCTTCGGTTTATGGCTAATAATACCTCTGCGCTTCTCTCAAATTACAGCCCCTCCGTCACTTAAAAGGCTGCATTCAGTCTGGACCAGGCTGCTACCAGCAAAGCTGTTAAAGCCCCACTGAAACCAGGAAAGACCGAGTTTGTGTGAATTCACATAACCGTGACCAGTTGGCAGAGATGGTTCAACAAGTTATTACACTGCTGAGAAATATATAATCTCAAAATGCAATACGTCCAGTATTTTTTTTTTAATTTATTTATTATAAAATCTATGCCTTTTAATACCCGATGATGTGTACACTGTAAGACCGAATAGTAATAGTTTGATAAAGAAAATGAGTTGCAACTACTTAAAAACCTGTTATAAGTTCATACACCTTTATTTTTCTGAGTAGTTTGAACCAATTTCTTTTTTTAAGTTATCAGTACTTGATTATATTGATTAGTTTCAGACATAGCCCTCAAATAATTAGAGTTGTCCCTGACGTCACCTACGTGCCTACGTACGTACGTCCGCCTTCTGTTTCTTGATGAGGTACTGGAAACCTACGCCATCTTGTAATCCTCGCTTCTCGTCCAAATTCCTGGTCGTTACAGAACTTGTAAAACGTTCATATCCAAACAGAAATCAAGTCATATTGGCTACAGGAGGTGTTTTTACTGCATTGCCTTTGACGCTGGCTAGAGGACGTCGTGCTGTGGCATGTTACAGACTTTTGAATTGGAGCAGCTAACGGTCTGCACTTCGCTAGCTGCATTTACCGCCATTGCAGCAATTTTGTCTTTGGGAGCGCTTTTGTGGTAAGTTTTATTTTATCTTAAAACCATATTTCTCCGTTGTAGCATGAATCTTCATTGTCATAAATGTACGATTGTAGCAGGCATTTAAGAAATGTGATACGAGTCTTTTTTTTTTTCGCGTCGCATTGTAGAAAATAGGTTCTAGTATATGATCTTGGTGTCTTTACCCGTGTCTTCTGCATGCCTGCATTTCAGGAAAGCCCTGCGCATAATTTTCCAATCTTTTACTATTTTAAAATGGGTTTTCTGAAGCCATTTCTGGAGTACTAAACTGACTTGCAGATTATAAACTGCCTTTTGGATTCAGTGTTTAGTCAGAGCGTGCACTGCTGAGCTTTTTCACACTTAAAACATTTATGGACATGGTCTTTGGCTGACCCTTTTGCTCACTGATATAACTTGAAACCCATGTTCCTTCTCTGGAATTATACATAACTGGGGCATCATAATTGTACGCACAGAATGATATATAAAAATTATTTTAAAATTCCATAGTTGATCTCCTGAACTATCAAACTGTTCATTTTGCCTGGTCTATTTTAGGTTAACGTTATTAAGGGTGAATCCATAAATATATTTGCCAAATAGGTTTATTCCTCTTTATTTTATTCTTAACTTCAGTTTTCCTTATCCCTGTTTTAGTTTTTTTTTAGTTTGTGACTTTTTGTCCTTTTGGGGTTTCTATTACATGCTATTAGCAAATGTTTAAAAAGTGGTTGTTAGAGCACCTGCATTTGTAGTGTTTGAATGATAACTGATTAGGCCAAATGTGTCATTGATACTTCCAAGTGCTGGAAATAACACACAGTTGCTTCTTTCTCTGTTTTCAGGCTGAAGCTGAAACTCCTTGCTGATGTACCAAGATTTCATTTTGGTATGTTGATTGCTAAAAATCACAAAGCATTGATAGAACTTTCACAGTTACTTTAGTATAGAACACCAGTAAACATAAACTCATTCAATGGCCTTGAAGTGCAAACTTTGTGACCTTATCTTTGAAAAACAGCTAAATGTGCTTGAACACTATCGGTTACATCATAACAATGTTTCCTCAGTCAGTCGTTTGCCATGTCCATATGATTACTGTATCTGTACATTTCAGTCACTGAATGCTTTGAAAATTCATATAACACGAATACATTCTCAGAAAGTTGTGCGAAGTAGAGATCAAAGTGCCGCATTCCTTTGCCCTCTTTGTGGATTCAGCCAACCATTCAATGATAAAAATCTTCTCAGTCACTTAAGGACACACCTAAAACAGAATGAGACAGTGGATTGTCCATTTAAACATTGTCACTACCGTACTAATGTGTATTCTTCCTTCAATACTCATAGGAGTAGGTGTCATTCTGATGGTGATATTTCAGACTTTAAGTGTGAAATTATCCTTGAAGAAACTGTTAGCCATCCTTTACAGCATAATGTTGAATGTGAGGATGCTGGTCCATCAAACTATGACTATGAACTTGGAAGTCCTTCTTCTAATCCTCCTGATTCCACACATGACACACGGGAACTGCAAGTTCAGTTAAAAAACAACTTGGCTTCCCTCTTCTTAAAAATGTATAGTGTTCTTCATGTGACAGAGACAGCCATACAGAACATTATAGATGACTTGTTACAGATATTTTCACTGTCCAAACCTCTTGTGAGAGACTCAATTAACAACATTCTGCACCAGCATAGTCAGTCAGTGAGCGAAGTCGTACTGAATGAGTTGGTGGAAGCTGTCATGAACACCAATGTTTTTGTTAATGCAGCTACAGCAGGTGCAGAGTTATCCACTGCTAAGCCTTTGTGAAGAGTCATTACCCTCTAGTCATGCCTGTACAGTACACTCTAGATTCTAGTGGTCCCACAGTAGTATATGTCCCAGTTTTACAGATGCTCCAGTCTCTGTTCCAAAACACTGATATTCTTGATAAAATCAAAGAAGCTAGACAATCACCATCTGGAGTGTACATGTCTTGTGAGGATGGGACATATTTCAAAGAAAACCTGTTTCTGTCAGCAGCAGGAGAGTTGAGGTTTTCACTGATTTTGTATGTGGATGACATTGAGCTAGCCAACCCTTTAGGCACAGCTAGAAAGATCCACAAACTTACTGCAGTTTATTGGTTACTTGCCAATCTACCAAGTCAGTACAGGTCCAGCCTACATGTTATACAACTAGCTCTGCTGTGCAAAGTTTCTGACCTGCAGAAGCATGGTTATGAAAGTGTTCTTTCCCCTTTGCTGAAAGATTTGCAAACTCTGGAGCAGGAGGGTATCTTCATTGAAACCCTTGGTGAATGCATCAAGGGTTCTGTGCTCTATGTCGTAGCTGATAATTTGGCTGCTCATGGTCTTGCTGGCTTTGTCCAGTCTTTCAGAACACATAATTTTTGCAGATTCTGTTGTTGCACTGCAGATCAGATGCAGACCACAGAAGTTTCTGAAGGCAAATTCACTATGAGAACAATGGAGTCTCATGATCTTCTTGTGGAAAAAACCGTACAAGGAGATAAATTAAACCATGTTGGTGTTAGAAGTGATTGTCCTCTCAGAAAAGCACTGCAGCACTTTCATCCCATTACTGGTTTCCCACCAGATATACTGCATGATCTTTTTGAAGGGATTGTGCCTGTGGAGTTGGCGCTGTGCATTGGTGAAATGATTCGACGAAAGTATTTTTCTTTGGAATATCTAAATACAAAAATTCGCACATTTCCATACCAGCACTCAGACAGACTTGACAGACCCCAACCAATCCCCCAAAATTTTGCAGCTAAGCTAAGCATTGGGGGAAATGGCCATGAAAATTCCACCTTGTTGAGATTAATACCACTTATGGTGGGAGGTAAAATCCCTGAGCAGGATGAAGTATGGGCTACATTGATGGATCTCAGAGAAGTTGTGCAGCTTGTGTTGTCTCCATCTTTCACAGAAGAATCTATTCAGTACCTGCAAACCAAAATAAGGGAGCATAGACAAGGCCTTAAAACTGTGTTTCCTGATTTTAGGCTCAAACCCAAGCATCATTATGTTGAGCACTACCCTGAGCTAATAAAGCGCTTCGGTCCTCTGATTCACTTATGGACCATGAGATTTGAGGGGAAACATCGTTTTTTCAAGGGAGTGATCCAGGATACAAAGAATTTCAGGAATGTTTTGAAAACACTTGCAACCAGGCATCAGCATATGATGGCTTATCACCTCAATGCACCCTTGTTTTTCAAACCCCAAGCACAAGCTTCAAGTGTCACCTGTGTCCAAGTTGCAACTTTGCCCCAAGTAGCACAAGATTTCATCAAGACAAAGACAGACAGCCAAAACATATATACCACAAACAGGGTGTCCTTAAATGGAACAGAGTATGCAAATGGAATGTTTGTCTCTGCAGGCCAGACTGGAGGGCTTCCAACATTCAGCAGAATTGAACATATCCTGCTTGCAAATGATTGTATTTTCTTTTTTTGCAGGAATTACGAATGCTGGTATATTGAGCATTTGAGGTCATTTGAGCTGATATTAACAGACAGCTTTTCGGTGTTTCAGCTGTCGGAACTAAATGATACAGTAAGTCTGACAGCATATACTGTTGATGGACATCTGTTGTTGACACAAAAAAGATTTATTTTGATCAGACACTGGTAGGATTAGTATTGCTTTCAGAATAAGTCACATGCAGCCAAATAGTTTGGAATGAAAAAAAAATATTAAAACTTAATTACTCTTCTTTATTTTCCTTTGTCTATTTATAGGGAATGGCTGCTCAAGCCCTACTGCTTCATGTTCATGTCTCAGCGGACATTGTGAGAAAACTGACTTTAATCTCACGCCCAGAATCAGTAGATGAGCTAAAGGACATTATAAAAGAGAGGTTAAACCTTGACTGTCACTTTAGCTTATTATATGAAGACCCAGACTTTGACAGGCAGCTCTGTTCACTTGTAGATATTGAGGAGCTTCCACAGAAAGCTGTTGTAAAAGTTGTGAGACCAGAGAATGATGATAGTTCAGTTGCATCAGATGACCCAATAATACTACCCCATGCCATGACTCCAGACAGGGTTGAAAGATGGCCTCAGGATTTCCCTATTCCTACTTTTTCCTATGAGGTAGAACTTCTACTTGGTGAGGGGGATATTGCCTATGAGCGAACAGGAAAGGTTCTCAAGTTGTCTAGGGGACAAAAGCATGACATTCTTGAAACTCTTGCAGCTAAAATGCATGGTTTTAAAGCATACCCCAGTGATCGGGAAGTATCAGTGGTAGCCGAAGCTCTCATCACCAAACATCCTTGTCTAAAGGAGCCTGGATCACAGACGGGTTGGTATGGATGGAAAAATAGCCTGAAGTTTAAGATGGGTAACTTTCGTGCTAAGTTGAGTCGGGCAGGTTTTCAAGAGATAGCTGTGAATTCGGGAAAGAGAAGTAGAAATGACCCAGACAAACAGTCACCACACACTAACATAAAAAGACCTAAAAGGGCAGAAGTTAATTTTCTGCCAAATTTCCCAAGGGGTGAAGATGCTGTTAGCCTTGACCAGCTAAGACTACAGATGGTGGATGAAGTCAAGAAAAGTGAAAAGAATCACAGCCTGCTGACAAAGCTAATGCACACCACCTTTGCCCTGCGACGCAAAGAGATAATCAGTGATGAAATACCAGTAGCAGAGATCCTGGATCGCTGGCCTGCTCTGAAAATGGAGTCCCAGGTAAGAATGTTTCCTTAAATAATATTTATAATGAGATTTATATTGTATTCGTTTCTGTTAAGTGGTCTGTATGAATTAATACAAATTATACTTTGGTAGTGTAAGGATTTGTTTGTATTTTGCAAAGATTTGTAGACTAATTGAAACTTGTAAATTTATCCTTTGTGTTCAGATCTGTGCAGAGTTTCACAGGATTACAAACCTCAACCTGAAGAACCACTTCTATGCTGTGTTGGACCAACATATCCCCCGCCTCCAGAGCTTATTCAGAAAGAAAGCTGCTCGCACAGGGAAAGTGTCTGATGTTCTGTCTCAGCTCTTCAGAACCTATGATCTCCAGGTTAGTGTTTTTTCTTTTTCGTTGTTTTGAGGTTTATTAAGTTTTACCTATTTTATTATTTTATATACCATTCTTGACTAGGTAAACTGATGAATTAAAAAAAATGTTCTCATGATGCAGGAACAAGCTGATATCCATGTTCGGCGCGCTGTTGTGCTTCACGCCCTTCCTCCCTATTTGCACGAAGACACCTCCACCTTCATCAAAACTTGGGATGTAAGTTTTGGACAAAGTTGTCAACAATATCCTTGTATTAACCTTGTTCATATTTTCCAAAACATAACACTTTGAAAGTGTGAGAAGAAGTATTGCCAGCCTTTGGATCGGTCTACAACATTGTCCATATAACATCATGGAAACACCAGTTATTTTCTATAATTTCCTAGCCCAACCATAGATCACTGTACAGTTTACCTTGCTTAAAATTAGACCTTCCATGGATTTTAGTTATTACTATGAAAATGTATGATTTTGCTGAATCTTTGGTGTGTTTTGGCTTGTTTGTTTGCTTTATTTCTGAGCTAAGTATAATCCAGAAATGTAATTTGTATAGATGAGGCTAAGAGGAATAGAAATGATCTAACGTGTAGGGTTTTTTTTTTTGTTTTTTTTTCCTTTTCTTTTGTAGATGACGCACTCCGACGAACCAGATATTAGGGAAGTGCCACTTGGACTCCTCTTAATCAGAGCCAATTCCATTGATGCAACATTCTTCTCCCCCGAGAAGATCGCAGTTTTGATTGAGGGTAACATAATCATTGATTATGTGGTCTCCTACAAATACCTGGGTGTTCATCTCAATAACAAGCTGGACTGGAGTACAAACACAGATGTCCTGTATAAGAAGGGCCAGAGTCGACTACACCTGCTGAGAAGACTGAGGTCCTTTGGTGTCTGCAGGACTCTGTTAAAGACTTTTTATGACACAGTGGTAGCATCTGCCATTTTCTACGCAGTGGCCTGCTGGGGGGGTGGATGCACCGAAAGGGACAGGAGCAGGATCGACAAACTGGTGCGGAGGTCTAGCTCTGTGTTGGGATGTCCTCTGGAGTCTGTGATGGTGGTGGGTGAGAGGAGGATGTTAGCAAAGCTGACATCCATCATGGACAACCCCCATCACCCTCTGCATGAGACCGTGGGTGAACTGAGCAGCTCCTTCAGTCAGAGACTGAAACATCCTCGCTGCAGGAAGGAGCGCTTTCGCAGGTCATTCATCCCAACAGTAGTTAGACTGTATAACACATCATAATGTCTTGAGTCACTTGGACACTTTACCTACACTGCCATCACTTTATCCATACAGTCAGATACATTTTATTTATTACACTCACCCATATAATGCATACCGTGTATGCTGTGTACCTTACCGGCTACAAATGTATATAATATTTTGATATCTTTATATAGTGTTTTGACGTGTGTGTATATGTGTGTATATGTAAATGTGGGTATTGACACTTATATATATATTTATGTATATAGTGCTTATGTATATGTGCATAGTTTTTTGCTATTTTATTTTATTCTATTGAATTTTAGTTTTTAGTTTAGTTATTTGTTCTTACTCATCCTTTTCATTTTTTCTCTGTATTGAGCTGCTGTAATGCACAAATTTCCCCGTCGTGGGATCATTAAAGTTTTATCTTATCTTATCTTATCTTATCTTATTTCCCCACCCTGGCTGATGCATTTGTAGTATTATTTGCACTAACATACGCCCTGCATCTAAACTACCCAAAATGTTTGGCCAACACATTTGACTTTATTCAGAAAGTCTTGATGGGTCTGGAGGATGGGAAGTTGAAGCCCAAAGTGCTAAGTCTAAAAAATGACCTGTTGGCAGCAGAATAATGTCCAGGGTCCCAACACAACCCTGAAGTGCCTGTTAAAGCAAGTACTTCAATTTATCATTTTTCAGTCTGGATAAGTTAAAAAAAAATGAATAGAGAAAATATTGTTTACACACTCCACGTTGTACTTCATTACGTAACTGACATAAGGCACTGAAGTTTTATAAAAGAGGTTTATGTATTTCTAAAGTATTTTTCTATGTAAAGTTTTATTCCTGTTGGTGACAGCATGGTTATGTTCTACATGTTTAACAGTAATCCTTTGCTGTTTTTGTAGAACCACTGGATTAGCATATTAAAAAGGTTCCCAGTAATATTTCAGTGTATTAGCTTTACTGTAATTTAATTCAAATTTCCCATCTGATGTTGCAGGATTTGATCTAAGATTTTTCTTTTTAAATCATTTGTTTATCCACTCAAAATACTGTTGTAATACTGAGGACATTCTTTATTGCTTATATTGTAAGCTTGTGCGTAAAGTGGATGTTTTAGAATTTTTTTTCTAATAACATTTCTTTGGCTTTGCCAGAGGGATTTTTTTTTTAAAGAAAATTAATGCAAGGGAATTTAATTTGTCATTTATTACTGTTGCCCATCAAGAATTGTCAATTGTGAAAGAGGATTTCAGCCCTTTCCCCCTGTGGCACTTTGTGTTTTTGGTTGTCTGGTTGTTAAGACATTTTGTTAGACAAGCTATGTTGTAAAGTTACTTAATAAATTTGTAACTGAAATTTATATTGCCTCTTGTGTTTTTAAATGTGTAATTTTTTTTTTTTTTTTTTTGCACATTTTTCTTTAGAAATCCAATTTAAAAGACAGATCTGATTTTTAAAAACTGAGTCCCATAAACTTAAAATGGTTAACATTTGAAAACTAAATATTATTTCATAAAAGTAGTTAGAAAATTTAAGCATTTTATGCTTGATTAAGATTTGTACTTGAAACTCAAAATAACAAGTAGATAGTACCAAATCACAAATGTGCATTTCACATGAAAACATTTAGCAGTGTTACTTAAAAATATTTATTCAGAGCTACTACATATTGTGTGTTTATTTAACTTTTATTTTTGAGTCTTGGTTACTTAAAATATTTTATGTAATCAGTTTCACCAAAAATTTTGAGTAGAATTAACTTATTGGGTTTTACAGTGTAGTGTAGCAGAAATGTAGTCATTTCTGTGGCGGTATCGCATAATTTAAAATATAAAGGATGTAGACAGCATGAAATATAGTACAGGAACAGGGTACTGGATTTTATTACAGTTTGCAAGAATGTTTTCTTGCACCTTATGGAAGCCAGTCACTGCATTTCATAGTAGAATAGTGCACTGCTTCAAGTCTGTGCTGCCTATGTGCAGTGGCAGTAATTAAGGTAGCAATTAATTTAGCTTCATTTTCAAAGTTACTGTGGGCATACATTTTAAACCTTTACATTCCCCCTCAAGTTACAGCTGCTAGTAACTGTATATATTGTGATTTCATATGCAAAACATAATATATGTTCATAAAGATTAAGCTAATAGGATTTTTAATCAAGTACTACATTTTTACAGACAATACTTGAAATGCTGTTTAAAAGTTAGAAGTTGGGGGGTGTTTTAAACAGTATGGTATTGTCATTTTTGGAAAGGCACCATCAGTGCTGAAAGATATAAACAGGTTTTAGAGCAACATATGCTGCAAAGATGACCCAGGACTGCTGAGCAGCTAGACTCCTCTACCAGACAAGAATGAGACAACAATCCTCTCCCAAAGTCCAGCAGCTGGTCTCCTCAGTTCCCAGCTGTTTACGAACTGTTGTTAAAAGAAGAGGGGATGCCTCACAGTGGCATCCCCTCTTCCTGTCCCAACTTCCTTCCTGTCCCAACTTTCTTGATAATTTTCTTAAAATGGTGCATTTTCTCAGTTCAAACATTTCACATTTTATTGTGAAGAAAATGTGAGTTTATGAGATTTGCAAATCATTGCATTCTGTTTGTATTTACATTTTAGACAGCGTCCCAACTTTTTGCTTTGGAATCGGGGTGGAACTTCTTCCACCGACCCTATAATGTAGTATCTGTTTTACAAAAGAAAAATACTTTCATTTACCCTCGACTTTATACCTGCCAGATATTACAGTATTTATTTAATACAGTTGGGTGGTTTGATCCCTGGCTCCTCGAACCAAAATGTGATAAAATACTGAACCTCCCAAATAAGCCCCATCGGTTGGCGTGTGTGTTAGAGAGAGTGCTGTATAAAAAAGGCCTGTGTGAACTGGTTAAATGTGGCTTGTAGTGTAAAGCTCTCTAAGAGGATAAGACTAGAAAGGCACTGTATTAGGCTAATGCAGTCCACATTAATGCAGCAAAGCAAGAAAACTTAAACCATGGCTGGCAGGAGGACATATAGAAGTGAATCCAGGGAGTGTAAAAGCGTGTTCACTAAGCCGTCTTTAACATAGTAACCACCTGTGTTTGGGTCACTCGCTAGTATCAAATGACAAGCCAAGTCTAGTTCAAACTAAGGAAGTGAAAATGCGACAGAGAGAACAGAAAACTTTGCACAGATTTGACATGTGATTCGTCTAGATTTTTACAATACTCATGCTCATAACTACTGATTGTGAATAAAACCACAGTTGTGAAATATGTTCCTGTATTAAATCACCATGCCAGGACTGAAATACAAGAGTTGCTATAAAATTGAAAATGCAGTGATTTTGTAAGCTGCTGCAGTCACAAAATCAGGGACGGATCATTTTGTTTTTATATGCAATGCTACACCTAAAAAAACAAACATCTTAAGAGTGATCTAATTTGTCAGACCCACAATTGCGTTCAGTGTGTGCGTGTCTTTCCTGCTGAAACAGCGAACAGTTACACCGCTGCCAACCTCTGAGGGATTTTGTTCTCACTTCTCCGCTGCGCGAGTGATTATTCAGGGTCGCGACCTGCATGAATTAAGCTCGAGGAGAACAAGTCTTATGCTGTAAATGCATTGTTAAAAAGTTTATTTCTTTTTAAGTTAAAAGCAAGAATAAAAATATTCTATGAAATTCAGAAAAAAAAAAGAAAAGTGAACGGCTTCGTTACATAAGCCTTACATAAACCAGGGTCTGCAATGTGAATCAGTCAGATTTATGATGTGGACAAATACCTCACTCCTCATCCTGTCTGGATGTAACCTCACTGACATGAGGAGCCGAGGAAACAGAATCTGATGTTTTCTCCCATCCAGTCCTTGCCTCAGTGTCACGGTTGCTTCCAGGTTTTCCATTATAAATTGTATCCCCCGCACCAGCAGCAATAAGATGCTGTGACAGCTCCTGACTGTCAGTGTTCCTCCTGATATCTCGTATTTTTTCATTTGCATGTTGCCTTCAGCTAGCAACGGGCTCAGCCATTTAACCTGATGTTTTTGGGTATTTGGGGTGTCTGTCTGACAATCACCCTTACCCTTACAAAATTACCCTTTTTTCCTACTCAAAATACTTTATTTCAACCATACAGTGCCCACTAACGTACCGATTCATCTGTGCTGCTTTTGTTTTAGCTTTGAATACGTTAATGTCACGTCATTTCAGTCTCCTTCTCTGCTGCTCATTGCATCTGGGTCATGACAGCAATAAGTACAACCTTCATTTTTATTAGAAAACCTGCAGTGTCAACTCAATATGCTATCAAAAACCAGACTGTCCTTGAGATGCTTAACAGCGCCCATCCTGTGACATCATTCTGCAGAAGGGCTTCCTCTATAGAGTCAGAAAAAAAAGAAAGAAATGGAAAATGAAGTCACATTATGGGTTCAGGGTGTGATGGTGTTTTGGTTCAAAGTCTTCTGTGGCATGCCTACATTTACATTAAATCATTTTTAAGACCAGAAAAACTCCACCTACTCACACAGGACGCTCTAATAAAAAAAAAAAAAAAAAAAAAAAAAGCCAGCGAGGAGGTTTTAGTGACCTCCCTCTTTCAGCACTAAAGCTGCGGCGCAAAACACAACCCAGACATTTCTCTCATCCCAGTTCTCTGCAGCATAAGCTGCTGCAGTCTGCTTTTCTCTACTCTCTCGTGCATATTGAATGAAAATTGAATTTAACAATACATAACAGCATTTAACAAGCTTGTTTGTGATAAAGTGCCTCCAACTTTAAGTCAAATTGACCAAACTGGGATTAGATACGAGCTTGGCAAGCTGCTTCCCAAAACTGAGCTTGACTGAAAGTGATTCAACAATCAGGCTCGGAGTGTTTCCTGTGATTGCAGAATAGGGCCTATTTGAAAGAAAATGGCACAGGCTAACACTTACTTCTGCCCCAAATGGTTTGATATAATGGGAAACCATGTTATGGGCAGTGATTGGATTTACCTTTCTCTTACCTAAGTTCCTGTAGGTAAAAATGAATCCAATCAAGAGCAGGTTAAATTAAATTATGGGAACAGAATAGAATAAAGAAAGGCATAAGTCCAAAAGGAAGCCGGATGGCAAATAAGACAGAGAAGAAAGCTTAAATGCAGGCACAACGGGAGCAGATGGCTCAAAGACGAAAGCTCCACTGAGCAATTTGGCAAAGACCTGGCGTTTGTGGGCTGGTGTGTATAATATATACTAAATGTTTTAAAGGGAAAATAAGCAGATGTATGTCAACAATGGTCAAGTGAGTCTAAAAATGAAGTCTTAATTTGGCTTAATTTGAAAGATGGTTGCAAAAATACTGCAATTATAAATACGATAAACTGATTTTATAATGGAAATATTAAGCTAATTATTATGAGACTGTAGACTTGTTAGTATGACCAACTTTATTCTTCAACACAGCTTGAACTCTCTTAGGCAAGTAGTCTCTTTAAGTACTCCTCAGGAATAGTTCTGCAGGCTTCCTGAAGGACATTCAAAGCTCTTTGGCTGCCTTTTGTTCTGTTCTTTGTCGAGACGATCCCACGCTGCTTCAGTGACGTTGAGGTCCAGGCTCTGGGAAGGCCAGCCCGTGACTGATGATATTTCATTGTATGCTTTTCTATTCAGATATGCTTTTACTGCACTGTCAGTGTGTTTGAGATTTTTGTCATGCAGAAAATGAAGCAGTTGCCAGTCAGATCCTTTCTACATGGCGCCTCTGCCTTTCTTACTTTTTCCCTTCCTTGAGAATGACTTCTTGACAGGCAACTTTCCACTGAAAACATTTTTGATGAGTCTTCAGCAGAAAAGTAGGCAGAGCAACTGAAGGGCCAGATGCATCTCTAAGGTCCTGTGTCAGGTATTTGTTGGATTTTTTCCCCATTTCTTATGACTTTGACATGACTTTCAGATAGTATTCATGTGCTGTAGATAGTTTATTTTTTACGCCTGTCACTTCTTCTTTTGTATGCCACTTATTCAATTTCCTCAAATTTTGGGGGGGACACACTGCACACCATGCTAAGAAATGTCAAATTTTCCACTAATAGCGCTTTGGGAATCACCTTGTTGGTGCAAAAATGCTATATTATGTCTGTCAAATATAGATTCAATTCAAGAAATGGGAAAAAATGTTTTTGCAAAAGGTTGCTAGCAAAATGCCTAAAGATACAATTTAAAAAAGGGTCTTTGCGAAGTTACTTGAATGATTCAAAGTCAGTATTAAAGCTTACCAACTGAGCAAGCAAGCAAGCGAGCAAGCAACGTTCCTCTGAAAATAGTCAGGTGCAAGAATTGGACTGAAAATGAGTGAAAAAGCAGCCAATGTACAAAGAAAAACTTTGAAAGACCTTTAGAAAGCCTGGAGAACTATTGCTGAAAACCACTTAAAAAACTTACAAGGAAGTCTGGCTCCCTGGAAGCAAAATATATATTAAAAAAAATGAGGGGTGGCTCAAGACTTTTGCACAACACTTAAAAAAAAATTTCATATCTTTTGCTTTGTCTCATGGAGAGGAGTCTGTGTGGTAGTTCAGACAGACATATACACAATTTGGTGGCTTGTTTAAGCTCCAAACTTTCTCATCTCCCTCTCTGACATGTCAGTGCTGCTGCCATCCTGCTTCTCTGCCTGCTGTTTTAACCCCTCCACCAACCCCAGGATCCACATGTAGGCTCCCTCCCCCCAGTTTTCCATTTGTAATCTGTTTGTGGGGAGTGGTGGACTTGGAGCCTAGAAGGCAAACTCTAATTATATTCTGCTGCTGAAATAAATCATTTCAAATGTGAGTTATCAGACTGATCTATAGATATAATAATCTTTTGACCACAAAAGGATGTTATGATTGCTTCAGTCAGATATGTCAATTATTTAAAAAAAAAAAATACAAAAATTGCACTTAGAATTGCTGGTAGAACTCGGGAAATGCAGCTTGGACAACTTTTGGTAGTTCAAATATCTGATATCTGACATCTGAGGACTTCAGACATCTGGTAAAGGGCAGAGTCTTAAACTGTTGCACATTTTTGCAGCATTTGGTCTGAGCACAACACACTTTTATGATTGGTTAACTCCCCTTTTCCCCTATTACGCTTATTTTTTATTTTTTTTATTTTGTGACATTACATCTTAAACCAAGATGCAGATATGTCACTGAGTTTAAATGGGCAACTCATGCAACTCCTGACCTAACTTATCCACACAGTAGCTCACTTGTTTAAAAAAAAAGCTGCAACAAAATTCTGTCACACTCAGTCTCCTCCAGTTAGGCACAACTGAAAGTCTCCTACAAAACTGTTTTTGGCTGCACTTGTTACAACCTTGCTTACTTTGAGCCCTAATGCCACAGTTTGTTTCAAGTTATATCCAGAAACTGAACCCAGTGGCATTCTCCTGCATAGCTGCAAGCTAAAGAAATAATGACCCAGTGTATCCAGTGACTGCAGGATGGTGGCACTCGCATCATACATTATGGGGCCTTTAAAAGGTCTGTTTGTGCAGCAACTCAGTCTCTGTAAAATGTTACACAAAGGGTAATTCCAATATTCATTCTTATCCTTTTTCATTATCAGCTGTTTCTGCTAGTCAGCAAATCTATTGTGTTTCCTGACAGATAGTGGGCCATGGAGGATTTAGATAGTACAGCAGGGAGACAGTAGAGCCTGAAGATGCATGGCCTTGTCTAAGAAGCCTCAAACTCTGTATCTGTAAAGCAAAAAGTCCCCAGTATCTGTAAAGTTGACAGTCCTATCATTTTTGTGTGTGTGTGTGTGTGTGTGTATGTGTGTGTGTGTGTGTGTGTGTGTGTGTGTTTGTGTGTGTGCGCGCGCGTGCGCTCTGGCGAGACGGAGCTAATGCATACAGTAAGCGTGATGTTACGTATCCTAACAGCTGTAAAACATCTGCCAGCTCAGTCTTTTACATGCCTTTAATTGATTCTCAGGACCCTGTTCAACGTGCATAGCAGACACGTGTTATTATAACATGCAGAACATGTCATGATCTTGATTTCCATATGAACAGATGTGTTGGCACAGACATTCAGACAGAAGCAGTTAGATATTTCAGACAGGCAGCAACTGTAGATGCAGAGACTCTGAAATACAACCAAAGTGCTGTTTTCGGTTCTGTGGATTGTCATTCTGTCTGCGGCATTTGTCTGGCATTTCCATTAAAATTTTAACAGCAACAGGTCATAATGTCAGTAACGTGGCGAAAAGACTCAAGGTTCTAACTAATCGATGGAGGCCAATGGCTATTTTATTTCTGGTAAAGTTACAACAAGCAGAAATTAAGTAAAAGATTTAACAAAGCCAGAATTTGAAAAAAAAAAAAGACACACAACTTGCAGCTCTCTTCGCTCACACAGACTGCATATATAACTGATGAATCCAACACAGAATTGCAGTAAAACTCCATTCTACCTAGTGGCTGGCAGGGGGTGACTCCTGTGGTTGCAAAAAGTAGTCTGGTATAGAAGTATATGGGAAAATGACCCTTTCGGGTCTCTTGATCTATCTGATGAGTTTATGGTCTCGGTCACTAGTTTCAAGTCCTATTAAATACACCATCATTTTTTAAAATTTTATACATGATAATGAAGGGCATAAAGGGTATACTGCAGGTTGAGCCTACATTGTGACAAGGTGCTTTGTTATGAGGTGGCCTGAAAAGACCTGATTGGCTAAACTCTCCTGTTACAGACTACTTTTTGTAAGGTCTAAGATCTGTAAACAGAATGCAGGTGCAGGACTCCACTTCTGTCTCAAACAACTTGCAGAATAATGGGCTGAATGGTTGTTATGGTTTCTGGTTGCCTCATCTTTGAGTCAGTTTTAACTCTTCATGTCACATCATCATCAGATCAAAATTTTTAATTTGTCCAAAACTTTTTGGTTTATCACTAAATATCTGTCAAGTACATAAATCATCCATCAGTCCCACATATTTTCTTGTCCATCCACCCAGGGTGGAGGTGGGGGACATGGGCCTATCCCAGCTGTCATAGGGTGAAAGGACAGGGCAAGTCAACAGCCTATCAATGGACTAACACATAGAGACAGACAACCATTCACACTTAAGATCAATTTAGAATAACCAGTGAACCCAGGACCTTCTTGTTGTGAGGTAACAATGCTAATCACTGCACCACTGTGCTGCCCTTTTTCTTTTCTTTTGGTTGTTTGCAGTAATTAGCAGTATACCCGAGATATATGTGTGCTGTCTTTGTCTCCGTTATTTGCTCCCATTGAGTTAGACAGCGAATACAGCAGCATACAGCAGTTCCCTTTGTTCAGTGACTTTTACTACTGTTGTAACTGCTGTTTGCAAGTTTATTCTCGCCTAACTTATTTCCCTCCAATTTATTTGTTCTTTTGCTTTCCTTTCCATTTTTTCCCCCTACCACGTCCTGCTCCAGCAGCCTCGTTGCACCTTCTGTCTCCAACCCTAATTAAGTTATTTCTTTTCAGTCTGAGATAATGGCGTGAGAACAAATTCATTTCTCTGCACACTCAATGTCTGTGTCATTACAAAAGACATTTCAAAATGGCTGGTAATTCAGTTTTTCTTTGGTAAATTCTATAATATATGTAATGCATTCTTATTTTTTCAGCGAATTGCGACGTTTGTGTGCGAGAGAAAGGATCGTACAACAATAACCACTTTTGATGCCATCCTCAGTGATGTTTATAAGCTCTATCCGCACTGGGGGAAGAGATGACTCTGAACCCTACCCACAGGCAAATAAATGAACAGACAGACAGGCAGACAGACAGACAGGCAGAGAGAGAGATTACATTAATTAGTGTCTCTGAGAGATGTGCAGGATTAAAATAAGACATTTCTCGGTATGTCATTTTGTTTTGGTGTTCATTAATTTTGAGCACAACATAATTAGTCCTAACACGATTTGTGATTGGTAATTGGATGTATCTGACAGCTGTGAAGGTTCCCCCTGCGTGATATGGTGCCAGCGCCATTTGTTGAATGTATTTTGATTTCTTTATTTTAAAAATCTGTTTTCTTTAACACTCTGATAAAAGGGATCCATTGAAATTCTTACCATCCTAAAGCCATGGTGCAACTTCTGAAGCATTTTATGAATCAGGGGATAAAGAGCATTTCTTCTTGCATTTCATGGTAATTTTTCTTCGTGTCAGATATTTGGATGTTTATTTGAAATCTTAAAAAAAAAAAATGATAGCCTAGGAGTGCTTTGGCCTAAAAAAGTTTCCAAGTTCTTGTCTGTTTCAAATCATGGTCTTCTTCCCTACAGCCATTGGCAGGCTCCAGCTGTTGCTTTTCGGGCTAACTCATATCCTTTGACTCACTGTGTAAAATGAAGACAGTTGTGACTAATAGGCAGAAAAGCACGGACTTGTACTGGCACTGCATTCGTGCACATGTGTGGCTTGATTGATCTCTGAGAAACAGGGAATACTTAACCACAGTGAACCTCGTGTGAACTGGTCTTCTATGCCAGAAAGCAGCTGGATTTAGGACGTTGGGTGTTTCGTCATTATTTCTGCAGAGACTAATAAGAAATTAAATGCCTTCGGATTTCAGTATTTCCAGAGAAAAGTGAAGCTTTCTGTTCGTGCTGGTTTCTTTTCCAAGTGCCATATAACATTCATTGGCAATTCCTTCGATGCCAAAAACGATTCACCTGAAATAAAGCGGCAGTCAAACAATCACTGGACTTTATGCCCTTTTGGATCAGTGACCTCAGCCTGAGCACAAAGTAGCATGGTTTGGTTTACACCAGTACAAAGTCAATAAAGATGTCTCTTTGTTGAGGAACTCACAGTAGGTAGTTTAGTATTAAATCAACATTTTGGCAATTTGGGTACAATTACTTTCTGACAGTGATGTAGATGAGAAAATGAATCCCATTCTCCTGCCTGCAAAAGTTATGAAACTTCACTGAGCAGCCGGTTAGCTTAGCATATAGTTCGGAAAGAAGAGAAGCAGCTCATTTGGCTCTCTCCAAATGCATTAAATCTGCTAATAACATGTTAAAATATATCCACATAACTCAAAATGTAAACATACCAATTCATTGTTTTACTGTTTATCTGCTCTTGACTGCTTGCTAGGCAACCTGAGAAAATGGCTAGATACTAGCCAATAAACAGTCTGACAAAAGCATGTCTACTGTGAATAATGCCAGACTGTAGTTTTACACCTTTTATGGATTAAACAGGATCTGTGTTAGCCAATGAGCTTTAGAGTTTCCAGCATATACTGTAAGCTACATATAAAATGAAGGTCACTGTGACCCATTGGTTCAAAACCTGTGGTTTTGAAACCAGGAGTTTTGAGGGTCGACTCTGGCTGAGGTACACTGTTCTCCCACATCAACTTACCAATTACAAAGTATCCCTGGCCTAAAGCATAACCTGTTTTATTATCCTTTCTATTGGGGACTGTAATTAACAAAATGAATAGCATGCAGTATTCAGTAAGATGTAAAACTACTGACTGAGACTGTGAACTGAGCAGATGGACTCTAATGGACTCAAATGGCCTCCACAGTCTCCAGATCTGTGGAGATCTTGAATGGGAGATTCACATCCTGGATGTGCAGCGTTCACATTTCCAGCTCTTTGTTGAATCTTTGTAAGTAAGGGAGATGTAAAGGTAAAAGAATGTAAATCCATTCCTATCATGGTGCGTATAATCAAGTTGTCAGTGAGTATACACGATCTGCCCCCCCCACCCCACAGCTGAATTGACTCTGCTGACCATTAGATAGGCAAGATGGATTTCTATCATTGGACAGAGCCAAGCTGTTTCCCTGCTTCCAGTCTTTGTACAAAGCTAAGTTAAGCTAACTGGCTGCTGGCTGTAGCCTTGTTATTAATGGGCACAATGATGGTGTTGAGTTTCAGGTATTCAGATCACACAGTAAACAAACATGTTTCCCCAAACCTCAAACTATTACTGAACCTAGCGTGAAACAGCATCCTTCTCCCTAATCAGTTTCAGTTTCATAATGAACTATTTCTAAATAATGAGGCAGGAAATGCATTAACATGAGTTTGACAAGGAGTATCTCCTTAGCTTGGAATAAAAGACGCTGTGCCATGACATTTTTTTTTTATTTCAGTTTTCAGATGATATGTTTTATTTTATGTGCTATTCATTATGTCATACCACCACTTACTAATTTTCCAAGTCCAGAAACAAAACCAATTTAAAGTCAATTACAAGACATAACACATAATTTGCACCTTATCTCCGGTTACATGACGAACAATTATTCCAAAATAATTAATTTCATTTGCATTTTCATTACATCCCAATCCACACTTCAGCAGAGCAGTGGTTTTATCTGCTGGGTGATGCTGGGTGGTTTTTCTTATGATGTATGTACCAGAGAAACCAGACCAAAAAAATAAATAAAAAATCAACTGAGCAGCAAAATAAATGGAAACTGGATGCTTGTGGATTTTCCTTTTTCTTCCATTGTGCATGGCAAACTCTAAATTGAGCTCTAAACTTAATCAGACAACTGCAATTCATGAGATAATTTCAAGTTAAAGCTACAGAATTAACAGAGCCACGGAAGAAACAGAGCAAAAACTCCACAACCCTCTTTGATTAAGAGATTTTGAACCTTGGCTGCTGGCAGAGGAATCCTGCGTCACTCGCCTTCCTCTGAGTGATCACAGCGTAATGCTCCTTGTACTCTGTCCAGTGGTGACGTCAGCTATTTAACCACACAATTACAGCTATAAAAGACACAAAAGTGACTGAAAGGACCTTTACAGAGACTCTGCATGAAAAAAACCCCAAAAAACATTTGAAGGTAAATTGGCTGCAGGTTGCAGATAATGTCATAATAGCATAATATACTCCCTTTATATAATGATTAGTATTAGTGTAAAGGGAAGCACTAGACTCCCATGATTTTATATATATATATATATATATATATATATATATATAATCAGATCATAAATACAGTCTCACAAATAGTCAAATTTGTTCTAGCAGTAAATGAAAGGCAAGCGTGTGTCCAACATTGATATATGTAAAGGTTGTAAAAATAGTCAACTAATGATGAAGGCAACATTTTGTCAAAATACGCATGAAATCTGAGATGTGCCGTCTTTCTGTTTCATACCCGCAGACTATAATGTAAGGAGAACTATGATCATAAAACGATAATACCTTGCATATGCAGTCAGGGGTGGCGTCGTTTGGTACATGTCTCATTCGGTAGATAATGACTTCAGGGACTCTGTGGTATATGAACTTGGGAAGCATAAATAATGCACTGCTTGGTTCATAGCACAGGAAATTTGGAAACATAAACAGAGAAGGGAGCCAGTAACTTCTGCTCATTTTTATGATGCAGCGCTGATGAAAACAGTTAGTCTTAAGAGCCGAAGTTCCTGGTAGTGGTTTTATGCTCACCAGCAGGACTGGCAAGGGTTTAATGTTGCAAAAGTTACTAGGGCAGTTACTCATTCGCTTTCCCAAAGTGTGCGTGCTCGAAACTTATATAAGGATCCCCTTATGTAAGCATTTGCAGTCGTTTTTTGTGGTGTGCGATGGCTTTGCCTGTCACAGAGGGTTAAAAGTCATTGCTGATTAATAATTGTGTCAGACTTCTCCAGATTACCCCAAATTGAGGGTTCGTATCTGTAGAGTCAGCAGAGATTTTACCGTCAGTTCTCGGCTCCTTGTTGAATTGAAAACAGCGATATACCACAGTGAATCATTTTTCCGACACAACAAATTTATCTAGAATCTCTGAAGTACATTCACTGAAGATTCAGTATCATTAAGCTTGCATTATATTCAACATGTCAGTGATGGTAGCCAACAAATGGCACTCACTGTTTTGTGCTCCAGGAGGAAAAACAGGTGCTTTTATCACGTCTTGGGCAGCATTGCTGATGACTGGATTGCTGCTATTGTTGTAAAAGCTCTGGCTCTATATATTATTTATTTGTTTGGGTGTGCAGGCTTCTGCCAGGTGAAAGAGGCTGCACAATAAAATCTCATGCTAGGTAATCTTTTTTGTACAGCTGAGCACACAAAATATTTATTTTTATTATAATTTTTTTATGGATTACTGCTAGTCTTTTCAAGATCCTAGATCGGGAACATTTTGACCACTACGCATTCATTTAAAAGACAAATACAAACTTTTTCATGTTTTTTTAAAAAAATCTCCCCACTGACAAAAGAGTGCAAGACACTACCTTATGCTGTCTTTCTATTATTTCATTGCTGGAGTGTAAGAAAGCATGAATGACAGCAGCCAGTTCAGTAGGATGTCCTCAAACAGCCTCGAGTTTAAACAGTCAGTCGGTGGAATGAAAAGACAAATCCTTGAGGCCTTCATGTGACTGGATGTGCTTAAAAAACTATAATTTTAGTGCTCTTCACCAGCTGCTCTCAGAACTGCAATAGGTTTATAGCATAGTGTGTTATTATAGTTTCCCAAAGAAGCCTTTTACGTTTAACCTGAGAGGATTTGCAGTACCTCCTCCCACTCAAAACGAGTGCGATGGCCTCTGCGTGATGGAGAACATTAAGATAGACTCACTAATCTTTGTTCTTTGAATCTTTTCTCTTTGATTGAAAATATACATGATGTTGCCATTAAATACATTTTGCAATTTGGTGATCAAACAATATCCGGACTGCCCCTAGAGTTTAGACTCTTTGATCTTATCATTTCATAGCAGCTAAATGCAAAACCACACCCCACTGACTGATCGCAGTCCTATCTCCCTTTTGGTCATCTGTGGTATTAATGCAATAGCCTTAAAACGGTCTTGGTTAAGTGTCCAAGCTCACTGTACAGAAAATTGGAAAACATGCCAGAACAGCAAACTTTGAAACAGGACGTTTGAGTAATTTCTTCAACATCCCCCAAGAGCTTAGAAATGAATGAAAAATCATTTCTTTTAATTATGTTTTTTCCAGGCTCAGCCAAAGTTGCATTATTTGGTTAACTGCCCCCAGGCTTTAGACTGTCAGGGACCTCAAAGGTGCTTGGTAGGTCAGCTGATTTGTGATGTATTACAAATTTGATTACCACTGAAAGTATAAGGGGCTTAAAGTCCCTGAAATGTTGGCCATATTTTCTAGAGTGGCCTTGTGTCAAAACTCGATTGACCAAATGACCTTTTCACTGATATTATATCATAGCCGTCTTAAAAACCCTACTGAGTCATAGGATTTCCCTTCTATGTTGCTTCTGAATTGTACAAGCAAGCAAGCAAACAAACAAAAATGTAAAAAACAAAAAAAAAATAGGAGAAACTATTAGAACTTTATATGACTGCTAGGATACCAACTTTTCCACCATGCCCAGTGTAGGAGTTAGCAGTAGCAAAGACCACAGTGGTCGGGGAACTGGCTGCTCCAATTTGGGAGAAATATGGGTAAAAATGCAGAAAAACCACACAGTAGTATTGAGTCATATTTTGAGCAATGGCCAAGCTTGGACGAATTTTTTTGAGAGGTTTGGAATATGCAGGAGTGATGACAAACAAACCCATTTTATTGAGAAAAAGAAATGAAACTCTGCTGTATGTGCTTACAGTAAGTGGAAGATGAGAAAAGAAGGAAAAACTGCGCGATGCTTCACAATAAAATCAATCCCATTGTCACACAGAATTTGATCCATACACCCATACAGATTAGTATAAAGCATTGATTTAAAGTGCCTGATTATGAACACCACATCAGCCATCTTTGCAAACAACAGGATTAATCCAGTGCGCTGGGCAGATGGACATTTTTCACGATGCAGTAGGCGAAAATGAAGAGATGAGTCAGAATCGATATAAAACGGGCAGTTTGAAATGTTTCCAGATTAGAATAAGAACTGGTTTAAATAAGATGTGATTCATTTAACTGCGGTGAATCAGCCTGGCTGTATGTTGGGAGAGTTGATATGAACCATAGAATTGCTTGGACATTAACGGAAATGACTCACACAATATTGCGTTGCAGACTGGGTGTAAATCTCAGGCTGTGGTGGGGGAAGGCACAAACATCTCCACACCTACAATATGGCTCGATGGGCAGACCAAATCTTTATAAAAACAGCCACAGATAGATGGCAATTTTGGATTTCTGAACACAAACCGTAGTTGTAGATGAGTAAAAATCCAATTTAGATCAAAGAAGAGGTTTGTCTCTGTTTGGTCTGAGAGTAAGAAAAATAGACAACTCGGGACACGCCAATGTCAAGTCCAGAGTGTAATAAGATAGCTGCAACTGTGGCATGAGACATAGCTGCATACCAGCCTCCTGTGTTCTCTCCCATTCTGCTTGATGTGAGGAGTTAAGCTCTCCAGCTAAACACTGTGGCCTCAAGTGCAGGAGGATACATCTGTATTCCACATCTAGCCTGCAGCTCTTTCTTTCTTTCTTTTTTATTTTAAGCACAGAAAAAAAAAACACATACTCAAGCTGTTAGCACAGCAGCTGCTGTAGACATAGGCTAATGATGACTGGACTGACAAAATGGACACGGTCACTTAGAAATAACACAATGCACAGTGAGTTTTATGTGACATTAGAACTTCTGGTATAAGGGCCATACAACAGTAACAACAGGTTTCACTTCTTTTTTTTTTTTTGCTTTAATTCTCATTAATTAAGATCATCCACTTGCATACAAAATAGAAAAAGCTTAAACATCTTTATGCTTTATGCCATGCTCTTACTTAGTGAAACAAGTATGAATGAAGTAAGCATAAAGAACATTTAAAAAAACGGATCCCCTTTCATGACAAATCCTAGTAATAGACATATAAGTTTCATGAGACATGCAACATAAACATTTACTGTTGGAAAGAATGGGAAATTCCCTCCAATAGGTTTTTCAATTTCTTCTCCATATGTGCACTTTAACTTTATTGTCTTTGCATTAGGTGTGGAGCTGGTGCCTGTAGGCGATTGGGGGAAACAGCTAGCTCGGTTTGGTCCATAGGTGAAAGAAAAAGCTTTAGTGCTCACTGAAAAACTTGTTACACCTTTCTTGTTCAGTTGAACTTGAAGGGTGTCTGATACTGGCTTTTTTTTGGGCTACAAGCTACTTGTGTAACAGAAAACCCATGAGGTATCCTTTGGCATTGGTGCTTTGATGCACTGGCTGCAGTACTGTTTGATGCAGCGCAGTGACAACACTATTTCAAAAAGCAACAGTCCACATAAGGACTTTGTCAGCCTCTATTTGGGTAGATTTAGGAAAATATTGTCTTATGGGTTTTACATGTGCCAAAGTCTTAACCATGCATTTTGAAAAATGTTTTAATATGACATGTGATGATTTAGGTTCTGGTGTGACAAAGAGTCCAATAAAAATCTAACTGATTATTAAGACTGCTCCATTTGTGCCCCATCCATCCAATTTCTTCTGCTTGGCATTAGTGGGGGGTGGAGTCTGTCCCAGCTGTCACAGCCTGAGAGGTGGGTTACACCCTGGACAGGTGATCAGCCTGTTGCAGGGCTGACACATAGAGACAAACAACCATTTACACCCATTTACACCTACTGTACAGTCAATTCAGAATCACCAATTACGCTAACATGCAAGTCTTTGGACAGTGGGAGGAAGTAAGAGGAGGGAACCCCGCTCAGGCACAGGGACAACATGCAAACTCCACACAGGGGGGCTCCAGCCGGCCGGTGGATTCAAACCAGTGCAGCCCACTTCTCAAAGTTTCCCATCATTACCTGAGGCCGCATCAGTATGTCTCAACATAGCTGTTCAGATTGTGAGTGGACAGGGTGTGTGGGAATGTGAGCTGAACAATGTCTGGTTGGTATTTTTCAACCTCCTGAACCGTGCCTGTTTCTTTTACCTCGGGGAGGTTATTTTCCATGTTTGCTTGATACTTGATCCTGCTCTGCGCTGACAGGGATTGTACCAGACTGTGTCCTTCCGATTTCAGGCAGTGACCTCACGAAGCAGTGCTGTATTTTACATTTTATGAGCTTTGTACAGCCATGCTGCAGGGTCAGGGGGCCAACAGGTGCTGAACTGCAAGCCTGGCCTGTGGACTCGGTTATTGTTCTTACAGAGACGGGAGTTGTTATTCTTGACCGTGGAAACAATGGCAGATTTAAAAGCAGTCTTTCTATTTATTACCTCTCCAGAGCTTTACAGTACAGACATCTCTAACTTGTGAAAAGAGCACCCAGCCTTAGTTAAAATCCAGTCCACAGGCAACTATAACACTGCTGTTAGGAAAATGCTATAAATTAGATTTTTTTAAGATTCATTCTGTTTGCCTTCCACTTTATTTGTTGAAATACACATGTATCAAAAATCACACATCTGAATATATTCAGAGGAATTATTATATGGCCATTTTTTTAAAAAAAAAAAAGGAAGGTTAAAGTGAAATTAGTGTTTAAAATCTAACAGAAACCGCGGCTGTGCTGTAATGAAGCTCATGCCCTTACTGCCGTGGAGCAGGGCTCCACAGCATGTAATTACACAAGAAGACTTATTAGCCTCAGGAAAAGGTCACAGATGGTGGGAGTCTGCGCAAAGAACTTAAACTTAGCTTTTACACCCGTGACTAGTTAACACGAGGAAGTGCACTTGCGGTTTGTGGCATTAATTGTTATAAAGCCTCAAATTACGCTCAAAGAATCATTTAGGTGTGATTGGAGGGAATAACAGAAAAGATATTTTTTTTATTAACTTCTCATATTTTCCCCTTATTTCTTCTGTGGTTAACAAAGGAAGCGCTTCAGTAAAGGTCAGAGAACATTTAGAAAAAGGCTCCGAGTTGGATTTCTTCAAGATACCCTTCGGCAGGTGTGAGTGGGATCATTGTTGAGCTGCTAATAAAACACCGCTGCTGCTGAAGTGCTTTGATTAGAGTTGCTTTCGCTGCGAGTAGAGTTTTTAAAACTTTCACAGCACAAAGGAGTTTTTGAGTCCCCCCTTGAAACTCATGCCCCATGGACACTTACTTTTAGTGTGGGTGCATGCTTTCCACATGCTGTAAGCAGTTTGTGTGGTAGTTGGCAAGACAGCTGAGCCAGTGCGGTAATCTTTGGATCGTGCTGCTACATGAATGGTGGCTGAGGCTCTGTGCGTATCCTGACTGTCTGTCGGAGCGCCAGGCCACAGGAATGAATCCATTTGCGCCACTGTCTGCCTGTGAATGACACTATTAATGCTCACAGTGTGCTTTTTTCTTTAGAATAGAAATTAAGCTTCGGAACATGCGCTTCAAATGATGACCCTAAAGGGAGTATAGGTGGTGTTTCTGATATGCCATTTGGGATGTTTTGCAAAAAAAATTAAGCCAGTTACTTATTTACCTTTCTCACACATGCATGTTAAAACAACTGTTATAAATTTACTATAAAAATTCTTATTATATTTTTCAGTAGTGTGCATCCTGAATTTCAGACAGATGCCGGAAACAGGAACGGCATTCCTAGCCTCCAGTCTGACTGCCTGTACTAGTCATTAGGAGATTTCATCAGCTATTGAGCAACTAATTAAGCCATTCCTTTACTGAATTAGTTGGCTGATGATAAAGACGTTATTTATTGTACAGGGCTAGTTTGTCCAATATAAACAGTTGCAGGAAAAAGGTTTGTGAACCTTTTTGTTTTCTGTACTCCTGCCTAAATATACCCTAAAATATCATAAGACTCCAAAAATTAGATGAAGAGAACTCAGTAAAAGTGATCCAATGTCACATGAGTGAAAATTTACATAAGCCTCTAGGGTTTGCAGTAAATTTGAAGGTAAAATTAAATCCAGGTTGTTATCTTACCAACAATCATGTGTGACTGGGCATTATGTTTTAATAAATTAAAAAGAAAACGATTTTATCAAAGTGTGAGCTTCACAATCCATGATTTAGAAAGTGCATCATGACATGAACAAATTAGATCTCTAAGGACTTCACAGAAAGAAAGAAAAAAGAGTTGTTGCTGCTCATTAGGCTGACAAAGTTTAGACAGCAATCTTTCCTTTGGACTTCGGCAATCCACAGTGTACAAATGGAAGAAACTCAAGAACACTGTTTTCCTCCCTAAGGACAGAACACCTAATAAAAACAGTGTAATAACAAATGAAATAATCTGGCAGGTCACAAAGCATTTGGGTAACTTCTTGACAAGTAAAGGCCTCTCTCATATTGGCTGATATTAATGTTCATGACTGCATTGGATGGCTACAAGCCACTGATCTCCAAAAACAAGAGGGCTGCAGTTTGCTAAGGATCATATCAACTGACAGCTGTTTAAAAATTCTTTGGGCTCGTCCACATGTTGAGGAAGGAGAAAGCTGCATTTAAGCATAAGAACCATATCCTCTCTGTGAAACACGGCTGGTGACGCCTGGTTTTCTACATCTGAGTCAGGATGGTTTGCCAGTATTGAGACCAATGAATATGAAATAAAACCAGCAAATTCTGGAGGAAGCTGAAATAGAATCATGCAGCAAGACAGTGACTGTCAGCAAACAAGTCCTTCCACAAAAGAAAGGTCAGAGAAATAAGGATGTTTTGAGTGGCAAAATCAAAGGAAATTCAATAGAAATGCTTCAGAGTGGCCCGAAGCATGTAATTCCTGTGAGGAAATGCACCAACATGGGAGAATTGAAGCTTATCTGTGGGCTAAAATTCCTCCAGAAGACAAAAACTGTAACTTGTAACCAGGCAAATGATCAGGTTCCATCACAGGTCATGCTATTACCTATAATACAACTTACATAGCATGATTTCATTTTATGTTTTAATCATTTGAACCACTGACTACAGTTTCATCTCGTAGTTACATAATATTGGTTTGGGATGAAAAACAAAACAAAACAACACTACCTGTGAACAACTATAACCATATATTAGTAATGTTTCCTACATTTTAGTTCCATCTGGGCGTTCAGCCATTTAGTGTTCAACTCTGACTTTAACATCTGTGCTGCAGCTCCCCAGAGTTTACCCACTGTGCCCGCATCTTAATAAACCCACTTATATGGAACGGTCATTTGAGTAATTTTATATCAAGCTTTGTATCTCGTTCAACACATTGTTTTATTTACTTTGCAAGTTACCATTTTATATGCCGTGTCCTGCTTTATTGACACTGCGGCTTCTGACTTCTGTCCTGTATTTTTTGTTCTTTTCTTATTTCTGTTTCGCTTGAGGAGGTTATTTCTATAATACTGTCGAGAAATCAAAGGAAAACACCTTTTTTAACCGCGACTGTAAACACATTTTGGTGACACACAGCGCAGACTGTAGTTTTCAATGCAACTATAAAAAGGGGCGTATGAGGTAAGCATTGTGGTTTTGGTGTCATGAAACAAAGCTTTTCCAGTTCTGTTCCACCACAATGAAGAGGTGCCGCATACGCAACTCTTTCCATTTGTCACCATAACTCTGAGTGTCTCAAATGAAACTGAGCCTCTGAGACATTTCCTGGACACATTAGGTTATAACCTGGCAAGTCAAAGGAACATTTATGGAGAGTGAGCTAATCAGTGTGCAAATATTCCTTGACATGAACACTGAGGTATTGTAGAAGAAGATCAAAGATTGCGGCGAGGTTAGCCGGTGGCCTTTTTTTGTTCTGCACCGTTGTAAATCTCCAAATAACTGGCAAAGAGTTAATCCTCTCTGGCTTATAACACCTATTAAAATGCTGATGTAGGCTCAAACTTAGAAAAATCATGAACATCTCTAACACTGCTGGGAGGCAAGTGCAAGATTTTTTTCCCCATTACCCAGAGAAGTCAGTTTTAATGTGGGCAAACATCCTGAACCACAGAGTGCTTCAACAGTCTGGTTACATATTAAAGGTTTCTTTAAATAAACACATTAAATTGCTAATTATATATGTAAAAAATATCTAAAACTAGATTTTTCTTAACCATCACTCATCTTATGTATTTTATCCAGTTTCCTTTAAGGTCTACTTTGGGCTGCATGTGTATTTTTTGGAGGAAGGTTTCCAATAAAAACTGGATGCGGTAGCGTTTCATCTGCATTTGGCCTAATCCTGACATTTCTGGATATTACCGATGTAACTGCAGGAATTTCATGAGGTTAGGTTGCACATGTGACTTTGTTTCACCACATCTTCACAGATTCAACTGTTATTTTGTTCTCCTGACAACTGAGCCGGAGGAAGCCCGTGTTTCTTACTCTTCCACTTGCAGAAAGTGCTTTCATATAACTTGCTTTTAAGTCGGTGCAGAGTTTTTCAGTAGGTGGCAAGCTCTCTTCTTCATATTTGTAGGAAACCTGCTTTGGTTCACCCAGACACTCTAATAGAGATTGCATTTGGCACTTTTCTCCACTTTTGCATGCACATGTGCTGAATTCAAAGGGCACTTGGAAAGTGTATCCTCCGCCAAGGTCAGCGCCAAGGCAGCCTTAAAGAAAGTGATCCAACTCCATCTCAGATTTTAATGGCTTCCTGTGTTGCCCGTGTAAGCTCCACATCTCTGCCAAATGTAATGAATTCAGTGTGGTAGCTTTGGCGTAATCTTGTTGATAGACAAGAAGGCAAACAAACATTAATTATCACATACCTGATATGTTGCAATATAACATTGCAGCAGATTTCCCCCTTTTTGTAAGCCAAACAAATGTGAGAATAAAGAAGTCAGGCTTTCCAAGAAGTTATGCAGCCAAGAAAACAATGCATGCAAAAGAGAGAGAGAAAAAAAAAAAAGAGAAGCAAGTCTTAAGATGCAAAAAGAATCCCTATGTGACATATATGTTTTATCAGCAAAAGTAATGAATTGCATGGTGTATATGCTTATTTGACACCTACAGGGAAATGATTTATTCTGCTTGACTTTAAATGCTTTCTTGCTCAGAGAAGAACAGAACAGAAAGTGACGTGTGTGAAGAGAGTGAAAAATCTTACATCAAGAACTTCCAAGTAAAGCATTCCCAGCACGGATTGGACACACTGAATGTCCAAGAAATGTCAAAGGAACAGTGGAATTCAGCTGAATCAATTTCTTAGAGCATCTTTCAAGATATTTTCTCATAGGTCAAAAGCTGCTTGCCTGTGATGCATGATCCCATTTTCTGTGCCTGCGTCCTCTATCTGTCTCACTGTCTGTGCGAGTCTGGATTTTTAGGGCGGCAGATGTTTTAGCTCATGACTGGATGGTGATGTCATTGCTGGTGAAGAACTTAATTCTTCTGTTTTGGTCCGAGGAGGACTGAGCAGCTACGCTGAGGATGCCAGATGTATTTTGAGTTCTAGTTAATCTCCGTTCTATTTGAACTGCACAGCCATGTTTTATTCCTAATTTGTCAGTGAAATATTATAAAAGCATTCAAAAAGGATCTGATGTAAGACTGAACATTATAAATGATTAAAGATACAGTATAAGAAATACTTTAAGCTACTAATATAAGGTGTAAACACCTTCCAAACAGTTTAAGATTAGTTTTAGTTGACAAAACACAGACAAAGCAGTGATGCTTTAAAATGTCACGCTGCAGGCATCCCGTCCCAGCTTATGTCAAATGTGTTTTATTGGATGGGGAAGTGGGACTTTGCAGGTCACTGGGGTAAACTGAACACATTGTAATTTTTTTGGAGTCATTTAAAGCATTTGACACACTCGAATGAAGAAGTGTGAGGCAGTGAAGCTGCTGCACTCAGAGATATTGTGGTGAAGCAGATTTTGCTTCTTTCTGCTCTGTCGTTCTCTGTGCAACATGTGCAGAAATATTCGATCATTAATGTAATCGAAGCCGCTCAGCCACCAACAGCTGGTTTTAGTGACTCTTACAGTTACAGTGTAACTGACATTTTGTAAACTGTGACACGCTTTCATCAGGACTGCATATATGATTTAAGTGTTTCCTTTTTTTGGGTAGTATATAGATGTAAAGTACTTTGGGCTGCATTTCTGTATAAAAGTGAATGTCCTTGTGCTACTTATGTTTATATTGTTCTCACACTGATTGTTTGTTTCTGGCAGAAGGAACAACACGTAAAGGCTAATTTGACCTTTTTTGTGGTTATTGTTCTAGTTGTCACTCCTCACACTGACCCTGGATCCTTCAGGAGTGCTGCTTCTCTGCTTGTGCATGCCCTGGCTGCCTCAGTTCACCAGTCTGACTCCACTTCAGTCTTTAATTCTTGATTTGAGGTGTCATCTTTTTAAGCAACATTTTTATGGATGCCATTTTTTTATGCTGAGGATGTGTGAAAAGTGTTTAAAATTGACTTTATAATTAATACCTTGGGCCAACTCTATCAGCTTTTTGTGATTTGTAATTGCTATCATTATCTGATCCGGTTCTCGCAGTTTCATAAATGTCTCCAATAAAAATTCAAAGGATTCAACCTTTGATGAAAGTATGTTTAGCTTACTGTAGCTGCACATAACAGGAGCAAAATAGATTTTTAAATTGATGCACTCAGTCCTCTGTGATTCAGCATATTTAAGTCATATTATATGAATGTGTCCCATAATTCTGCTGGCCTGTGTTTCAGATACTTTACTTTATTCTACTACTTCTTTTGGCCGCTTTCTACGCCTGCTGGTTGGTAACATTTCAAGGGGCTGGTTCAAGCGGGGTTTCACACTGTCCTAGACTACTGTCTAAACAACAACCTGACCAAACCATCGTGTAAGTGGAGAGGTCAGTCTGTCACCGGTGGTGATCTACTGCCTGTGATCACAGGTGAAGTTGCTGGTTGATGCTGACATCTAGTGGTCGACAACACATCATCAATATCTTATCACTGCTGCAGGGGAAGACAATAGCAGAAGTGAATTACATAAGCATAAACCCCCCCCCCCCCCCCCCCGAGATGTTAAAAAGGTCAGGCCACTTTTTGCCCTCCCACACAATTCTGTTTACAGTGGCTGTTCATTATATTGCAATCAAGAATATAATAACTAAAAAGCTGCTTCACAGAGGGTCATCTCTTGTGTTGAATGTTCAGCAACATTGGTGTAGGTGGGTTTCCAGTTTCAGGGGTCATTTCATTACTGTTACACTGTCTTACAAAAAGGGATTAAATTCTGCACTTCAGTGTAAGCACACAAATGGTTTCATTAAGTGTTGTGTCAAAATAAACCCGAATAAACTGGTAACCCTGAAGATGGATTGCAGCTTGTGCTGCGGGCAGAAGTGCACAGGTACAGCGGATCAAATGAATGCATAATGTCTCAGAATTACAGACTTTTATTTAATTATATATTTTACCTGTGTTCAGAGTTGCTACTGAGTTGTGATTTTTGTAAATTATACATTATGTATTATGTATTACATTAAAATCAGACACACAGGTGCATTACAGTTTGTTACAAGGCTTAAAAATCCCACAGAGACATATTATGAGTTAGTCATGGCTTTTATCAGATATTAGTCACTGCCATTGTTCATGTTCAACATCCAGGCAGCATCACATGATCCTCTCAAACTGTAAGGTTTTGACAACTGACATCATTAGTGGGATGATGATAAGTGTATATATGAATTATTACTCTGATAGTTTCCATTCTTGGTTCAAAGCTCTCTTTGTCATGTGTAAATAACCTGGAAACTGTCGGTTCCTGTGATATGCGGCTTTATCCTCTCTTATGTCACATCAAGCCCATAAACATGACAGAGACCATTTTCAATTCTTTGCTTTTGAACATCAGATTGTTTCTGGGATGGATTTTTTTTTTTTAAAGTTATCTTTTAACTGTCTTGGATGTCTTCTTGATACTTTGTCTCTTGAATGATGGTTCAATAAACGCTGTACGAGAAGAATGTCCTTTAAAAATAGTGCTAGGCGCAATCATTCAACATTAGTTTGCTTATTCAAATTTATCAGTGCCCTAAAAAAAAGAAGAAGAAATGATGAATAAACACAGATAGCATTACAGATGATTTTAGTCACTGTCACTCAGAGCCTGAGATAAATTGCAGCACTACAAATATCATGACTTCATAAAGGCGTGTCTTGTTTCCTTGAGAGGGTAGGGCTTTTTTTTTTTTTTTTAGAACATATAACAATACAGAAATACTCAGTCATTGTTCTGGTATCCAGCATCTCTGCTCATCTACAATACACTGATGTTATCCAAAGCAGTAGTTGTGAGAAAGAATACATGTCATTATGCATCATTTGTTTCCCATTAGTAGTACTTCCTCTGTCAGGCAGCCACATATGGTAAGGAAGTTGGGATTTTCTGCTCCAAGTCAAATGAAAGCATAAACAGAAACCTCTGCTGTAAATCAGCTGCCATTACACATTTTAAAAATCAATATAAAGGTATTGCTTTTAGCATGCCCACAGAGAGTTACGGCCCATTTCTAGCTATTCAGACTCTTTTAGCTCGTTGTTGTATTTTTACAGTAGATTAAAATTGTGGTTAAGTCTGATCTCCCACTGAGCTACATTCTACATAATACTACATTAGCTTTAAGCTAACAAACAAAGACAATTGCAATATGGTTTCTCAGTTCAGAATAGCCCAAAACGTGAAGCTACAAATACAAATCACGATCACGTCAAATCACAACAACTTTGCCTTCCATGCCAAAAAAACAAACAAAATTAAATTAAATAAAAAACTGCAGGAGAAATCACACTGAATCAAACGATCCTACAAACTCACAAAAGACAAAGCCTTGAGCCCGGGGAAAAGTACATCTGACACACATCGAGGTTGGAACAATGACGTGTCTGGCTGGGAGACATAGTTATAAGCTTTGCCATCTTAGCTCACTTCATATTAAGCCATCAGCGAGAAGGAACCAATACTGGCACCTGTCACACATCCTGTCTATAAATAAACACTGATGAGACGGCACACTTCATATATTATGGAAAAATAATCATTTAAGACAACAGACAAGAGAATTAGAGTTGCTTACATGACCTTTTCCATTTTATTTTTCATCTACTCTTTAGCGCCATGTGAGAATTACTTTTAAAAGATCCACTTTAAAACACTTTTGATACACGGCCATTAGATCAGTGGGCTAAATATAAGCGTATGGCTCGGTTTCATGTCTCAGCTGTATCAGTAACAAATGAAAAACGCAGACAAAATCAGGCAAGCATGAGCAATGCTGAGGTTTTATTGGTTATCGCTACAAAATTAACTCACAGGCTGGTTGTCAGACAAGAGCAACCAATGATTGGGATTGCAAGATCCAGGACTTGTGAGGGAGAGAGTTAAGCTGACAGAGAGAACCGGTGAGAAGGGTGGGGTTGAAAGAAGACTGGGTGCAGAATGAAAGACGAGTCTGTTTTCATTCCTGTGGCATCAAATATTGTTTTGTCAAAGGTGCTGGCTGCTCACAGATGTGCCCGATGTCTCCTATAGTGTCAGTGCCACTTGCTCCCAACCTGCACTTTAGGACTCTTGTTCAGACCTTTGGCATCATGATTTAAATGCAACGTATGCTGCTATGTGTCAATTTTAAGCATCTCATGGGTTTTTTTGTTTTTTCAAGCCAACCAAATAGTTTTTAGTGCTTCATCTTTATAAGTGCATAAAAGCAAATGTGAAAAATGAAACAACAAGTGAATGCATTAAGTGACCAGTGCCAAATAACACACTGCACAGCAGGGAGATGCAGACGGCATATGACAGAATAGCATCATTTTATGCCCACAGATGAGAATGTGTTGGTGAAGAAGATGCTAAACCCAGTGCTCCAAAATGGTGACACATTCTGGAGACAAACGAGGAACGCAACCGCCACCCATCCTGCCTCATTGTTACTGTTTTAGACAGGACTATTATCTCCAGGCACCCAACATTGCTGTGTCCGATGCGTCAAGGCACTGACGCCAAAGGGCATCTTGTACGTTATCAGGCGATAGCAACGGAACCTGACAAACAGACAGTATTTGACACCCTGGGATGAGAAGGAGATGAAAAGTCCGAGGGACTCTGGTGGATGGAAAAGGCAGAAAAATAAATTGGACTCGGAGCAGATTGTGACATTTTACTACTGCCGTGAAAAACAATTGTAGCCACATCAAGCAGCAAGAATAAAAGGTTTATTAAACCTTCTTTGCACTTAGTGTAGGTGCATTAATGACGAACCAGTGACCCGGTGCAGTCACCTGCTAACCAATCACTGTACACACAATGAATAAGTTCCTTCATTACAAACCATGTCATCCATAACAAATGGGTCAGTCCTTCCTGCCTCTTATCTTATAGAAAAAGTTGCTCTCAACATGTTTGTGAATAGGCCACAAACCTTAAAACTGAACTGCCTTTGCTATAAAAGCCTCTCAGTTGTGGAATTACCTGCTGGAGATCAGGGAAGTTCACATTCTTATTCTAAAATCTATTTTAGACCTGCATTTTGCTCATTATACTGTGTATTTCATTATTTGTGGTTATGTTTTGTAGCTGCTGCTTATTTCATTCTTTGTATGTCATTAACTCTGTCCTGTGGTTTGTACTCCGACTCCGGAGCAGCATGTTATTTCTTTGTGGTTGCTGCCCTGCATTGATATTCTACTCTGCTTTGATTACGTCATATATTTAAACACAATACCTGCGGCTCGCTTGTAATATAAACAACAATTGTTATTGATAGTTTTCTGCCTCAGTGCTCGCCAACCATTGCCTTACTTTAGCAAGCCTCTGAGTACGATATGCACCCAGGAAGCTGTTTTATAAAATTATACTTAAAGGTTTTTTCCTTTTTATCCACTGCCAGTCTCATTTGCATCAAAGATCATATTTACACATCATGTAGCCTTTTTAAAAAAAATTTTTTTTTTATGCTTCATCTTTATTCTCCTCTCCTTACTTTTCCTTTGAAACTGGATTGGCCAGTTTCAACAATAGGGGCCGCATCCATGAGCTGGGTTTTCCTCATAGAGTTATCTTCAGGAGCTATCTCTCTGCTTCTGGCTATGGACGTTAAAATGAAATAAATATCTTTATAGCCTGGTACAACAAAACTATTTTCTGGGTAATTCACATCTTAAACAGCTGATTGAGTGTGGTATTTTGCAAATCACCCATTTTATAAAGGTTTAAAGTTCATTATTACACTAAAAAGACTTTTACTTAGTTATGTCAAGTGTTTCCATGCAACTGTGTTTAGTAGCTCCCAAGAGTTAACTCTAAAAGACACTGCATTATCCTGCCAAAACATTTTGGAGTGCACAGCATTTCATTGCAACAACACAAATAACTGTTGTAAACTTACCCCTCCCCGCAACAAACAAATAATAATAAAAATATATTTTCTTCAGTAAACTAAACTAAAGAGGATTCTTTAAAACCAACAATAGTGATATGTCATATTTTGAGTGCATGGCTACTTTGTTTTACAGATAGACACACTTTCCTTACCCACTAGCTCAGGAGTGGGCAATTAATTCTCCCAAGGGGTCACATGAGAAACTGGGACTGTTGCGGTTGGCCGAACCAATAAACTGAACTCAGTTCTGGTCAATACTAATTTTATGGTATGGCCCTCCACAACATGTGGCCCCTTGGGAAAATTAATTGCCCACCCTGGCACTAGCTGTTTGCTTTGCCTCATCTCAGCTAATTCAAGTCAATCCACTGGACTGACTGCAGTGTTGGTTCTTTTGGAGCAGTTTTAATTCAGTCAGGCTACTTAGCAAATAATACAACTTGCTGTGAGGCACAGCCTGTCCAAGAAGTCTTTGTACATTACTCAGCACTTGTGTCTGTGTATTGCACCTGTACAGTTTATGAATGCAGCATGCTAATCAGACTTGCAAGCGTTAGCTCCAAGCACTCCAAGTTCTCACCCAAATATGGTTACTTCTGGTACCAAAATGCAAAAATGGTAAAGGCCAAAATGTTAAAAATCAAGTCTTCGAAACAAGACACAATCTAATCTAATTTTTAAGTTTAAATTTAAATTCTTTGTATTATTATGGTATTATTAATAAACTCTTGGTTAAAAGCTTCTGCTGTAATTCAGGAGGACAACTACTTGAATGATAAGAACATTTTGTTTTTTCCAGAAGCTGCTAAACAACCCAACTAAAAGGAGAATAACTGGATGTACACTGTACTGCCAAAAGTATGAACTTGAGTGACATCCCATTCTTAATCCACAGGGTTTAATATGATGTCGGCCCACACCATACCTGTCAAGTTTTGTATTTAAAAATAAGGGAAATTTTTTCCGCCGCCGAAAATAGAAGTTGTTATTTGACGTCATCACCCAATTTACATAAGTCTTTTGCATGTAGTTCGAGGCTGTAGGAGGGAGGAATATCATCTTTGGAGAGACAAAAAGTGAAGAAAAATATGTTTAGAACTACAAACGAACTTTATGAAATAACTTCATAAATTCAATACTTTGCCTAGACACAGATTACATAAATCAATTTTTTCCTGCATTGTTTAATGTTAGAATATCAAATTTAATGAAAACACTTATGTGGGGTGCGATCCTCCTTTTTCTGGGCCACTGTTGCCAACTTGTGTAAGAAAACACACTGTTGGCTGTCTCAAAAGTTGATAAAGGCCGAAACGAGGTCCAGGAATGGGGCTGGAGGGAGTGGGTAGGCGGGCTTGGTGTTGAGTGAGGTCCGGGGGTTGGAGGGTGGAGTCGAAGTGAGGTCTGGGTGGTGCCAAAGTGTACAAGGGGACTCAGTATGAAGAGTTCATATACACAAAAAAACAGTGACAGCGGAGGATTTCAAGTTTCTGGTCTATCTCCAAAACTTGCTAGTCCCTAGACGCTTTTTGGAAAAAAACAGTCGCTGTCTTGGTATGCTGAAGCATTAAGATTCACTTTCTCTGGAACTAAGGGACCGAGGCCAGCTCCTGAAAAACACCCCCACACCATAATCCCCCCTCCACCAAACTTTACACTTGGCACAATGCATCAGACAAGTACTGTTCTCCTGGCAAATGTCAAACCCAGACTTGTTCATTGGATTGCCAGGCAAAGAAGTGTGATTCATCACTCCAAAAAACACGTTTTTACTGCTCTAGAACCCAGTGGCGGCCTGCTTTACACCACTGCATCCAATGCTTTGCAATGTGCTTGGATGGAGCTGCTTGGCCATGGAAACCCATTTTGTGAAGCTCTCTATGTACTGTTCTTGAGCTAATCTGAAGGCCACATGAAGTTTGGAGGTCTGTAGCCACTGACTCTGCAAAAGTTGGCAACTTCTGTGCACTATGTGCCTCAGACCTAGCTCTGTGATTTTGCGTGGCCTACCACTTCGTGGCTGAGTTTCTATCATTCCCAATTGCTTCCACTTTGTTATAATACAACTAATAGTTAACTTTGGAATATTTAGCAGTGATGAAATATTAATGACTGGACTCGACCACACTGGAATTCACTGAGCTCCTGAGAGCTGTAGAAGTTTGCATGCCTAGGTGCTTGGTTTTATACAGCTGAATTAAATGATTTGGGTGGGTGCAAAAAGACAAACTGACAAAGGAAGGATTGTGAACCGGCTTTGTTTATTAAGGGGACTAATTAGTGAAGTGGAAGCAGGTGAGTGGAGAGGCGGAGAAGATCAGGACATGCGTCTGGTGGGAGAAAGGAGGTGGGAGTGGCTGATCGAAAACGACAAGAGCGTGATGAGGAAAACAGAAACCCAGAACAGAATAAACAACTGAGCTCTAAACAATGACATGTGTCTACTAGACCTGTTGACATGCAGCAGTACCTTTATATTGCTGTTATATAATATGCATGACGCACGTGTTCAGCAGCTTTTGTTATTTAGTAAGTGCAAATGTAGCTGTAGCCTCAGTTCTGGTTGGAAAATAACATGAGGCTGAAGTGTTTAAGTGATCATTTCTGTTGTATTTTTAGCTTGAATAATTGATGCTTATACAAAGTTGTCCTTTGGCTCCATGCAGAGAATAACCTTGCAATTGGCTGCATTCCAGCTTAGCTGTTTACATGTGCCTTCAACACCCTGTAACTGACTCGCTCAATGTCCATTAATAAACCAGATTATTCTTGTGCCACCTGAGGTGTGCACTTGTCCACAAACACGACACTTCAACAGAAAGCAAAGGTGAAAAACACGCAGCCAGATTTGTAATTTGAAAAATAAAATTATATTATCCAGCATGGTAATTTGTCTTGGAAGACATTTTGCACGCATTAAGGAAATTATATTTGAGGAGTCTGGGATGTCTGCATGTCATAGTGACCTTGTTTAACATTACCGGATTTTTGCATGAAGGATTACAGCACATGCTGTACTCCTCTGTTTTTCACTGGCACCATTAAAATGCACTTTTTATTGAGCTCTTGACAATCAAAGCTTGTGAGCTGCTTTTCTGTTGTTAAAGATAGTCACAAAAAAAAAAAAAAAAAAAAAAAAGAGATCCAGGAAACTCCAAAATAGGCCCATAAAGCCTTTACTGACTGTTCATTATTCAGCCAGTGTATTTTGGGCCTGAGTCCCTAATGAAGGCCGTGAGGCTCACATGTGTTGAATACACAATAGGGTAGAATAAAGCTATTCCTATCGTGGTATAAAAATAGGAAATGTTAGACTGTGTACAGTGTATATCAAGGTGTAAACCTAAAAGATGTCAAGGCAGAGCCATTCAGCTTTCCCTCCTGCCTTCTGGATCTTACTGTTTTCTGCTAGACATAAACCTGAAGGAGATAATTCAACTCTGACAGCGAAGTATCCCCAGTGCTGCAGAAATGCAGCCCAACACTCTCTCTCTCACACACATACGCGCACACACACACACACGCGTGCGCACACACACACACACACACACACGCGTGCGCGCACACACACACACACACACACACACACACACACACACACACACACACACACACACACACACACACACACAATTCACCTGTTCTTTGTGGGCTTTAAGAGGGTATCATTAATGCTTTTTTGTGAGTTCACAGCCATCAAACAGTCGGGCACAGACTCTAATCAAGCCCAGAGAGAAAGCTCAAAGCCACAACCTGGCTCCGTCTGGAAAAACAGCTTTCCAGCATTTATTTTAAAGGCTAACCAGAACCAGAAGCAACGACTTTTCAGTTAAAACTGTAAGGACTTTCTTTTCTAACACCCATTCAACTAACACACCTATTCCACACTGAACACCTCTTGAAAGCTTATTAAGTATGCAGAAATGTGTCAGGCAGCTGTAACTGCAATGCCACAAACATGTTTTGTGATTACATGTCCTTTGCTCAGCTCAGATAAAAGGCAATTTACTGAAAAACTTTCACTTTCATGAACTAAAAAAAAACATAAAATCCTCATGAGGAAATGGCGCAGGATTTGACTTGGTAGAAATTATGCGCTTTCTTTATAATCAACTGAGGAAATAAGTGAGAGCATGCACAGTTTGGCTTTTTCATTATGCCTCTCCAAAGATTTGCAAAGTGTTTTTGTTCAGACTGAGCCACAGAATCTTTAGCACACAGGGAAAACACTCATCAAATCTAATGTGTAACAGGCGCGTCTGAGAGCTCCGTTTCGGAGAACTTACTGGAAACAAGAATGTCGTTTAGACTGCATGCATGAAACTTTAATTCAGAATTATACTTGAGAAACCGAAATGCAATTTTAACAGCTGTAAACCGTAAAAGCACAAAAACACAGGGCTTCGTCAACATACCTTTTAACAGACCTAATCTGAAACTAGACACCGACAAACATCCGCGGTTTGATCTGTTTTTCTGTCTGTCTAATCAGAGCGAATTAACCTCAAATGCAATAATAGCTCGAAGGATGCTTCAAAGACTCAGATAAGTGCAGACCCATTATGGCAGTTTGGCTGTTATATCCCTCTTGCAGCCATTTCCCTGAATGACTCTCTCCAGTACAGCAAAAGCAGCCTCAGATCTCTGAACAAGCTCGTCCATGTTCACATATTAAGGCTTATTTTCTTACATCCTAATACTGCTGAAGACATTTCAGATGATGCCAGTGTGAGCACATCTTTATGTAACTAAATTATTAATCCTACAATGGCAAATTATAACTCTGAGTTCTCAAAGTGAGCATATTGGTGTTGTTGAGCGATTTCACTTTTACGTTCAGCACTTGTCTGCAAAGCTTTTGTCTATCTTTAGTCTGGAATATTTCAGCAAACGTCATCTACATTACCACATTTATGATCTTCCGGGTACTGGGCTGTCAGTATTCTGTACATAATTGTAAATTTACATTCAGTCTTTTTTTAAATTATCATTAAAAGCGTGTGCTATACAGCATATATTACAGTGATGAATGGCAACACATTTCCCTTTTCAATACTAACTAGAATTTATGCAAGAACATGTAGCGCCTGCACAGAAGCATGCATGAATGAATAGATTTGGTTTGCTATGTTTGCAGAATCTGGTACATGGATGATCCATACATATGAATGAATACATGGATGGGCCAGATTTATTAAAATAAAGTTGAAAATCCTTTCCCCACCCTCATTATTCATTCTACTATGGAGGTGTTTGACAAGACTTTTTAATGAAGAAGGATTCTAACTTAAATTTATATAACTAGATGTATCTATGGCAAGATAGGAGCTGGCTGAATCCTCTCCTATACTTCCTTTCATTTATCCAGGCAGACACACCATCCTTTGGGATAAGACAGGTGGTGTAGTCTGAAATGATACGGTGTTGAAGGTCATCAGATTTGAATAAAAACACATTAAAAAATATCCTAAAACCTAACCTAAAATAAATGAAATAAATTTTAAGACCATTTCATGAGGGGTCCGAATGCTTGATGGGATCAAAAATGAAGAAAACAGACATGCAAATCAGAATCAGAATCAGAATCTTTATTGTCATTGTACACAGAAGTTGCACAACGAAATTTAAAATGCATTCCTTTCTAGGTGCCTCAGACAATAAATAATAAAATAATAAAAATATGAGTGATAAAAATGATTACTAAAATACAGTGCACAATAGTAAATTAAGACAAATCTAGCCCCAATACACACACCAACGCACGCACACAGTCAGCACTACCACCCCACATCACTGTCCAAACCACACAGAGTTCAGTTCAATGATAGCCCTGGCATAAAAGCTGTTCCTCAGTCTGTTTGTTCTGGCCTTCATTGTCCTGAAACGTCTGCCTGATGGCAGTAGCTGAAACAAGGAGTGTCCAGGGTGTGAGGGGTCCTGGAGGATGTTCTGTGCCCTCCTCTGGCAGCGGGCATTGAACAGTTCCTGGAGGGAGGGCAGGGGACAGCCTATGATCTTTTGAGCCGTGTTGATGATTCGCTGGAGTGTTTTCCTGTCTGCTGCTGTGCAGCTGTTGAACCACACGCACAGACAGTAGGTCAGGATGCTCTCTACACAGCAACGGTAGAAGGACACCAGCAGATTCTGGGTCAGATAGTTGCTCCTAAGAACCCTCAGGAAATGCAGTCTCTGTTGGGCCTTCCTGACAATGCTGGTCGTATTGATACTCCAGGTCAAATCATCCTGCAGATGTACTCCCAGGAACCTAAAATCTGAAACCAGCTCCACTTCATCCCCCTCGATGAACAGAGGTTGAATGACATGTGTTGTCCTCCTAAAGTCTACTACCATCTCCTTTGTCTTAGTGGTGTTCAGGATCAAGTGAGTGCAGCATGAGAAAACCTTAATGTGAGGTAAACATATTTTCAGTTTTAACTGATCCAAACTCATTCACTTATTGTTTTCTGAGGCTACTGAACATTTCAGCAAAAAAGGAAGAACTCCAACTGGCCTCCTGTCGACACCGGGGGGAAAGAATGTGTCACGCTGGCATCTGCTGCTTGCGATCACCCTTCCTTCCATTTCTTGTACATATCTGATCAATTATAATTTGATAGACAGTGTAAAGCACCGACGGACATGAAGCAATATGTACAAAGCAATGCTAATTAGATCCGCACAGCCCTGGGAGTACTTTGTTATGCTTCTGTTATTATCACACTGAGCAGAATTATGTTGGTATTTGTTGAATTGTGAGCCAAAGTAATGCAGTTACTTCTTTATCGAGTTGAGACACATTCTAGATTCAGCTTGAAATATCACACGGTATTTTGTAGCTTGCAAGTGATTCCAAATGATATTATCAATAAGATGCAGACTCGCCAGCCACTTCATTCGGTACACCGGTTCACCTCTTGTCAGTGCAAATATCTAATGAGTCATGTCGACATGCTCAGGACTACCAGCTGAAGTGCAAACTGAGCCTTAGAATGGGGAAGAAAGATGATTTAAGTGACTTTGAATATGCCAAATGGACTGGTCTGAGTATTTCCAAAATTGCTGATCTATTGGGATTTTCCCACACAACCATCTGTACGGTTTACAGAGAATGCCTTGTTGGTTTCAGAGGAGAATGACCAAAGTGCTCCGAGCTGATAGGACGTCAACAGTAACCCAAATAACCACACTTTAAAACCAGGGTATGCAGAAGAGCATCTCTGAATGCATCACCTTTAAGCAGATCGCTTACAGCACCAGAAGACCACACCACGTGCCACGTCTATAGAAGACTGGAAAAATGTTGCCTGGTCTGACGAGTCTCCGTTTCTGCCGGGAAACATTCGACTGGCAGGATCAGAATTTGGCATGAACAACATGAAAGGATGGATCCATCCTGCCTTGTATCAGTGGTTCAGGCTGGTGGTGTAGTGAGTAATACTGGCTAATACTTTGGAATGTGGTGGAACGGGAGAGTCACATCACAGATGTGCAGTCAACAAATCCACAGCAACAGCTATGTTGACGAATGTTTCCAGCACCTTGATGAATCTATGCCATGAAGAATTAAGGCACTTCTGAAAGCAAATGTAAGCCCAACATGGCACCAGCAAGATGTACCTAACAGAGTCCGGTGAACGTGTATCTCATATAACAAAGATGATTGAAAAAATGTCTTATGATATGCTGAATTATTTTCTCTAAACCTATTTTGTCTGACCAGCATAGTTAAATAACTTTCATAGTTCTACCATAGTACTAATAAATTAGCATCAGAGCTGTCAGTGTATCACAAAATATGCTGGATTAGGTGCTGACCTGTGCAAATGTGAGTGATTTGTATGCTTAGATTCTCATCCATCAAGAAATGCAATGGCAAAGGTTGTTAATGCTAAATGTACATTTTGATTATGTATTTTTATGAGAAGTGAAACCAATTTTTGACATTATTTTTGAAATGTTATTTTTACCGGCTATAACTTTTGAATAGCTCTGCATTTGGAATCTAGTAAATGCCATTGCCCTCTGGTCCCTCCAACTGTGTTTCTAATCCACATAAGGTCAATGTTGAAACTTATTAGATGCAATTTTTATACAAGCATCTTATAAATTATTCTGAAAGAAGCTGAAATTTTAGCCATTGTAAAAATCGGGCGATCTATGTGTTGCTTCTCTCTGCCAAGGTTTATTGATTTGATGACAGTGTCAAATGAGTCAAAGACAAAATGTCCTAATCCTCCACATACAGGCGTAACTATTTGGGATGCAAATGTCTGAGAGCTAAGCGCTGAGTCCAGTTAGAGGGTTTCACATGAAGAATTGTGTAATACATTCACTGCATTTTTTAAAATTTTTATTCGTGCCTTATTGTAATCCTGAAGACTGCTATGACTTCAGTTCTCTGCTGTTGTTTCTGTACAGTTTCACTGCCAAAGATCAAAGAAAGACAGTACTGCTGGAATCCATGAAAGCATGGGTATTGGGCATCGGGTGAAACTTCAGTATTCACAGATGCACCCTGCCTGTGGTAGGAATCTCTTCATTATGCATTTACCAGGTTTCAAAGTGCCCTAACTTTTTTTTGTTTTTAAACTTTTCATGACTTTTGCACTTTTGTTTTATGCTGACGTTTGAAGCCTGTTTATCCTCTGTTCAAGATTTAGGCATTTCTATTATTCATGTCCCTGATGAGGCTACATGATCCCATTAGCTTCAAACACCGGCAGGCCACATGAGGTGACAGCGACGAGCTGTCTGTGCAGAACTCTGTGTGCTCAGAACAGAGGGCCGCTGTTTAACCTCATCTGTGGCAGTATATCAGCAGCTAAACAATGATCTTCAGTGCATGATTTTAAATAAAAATCATTTGGTTATGATAGCAAAAACGCATGCCTACTGTTTATGACTGCTAATGTGTTTGATCACTGGCTTATAACATGTAAAACAGGTAGGAAGTAGTAAGCTAGACCTGAACAGATAGACTGGGGATGAAGTGGCACAGCATTACCCATGAGCAGCACCAAACATAACCTACTGTACTATGATCTCATTTTATTTATATTTTACAGAGATTTCTACATAACCCGATGAGGGCTGGGCGTGTTATGTGTAGCTGCTTGACTGTAGAGGGCCCCGAGGTGAGTTTGCAGTGGCTGAAGCTGTAAAAATATCCAACGTAAAGCACTTGATTCTTGAGTATTATTGGATATTAGGTATTCTGTACTATGCTCGCACTGACTGGGTGTATTCAGGATTTTCTCTTCAGGAGAACTGGATGGGCTTTCAAACTATTTAATAGAAACCCGTATTTTTCAGTTTCATTAACTAAACAAGTGCAGCCACTCCCTGTTCTCAACTCACCAAAACACACCGGCTCTGAGTGCCACTTCACCTGCCTCACTCGTCTGCATAAATGAATTCAGCCTCTGCATGACTCACTTAACTGAGGAATGAGACAAAAAAACAATCCCGGCACATTTGACGCACCTGAGAGTTCACAGAGTCACACGTCACCTGGTAGCCTGATATAGACCAGAGACAAAGACATGATGAAACCCGAGCATACCAGCCTCCTTTCTGTTACCATGACGACAGCAGCAAGAAAAAAAAAAAAAAAGGCCGCAGAGGACCTTTGGTTAAAGGCTCCGCCCACATGGGGAAATTCACAGATCTAACCTGGCAACCCGGAAACCTGGCAAGCAAAAATTAATATAATCAACTTATTTTGATGGGAACATGAAATAATGAGATGGTAGCAAATCGACATTCCCCTGACCCTCTTTACTTGTCCACCAATTCATTTCCATCCCCGTCCTTTGTGGCCTTTTCACTGCGTGCAACTGGATGCGGTTCAGGGTGTGTTTCTATCGCTGGCAGGTGAAGAAGCAGGTTGAGCAGGTTCTTCCCTGAATGCCACTCTGTTGGGCCCTCCTCCCTCCCTCCTTCTCTTCCTTCTCTCTCCAAATCGACTGCTGATTCACTCTCACATGTTGGCAGCTCACTGAAGAGATTTTGTTGCCTGTGCACCTGTTCTCATCTGATATAGCCTAAGAATAAGGTAAGGATTTACTGAGGGAGGATTTTATTTTTTTGTCTTTCCTTTTCACAGGAAATGTGTGAGGCTAAAAGCTGGAGGGAATATGCTTGATAACACTGTAACTGTTGTTATAATTATGAATACCCCCCCCCCCCCTTTTTAAAAGAAGAGTAGCATCGCATTTTATAATATTTTGATTAGTAAATGTAACATTTACAATTACACTTAAAAAAAAGGGCTATACCCTGCAGGTTTTGCTGTTGCTTCCTATTTTGAAAGAGTAAAAACAGAAGATTCAAAACTGAAAAGCTTTTCAATTTGAAAGTAAAGACAAGATGGTTGCTAGGTGCCATAATGTCACAACAAGTGACATACTTTAAAACTTTACATAACCCAGGCAGGGGAATAACTGGTAGCCAGTTTTACAGTCAAGAACCTTGGAGCGATGATTTATACATTTAAAATCTGTAATGGATCAACTTTTAATCCAGTGTATCACACTTTGCTCTTTACCCAGTCGAATTTTAATCAAAATCGGGACTAAACACCCGAAGGTATTGATAAACAGAAGCAACAAAGAGAATTATTTTCCCTCATACACTGTTGGGCAGATTTATGAGTAAAAAGGCCTCGCCTAATCTGATACTTATCTAGATGTACTGTGAACTGTATTTAACCAAGAGGACGAAGGACGAAAAATACAGAGATGCTGCCTGAAGCTTTTGCTGTCCTCAGAGGTTGCACGACGCAGTAACTGTTCCACATGAATGTAAATATATTACAGTATATTGAGGGGTAATGATAAGTTTAATGTCAGATAATTAAGAAGGATAAGCTGTTGTCAGATGTTTACAGGAATCATATTAGTGTGTCTTACAGCCTACGTGAGTGGGACTGCGTGATGTTTATGAAGGCATGGCTGACTGAACTGTTGAGGTGATAGCTTGTGCTCTGACAGGCCGGCATAGTGGGAGCTTTTTTTTTTCCAACAGATGGCTTCTCTGAGTGTGAAAGGTCAGAAGTAAAATTCTCTCCCTGTCGCTGCGTCTCCTCTGCCCCGTGCAGACTCACTGGTGGCTCTGTAATTTTTAAAAATGCCCCAAGAGTTGTTCTTCACAGCTACGTATGGCATCAAAGTGGGGGAATGTGGCATAGCTGGTTTGAAATCACACAGCTCACATGTACCATACAAAAACACAGCAGCGGCAGGATCAGCCTGTGGCAGGCACGACTCAGTACAGGTCAGCTACAGCATGTGTTTTTTTGTTTTTTTTTAAAGCAAGTTGAAAGTCGCCAATTACACTCTGGTCTTTGCATAATGAAAAATCATTTCCCCACTGATTGTGTACTCATTTACACAGTGAAAATATAAAAAAAACCCAACAAACGCTGCTGAGCTGCCTGTAAAACTGGTTCCACATTAACTGGTTTCCTTTACACAGACTTCTCAGACGCCCGCAGCGTAATTAGACTTTTATCCTCCGCAGAGTGCTCAGTTGAGAGCTGTTGTCTTAAATTGATGGTGTGTTGTGAAGACACACAGACAGGAAATATGGGAAGAAAGAGGGAGGATGAGAAATTTACACGACATCTGCGTTCAAAAATTCATTAAAGACAAATTAGTCCGTCATTTAATAAACTCCAGTTTCTTGTTGTCACCGTTGCAGTGTTATGATCCTGCCATGCTGCTGGACTGAGACACTTTTGTGTTGATCGACGAACACGAACAGCTCGATTGATCTTGCGTTCAGGCCGCAACAGCAACAACCCACACGCTTTCCATTTATTTCTCTCAGAGCAGAAAAAAAACCACCATCACAAAAATGCAGTCGTTGGATGATAACAAGCTCCGGCTCATTGTTTAACTGTGCAGTTCTATTTAAAACTTAACATAAGCGGTTTCAGAAAATCCAGCCTGTGTTTAAAAGATAATGTATATACATGTTGTTTGATTGAATAAAGAGATCACCCGTCCCAGTGAGTTAAAAAGAATTCCCTCCCTTGATGTTTTTAGCTGCGGCACTTTTGTTGAATAGTTAAAATGAACATATGCCATAACAGGTAAAACCAGAAATATGAAATTCCCAGATTTGCATGACGAGCCTTTGTTGCTGCCGGCTCCAGCGTTACACACTGTAGACTGAGCCTCTCGCGCTGATTATAACAAGCATGACTTTGGAACAAAGCAACTGATCAACAAAGTGACTCACAGCAAGAGTGCCCCGTAGGGATTTGCAGTCATTTGTGTACTGGAGTGAAGCCGAGGGGAGAACACATAGCTCACAGGGCACTCTCACAATTCACGCTGTCAAAAAGCCACAGATCTCACCAGAGATTGTGTTGGGGTTGTGCAGAATTGTATAGGGGATGACTGCATAGAAATTCACCAACTAGCTCCTGATGCAGCAGCCGAGGGTGCCGTGTTGTCAGCCCTCTGCTGAGCGGCCCTCCGAAAAGTTGGGAGGTGGCACAGAATTTGAGGATTTTCATTATAACTCATGTCAGTGGAGCTGACCTGCACCACTAGAGCAGGTGTTTTGGTAGCTTTTTTTTGGGGGGGGGGGGGGGGGGGGGGGGGGGGGGGGAACAAAACAAAAAGTAAAGATGCTTTGTTGCACACTGAGTCTTTCAGCGCGGCCACGCAGAGTTTGAATTCTGTGATGAACACACATTTAACACCTGTGGGTCTTTCCCGACGGTGCTTATTCTCAGCAGGTGGTAAATAGACTTTTCAGACACTTGAAGGAAGCAGTGAGGAGGAAATGGCAGAAAAGCTGTTTTTCTTCTTTTTATTTGAATCAAAAATGCATTTTGTGCCCCCCCCCCATCTCTTTATATTTTTAAAAAAAAAAACAAACAAAAAAAAAAGCAGCAACACGAAAGCAGCAAAAGAAATACACCAGCAGAAAAATACTGACTGAGAAAATGTCAGTCAGTGCGCCATTTAATGAAAGGCTGGTAAATTATAATTATTAAATTGTTAAAATGATAACTGATTCTGCAATTTAACAATATAGAAGATGAATAGATAAGAAAAGGAGATCTTTTAATTATTATAATATTATTCACATTGTCACTGGTTTGGAACAATGTAACACAAATGTCAGGCAGCTTTCCCTAATTATAAAAATAGCACATGATATATTAATGAATGACAGATCTTCATCTTCAGTTACCGCAGAGCAGTTTCTTAGTAATTAGTTGATCTGAGCTGCTTCTTTCAGATGATATTGACATTCTGTGTCAATATCATCTGTATTGTCGAGATACAGCTGAGTTAGACAGAATAAAATAAAACATAAAGTTCTTACTGCTGTCTGGCACATGCACGTTAACACACAAAACTCAACAAAACCCAACTCCAGTTATGTAAGTGTTCTGAAGCTCACACATTATATCACACACACACACTTTATTAGAGCGGCAGGTTTGCACAGTCATCATGAGATTTGATGTCAATTTGGGAAATCTGATGACGTTTTGCTTTTGAACGTTTCTCGACTGTGGAGGAAATTTAATCTGCTGAACTTGATGCTGTGATGCAATCAACAGCTTTCAAAGAAATGAGCGAGACGGGTTTATAGAGCAAATTGCGTGTTGGTGACCTCGGTGTGGGAAAATGAAGCACTAGCCAGATTTTCCAGGAAAATTGTTTATATATGCACTTAAAAAACAAGTTGTCCTTGTGACAGAGGTTACGCAGCCCTCAAATAAACACTGAGCTTGATGTCACATGATGGCGTCAGATCAGGGTCAGCAATCAGAAATATGGAGGCAAACTGTAATTTTGACTCTGAAGATGCTGAAAGTATAAATCGGTACATATTTGACGGACAGCAATATTCTGCAAAGGTATTAAGGTACCTTCTTGACCAAGTTTAAAGATAAACTGATGTCTTTATAACATTTGGCCTGGTGGATCTCATCACATTTTCAAATCTGAATCTGTCCCCTCTTTATTATGATTATTATTAATTAAACAACAATTAAAAAGTTTGTATTTAAAGAAATGAAATAATCTATACTCTCTCATGTGTTTCAGAGCGACACCAAAAGGGAAAATGAGACTTTTAAAATTGACAGCTAGCCTCCTTCTGCTTGTCCAAGCATTCCACCTGGCATCATTCCAATATACAACCGACTCTCCAGGGAGAACGATCGATAAGAGTTGGTTGCGTGCACGAGGCAAAATTCCAGAAGGAGGTGAAAATGCTACGGTTACTCAAGGAAAGACAGAGTATGAGGGAGGTGATATGGAGTCCAGTAATGATTACAGTGGGACAGCATCTGGCTCAATGGCAGTATATTCGGAAGAAGAGGAAAATGTGGTTAGACAGCAAAAGAGTGCAAATGAAACATTTGAGGATCTGAATGTCACCACTACCACCCTGTTCCCTGAATTTCAAAATGGTACAGTCAACATAACCAAACTGCCACCTACTACAACCGCAGATGGCACAAACTCAAGCCAGATCAACACGACCGGCTTCCCAGATTATTCCAATCACACCAATTTACAGTCGACAACCCTGGCTCCAGAGAGCAACTCCACAAAAAATTTCACAACAACACCAGGGTTAACCAACAGCACAGGCCCAACCAACACAACCACTCTCACCACCACAGCGGCACCGGAGGGAAACGGAACTTCGCCTACAGAAGTGTTTCCCCCCGAGATCCCGAAGACGAGCCGTGCGACTACAACTGCTGCTGCTCCGAACACACCCGAGAAGGTCAACAAGACAGACAAAGCGGCGGGATCTGCGGGCAGCTCCGACAGAGGTACTGCTGCAGTTTGTGTTGCAGTATGTGGCGCACATTTGTGCATCTGAACACTTATTTATATTTCTCCCTAGCAGCGTGAGGCAGATAGAAAATTGGAGAATTTACTGTTTGTGTGAAATTTTATGATTTCTAACTGACTTGGGTGATTAATGCAGTTTGACACATCAAAATAACATCCATAAGGCAGCAAATGAGGTACTAAATACTTAGAGGTGACCCCTATGCTCAGCCCTCATGAGGAAAATATTATCATATTGTATGTTAACAAATTGCTTCTTTATGCCCTTTCCCTGACCCATATTTGCCTGCATCTATTTTCCCACTGGAAGAGGACAAACACCCCCTTTTTTTTCAAAAGCAAAGGTCGGATTGGGTTTCACGTCCTATCGATGTGGCCACTCTGTGCGAAGGAGTCTGTTACAACCACTTTCTCAGCAGAACAATGAAACCCTGTTTTAGTTGCAATGAAAACCTTTAAAGAGACAGCAAGGGACTGAGGTCATAGATACTTGTGCCGCCTCTGTGCAGGGGCGTGAGACTAGACTTTGGTGTTGACCACCAGATCAGGAAGATAAGACTGGAAAAGAAATGCATATTTCTGAACAGGTGGGTAAGCCAATGATAGACCATTGGTGAGAAGGGGGAAAAAAAGCCTTTACAGAGCTGGCACAGAGTTGGGGTTAAAATAAAACAGCTCGTGGACAGATGTGACAGTAGGACATAACACTAACAGATGATGGCAATAAACAGCGTGGAAACAGATGTGGAACTGTGAGCAACACGGAATAATAAAAAAAAGCTCCATAGTTATCATGACAGGCGCAGCATGTGCACAAAAGCTATACAAAAGCACTGAGTGCCGAGTCCAGAGTGTGTAGCTTTTATCTGACATTAACAGACAAATAGCCCATCACTTCACTTAATCAACTACAATCTACACAGGCCTGGTAGTAACTCTAAATGCTTACATCTGTTTACCATTCTCACCATCTTACTTGAATGTGTTTAACTTTGTGCTAATTTTGTACCAGATAAGACAAAAATGACATTAATGTGGTAAGTATTTAGCTGTGAATAAAAGCCATTACCTTATAATGGTGTAGATGTGATGAGTATAAATCATAAGGATTCATACTAGGGGTGTGCCTTGCAGATAAATATTAACCTCACGGGGGTAAGAAGTCAGAGGATTTATAAAGCCGGTCAGATTCATCTTAAAGCGAGCATGTGTATCTGTGCCAAATTCCACAGCAATCCAGCCAGCAGATGCCGAAGTGCAGGACCATCCAATCAGTGAACAACTCTCCGAGCAATTTCAGACTAAATCTATTTGCATATGTTTGTACATTTTCTTGGTTTACATTAAATGGTCGTGAGAGAGATTTTGAGAAAATGTGTTAAAAGCTGATATGCCTCACAGTCCCCTCAAGTGTTATTACATATTTGTTAGCCATTCTTAAATGGCGAGCAAGCTAACCAGGAATGTTTTCCCAGCAAGAGCAAAAAAAAATGACTAAAATATATGTTTCCACCTTCATTTTATCATGTTTATGAAATATAGAATAGAATAGAAATATACTCGGTGAAACAAGTCTTTTGGCTCCGCTTGCCTTGGATTCGGGGTAAATTGATCCTAGCAAGTGAGCCATTTGTAGATAAACAAAGTCACTGAATTATTTATGTGTGAGTCCTGATGAAATACCAGTGGAGTATTTCTATGTCAAAGGATATAAAGGACAATTCTATCGCTTTCAAAAACGCTTACTGCTGTTGCCTTTAACACTTAAATGAACAGTAGAAATGTATATACTATATTTACATAAATACTTATTAGTAGGGTAAAAAAAAGCTTTTAATAGGCTAGTTATTTTTCTACCTTAAATAACTGTTTCAATGACAAATTGAATGAGTTATGCTATTCGTGTAGCATTCAGCCACATTTCACCATATTTAGATTATGATAACAACCTGCTGCCTTAAAATATTCAAATGTATTCGAGAAATTATCATTATTTTGGCGTGTTAATTGCATTAATTATCACAGCGTAAATGATACAATTCGGAATAATTGTGATGTATTGCTATGCAATGCGTTACCACTGCAAACACAATTTGAAAACCACATTGTAGCCATAATTAGCTGACAATTATCACTCAAAGACTGCAACCAATGTAAATAATTTGCTGACAAATTATTTATAACTCCATCTCACCCTCTCTCATTTCTCTGCTGAAGGTTTCGCACCACATCCCCTGATCACTAAACGGCAAGAAGCGTGGGGCGCTATACTGGGAACAGCCGTGGCTGTGGCATTTGTGGGGCTGGTGGCCTGGATCATCCTCAAGAAGAAACAACAGAAGGGTTTCAGTCACAGGAAACTGGTTGAGGAGTTTCCGTCTGAGCCAGGTATGCTCGTTTTAATCAGGGTTGTCAGCCTGATAGCTGTCGAAAGACTCTCATATTTAATAAAACGTCTGCCAGCAGACTATGAAATTATGCTGAGAAATGTACTGCTGAGATAAAACCATGCTAAATATGCCTTTGCCAGTGCTTCATAATGAGTCACTATAACTCACTTATACGCTTGTATTTAAGGTAAAGTGGCTGCTGGAGAGTGCTGCAGTCTGCTTTACAAAAAAATTAAAAAAAGTTGGGATGCTGTGTAAAATGTAAAGCATCCCACGTTTGAACATGCCGACAAAAGACAGAGGCATTGCTCTCTGCATCTGCTTTCGCCTGCTTCACTCTCTCCCCCATTTATATACACACACATACACACAAGTGCATAACTAATCCTGTTTTAATAAGGCAACCTTCTCATAATAAGGTAACCTCACCATGCAAAATAGGATCGTGTACTGTGATAGTTTTCCCCCCTCTAAGTTCATGGCAAGAAAGCAACAGATTACAAACACTTTGTTGTCACAGTTCCCCTAAACGCCCTCATACATAACCTTTCTGTTAATCTCCAATTAAATTAATTAAAGTGCACACAGGTATGTGCATTAGCCTGGTGAATAGATGGGTACTTAGCCAGCAAACTACTGTAAGCTTAAAAATGTACCTGCATATTCCAGAGTCTCATTTGATCTGAAGTCATACACCCACTGCATACAATACTTTCTCCAACAGTTTAAGAGCAACAGGGTGGCAACTGAAACGAATGCACTCTTGACAAGCGTGTTGGCAACACCCAGCTTTACTAAAAGAAACTCCTCATGAAGCAACGGCAAATTTACATTTACAAAGTGAAAAGGAAGAAATTGCTATTACAGTTGCTCAGTGTTATGTAGAGCGCTTGGCAGTCCACCAGTAAAATGACAAGTCAATAGGACTGCCTACTTGCAGCCCAGTATGTAAATTATGCGTTTAATGCAAACAAGCCCACGAGCTTCATGCGCAGAAATTAATGATTTAAAAAAGCTTGTGAGAGGCTGGAAGTAGTATGACACTGTGGGGCTGTGTGTTTGTTTTTTTATAGCTGTTATGATTCAATAACCTTGTTAATACCGCTGCCCATGGCTTCAAAGCTACAGTCACAGTAATTTTCTGCATGCAGTGTCTCTATCTGTGTGCGCTAAGCTGTCATCAGTTGTACATGGGAACCAGAGACTCTCAGGTTAAAGGAGCATGGCTGACCTCGCAAAGACCTTGTTTTTCTTTTTCAGGATTTCTTTCACTGATAGAAATATCAAGTGCTCAAATGATCTCAGTGTTGTAGTTAATGTCGGTGTTGCTGCCTCCCGCAGGTAGCAGGCTGGTGACGAACTATCTCATTAAAGCAGTACAGTAGGTTAAACTAGCAAGCCAATGTTATGGATAAATGGTTAAAAGAGTTAAACATAACTGAATACTTATCTTAATCAAATTGCTCGAAGCAAATTCTAATATGAAAATAGTCTTACTTACGTAGTAAAAGAAAAAAGAAAAAAGTGACTAATTCAGAACAAGCAGACCTAAATCCATCATTTAGATTAGATGAAAATTTAAAATATAATTTAGGAATGACTTCTTTTATATAATCAAGTAAGCATTTTAAAATAACCACAGTTATATGCGCTGTTGATATATGAGATTAATCTTTAGAGCCTCTTGTCCACGTGCGAGTTGAGTAAGTTTCACCTTTAGCCCCAAATGTCGAATTAGCCTTGGCCTTGACAATGCACAATGCAGAGCACCTTCTCACCTTACATCCTCCTTCTGGACAAGCAAAACACCTCAAAAAACAACACAAGTAACATAAACCCAACATAACATTTTTTTTTTTTTAGGATCTATTACCTTTCCTTCTCGTGTTTTCCCTGTAGATCCTTAAAGGCTGGTGACATTATCTCTGTGATGCAGTTATTTTGTGTTTAAGTGGGACTTATGTCTTAGGTGTATCCACTTACCTTCAGTCTATCTTATTTATTAATCTGAGTCAGGTGTGGTGATTTTCTACGCGTCGTTCCATGCTACTTGTAGGTGAAGAGGAAAACAATTATTCAGCGGGGACAATAACAGCACATTCAGGAAAAGAGCTTTGTATTATTGATTTTTTTTTTTTTAAAGTTAGTTCAAAATGGGGTCTCAGTAAGAGAGCTCTTGCTCTTTGTTTCTAGGGGAACTACTGTGTAATGCTAGTGTGTAAATATATCAATACACTGTTGCTTTTTGTGTGCCTGGCTATCTCATGCTGGGAATAAGAGCATTACAACTGAAAAACCATAGTCAAAAACATAGAACTGGACCACTGACAGCAAATATTAGTCTTCCAACTAGACAAGGAAATTGGGCTACATTTGTTCCTTTTTGTTTTTTTTTGTTTTTTTGCAAAAGACAAACTGAATGCTACAAATGTTTAATATTGTTTAATTTCTAGTTCTTAGATTAGACAACAGTGAGCCCGTGGACTTGAAGTATGGGGCCTACTACAACCCAGCACTCCAAGGGGACACCATCCAAATGACCAACCTTCCAGGACGCCGCTGAAACTGCAAAATCTTGAACTCCCTTTCTAAAAAAGTCTGCCAGTTACGATTATTGGCATTCAACTTGCTGTCTAATGTGGATTTTTGTAAATAAGACAGTCTGAGAGTGGCACGTGTGGATGGGAATTACAAAGTGATTTATGTAGGTCTGTCAGCCCTAGATGATACTTATGTCAGATTATGTATTATGCTAATCAGATTTGCTATATTTAAATAGGAATCACTAAAGGCACTCCATCGGAAGTACACCGCAAAAGCCAAAATGAGCTTTTAGCCATTTGTGTGTGTTGCCAAAGGGAATCAAATGAAGTCTTTCCTAGTGAAGAATTTGCTTTGCAGTCAGGGAACAATGCTAAAAATCAAAGCTATAAGTTTTGGCCTTACTTTTTAAACATGTTTGTGCGACTAGTACCAACAAAATTCACTTAATGACAAGCAAAACAAAAACATTAGCATAAAAGCACATCAGCCTAACAGAGGAAAGCAGAATGAGGTTCCAGCTGATGCAAAGTGTTTGGAAGAAAAAAAAAAAACAGCACTGATGTCCTGCCGTCTAAATAGCAGATGACACAGCTGGTCTATTGAGGCCTTTGCAACAAAATTCAGAAGCCATGGTGAACAATAACATTATCCATATCAACAATCACATGCTGTTACAGCATAAGATAGGCAATAAGCAGTTAAATTCAAACTGCGCTTTTCAGATATTCCACAACTGGCAGTCACAGCCAGAGTCGGAGAATTGAACCGTCAAAGCCAAAGACTTGAGTTTGTTTTCTACACTAGCGACGGAGGTGGAGGGAGGCTGGGTGCTGCTTTGGTATTCATAGACTGAGATTTTGGTATTCAGGAAGGGAGCTGTGTATTTGGTCTTAGCACTACTCAGTAGCAACAACTATATCAACATAATATACTGCTTAAATCTTCTGACCTCCAGGTGTCCAAACAGAGATTTGAGTTTCTCATAGTGACTCTATGCATCTCGAAGAGGTAGATAGTGTTAACCTGCAGCATAACTACAGAAAATTTAGAAACAAGCTATTTTCATTATTATTATTTTTTTTGTTTGTTTTATTCTTCTTTAAGTTTGCTTTAGCATAAACACTGTTTCTTATTTGACTGTTTCACTATGGTTGGATAATAGGCAGAGATTAACTACACTCTGTGTGTATCTAATGCATTTGTACAATAAAATCTAACAATACTGCTCATTTCTACACTTTCTTGATCATATTAAAAACACACTTGTGTTTTTTTTTTTTTTTTTTTAAAGAAAATACACATATACTGTATACATGTTTCAGCTCTCTCAGTCCTTTTACTCATCATTACCTGAGTGACACCAGCACTCAATCAATACGCACCCTTATTATGATTGATGTACCTCAATGCCTTAATAGTCAACAACTATATATATATATATGCAGCAGGCATGTAAGGTCTACTTCCCGCCTCACTCTAATTTTACACATCAATCATTGCATGCAGCACTTTACCTGACTCAGAGAAGGAAGTTTTGCACTGCATCATTAAAGAATTACAGTAATCACTTCTGAAATAAGGCAACACAGATGGATTATGGGAGAATTCTGCATGGGTTACGACTACGTGTAAATTATATGGCTGACTTACTTAATAAACAACCTTCACAGTATGGTCTGTTGTGTGAGTTTGTACAATGCCTTCAAATGTGTGTAAAAAAAAACCCCCCATCTATCTATCTATCTATCTACTTTTTATAATAAAACAAGCATTTACATACACACACATAACATTCAGTATTAATAACGTTGGACAAACAGGGGCTTCTTTCTTTCGTCACAAAACTTGCTCAGCCTCTTTTAATTAACAGCAATATTTTAGGATGTGATTGTTTGGCAGGGTGCTCAAATCAATTAACTGAGGCTAAGTCCTTGATAAAGAATGTGTACATATTTCTTTGGGTGGTATTGGAAGGTTAATTTATACTTCCAGCTGAGCCAAATGAATTAGAATGAAATGAAATGATTGCTATCTAAATTGAGGCCATGTTACTTTTTATTGGCTAAACTGAAATTCTTTTTTTTTTCTCAAGTTAACTTGCAGGAAATGAGTTTAACCTACAAGCCAGGCCTGCTGTAATAACTCAAATCAGTGTCTCCTTATCAGATGAGCCTCTGTAACAGGTTAATTGTCAGTGGTGCATTATGCTAAAGTCCTGTTATTTTTATTTAGCACAGTCATCGACAACGGGGGCGGAAAGACAAAAATCAAAGCAGACATGTCTCGACCAAACACGAATATTTCTATCCTTCCCAGGAGAAAGAATTTGGTTGCTTCTTTTGTATTTTAAAAGGGCACCATATTTATTTACAGTGGCAAATGGACTGCATGCAAGGTGCTTGTCTTCTATCAGGAGCAATTTGTAGTTCGGCATCTTGTCCAAGGGCACTTCAGCGTTGATGAGAGGGGTTGGGTGATTGAACTACCCTGTGATTGGTGGACAATGCACTCTGCCACTTGGAGCCTTGAGCTGGGACATTTTAGTGTTTAATTCACTTCACTTCAATGTGCCTCATTAGCTCAACCCACAGATAGAACGCAATTACTTTACTCAGATACTGTATTGAAGTACAGTTTTGATGTACTATTATCAAGTATTTCTATGTTCTGATACTTTTTACTTCTACTCCACTATATTTTAAAAAGAGAATACTATATTTATTTTAACACCTTATTAATCTACTAAATCTAAACTATTATGAAAACTAAAGTTATTTTCCATTTGCAGTGTACAAAGATAATGATTTATTGCATCTCATTGTGCAATGTTTTTTTTCAGCATCACTTCAAGTACTTCAAAACAATGTTGATGCTACTTTTTTCTTCTAAGATTTTTTTTTTTAATGCAGGACTGCGTCTCAAGCCTTTTGCATACTCCATTGTAAAATTAGTACTTTTCAAAGTAGACATTGCTGGATCACTATGCAAAGCGTAATTGAATATGGATGCAAACTCTTTTGCAATGTAAGAACCAGCTTGTTAGAACACAAACTTGCCCAAATCTTTTCTAAGCTTATTCTCATTGTAGTATTTAATTATGATAGAATCTGCTAATTTCACACTACACCAATATATGCCACTTGGCCACAGAAACCCAACCATGAAGCTTCCAGCACACAGTTTTTATGACGTTATAATGCTACTGAGGTTACTGAGTCAGCAGAGTGTTGGCCACTTCCAAGCACTTTACATGGTTGGCCACTTCATGGCCAAGTAGCTGTGGTTCCTAAAGACTTCCACTTTACAGTAACACCACTTACAGCTGATCTTGGAACATCTTGGAGGGAAGAAATTTTACAAACTAACTTGTAATGGTGACAAGGGTATTACAGCACCGTGGTCAAATTCAGTGAGCTCTTTCTTTAAGAGCCCGTGTGACCCAGCGCTTTAGTCCATATAGTGTATTTCCAGCATCCACACAGGTCGATGCTGATATTGCAGTCAGGAAAACAAACAAGATCCGAGTCACTCAGTGTACCTTTGATCTAGCTTATTTAAAGTTGGCACAATCATTTTCTGTCTTCCTCTGTTTCTTTGATTTATCCAGTTACGCTCTGCTGACACTAAAAATTCTGCTTCTCACAAAAAAAAAATTTTTTTTGATGTGAACCCTATTAATTATTTACATTGGACACAATACAGTATTACTCCTATCTGTGATTTAAGAACTTCTTATTTTCATGTACTCCGTGTTGTGATTCAAATCGTGGGGTAACATAAAGAGTATACAACTGATCATGTGCCAACTTCACAAATGAACAGAAATGTTTAGACCAAAGTTGCCCAAGTCCAGGATTCAATAACACAAAATGTATTTAAGTAACATGAATATAATTGTTCTTTTTTTTTAAAAGTGTTGGGAAACAGGTGTAATAGTCTACCTGTCAACTCCCAGGTGGAATGCAAACTTGACACGGTGATGTTTCATCTTTTTGAATGTTCACCACTGAAAGTTAAAAGATGTAAAGGTGAACTAAGGTTAGTAAATTTTGATATCTTGAGACGCTTTCCAAGAGATGAATCATAAGATGACAAAAATATCCTGCTGTATAATTCAGTGGCCTTTTCAAAACATACCTGCTTTGTGACAGAAGCATAAACATGTTCCATCCTCACAACTCTACATCAAATTAGGAACTTGCTTCCATGTGAAATTACCACCAGTGACATTAAGCTTAGATGCGGTTTTCATAACTATATTCAGGAAGTGTGTTATTTAGTTTGAAAAGTGAGTCAGTTTACATTTCTCAGATTTCCTGACATAAAAAATAAGCAGGGTCTGAATTTTAGTTTTACTTTGAAGCTGTTTCTGGTCTGTTATTTTTTTCTTTACAATAAGCCACATAAAGTAGATCCAACATGTACCACACATCATGGTGAAAACGTGCCATTATTTGGAATAAAGCTTTAGCACTTCCAAACAGATCTCATATTCCCAGTTTTACTTAGTAACTTGGAAGAATGGTGAGGAGAGGTGGCATATGGAGGCTGATGTGCAGCTGTTGTTTCCGTCTAGGTTGCCAAACCTGGCACACGAATCCACAGAGATAAATCCTGGAGTAAGAAGGAACAGCTTAAACTCTAGTTTGACAAAATATTCAAACACCTGAAGCTACAGTACCTGCCACTCTTGGGGGAATACGGCTCTCTTCATTTGGTGAATCTATAAGATTTATTTCTTAAATATAATAAAATAAATGATTAGTCTTAGTATAGTTAATATAATTAAGTTATTGAAATAAATGATGGAAATGTGTGTTTCCAGCTTCAGTCTTGTTCATTGCACATACGGTCATGTTGTACTATTTATAATTCATTTTTTTCCTCATTTATTTTCCTCAAGCTTTATGCATTAGGCATTAACACATCAGTCTAACACTTCTAAAAACATTCTGGAAGAGCTTAAAAAAAAGCATTCTACTCAAAAGCTGACAATGTGAAGTTCAGCATGCAAAATCACCACAATGCTTTCTCATCTTTCGTCTTTGGGGCTGTGTTTTTAAATGATGCAAATCAAAAAGGTTTGTGACCCTGCTCATCAAAAGCCTTCTCCATATGCATTTCTAAACTGCTTCCTTCTACGTTCGAACCACCTGCACTCATGCAGTTTGCTGAATCTTCTCCACTGCGTCAAAACACAGACCAAAACACCAACCTTTCGATTTGAATTTTATTTGGGAAAAGAGGACAAACTTGTAAGGAGACAGACCTGGTAGAGTGGGTGGTAAGCAAAGATTATGTTGGTGTGGCCAAAAAAGTCCTTTTTTCAATCCTTGTGCCAAATCCTCCCACAGATGCCTCAGGTTCAGATGTTGTAGGAAAACTCGGCACTGACGGTGTAAGCCTGGCGTATCAATGGGAATATTTTAGTTTGTGATGCTGTGGGGCTGAAGCAAAATGTATGAGCTGAAAGTAGCATCCATCAAAAAAAAAACTAAGAAAAAATTGAAAATTGAGTTATTTTTAATGTGTGGTTACTGGCATGTTCTCTGCCTCTCGTTCAGCTTGTCAGGGTCACGGACCCCTGAGGTCAAATGTACAGTCCTTAACTAAGTAAATAAAAATGAACAAGCAAACAGATGCAAAACAACACAAAAAAAGACAAAGCCAAAACAGACACAGAGGATGCTACTGAGGGGTAGATTACGAATGAAGTCCAACACAGTCAGGCTTTCTTTGTGTTAGCTGGCTCAACAAAACCTAAAACCCTAGTTGGATATAAGGGGTATCACAACGGTGGCTGCTAACTTTCTCAGTTAAGCCAGGCCTTCTGCTCACATGAAAATGGGCATTTTGCAGGTCATATGACTTTTTCTTCCACACAAAATGATTCCTATGAGCGCCGCCTACTCCAACCAGAGACATTATCAGATGATGATAAAATGGTGAGTGAAGTTCTTTAAAGAACATTAAAAAAAAATATACCAGTAAAATGCAACATTATTGCAAATAAGACAAAAGATTAATGCTGCAGAAAATCGTTAATCTTGGGCTTTATCGCATAGAGCGGTAAAATAAACATTTTAATTCCAGTTAATTATTTTACTGCTGATTGGGTTTCTCAGCGCTGCTGTTTATTTCTAAGGTACAGCTGCACATTAGGAACTTTAAACTGGATCCATTTAGATGTTAGACGTTACAGTCTTGTAGCCTAATAAAGGAGACGCGAGGATAGATTTAGTTTGTCAATAGATCAAAGTGAAATTAATTTCTTTGATTAAACAGGTATCCTTGGTGTGTGTTGTGTTCTCGTAGCTGCGATTCCAGCAGTGTAAAAGAGACTTAGCAGCAGATTAGAATCATGCACAGCATTTATACATTCCCGTGACAATGTGACGCTACATTCAGTGGTTTTAGTGAAGTACGGCTTAACAACTTAATTCAATTCAATTCAATTCAATTTTATTTATATAGCGCCAAATCACAACAAACTGTCGCCTCAAGGTGCTTTGTATTGTGGGTAAAGACCCTACAATAATACAGAGAAAACCCAACAGTCAAAATGGCCCCCTATGAGCAGCACTTGGCAACAGTGGAAAGGAAAAACTCCCTTTTAACAGGAAGAAACCTCCAGCAGAACCAGGCTCAGGGAGGGGCAGTCATCTGCCGCGACCGGTTGGGCTGAGGGGAGAGAAAGACATGCTGTGGAAGAGAGCCAGAGATTAATATCAATTAATGATTAAATGCAGAGTGGAGTATAAACAAAGTAAATAAGGTGAATGAGAAACAGTGCATTATGTGAACCCCCCAGCAGACTAGGCCTATAGCAGCATAACTAAGGGATGGTTCAGGGTCACCTGATCCAGCCCTAACTATAAGCTTTATCATAAAGGAAAGTTTTAAGCCTAATCTTAAAAATAGAGAGGGTGTCTGTCTCCCGAATCCAAGCTGGAAGCTGGTTCCACAGAAGAGGCGCCTGAAAGCTGAAGGCTCTGCCTCCCATTCTACTCTTAAGTATCCTAGGAACCACAAGTAAGCCAGCAGTCTGAGAGCGAAGTGCTCTGTTGGGGTGATATGGTACTATGAGGTCTTTGAGATAAGATGGTACCTGATTATTCAAGACCTTGTATGTGAGGAGAAGAATTTTAAATTCTATTCTAGATTTAACAGGGAGCCAATATGGGAGAAATATGCTCTCTCTTTCTAGTCCCTGTCAGTACTCTAGCTGCAGCATTTTGGATCAGCTGAAGGCTTTTCAGGGAGCTTTTAGGACAGCCTGATAATAATGAATTACAATAGTCCACCCTAGAAGTAATAAATGCATGAATTAGCTTTTCAGCATCACTCTGAGAAAGGATGTTTCTAATTTTAGAAATATTGCGCAAATGCAAAAAAGCGGTCCTGCATATTTGTTTAATATGTGCATTGAAGGACATATCCTGGTCAAAAATGACTCCAAGATTTCTCACAGTGTTACTGGAGGCCAAAGTAATGCCATCCAGTGTAAGTATCTGGTTTGACACCATGTTTCTAAGATTTGTGGGGCCGAGAACAAGAATTTCAGTTTTATCTGAATTTAGAAGCAGGAAATTAGAGGTCATCAAGGCCTTAATATCTTTAAGACATTCCTGCAGTTTAACTAATTGATGTGTGTCATCTGGCTTCATTGATAGGTAAAGCTGAGTATCATCTGCATAACAATGAAAATTGATGCAGTGCTTTCTAATAATACTGCCTAAGGGAAGCATGCATAGTGTAAATACAATTGGTCCTAGCACAGAACCCTGTGGAACTCCATAATTAACCTCACTGTCTGAAGAAGACTCCCCATTTACATGAACAAATTGGAGTCTATGAGATAAATATGATTCAAACCACTGCAGTGCAGTACCTTTAATACCTATAGCAAGCTCTAATCTCTGTAATAAAATGTTATGGTCAACAGTATCAAAAGCTGCACTGAGGTCCAACAGGACAAGAACAGAGATGAGTCCACTGTCAGAGGCTCTAAGAAGATCATTGGTAACCTTCACTAATGCTGTTTCTGTACTGTGATGAATTCTGAAACCTGACTGAAACTCTTCAAATAAACCGTTCCTCTGCAGATGATCAGTTAGCTGTTTTACAACTACTCTTTCAAGAATCTTTGAGAGAAAAGGAAGGTTGGAGATTGGCCTATAATTAGCTAAGACAGCTGGGTCAAGTGATGGCTTTTTAAGCAGAGGTTTAATTACAGCCACCTTGAAGGTCTGTGGTACATAGCCAACTAATAAAGACAGATTGATCATTTTTAAGATTGAAGCATCAATAATTGGAAAGACTTCTTTGAACAGTCTAGTAGGAATGGGATCTAACAAACATGTTGCTGGTTTGGAGGAAGTAACTATTGAAGTTAACTCAGAAAGATCAACTGGAGCAAAAGAGTCTAAACAAATACCAGCAGTGCTGAAAGCAGCCGAACATGAAGAATAATCTTTGAGATGGTTATGAATAATTTTTTCTCTAATGTCTAAAATTTTATTTGTAAAGAAATCTTACACATATAAAATGTCCTCACCCAGCAGAGAATCTATATTGCACTTAGAGCATGCTATGAATAACAGAATCAGTGAAAACGTGGTGCTTTCAGCCAATTTTAAAATGAAAACTCTGAACTTTACCTGCTCCCGACCAGGTTATGTGGTCAGCACAAGTTACCATGCTGATTTAGCCAGGTTAAATACAGACACTTTTGCAGCACAAAAAACTCTGACTTTAAGCTCAGTGTAGCTCGTTACACGCCTGTGACCACAGCTCAACATTGCAGACTCCTCTAAAGACTGATGTCCGAGTTACAGACTTACAGATTATAGCTCTCATCTGCAAAAATGTCAAAAAAATGCTCACCCTGAACTTTTTCTTAACAATGGGTGAAAGCAACACATATTTACACTCCTTAAGTCATTCTAACTATGATTTAGCATATTCAAATTATTATTATCATTTTGTCTGTGTACTCCTTTATACAAATGATATGCAAGTTTTTATTTCAGTGAGCTTTAGCCTCTTAGAGATGCGTGTGTGTTTAACACACAAATAAACAATAAAACAATAAAAGAAAAAATACTATGGCCCTGTACTGTGATACCCAGGATATCTTTCTGTTATCTGGATTCAGTAAGCCCCATTGGCAATCAAGATAACCAGTCACATGAAACTGATAATTAGTTAACCCAGGGTTTCCCGATTTAGGTACAAGTGCATTCACATGAAAGAATTACTGATAAGTGTACTGGCAGCAGAGCGGCTTTCAAAGACAGATGAAACTTTACTGAAACTTTACTATGGGAAAAAATATGAAAAATATGAAGAAGTTAAACAGAATACAGACTGAAAGTAATGCAGCCGCTGCAGACAAAGCAGTGGTGTGTGTGTGTGAGTGAGTGTATGTGTGAGAGAGAGAGAGAGGAAAAGCAGTGTAGAGTAATATAGTATTAGAAAAGAGCTGCTATATTAAAGTTTAGCCGATTTGAAGCCAAAATAGAAAGCCAGCAACAATGCAGACTGTGTGAGTTAACAAACGTATCAGTATCACAGCTCTATCATTAAGACATCTGATGGATTATTATCGAGCATTTCATTAAATTGATGTTTAAAGGACAGTTTTAGTTTTTATTCTCTCAGCTGTAGCCTCAGTGGTGTTTAGCAGTCTAAGAGTAAAGAATAAATATAAAAGCAGAATTCAGACGTTGGCTTAGTCTACGTGTGAATTTGATATATGGTCAGCAGTATACTGTAGGTTTCCTGTTTTAGGATCATACTGTATGTTGATGCTTGTAGGACAAAAACGTTGTACAATTGTTTGCATCCAACAGGAGGAAAAAAAAAAATCAAGGAATAAAGTTGCATCTAAAAATCTGAATTTAATACTGATGCTCATCAGGGACACTATTAAAAAACTTTAGAGCCTATCATCTATACACAGAGGTCAGAAGGATCTTCCATTAATGGTGATGCTATTGTCCAGATAATTGATTGGTCAGCAGATGGTGATTTCATCGCTGATCTCTAATCTGGAGCATAACCTGCTGCAGAGCAGGTAAGGTTTGCAGCATAAGTTACCGAGGTGATGTACCCAGGTAAGAAGTTAACCACCCTTGTAGTACAAAAAAACCCAAATCCTGATGTTACGGACAACTGCTGATGATAAAAAGGTGAGTTTGATATATAAACTGCAGTTATTATGGAAAATATTTGATTAGGAGTTAAAGACAAAAATTCTTTCTATTTGTGCCATCTGTGTTTAAGGCAAGTCCATGGGGAATTAGTATAATATTCTCAAAGGTATGTTACAACAACATACTGTATGCATGTGTGTGTGTGTGAAAATATTGTTTTGCATTTTAAAGGCACACCTACACCTCAGACTGTTGTGATATGAAAGAGATTCCTGGGGTGTATATGAAAGCTAACTCAACAGCTTATGACACACAGAGAGAAATGAGGCCAAACAGCAGGTTAACATTCAGCCTCTGTCGCTGTCTTCCTGCACAGGTCGGTTGCTCTCTGTAGCTTATACATTACCCATGTGTCTAACAGGGCATTGTCTGTCAGTGATCTTTCCACACTGGTCGCTGCTGCTGTTGGGTCACTGGAGGGGATCGGAAAGGTCAGCATCTGCCTTTAAACAAATACGAAAGGTTTCCAAATATACAGATGAAGCAGGGGAGTGATATTTGCCTAGACGGGCAATGAATATTGAGGGGCACCGAGAAAAACAAGAAGGATTTTTATTTCACTTATGCAAACTAAGATGCCTGGGAACGGTTGGAACAGCACAGTGGTATTCAAAGCCAATGCATTTTTTGGACAACATTCAGGCACTGCCGCTAGGTACAGAAACGTTTGACTTTCACTTAGCCTTCACTTCACTGAGGCTTACTGACATTAAACTTACATTTCCTGATGGTACGCAAATATACAAAAATAACCAGCGAGTGTAGAGACAGTATGTTTCCTCCTGTGAATGCAGGATTAAAACTGCAGTTGAGTCGCGGATAAACATCGAGGGTGAAGGAATAACTAGCAGCTCACTGCAACTGCTCATGAGGGAACTAATTCATTCAATTCAGGTGCAAAATTCCTTTCCTCGTGGAAATTTCTGCTACTGCCACTAATGAACACATAATGGTTGTAAATAAGAACAAAAGGACAGTCAATAATGTTAAAAAAACAGAGAGGAATTGCTGATTTTCATTGACAGCTTCCACACATGGGTTTAGATCAGCTAGAATAAGAGAGGTGGACAATATAATACAACAAAGTGACAAAGTATGTCTGTACAGAAATGTAGTTTTTTCTTGATTTGTTCCAAATTACTGTTGAAAAAATAGCAGTAGCTAAAATAGCAGGAGGAATTACAGTTGTTCTTAGAAAAACAGTGGGTAGAGACCAGACAAGTTTGGACCAATTTGGCTAAGGGGTTGGAATAGGGCTGACACCTCCAGACTGGGAAAATATTGACAGCAAACTCAAAATAAATAGACTTTGGGCATGGAAAGGCTTTCCCTGTGAAGGAGTATTATGTGCTGCAGAGAAACCCTGATGGAGGCTGCAAGGCTGACCCCCCCCCTCTCTTAACATCCAAGACTGAGCAAACTATGAACCAGTAGCCATATGTGGCACACCCAAAATGTGGGGCCACTTAGCAAAAAACAATCACTGCCTGTCATTTGGAAGCAAAGTTCCATCTGTACAGTTTGTTTGTTTGGCTATGAGATCGTAGTTGTAGTACTTACGAGTAACAGTTTGATTTGCCTCAGACAGCTGGGTCAGGCTCTGCAGGCTATGGTGTAGTAATGTTGTGTTATTAAGGGCCTCAGGACCTTAAAACCCTGAGTCTTGTCTTGCAGGAAGGTTGCTGCTAGTTTATGTGCTTTACACTGTACTCAAGTACCCTCTACAGTTTAATAGAAAACAGGTTTTAATGTGAAGACGTTTTAGTGCCTTAAATACAGTTGAGTTTCAAAGAGTACAAAGCTGTTTACTTGAATGTTTATTGATTTGTGGCTCTAAAAGAACATATGTTGCACATGTTATACAGAAATATGTTTTATGCTAATAATGTGTGTTTAATTTGCTTAATTTCAATATCCAGTACAGGTGGAATGAGGAAGAGGGGAAGGAATGGTAAGTGACCAACAGAGTCATGTAACTGACTTTTTGTTGACCCATCCCCAAGTTTATTTCAATAGAACAAAATTACAGTTACCTCAAAGCACTTTACACTGTAAGATAAAGTCCCTACAATATTAGAGAGAAAACCCAAAATGAGACAGTCCCCTACGAGCAAGCACTAGGCGATGGTGGGAAGGAAAAATGGCCATTCAACAGGAAGAAACCTTCAGGAGAACCAGGCTCACGGAGGGGCAGCCATCTGCTGCGACCGGCGAGATGTAAGGGGCACTGATGTACAGTATGCAAAGGTAAAAATGTATGGCATATTCCCAAGGTTCAACTCTAAAAGAATTTTTAAGAACCTTTGATCCACCTGTACATGAACCTAAAACAACCAGATAATGGGAGCAAGCCCTGGAAAGGTGTAGTTGCAAAGATATGAAAGAACCCACTGGCTGCTCTACAGGAAGAAAGAAAGTGCCAGCCAACGTTTGCATTAAAAGGTAATAAGTAATAATTGTGCTTCCAATCCACTTAGAAGCTGTAAGGCCCCATAATCATAACATTTAGTAACCAAAGATTATGTAATATCAAGCTGTGCTTAAAAAATGGTGGTATTGGAGAATGTTTCTTGCTTCTAGGCTGTTAGTGCATCATTACATTAGTTTTACCTGCTTTCAGAAAAAGCTTAGGTCACAATTCACAGAATGGAATTTTAATGGGGTCACAGGCTAGGAGGCAAGGAGGCTTCAGCAGGGACTAGTTGTAGGAGATGAGCTGGTGTGGACTGAATCACCGCAGATACAAGATCTTGACACGATGTGCTTTGTTCAAGCGCTTTATGAAAGATGCTAATCAAATTTTTATAACCCAGCTTTCTGAACACAGTCCTCATTAGGACGTAGCATTTTTTTAAATAGCAGAATCAAAGACCGTGCAAGGCACTGAATAAACTGAAGAAAATGTTCAGATTTTCAAATCCCACCTTTAAAAATCAGCAGAAAGCAAGATAAAGTGACCAGTTTCAATGTTTTTGCATTTCTTTTTACTTTAGGTTCTCAACAAATAGAAGCTAAACCCTGCCTTGAAGTTTACTTTGGAAATTAGTGATGAACGCAGGAAGTCACTCTGCCTAGATCAGCACAACGCAAGATATTGTACTTAGAATTTATTTCCCTAAAAAGAGTAATTTGGCATATGTCACCATACTCTCTGTTATAATAAATAAGAGCAGACATGGATCATTGTTTTTATGTCCCTTTGGAATTGGTCTTGACAGAAAGACAGCTAAAAAAAAGAGGGATATTATATATATGCCAGACTACATGATCTGTATAATGAGCCTAATGATACTCAGGATTTGTTTGCTTATTATTTTGCCATATCTTCTTTACATGCAATATTAGTGTAGTTTTCAAATGTAGTGCCCACATGGTCAAAGTGGATGATAAGAATAAAGCTTACCCATAAAATGAAAGTTAGCTCATATGGTTTCCCTGCAGTCTCCTCTTGTGCTTTTTAGAATATCTTTAAAAATGGCAAATTATAGTCTTCTGAACAGCTTGTGCATCATAATCCAAGGTTTTTTTTTTTTTGCAGGCAGATGTTTGCACTGTGGACCTAAATGTCCAATATTTGCATCATTATTGCTTGGATTTTCCTCAATAAAGATCTTTAACTCGACTGCCAACAACAATCTGGAAGAAATCGTAGGATTGTTTACGGAAGATTATATCAGGGAGGCTTGAGAAAACAGGTGGTAATATGACGTAAAAACGGCACACTGTGGTGGCTCATCATGATGGCTCTATGTACTTTTAATAAGAAGAAAGACAGAAAACAAATAATGCGCTCATAGTCACACAGGATTTTAACCCAGTTCTCACTGATGAGCGGCCTCTGCCTGAGCCATTGCACCACGATACTTTACTGCCCCAACTGATTTTTTTTTCTCACTTTTTAATTTTATTTTATAGTATTTTCCTGTTCTAGTCTGAAATTTAGCAAATCTAACCCATGATGGGCCAGAGAGGCCAGAGAATCTAGATTCCTCTCAAACCACTTGATTATCCTTTTTTGACCAATAATCTTGCCTATACCCCAGCTTTAATGAGAGGAATACTTAGTCCTTGTTTCATTGATCTAAATAGATCTAAAATTTGTGATTTTTTATACTGGTTTATGGAAAAACATACATTTAATGCACGTACACAAAATAACCTCTTTGCCTTGGTGTCTATTACTGGACATTTACTTTGCAGGAGAGAAAACTATGCATAATATTAAAGGTATCGTGATATGTGGAGTCAGTATGTCTGCAAGTGAACTGCTAATGAACAAAGACGACTGAATTAATTCAGCATTTAATTGGATGGATTTTAAGGCAGCGTATTCACAGGCAGAGCGGTCACAGGTCGACAGCAGCAGCTCGGTGTATTTAAATTGGGGCAAACCTGCTGTTTTGGAGGCATTCCAGCTCAAATGCTGCAAAACGGGCAGATTAGAGAAAGTAATTCTACAGTGAGGAGAGCCAATCAAGACTAATTCTTGTCCAGCTTTTTGAGTTAATCTCAAATTGACTGTAAAAAGTGCATTTCGAAAATGTAAACATTAAATTTTCTTTTTAGCACTTTACAGCACATTAAAGGAAAAGCAGCTACAGAATAAACCTGAAAGGGAAATACATCTCATTCTATGGATAAATTAAAAAATAGATGAATAATTATCATTCACCATATTTAAATTGTTGTATGCAATCAGCCTTTCTGCAAGGATATGACTGCAGATAACCATATTTTCTTACAGTCTCAGATATGAGAAAATGTACAGTCCTTTTATTTAGATGTAACACCTGTCTGTGTTATTTATTTAAGAAACATGATTTATTATTATTAGTAAGTATTAATCCCCCATTCTCCTAAAGAACTAATCAGTAACTTTAGATTTAAAACATATTTTTAACCTCAAAACCCAACAGCCGATAAATAAAATAAAACAAGACATTACTAATTTCACCATTTGATTGAACTTATTGGGATAACTGTTAGATTCATAAAGCAGAGGATAATTGAAGTGCATATGACATTTTAGCATTAGATCTAAAGTATATACGGTTATTATAAAATGGTGAGCAATAATAGGAACTTTAACAAAGAGAAGATAACTGAACATGAATACAGGGCTTTGATCCATTAGAACCTCTGGCAATTTCTCACAGAGAAGAATGTAAAAAAGACAAGTGGATGCCATGACATATATGTTTCCACATTAGCAGTCAGGTGCTGCTAATCAAATGCACTGGACTAACTGATCATCAGCCAGTGTGAGCACCTCTATAAAAGCAGAAGTCTTGGCAGTTTGCTGGTCTGGAGCATTCAGGTGTGCGTTAACACAATGCCACAATCTTTCCACGAGTGGATGTCTCAGCAAATTCACTCCAAGGTCAGACCGTGCGATGCTCAGTGAAACAGCAAAAAAAAAAAAACAAAAAAAAAACAAGAGTCTCAGGCCTCAGTTAACATGTTAAATGTGAAAGTTCATGACAGCACCATTAGAAAAAGGCTGAACAGGCATGGCTTGTTTGGAAGGGTTGCCAGGAGAAAGCCTCTTCTCTCTAAAAAGAACATGGCAGCGTGGCTTAGTATTGCAAAGTCACGTCTGAACAAACCGCAAGACTTCTGGAACAATGACCTTTGGACAGACGAGATTAAAGTGGAGATGTGTGGCTATAATCCACAGCACCGTGATTAGAGAAAATTGAACATAGCATATCAGCACAAACACCTCATACCAACTGTCAAGCACAGTGGTGGAGCGTAACGAAGGTGTCCAAGTCCTGTTTTGCAGCCACATGACCTGGACAGCTTGCAGTCAGTGAGTCAACCATGAACTCCTATGAACACCAAAGATTTCTAGTCAAATTTGAGGCTTTCTGTTGGCATCTAAAGCTTGGCTGAAGTTAGACAGAACAGGACAATGACACCAAGCATGGCAGCAAATCTACAACAGAATGGCTAAAAAAGAGAAGAATCAAGGTGTAGCAACGGCCCAAACCTCAACCGGATTGAAATGATGAACTTAAGAGAGCTGTACATGAACACATGCCTGCAAACCTTATTGAACTAAAGCAACGCTGTAAAGACGAGTGGGTCAAAATTCCTCCACAACAATGTGAGAGACTGATAAAAGCATACAAAAAAACTATTGCTTAACTTGAAAGAAGATTCTTGCACTTGGTTTTTCACAGGACTGAATACAGTCATGTGAAAACTTTCTTTGAACATCACCATGTTAATCAAGCTTGCTTGCATTAGTTAACTTACATAAGGCAAAACTCCCGACCATATGGCAATGGTGATGACCAAAATGCTAAAATCAAGGCTCGAATTTTTACATGCGCTTGCATCCACATGGCCACAAGAAGCCACTTAAACAGCACTCATTTTAACACTGTTCAAAAATCAACCGCTTTTGTTGTTTTTCTATGGAGGTCGGGCTTCTTTTTTATTTACTTATTTTTCTGTCAAAATCTGTTGATAAATGCACATTTCTGAAGACACATCACTGAGCCCAAATACATTTTAAACAGGAGATAAAAGCAACCCTCCTTGTTACAAATGGGGTGCAAGACAGAGACTGCAGGCATCCCCCTGCCGCTGAAAATGTGTTGAACCAACTAATTTGCACCTTGAAATGAATCACTGTAAGTTCACTTGTGAGATTGTAGCTCTTCATTGTGTTGACTTGCTGCTGGCTCTGTGCTTATGCATTTTTCTTCTTTTATGCTTGGTCCTCCTGACAATGTTTGTGGGTTTGGCAGATAAGCAGCCTGCAGAATACAGAATAAAGCAACAGATGCTTTGTGCCACTCAAAGTACCTCTTCAACAGTAAAATGTTATTTCTCTGCTTCACCCTCTACTCTAGCCCTCCCAGCATAGATCATACACATGTAGACACACACACACACACACACACACACACACACACACACACACACACACACACACACACACACACACACACACACACACACACACACACACAAACACAAACAGGCTGACAGAAGATCTGAGGCATGAGAACTGCAAGGCTAGCAAAAAAAAAAAAGGCGCCCCCAGTCCTCTTCATCTTCAAGTAGTCTCCTCAGCAGCACAGCTGAATCTGAGCCACTATCATTTTATTTTAGTTTTTTTTTTTTATCTTTTAACAAACTTTAAACATAGTATTCTTCTTTGCAAAACAATCTAAAGTGGATTCACATTAATGACCAATGAGCAAAGTCACGCTTTGTTTTAGGTGAAATCGCAATCAAGTTTTTATTCGGAGCGATAGATCCTGATAGTCTGAGGAGATTTCTATGGTTTCTCGAACATAATCCCCAATTTTTCAGTATTTTTCATGGAACATTATTAGATCCTGTTAATATATTCAGATTGTATGTTCAGAATGAGTGACCAAATACATTTATCCTGAAGCCTGATGGAAACCAATACAGGGACGTGCCTTTGCTGTATTTCCATTATGCCATGCAGCTTTAAAGTTCAACATTTCTCAAGGGGTGGCCGGGTCAGATTTGCACCAAAGCAAATTTCTTTGCAAAGTAGAACCATATCTTTGAATTTGCCCTAATCAACTGTGATGCACAGAAGGCGCATACCTCAGCATCCCGCTGAACAGCTCAATGAAAAATGCGGCAACGTATCGTACAGAGTGAACTCATTGGGGAGAATGTAGAGCAAAAGTAATCAATTATCATGCCTCCTTCCACATTCCCATTGCAGGGGCCCCTTGATTATTTAAGGGAATTAGCTATCGATCAGCTAAGTGAGTCAGCGGGAAAGCCACCAGCCGTCTAGGCGGTCAGCAACAATGCTGGTGATTACACCCCTCCACTACTCTTCAGACAGCTGAAACAGAGAGAGGCTGGTTAGGCACTTGCCACTTCCCACTTGGCATCTGACTTTAGACGGCTGGGGAGGGATGTAGAAATTAACAGGTACTAATTATGTATGGGAGTCAGGCTAGCTCAAATCAAGGTCAACAAATGTTAAGGAGGTATGGAAATCTCAAACCATATGCCAGACTGCTGCAGTGAAGTGTATGCTGAGCTGAGTCTCCGCATGCTCCCAGTTCATTATCACCATTATCATGCAGGATGTCTACATTCACGCCAGAGCAGCCAGCCATGGAGTTTAGTCATTAAAAGAATACATTGTGCTTTACACAAGTGTTGTTGCTGAACAATTTGCAACAATGGCTTCATGCAAAGAGCCATTTGTCCTCAGAAGATCCCATTATGTGTCCAGCGGAGCTGTTGCCAGTGTGAGCCTTCTGGGAAAAGACACAGCATCTCTGATTTGATGGTGTTTACTTGTGGGTATAAAAATTCACCCTTTAAAAAAAAAAAAGAGAGAGAATAAAATTGCTACAAAGGCAGGGAAGATGAAATAGAAACTTCGTAAAAACAATATGTGGAGAAGACCATATTAGTGACTGATATTTTTGGGAACTTCACTAATCATAAAGTACACAATGCTGTGCCTAAGTAGGCCATGTACAAAAAAGTTATTTTAATGCAAATAACTTTCAAATGACACACTTTCCTGACTACCACAAACATTTTTTTGAGCTTTAATTAGTCGTGCTGTGGAACTTTTTGACATTGAGGATTCGGCGCTTTCAGCTCTAATGCGATTTCACTAAAAAAAAAAAAAAAAAAAAAAAAATCATGGTCAAAACAGCATCAATCAGCCTTTTTTCACTTTGACGCTACACCAAACGAATACATATAATCAAAGCACAGCGTTGATTATGTGCAAGCGACTGAGAATAAATACCAACTTTTGAAGCATTATGGACCTTTCTAACTTTATTAATTTGTTGCTTTAGTTTAAAATACATTTTCAACCCAGAGAGAGGGATGGCAAAATTTTTTTTTTTTTCATCCTTGTGAAGTGAGAGCTTCTGGAAGCTGAAGGTCACATACTGGCTAATTATCTAGTCATCAGCATGACAGTAAGTTAATTCAGGGGAATATATCTACTATGTGGATACCATTAGTCTGGTTCCTCATATGCCACCATCCTACAGCACAACTCTTTTGTGGGGAAGCTTACAGTCTGGCAGATAGGTTCATAAAGAATTAGTGTACACAGCTAATTTAGTTTCCTAAGTTTTCCTTCAAAGGTCAGCACTTCTAAGTCGGTTTTCTGTAGAGCCAAAGCATGGATTTGTATGTCAAAAATTAACACATTTCAACTGAGTGAATGAACTGATACTGGCATTTCCAACAAAAAGAAGTGATTTTTGTCCCATATTTCACTAGTTGAAATAATGGAATAAGGGGTCCATAGATCCCATCTCCTGATTCTTTTCTCAAGAATTGGCTGAGACCAAACCAGAAGGTTAAAGAATAAATAATAGTAATTTTGCATTTCTCAGTTAAAAGACAAAACACAGATTAATCATTTCTACATGTATGAAAATGGAAAGGAGCAATATCCTCAAAGTCAGCACAACAACCGAGCAGAAGCTGTCTATTCCTACAGAACTTGATTTGCACAGCTTTCACTGTGGCTCAAAATGCTTTGTGATTGTTTTACTGATACTTCCAAGCAGAAATGCCTGAGACAAGCAGCATCGTGCCACCATTTATCATGTGAATGCTGAAAGCTGGTGCTGTGTGGGGAATGATTGTACACACGACAGTCTGAGCTGATTGCAAAGCAGCCACCGCAGCAATTGCTGACACCGTGAGATGAGCATGATGGCTCCTAGAGTGGCCACACATCACCAGCGGTGGGGATTTCACATGAGCTGTTGCAGGTAATTAATGTTTGATTGTTTTATTTTGAAAATCACACTGTCGTATCCAGGCGGCAGAGCTCAGTTTGGTTTCTGCTAAAGTCAATTCCTTTAAAACACTCTGCCCTGCATGTGGTGAAATAAAGACACACTTTGAGGGGCTCTTGTGGTTTTAGGTGACACATAGTTAACAGTTAGTGCTCATGCCTCCATTGATAATTGATGTCTTGCATTATTAGCTCCTTTCAGTGCCAATCGGAGATCCTCTGTGTCACTGTGCGTCTCTAGGTCCCAGTGCTCCTGCGGTGCATATCATGCTATAACTGAGGTGAAAAGCTGATTAAAATCTGCCACAGCCTAATGCACCGAGGACTATGAAAGTTATTTGGGGCCTGCAATGCAGAGGTTGATAGTCTTTTGCCAGTTTCTTGCTACTCTTTCTTCTCACTCTGTTCAGGTAATAAAACGAAGAGACAGAGAAATGTCTTTCATGGACTTAAAAGTGGGAACTTTGGTGCTATTCTGGTGCAAAGACAGGTATATCTGGAGACACAGGCAAAGACCAAAGCCATTTTTCTTTAGACAGGATGTGATTACATGCTGCATTACAATGCAGCTCATTACTGCTATGGCGAATTAATTACATGCCTCTCAGCTGAACTAAATTAAAACCTGGTTGGCTGTGATACTCAACAGGAAGACTGATAAACAAGGCTATATTTGATCACTGACTGTGTAAAAACGAAAGGCTTGTGGAAGCTAAAGGGATCAATAGAAACCAACAATAAAGCGCATTTGGTATACATGTTTTGAGAAAGTTGTTGCCAATAATAATAATAATATTATAATAATACTTAATGTAGCCCCTCACTTTTTACAAAGTCTGAAACAAGTCATTGTAGCTCCTTTTCCTCTCACTGAGCAATTTTCTTCTAACTTGCAGCTCTGTGGAAACAAAATATTTAAATAGCAGGTGGGAGGGGCTGCTAGATCTGTATTGCAGGATGCAGGATGTTGAAAATAAAATAAAATTAAACAAAATTAAATAAAATTAAAAAGCATACACCCACTTCAACTCATCTATGTCTTAAAACTCTAAAACCTACAATCTCTTGACTCATTTTTTTTGGTTTGACTTAAAGCAGTCTTAAGTCATTTTAGGAAAGCTGGCAACTCAGACCCTAAAAACTGAGCAACATTAGTATTCATTTGGAGTCATATTTGTAAACAACTGAATGATGTTAAGCTAAGTATTTATTGACCTTTTATCTCTGCTCCGATCTCAGATATTGTATCTGTGATCTTAGCTGCTAGTTTCTAATTTTGCATGTTTGCCGTCGGTTCATTTGTATAACGCTGTGTAACATGCAGCCCTTTCTCACTGTTATCCCACATCTTTGCAGGAATGTGAGATCATCAGTAAATTTTGAGCCAAATCTCTAAATGATGGAAGAAAAAAAAAAATTTTCTTGCATAAGAAAGATAAATTAAAAGTAACTGCAAATGAATAGATATCTGTTATAATGGTGTAACTCTTTTAAACATCATATGTCAAGTAAATGTCACATCTTTCTAAAGCCAATTCGGTCTTCAGTTTGTTTGGCTCTTCATCTGCTAAATTCTAAAGTAAGTTCAATAAAGCTTTTTCATGCTGCCTGTTGAAACTAGAAATTAGTTTGTTAAGGGAGGATTTTTCAGGCTGTATTAAAATAAACAATGAACCGAAATAGCCTAAAAGGCCTAAAGTTAAGCACTACTGTCTCAGCGTTGGACAAGTGATTAAAAACTCTTGCTGTGTAGCTAAATGTAGTGCTCTGTGTGGTAATGTGAAGAAGATAAAGATCATTTTTTTTGCCTAACCAGAGTAACAAGAACTTCTGCATCAGTGGTTTCCAGTCCTTTCTGGGTGAAGGTCCACACAAGTATATAAAGAAGTCAAGGGTAATTTACAAGAGGGAATAGACATTTTACAGTGTACTGACTTCATTTTTTATCAATCTATCCATCCATTTGCTTCCACTTATCCCATGCAGTGCCAGCAGGTTAAGCAGGGTGTCCTAGATGTCCTTTCCCCCAGCAAAACCTTTCCTCCCGGGGGATCCCAAGGTGTTACCAGGTCAGACAAGATATATTAACTCTGCAGCAAATTCTGGGTCTAGCCCAGGGTTCCCTCCCAGTTGCACATGCATGGAAAAATCTAAAAAAGTGAGGTGTAGCAGCAAACCCCCTTCTATGAGTTCCCTACAGATGGCTCAGCTGCTCACCCTATCTCTAAAGCTGAACCCAGCCACCCTACAGAGGAAACAAAGGTTTTCTGCCTGTATCTGCAACCTAATTCTTTGGGTCACTCCCCAGAGGTCATGGTCATATGTGAGGATTATAAAATAGACTGAATGGTAAATTGAAAGCAATGCCCCACCTTCCCATCACTCGTGAAGAAGATCCTGAGATACCTGAAATGCCTCACTTGAGGTAACAATTCTCCTCCCACCCATAGGGACCACTCCACCAGAAGGACCATGGACTCGTACTTGGAGGTGCTGACTCTCATCTGACTACTTCACACTCGGGTGCAAATTATTCCAGCATGTGGTGAAAGTTCTGCTCCAATGAAGTTAACAGAACCAAGTCATCACCAGGCAAAAAGTAGAGATTCTGTCCTTGGATATCACAAACATGACTGTAGATAAAGGGTGGCCCCCAGGGGAGTGAAGCATCCATGGAAAATGTGCTTGTCTTTGCGTGAAAGCTGTGAACACTTTGCTTTGCTTGTGCATTTGTCAAGAAAATGCATTTGTGGGCTGAGCATCAGAGCTGAGTATGCGGGTTAAACCCATGAAAAACTTGATAAATCTTCTCTGCCAAAGGCAAACAGCTTATTGTGCTATTGACTCTTGTTTTGAGCTTCTGGTACCCCAGGTGCTGACAATCAGACTTGTCATCATTGGAGGCAATCTCAATGCAGAGAGATTCTGCAACCAGTGGAAATCCCGTATCTCCACAGTCTGGGACTGAACTCTATCCTCCAAGATGATATCGCTAACTGGCAGTTTTGGAGTTCTTGGCCAAGGACATTTCAAGCATGCAGGAGCCAGGGATCACACTGCTATGCGAACAATGCACCTATGCAAAGTTGTCTGAACCCGAAGTTCAGTTCCTAAGTTTTCAATATATCAGCCTATACAGTACAGAAATCATCTGATTGGATGATTCTCCTCATATACATTCTGCATCCTCGTGTGTCCCACATGCTGGCCTTTGCCAAAGATGCATTCTGCTTGTCTGTGTTTGTCTCAGAGGAACAGAGAAGACAACATCTCTTCTGCACCTTGTGCATGCCAGCATAGCAGCAACACATGCTTCCCATTCTAAATCTGTATCCAGCTCTGTGTATGCTATTCTAAATCAGCCAGTGGTACTCTGCTGTCAAGACGCAGCCTGCTCCCACTAGATTGTGCACACTTTCTCCAAGATCCAAGACCCTTTATTTCCATAGCAACCATGAATCAAAGTGCAAACGCAACATATGTACTATGTGTCAACTGGGCTTACAGCAAGAAAAAATTAAAGCAACATGCCTCCACAAGTCCATTGTTGTCTCAAGGCCTCTTAAACAAAGACTTTATTTTAGTTTATGTTTCATAAAAGCCGCAGTCTGAAATGTATAATAATCACATACTGTAGAGGAAATGAAATTGTTGATTTATTGAAGAAACATCAATATTTTAAATTGATTCCATAAACAAACTAATAACTGGAATTCAGTTGTTCTTTTGTATCTATATGTAATGCCCATATATATCTTTGAGGCTGTGATTTCTTCATTCTTAAATAAAGAAATCACAGCAATCGAATGTTGCATTTTTCACTTCCACTTTTGAAGAGATTTTCTTCTCTTTAACTTGGCTGGTTGGTGCATGAAAGCACTACCATGAAAATGTATTGTGCTGTGTTAGATTACTAAAAAAAACATGGCAGCCTCTTGTAAGGGAAATAAACCCAACAAAAACAAACTTGCCCTTCAGTGCTACTGAAATTTAAGGCTCTACATGGTACCTTTTAAAGTCCTGCCATTGATGCTTTTTAAGTTTATTTCAACAAAGTCTCTCACATTGCAACTAATATGCAGTTTAAGTTAGTAAAATAAGCTAAAGCAGTGTGCTGATTGGGGAGGCTGTATTTACAGATCAGTTGCTACAGAATGCAAACTTTAGTCTCCCTTATTGATATAAAGTGCCCAGCCATCCACCCAGTCTCCACCCCATTATTTTCTGCTTTGCTAGGACCCACACGCAGCATTGGCACTGAAAATTGGCAGCGTACATACATAAATAGATTCTGGGCTCCCCTAACAGATATCCCATTAGTTTACCTTTTACAGCCAATACATCAAACAGCAAGGGAGCCCAACTGTCTAAAAAAATGACATTTTATTGTAACTTCAGCATATCCAAGCCTTTGGCTAACACTCACTGTTGCATTCTTGACAACAAATCATTTTATAAATGCTGTGAGCTAAATTGTGGTCATGTCAGCACCAGCAAACATGCTCTGCGTTTACTGATTTAAATTGGTCCGTCTTGGATGAGTTGTATGGAACTCCAGAAGGGACACAAGGTCATGTTTTTGCCCGAAATCCCGTTGAAAAGCTGGGGAAAACACTTGTGGTATCTGAGTGCCCCCAGACATGTGCATACAGTTTTTTTTCTACACAACAGTGACACAGTGACTAATTACAATTTTATACAAAGCTCCACGGTACAGTATGTGTATATGCATATTATCCAATACTTTTGTCTACCATGAGCTGTACAGATTGGATGTGACTTTTTTTTTTCTGTTGTTGTTGTTCTTCAGGTGAAGGTTTGTGAGCATATAAAGTTTGCTGAAGTAAATTGAAAAACAAAAAAACCCTGTCCTGTCATTGTTTTCTATAAACTTTCCCCTTCAATTTGGTTTCGGCTCCTACGTGAAGATAAAAGGAAGGTGGCAAAGTTATTACCCAACTCTGACTTTGTACATCAGTTTAATATATATAACACCGAGCACTACAGGGCATATCTCACAGTCCTGTTTGAGCAGACAAACAAAGACGTGCTAACGGCTGTCAGCCAGGACACCAGATTAAAACAGCTGAAGTAATGACTGTGTGTTTAATCTGTACACACTGCAGTCAACCAACAGTCTGTGGCAGTAATAAAGCAAAGTATTAATGGTATATCATCTGAGGTAATGGTTTATTTCCACAGTTTATTATATCAACAGTGATATTATTCCTTTCTTTGCTCTTGATCAATCCCAGCCATGCTTTGCTCTTTGCTTTGCTTGTTTATCTTGTTTTACTGGGCTTCCTGCACTTGAGCTTGATTTTGCCATTACAGTGTTATCGTCTGGTCATAATTTATCGATTTCAAAGCACTTTAGCTGAACTGCATGAAATAAATCGCTAACTTCATAATTGCTGGGTGTATTGCGATACCAATGTTCTTGTTTTATTTTTTTTCCCCTCATGAGATGATGTTATCCAGTGCTCCCTCTGAGTTAGGTAAATGTACTGTAATAAAGTCGACTGTTCATTTTGTCGTATGTTTTACATTTTAGCGAGCGCAGCAATGCTCATTAAAAACTGAGCATGCATCATGTTTGTGTATAATAATTAACAAATTCAGAACTAAGGTAAAGCATATCTGCTATAAGTCAGATATACTTACACCTCGTTGCATAACAATCCATTGTGTATAGATTTGGGATCCCCCCCCCCCCAACATCAAGGCAGCCAGCGGTTTGCACTTCATTTGCATTTTTCTGAGGTGTGAAAATCAGCTTGCAGGACCTTGAAACTTGCTGCAATAACTGTGCATAATCCATTCTAGTTGAAGTCATGTCTGCTTTTACAATTTTACCACTTATTGTTGTGTTGTAACTGAGCAGAGATTTTCAAATCAATTTGCACTCACTGATACAAGGCCACACAATCCACACAATGATAACCTAACGCCAATAGTGGGAGTAATTTTTTAACTGATTGATTACCCATCTCAAACAGTCCTTTGGAGCATTTTTTTTTTTTAGCTCTAAAGAAATGAATAGATGTTGATAGATGCTTTGGGATGGGAAGACATGAAAGAAAGAAAACTACTTTATCAACAAATAGCTGTTTTTTTTTTTTTTCATACTCAGTGCACAGAGGAGCTCTTTGGAGTCAAGGGCAATGACAGCTGCAAATGAGAAAAAAGCCTATGCACACTGAACATTTAATAATGTTTAGCCTTCATCGCAGCATCAAAATAAAAATACAGACACTTAGATAGAGCACAACACAAATGAATTATAATGTTTATAGAGGAAGGTGGAACTAAAGCCAATCAGGCAATCCATGAGAAGTCATGGATTGCCTGATTGGCTTTGTTGAGATTTCATAAATCAGAACTCTAGGATTTAGGATGCTTGTGTCCAAAATCGCTAATCTGCCAGGGCTGCTGTTGTAATGAAGTAAGTGTCCATAGATGCAGCTCCACTGACCTTTCAACAGTATTTTCCTTCCAACTTTGTCTGCATAGAACAAGACTTTTTGAAACCTGTCCAATATAGACTAGCTCCTCCACACAGTAAAACGCACATAAAGCAAAGCACAATTACTCAGAAAAGCTACATATAAAGCTACATATTTGTTTTTTTGAGTTTAACTCCTGCGCTAATCAGTGCCAGCTACTTAAAAAGAATCCAGTGTGCTGCAGTATGTAGCTTTACATGGTTTTCTGAGGAATATACATTACCGACATTTCAGATTCAGCATTTTTCTCTTATAGTTTCCAGTTAATGCAGTCTACATAAACACATACACAGGGTAAATACAAGTGGCAAACAGCAAAATATGTATTGCCTCAAATTGCTTATCGATTGCATTTACCTTGCTGGAAAAGACTGAAATATTTCATAATTCTGTTTGAATGTACCACATTGTTGATCTTGCAGTCCTGCAGACAAGGATTCTCTGTCCCTCATCATCCTCAATTATTGGCACATCTCCATTTTATGGTAGGCCTCTCTGTGAAAGTACTCTTAGCAGCTTGGTTGCCAGCTAGGTGGGTGGAATATATGGGAAAATATAGCCAGAAACTTAAAACTGAACATTTCTTCCACCTGTTAGGTTGTTTGAGTTATAGTCCTCCTGATATTGTCACATTCACAAAATAATGCAGCAAACTTCATCAGGAAACCTTTTTCTCTTTAGCACATACATACAATGCATTAGCTAAAAACCCCTCCACAATTATCAGCGAGACTTCCCTGTTATTAGTTAAAAAGTTAGCGCTGCCAGTTCACCTGACACCTTCAAATTTTCAGCTCAACTCGGCATCCTCTAACTTAATGGAAATTTTGAATGCCTCTGTTAAATAGTTTGAGTGCCTTTTATGGACTGTGTGATATATAAAAACTATGAATACAACAAATGCAGTACTACGCAAAAATCTTAAATTTACCCCACATTTATTTGTATTTTCCAAAGAGCCAGACTTGCCCAGAAATGGCTTCAGTAGAAGCGTGGCTATCGAGAAACTATTTTTAAAGAAGAGACACGTAGTAAAGGCTGATTATGTTAAATTACTCAAGAACTGTACTGAAAATCAGTGGTAACGAGTCTGGTGAGGTGATGAATCCAAATCTGAAAATTTGATTCACATCAGTATGTACAGAGGAGGTCAGGAGAAAGGTACAACAATGAGCGTGCACAGCTATCTGCCACACACTGCCAATGCAGTAAAAGCATACCTGGATAGAAAAACACACAATGGAACATGATCAGTCACTGGCCTCCCCTGAGACAACAGTATAAAGAAATGAGGGGTGGCTAAAGACTTTTGCACAGCACTGTACATGTATAAACATCCACTTGCCCATTTATTAGGCACACTTGTAAACGTATTGTTCTTCTATAGCACTTTTCTGCTCTATTTAAGCACTCAAAGCACTTTTATACAACATGTCTCATTCACACACAGTCATACAATTTTCTACATCTAAGCACTTTCTAACATTCACACACATTCACACTCCACATCGGGAGAAACTGGGGGTTTGGTATCTTTCCTAAGATACAAACAGATTTGAGCAGCCAGGGATCGAACCACCAACCTTCTGATTAGTAGATAATCACTGGATTCTTTTTAATCACCACCCAAAAGTCTAATATTAGAGGCATAACTGAACTGACTGATGTACTGATTTGATTTTATGGCTGTTGTGCTGCATTAAACTGAGAAGAGGGAGTATTATTTTTGTCCACAATTGTTAGAGATTCCTGTCAGTATAACACAATATAACTCCACAGCATCACAAACTTCATCCTCCAGAATGATCACATAAAACAGTTTAGACAAATACTGAATATTTTAACCTATATATTGGAAAGATTTATTGTACTAGACTGCATTTATCTTAGTTAGATTAACTCGACAACTCTGCCCAAAGCTACAATAACTTTGTCTAATGCTAAATTCAATATAATTTTCATATGAAACGCTAACGCTCACTGACTTGGGACTACCGCACAGGGCTGATCTAAGAAGAGAAGCGACAAGATTCCCAGTTGCTCAAAGGGATCAAAGTATTCATAAACATGAAGAATATACGTAACATACAGAAAGTCATAATCAAGCCTCCAGAGTAGCCATCATGGCGCCAACGCGTCCATCTGAGCAAACAAAGCTGTCATATTTATAGCAGCGAGTGTTAATATGTAGAGGCTTTATCTGGCAACAGTGACAACAAGAGATGTGTGTATTCTATTCTGAAGGTAAAATTATGCTGCTGGGCAGGAGTGGGTGTTTATCACACACAGCTGCACATAATGTTGGCCTGAAGGTCCATCTCTCCAATGACTGAGCTTTTTAACTCAAGGACTAACAGGAATGGGAAAACTGAAATTGAAGGCAGATAATAAAACTGTTATGCTGCCATGGACAGGGGAAAAATATTGATGGAAGCACATCAGAAAAAAAAAAAAAGTGCTTGTGGCAAGTTAAAAGATGATTTGGAGTTTGAATGTTTGACAAAACGGGGAGGAGTGACCTTGAAGGAGCTAAAGTCAATTTTGCACCTGAATTTGTATTTGTATTTTGCATAAGGTCTTTTTATGCTGCCACACCACCATTTTTCCCTGAATTACGCATTATCTTGGCTCTGTCCGGTTGTGGCTTGCAGCTACTACCTGTATGTGTTTTTCATTTAGCTGCTTCACAAAAACACGCCTTCAAAAGCAGCTCGTCTGAACAACAACTATGGTTGTTGTTCAGACAAACATATTTCATTCCCCCATGCATGGGAAAATGCAACCCTAAAGAGGTTCCTTTAGAGCGGGAAACTTTCTTGTTATTTCTAGTTATGTGTAGTTCAATATTCCAATCATTAGACATTATGCTTCTTCAGTGTGCAAAGCCAGGACTGCACACAAAGCAGGAAGCGCCTGAACCTGCTGTGGGATTAAAAGCAGGCTTTGCATAGCTAAACAGTAGATCCCTTGAAGCTGCCAGTCGTTTCCATGTGCCAACTTCATAAATCAATACGGACATCAAATGTGACAGCTATAGATTTAACAACTTAGCCCAGATCTCAAAGAAGAAAGTTCACTTCACTGTAGTTGCCTTCTTTTCCTCTTTGGTGCCCTACCCCAGTAAAGCATTATCGACTGTGTCGATTCAGTTTGAACCGGAGTTGCTTTTCTTTCCCCAATCTCCACTCTTTGCTTCACTTTGAAATTATCAGGATTTGTTGCTCCCGCAGCTCCCTTTCAGTGGCAGCAGGGTTCTTTGATAATATTATAAACATGGTATCTGTTGCAGATCTCTTTCACATGCAATTTTCTCACTCTTGCATTCCCTAAACTTCAGTTATCCAGTAATAAATTTGGGGTGAGGGAACAGAGTCCAGCAGGAGGAGAGGAAAGAGGGGGAGAAGAGATTAGTAGAGCTGCTTGTAGAATTTTAAAGATCCATTATCTCAAACTGGCCTGATTTAATAAGCACTAGGGACACTGAAGTATTAAATCTATCAATGCTTTAATGAAAAATTCACCTAAATTATGTCGTTTTCTACTGGAAGTCTTCCTCTGATTCCACACAATCCACCCTGAATAATCTGAAATAAGTAAGGCTATAGGGGGCATAGAGAGGGGGCATGTTTCCAAATCTGGGAAAAATTACTAGTTTTCTTTGCTGATTCAGGCAAGTTGACACAGAGCTGATTTCACAGCGAAGTGTATTTCCATGTGTTTGTGTCAGCAAAGGTAGGAGCCATAAAATAATTGCTCCAATCTTTTATGGTCGCCTGTGAGGAAATATTAATTTTTTTGCATCAGTGGCAAATCGTGCATCTTGTCAGCTATGAAACATTTAAATCATACCCTATTCAAACAAACCCTTTCATTACCTGCTGCTGGACTGTCATGTCTCTTTTCTTCTTTTCCTTGGCCTTTAGATCTGTAATATTACTGCAGAAGGGTGGACTGTACACCCACATGCCTTTACATAAATGGAATAGTCCCATTCACAAGCACTGCAGCTGACAAGCAATCAGCATATGATTTGACCTGAGTCAATGCAAAGTGTACAGTTGGTCATTTGAGAGGCATCAGTTGCTGAAATCCTGTCACATAAAGCTATACAAATATATATATATATATATATATATATATATATATATATATATATATATATATATATATATATATATATATCATAAACTGTTTTAATACAAGGCCAGCCCGTAGTTCATTAGGATGTAATTAGGTAAATTCGTCCTTTCTGATTAGTGTACACTGTGGGGCCTCAAAGCGAGATGTGTTGCTCTAATGAGGGCCACATTCAACCCAGAAGCATTTTTCCTTGAAACACTCTGAAGTGGGCTCCAAGATGCTTTAAAGTGCATTTTTTTGTTATGGGGTACACTCAAAAAAAGAAACTCAAGGAATATCAAGGCAGCATGACTCAGTAGCTTATTTAAAAGTTTTATCAACTGCTGAATGTTGTAGTTGCCTTTACTGAGATTTAGTTCTGAATTTTCACAGTAAGAGTTGTTGTTTGGCACAGATTTTTAAGCCACACACCCTTCCTGACACAAGCCTCCCATTTATCCAGGTTTGGGACTGACTAGGTGGTGACCCCTCTGCATGAGGTTGGGGCTGTGTTTTCCCCTAGATGCAAAACTTGTGCTTGTTAGGTGAATGTGTTAATCCATTTGGGGGGGCTTTCTCTTTCACCTGGATAAGTGGGAGGACTGCATCTGTGCCAAGCAAATATGCAGTTTAAGCCACAGCAGGAAATAAGAGAACAGTTAAAAGTTGCAAAGGAAAAGCTTAAGTTGAAGCAAGAATGGTTAAGGGTAAAAAATCAGGACATAAACTAAATTCAGTTGTAAAAATTCAGTTGTAAAAAATGACAAATTAAAATGTAAAGTTTAAATCACATAAGGTTTTGCAAAGGACTTAATCATGCAGTATAGCATTATAGCAATGTCTTTCTTTGTGGTGTACAAAACAAATTTTGTTTGCAGTCATCTTCCTGATGATGATGAACTTGAATACACAAAATTGTCACAATGTATGAATTTTTTTCCCGTTACACTGGTTAAGCTGATTCAGATGTTAATTTAAAAATCATGGTGAGAAATACACTAACGCCAGCAAGGGAAATAAAAAGATCTTTAGATGTGTCATGGCAGAAAATGGGCTATTGTAGTTTTATTTTTTAAATTTATATTCAGATTTAGTATGATTATGTTGTTTTACTGAAAATGAAACGATGAAGTCTTTCCAATTTTTAGAACTAAGTGTAACTTTGGATTTTGTATGCAGTTCTCATATTGTCAGGGTCCTTAATCACTTCTCCACAGAGCCAAAATAAGATGTGACTTTCTATTGATGATCTACAAACCTGCTGTGGGCTCTGAGCCTCCTTTACTTGCCAGTAAAGTGAGCCCGCTCTTCTGATTGCACGGAGTGTATTTCGGTCCGTAATGGCTTTAGAAGTCATCCGACAACAGAGTAGCTTACAGGTGCATCGCAGACTTTGAACGCCTAATCAAAAACATCCAGCTGTCTTTAACCCTGCAACCTCCGAGGGAGTCCTGAATCTTCATGAGCAGGATTATCAAGAGGAAATAAGTCACATCTATTTTAGTCCTGAGAATAAGGATGAGCTTTATCTCTGTTGGGCAGTTACAAGTTAACTGTCCTTGAGACGTTCTACTCTGTCAGCTGAATGTAGATATTTGATCAACTCAGTAAACTGTGAATGAAATGACGCTTCAGATTCGACTACATGTACGTCCTCTGCTTTTTACCTGTTCGTGACTCCAGATGCTTTCTCCCTGGTAATGGAGAATAATGGAACTAAACTCCTTCAGCCAATTTATGCCTCGCTCTCAATATGCAAAATTCTCATGATATTTCTTATGTTATTTTGTGTTCTGTTACAGTGGTTGAGCAAATGCAAATGTTAATAGAAAAATCTTGGCGAGGAATGCCTCAATAGCAAGATGCACCAAATGACAAGGGAAATAAAAAAAATATTAAATGCCAACTCACAGGTGGGATTGTGTTTGTCAGAAAGGCTCTTTGCAAAGAGTGTGTTTGTATTGTATAAGCCAGCAGTTCTCACACTCTGGGGCGGGCACTGCTGGTGTAGGTGGGGAACAGACAACCAGGTGAAAAATATGAAGTTAATTTAATATGATTATTTTCGGGAAAAATAAAAACAAATTGGATGCTGCTGCACGGATCTCTATTTAAATAAAAATTCAGATAGGATTCTTTAATTGTTAACAACTGATAAAAATTGCAAGATATTGAGCTGTGGTCAGCTGACCTGTGCTGCTGCTCTGGAGTTTACTGCTCCGTGTGGATTCAGCCAGTTGAATTCAACAGTCTATAAGCAGCCATTACTGTACATGAGATATCATGGCTGCCTTCCAACCTCTAGCAACTAATATACAAATATAATAGTGGAATTTGGCAACTGTTGATGCCACCAACCAAATTTTCCAGTTTTGTGTAACTTGCTGAGTAGTCCCGACCTTTAAAAATAATCTCTCATCTTCCTCTCCTGTCCTCTGTTTCTTAAATCCAAAATTTATCACACATGAACTTTTTTCTCTTTAGAAAACATCTTCTCTAGGCCAACCTATAGCTTGCAGACACAATGTGCTCTAAACCGCACAGGAACATCGCAGTGATATTTGCAGAGTTGTTTGAAACAACGCATCTAAAATGATCTGCTGCTTGAAAAAGCTTTATGCTTGCTCTGCTTCTGTAGTGCTAGCTAGATGCTAAAGTACCACAAAAACATTATTGACAAATGGTGCATGAATGCATAACAGCGACATACTGCAGGCTATAGACAGGAATGAGAAAGGAAGAAGGATGTGTGCAGTCAGGACCATATGGTAACTTGGTATCAGCTGGAAGGATCACCAGGACACAGCACATGAAAAATGAACCTGCCTGACAGTTTTTTTTGTATTAAACTGCCTATCAGACTGAACTACTCATTAACTACAAATGCCAGAATGCTGCTCCAGATCATTCTGGCCCTCGTTAAGCCCTGGTTATCCCAAATCAGAGATGTATAAAGTACTGGAGTAGAGGAGTGGAGTAGAAGTACAAGTACTATATAAAAAAATTGACTTGAGTAAAAGTTGAAGTCTTCTTTCAACACCATACTCAAGTGGAAGTACAAAAGTACTCAATTTTTTTGGTACTTAAGTATTGCAAGTAGAAGTATTTCAAAAATTGCTACTCAAGTACCGAAAGTACAAGTACAAGTAAAAGTACAAGTACTGTGTATATTAAAGAAAGGCAGTCAAAAGTTTGATTATCATTGTTTATATTATTTCAAACATTTGAAAGGCACAATGTATTTGGCTGAAGCTGGAGTACAATGATAAAAGGCCATACAAGTGTTTACAAAAAAACAAACACAAATAAAACATCTCAAAAGGCCAGAGGGGCAGTCCACAGAGCAGCTAAAAGACAAACCTGGACAAGGTGTTCCTGGGACGTCATCCATCTCGATATCGGACAGTAAGCTGACGCGTTCTGTCCTCAATACTTGCAAGCAACAGCGCAAAAGGCGGAGACAAAGCCTGCGTTTTTTTTATAGGCTTGATCGCTCAAATCGCCCAATGATGAGCCAGCTTCATAAACCGTGACAGCGCCATCTACCGCGCTGGCATTGATACTATGACTTGGGGATGATTAATAACGTTTTCATAATAGTAACGAGTAACGATTCAGCACGTGAAAAATGTATCGGAGTAAAAGTATTAAATTAATCAAAAATATATAGTGGAGTAAAAATGAAAGTAGGGGAAAAAATATGTACTCCAATAAAGTACAGATACTGCATTTTAGTACTTAAGTACAGTACTTAAGTAGTTCTACTTCGTTACTCAAACTCAGAGAAATCCATCCATCCATTTTCTTCCATTCTATTACTTTCCACTTTTCGCAGGGTACACCTTCGACAGGTCACCAGCCTGTTGCAGGGCTAACATAGAGACACACACAACTCACTCACATTCACACCTATGGCACTTTAGAATCACCAATTAACCTAACCCCACTAAGTGCATGTCTTTGGACACTGGGAAACCCACACAGACACAGGGAGAACATGCAAACTCCACACAGAAAGGTTCGGGCCAAGGTGGATTCAAACCCAGGACCTTCTTGCTGTGAGGCAACAATGCTAACCACCGTGCCACCCCCAGAGAAATCCGTAACTTTAGTGTAATGTTCTTTTTCATTTTGGTCACCTGTCAGTGGTCATTGGATCTCATCGGCTTTCTCATGCCAGCCGTCGATCTAAAAAGAACCTCAGTGATATGTCACAACAATGTTAACTTTTTATTAAGACTTTTCTACCTATGAATAACAGTGCTGAACGTCATCACAACTGATTTCACCACTTTATCTTAGATACTTTAACTGTATGGACACCCAGCTTATGTAATGGTACGTTTCCATTTAATGTGATATTATAAAACAATAACTGCAGCTATTTGATTTCAATAAAATGACAGAGAGTGAAGATATGAGGCTAAATGTACAATGAATAAAACTTCCAACACAGTACCTCAGTCACCATGAGTGGATCCTCGTATCAGATTGACTATTGTTTGAAGAGCAGTCAAACAAATGACGCAGAAATTTTACATTTGCTACGGCAAAAAATAAAACCTTAAGCAAAGTAGAGACTTCTGTCCTCTTATTTTAAATGCTTGCTACTAAATTGGTATGGAAGCAAATAAAAAAAGTCAAAAAATAAATAAAAATAAAAAAAAACCCTACCAGCCTTGTGATATGTATCTTTATATTAGACCACGATATTTTTTTAGAGAAATAAAAAATGATTGCAACTTTGTTTACAGTTTGCGAGGGGGACGTGCCTGAGGAAGGCCGTGTTGTTAGTGTTATAGCCATATTATTGATTTATTCGGGTACTTCAAAAGGAGTTTCACAGCTGGAAAGCGAATTATGTCATAAAATTAGAATGTCAGTGTAATGGAAAGGTGCAATTATTTTCTACCGAGGCTGCTCCCTGGGAGGTGAGCCTCTTGAAGAAAACATCAGCTGACTGAACTGGGAGCAACATTAAGGGAGGTACTTCATACAGATATGAGAACATTTTATAATGATAAAATTCCTTTTCAAAAAGTTCCTTGTGGAGTTAAAAGGTCTCTGCTTTTTCTCAGCAGTTAATAGGATGATGGAGGAGTGTATCCTCCCGCTGACATAATGGTACACAAACAGAAAATGAAACACACTGGATAACATACTTATAAAAAATCTAATATTGTAGATACTGTAACATATCCGCTGGGTGATGTTTTCACAGATTTGAGTATTTCCATGTTGGTTGGCAAACTTTACACTGTGTGATGACAGAGTGAATGATAATGACAGAAAAACAGCAAAGCGTGGAATAGCCACCTTGTCCATTTCATGCTTTGCCTCTCGTAGGCATGAAATGTACAGGTACACTGAGATTGCAGGAAGTTGCGGTACCAGCAGGGTGCAGTATTTAATTTTGAGCGAACAACTTTCGACCACCTTTCTGTTGATTTTCAGCTATAGTAGGTGTATGGAGGCCATTTTTGCACACATATCAGCCATCGAACTTTGAATAAAATATCACACCCTGGTGGTAGTGCATGTTACTGCAACTTCAGGTGCGTGTCCATTTCACTAATACACCCTTTGCCATGATACTGGGTTGAACACATCAAAAACAATACTTACAAAATTAGATTATATTACCAAAAATAGCAGTGAAAGGAAAACAAAAGGGGTAAAATATTTAGTATATACTGGCTGTTGCTCTTATATGAAAAATGGGAAATAGATGCAGCAATTTATTGACAAACACGTGCGAACATCCATCCATCCATCCATCCATCCATCCATCCATCCATCCATCGATCCATTCTCTTCCGCTTATCCGGGGCCGGGTCACGAGGGCAGGAGCCTAAGCAGAGAAGCCCAGGCTTCCCTCTCCCCAGCCACCTCCTTCAGCTCATCCGGAGGGACCCCAAGGCATTCCCAGGCCAGCCAAGAGATATAATCTCCCTAGCATGTCCTGGGTCTACCACGGGGCCTCCTCCCGGTGGGATATGCCCGGAACACCTCACCCAAGAGGCGGCCAGGAGGCATCCTAATCAGATGCCCGAGCCACCTCAACTGGCTCCTTTCGATGTGGAGGAGCAGCGGCTCTACTCTGAGCCCCTCCCGGGTGGCTGCACTCCTCACCTTATCTCTAAGGGAGAGGCCAGCCACCCTTCGAAGGAAACTAATTTCTGCCGCTTGTATTCGCGATCTTATTCTTTCAGTCACTACCCAAAGCTCGTGACCATAGGTGAGGGTAGGAACATAGATTGACCAGTAAATCGAGAGCTTCGCTTTTACACTAAGCTCCCTCTTTACCACAACAGACCGGTGCAGCGTCCGCATCACTGCAGAAGCAGCCCCAATCCGTCTGTTGATCTCCCGCTCCCTTCTCCTGTCACTTGTGAACAAGACCCCGAGATACCTGAACTCCTCCACTTGGGGCAAGAACTCATTCCTGAGCCGGAGAGGGCACTTCAGCCTTTTCCGGCTGAGGACCATGGCTTCAGACTTAGAGGTGCCGATTCTCATGCCAGCCACTTCACACATGGCTGCGAACTGTTCCACTGCGAGCTGGAGGCCACCCCCTGATGAAGCCAACAGGACCACATCATCTGCATCTCAAATATCCTTGAGAGGATAAAGAGCTGGTCCAGCGTTCCGCGACCAGGACGAAAACCGCATTGTTCCTCCTGGATCTGAGGTTCGACTAACAGACGGAGCCTCCTTTCTAGCACCCTGGCATAGACCTTACCAGGGAGGCTGAGGAGTGTGATCCCCGAAGGTTGGAACACACCCTCCGGTCTCCCTTCTTAAAGATGGGGACCACCACCCTGGTCTGCCAATCCAATGGCACTGCCCCACATCTCCACGCGATGTTGCAGAGGCATGTCAACCAAGACAGCCCTACAACATCCAGAGCCTTCAGGAACTCGGGGCGAATCTCGTCCACCCCAGGGGCCCTGCCACCAAGGAGTTGTTTAACTGCCTCAGTGACCTCACCCCCAGTGATGTTCAAGTCATCTCCCCCGTCCCCAGACTCTGCTTCCACTACAGAAGGCGTGTCAGTGGGATTCAGGAGGTCCTCAAAGTATTCCTTCCAGTGTCTGACTATAGCCTCAGTTGAAGTCAGCAGCACCCCACCCACACTATAGACCGTGTGAGTGGAGCACTGCTTTCCCCTCCTGAGTTGGTTTGCCAGAATCACTTCAATGCCCCTACGACGCCTCCTGCGAGTGGTGGGCCTACAGGAGGGTGGGCACATGTAACCTCTTTGTGCTGCGCCCGGCCAGGCACCATAGGCTAATACCTGGCCACCAAACGCTCTCCCTCGAGCTCCCTCCCCAGGCCTGGCTCCAGGGTGTTGCCCCGGTAACCCTATCCTGGGCAGGGTAAACTGTTCCCTCATTGTTACAGACACAGGGGTCTTCTGAACCGCTCTTTGTCTGGACCCTCACCCAGGACCAGTTTGCCATGGGAGACCCTACCAGGGGGACAAGACTTCGTGCAACATAGCTCCTGGGATCACTGGGACACACAAACCCCTCCACCACGATAAGGTGGTGAGTCACGGAGGAGCACGTGCAAGGACACATGGAAAAACAGCCTGTAAAGTAAAAACAGAGTTTTTACAATTCTAAGGAGCTTGAAAGTAAATACTTGGTACACACACCTTTATTCTTCAACACAACCTGAACTCTCTTATCCAGCCTTACTTGTCATTTCTTTAAGTAGTCTTCAGGAATACTTCTCCAGGCGTCTTGAAGGACATTTAAAGCTCTTTGGATGTTGGCTGCCTTTTGTTCTGTACACTGCTTCAATATTGCTGAGGTCTGGGTTCTGGGGAAGCCAGTCCAAAAAACCCCCCCAAAAAATCAGAAAATGAAGCTGCTTCAGTCAGAAGCTTTCCAGATGCTACTGCATAGTGGATTAAATTATTTTCTGTGACCATAATTCCACCTATTTTGTTGTACCTCTCCATTCATAATGATATTGATTTGAACCAAAAAGTTCCAATTTGGATTCATCATCCCATGAGACCTGTTGCCACTGAATTTCAGTCCAGTTCTTGTATAATTTGCCGTACCTCAGCCCTTTCTCCGTGACTGACAACATTTCTGATGAGGCTTCAGTGAACAGTTGATGGATCAGCTGAAGGCCAGGATGCATCTCTCAGATTCTTCACTTACCAAGTTTTCAGCTAACAGTTCTATGGGAATCACCTTGTTGGAGCAAAAATACAGTTTTATGCCTGTGAAAATGTGTTATCTTTGGCATTTCTTGTAGATTCAACTAATGATGCGTTATTGTGACAGGATGCTAGTAACAAATTGCCTAAAGCCACAATTTAAAATTGGCTCTTTGCTAAGCTGTGTGTTATGTGTTGATGCAACACTGGCTCATCCCCTGAGACCTTCCGAAAGCCTGGAGTTACTGCTCAAGACCACTTGAAAAATTAAAAGTGCGAGCAAAATATTAAAAAAATGAGAGGGGACTCAAGACTTTTGGACAGTGCTGACAACGTAAAAACAGCACGTCTTGCATGACTAAAAGATGGAAAGCAACAGAGTCAATATTATTGTCTATGAACTTGTTAAAAACATATTCCTGAAATGCTAACATCAGTTTTACTCTAAGTCATGGACCAGTGCGCCAGTGTGTGAGATCACATATCTAGCCAAAGAGAGTTCAGCTTGCCCCAAATTACTTCAAATAACACTGCACTTGCTCAGTCTCCAGTCTTGTTTTGAGGCAGTAGCATGAACAGTTGTCATGAAATGCAGACAAAACACACACATACAGAGATTCCTTTATTCATTTCTGTAAAAACAAACAAGAAAGATTGCATACTGAGCCTGTGGTGAGCAGATGAATGTCATTGAAAGAGATGCAGGCTGATGAGTCTGAGTCTGACTTTACAAGTTACATCCAAAAAGCAACCATAAAGTAATTTTTTCTTGACCCACGAAACAGTACCAGACAACAGAATCTACCTTTTTTCAGCAGATGAAATCTGTTTAGTGCTCACGAGACTGTAAGATGTTGAAACTAGCCCAACTACCATTACAAACAAATGAATGTAAAGCCATGCTCATTTCTCTTATCATATCACTCATCAATAACATTTATTGAGTAGGTGGAACAAGCTGAAACAGTCAGCCTGACAGAAATATTAGATCATATTAACAACAAATGCAGCAAAGGATATAAGCTGCCCGTTGTTCTTAAAGGATAAACACATTACCAATGTACTACTTTGCATAGATGTATTGTAAATCACCCCTAAAAACAACGTTATTTCATCATTTGATAAGCAGAAGCTGTTTTTTTTTTTTTATGCCCGCTAATCAGTCATCTGTTAAAAACTACTTGCGAGTGCCATCTCCCATTGATGATACATTACCATGTATACAAAACAGCACGGGCAGTGTGTAGATCAGGGATAAATCAGACCTTTCTCACAAAAATTCTTACAGTCAAAGTAAAAGCGACTCACGAGTCGGTTGATTTAATCAATGATGAACTGTAAAATCACAAAGTTATGCCTGGGGCTTTATCTGCCTCCTCCTCCACCACTGCTCTCTCCTCCCTCATCGCCACCTCATCCTCTTCCAGGTCACCTCAAGCGTCATCTCCTGAACTAAATTTAGAATAGCTCCGGCGTACTTCGTCACAATTCCACGAAACTTTCCAGCCACTCAGAAGAGATCTTCTGTCAGCAGCTGTAGGTTGAATGAACAAACTGGGGCCTATAGTTTTCTAGTAGGATTGTTCATCGCTTGGCATGCAAAATCCTGACAAAATCCGCGCTGCAAATCTCCAGACCAAAAAATGCAATAAAATCACAATTTTTCATCCGATTTCAAAATTTAAAAGAGCTTTTTCATCCTTGGAATAAACCATACCCAAATAATTAATCGGAAATGCACTTTCCTGAAAAATTAATTTTGCTGTGGTATAGCTAGATATACAACCCTCCAGTCTCCGGACAGCTGAAAAGAACAACAGTAAACAACAACAGCTGGTTATAAGCTAACATTATGCCAGCAAATGTTAGGCTCGAGTGTCCTAAAAATCACACTTTCCATCTAGATTAAATTCTTGATTAAATGTCCCATACACTGGATTTTTTGGCATCAGGTCCGGGTTTGGACGAGCTTTTTCAACCAGCAAGTTTTTTTTTTTTTTTTTTTTTTTGCAGCCTCTAGGTTTGTTGTCTGTGAATATCGTATGTACTGCAGGCTTGATACTGCAGATGCATCAAAAATGGGCAGCACAAAACCTTGAGGTCCCTGGATTAAACACAACCTTAATACCAGGCACGTTTCACTTGGACGCACCAAAATTTATGCTGCTCCAGAGACCTCGCTGGATTTGGGAACTCAGATACTTCAGTATTGTCCTTTAACTTTGACATGTCGCAATGTATGCCCCCATTTTCCTTGCTCTTTTACCATTTTTGAATAAGCGAAATTGAATAGATATTGCATAAATACAAGAAACTTGATGATGATATATTTCGAGATCCACTAAATTTTTGTAACAGGCAGCTCAATTCAAACAAACAAAACTTAAAAATATTAAAGGACATGATATTATAATATTATAATATAAAGATGGTTGAAATTAATATAAATCATCTATATTGAAATAATACACAATCTAAGTAACCCAAAAGCCAGTAAAAGAATGTGGTGTGCTTATCCTTTAAATACCAACAAAATCAGTAAGTCCTGACAGCATAGCACTGAATGGATAGCAAGGATAAAGGAATGGGATCACAGCTAAATGGAATAAATTTTTTATTAACTGTATTATTTGCCTACATTATTTTGTCTTTGACACCACACAATTTTAACACGCTATGCAGGATTTCAATGGCAATATGTTAGTCTTGCAGCCTTAATGCAAGGCAGCGGCTTTGTCTATACCATGGTAAATGACTTGTTTCAGTGTGCCTTATGGTTAACATACTCTAGGCTATCTGCTAAGTTTACAAATGCTTGGCAGTTTATAGGCTGCATCAGATGGTTTCATATAATCAACTAATCATCCAAAAGGCTTTCCACTAACAGGCACAAACAATACAGCAATAGTGCTTGTAACCTAGCAACACTCCATTGCAAAGATTTAAGTCTACTTTGTATATATCTTCATGGATGTCAGACACCTGTAACTTGGCAAAATGTCAAAATTTCTTGTTTCCAAAAATAAGAAAGAAACAAAAACTGGTCTTTGTTGTGCAGTGACCTTTTGAACAAATATGTGAATAAAGGTATAGTGCAACACCTGAGCCTGATCTCGTTTGAAACCAGGGTAATGCAAAGAAGCAAAACTACTAAAAAATCTGAAATAAATGTAAATATATTCTGCATCACTTTTATGACCAAAAGAATTGGACAGAAGATTCATATCTTGCACCATACAGCCCCTCTCATCATGCTTTTTGCACTTTTGGTGGGTTGTGAAAGACAAAAACGAAAAGAGATCAAGCCCACATAACGCTCAGTGGGGGTTGCCCAGTGATGTTTGCAGGCTCAATATCAGCCTGAGCTGAATGTCTTGAATCCACAAGGGATTTACTGAAAGAAACTGTTTCATTAACACACCACCACCATTATTTAGTTTAACTTCTGTCCTCGACTTTTTCCTTTGCTGCCCTGTCTGCCAGTACGTCGACAATTTCCATGGTTTTAAAACACAGCTGTCAGAAAAAGCCAGGGTTACTGAAAAAGCGTTATCTCCCACAGCAAGAAAAAAGTCTATATACAGTAAGTCTAATGTTGCCCTCTTAAAAAGACAGGATTCCATCTTCAGTTCAGCAACTTTTTTTATTCCCGATTCTCTGAATGACTCCACAAAGCAGGCACAAACATGAGCACAGATGAACGAGAGAAAGTAACAAAAAAAACATTCACCAGAGGTTGCACCGCTCACCAACCTCGCGATAGTTGATGACATCACATCCTGAACTCTGACCCCATAGTAGCAACATTAATCACAGTAATATTTGGCATAACATCAAAATAAAATAGAAACGTAAAATATTTACCTATTGTTTAAATCTGTTACTGCCAACTAAATAATTGAAAATACAAATAAGATTAAAAGGGATATTTCAAGGTCGCAACACCCTCCCCCACTAAAAAAAATGTTGCAGAACATTTTCTTAATTTCTTAACTGAACATTTGATGCAAAGGTACATAAACAGGTGAGTATCATACACATCACATTTTTTCTCTTTTACAGGATGATGAGGCTGTGCTATCTTAACAGTCCATTCTTCATTTTTTTTTTCTTTCTAATGGTCTCTCATGGCCACAATACAGGATCAAATGTCTACAGTCCATAAGTATTGTAAGGTGCATAGTCCATAGAAGCATTGGTGGGCCCCCCAAATCTTCACAAATGGGACAAGGAAATTACCATTTACACCCAGAACTGTGTATTCACACATTTCATAGCCATGTGTTCTGCATGCCTATCAGTAAGTGTACACATTACTAGTTCTCACTTTACAGTATGTACCACACTACTGCCTTAACTCCAACATGTTAGCTTAGTTCCCCATTTTCTGTACTTATTATTGAAATAAATGTTCAGAAAACCTGTTTTTATATTCTGTGATGCATTTGAATTACCACATCCCCGTGAACTATAACTGTATAACAAATCACAAATAAACTAACTTGTAGTTGTCTTGTATATGTGTGTGTGAGCCTCTATTCAATGTGAAAAGGATACATGGATTATGGACTGGTTAGCAGGCCATGGCTGGTTCTGGAGGACTCCCTCATACTAACAGGGCAGGTTTCCAGCGGCTGAAAGGTCGGCTGCCCCAGCTGGTCATAGGTGTAGACACGCCTGGGCTGTCGGACTCTTTTAGGCCTTTCTCTCCCTGTTTCAGCATCACTCTGTTCATCCTCAAGTTCCATAGATGGCACTTCATGTTGTTCCTCCTCATGTTCCTCTTCAGAGTGCTCCTCAGGTATGAACACCTCCTCAGGTTCACCTCTGAGCATTTCACTCCGGGGGCAAAACTCTTTTGCTTCTATATTGAGGGGTGGATTTGCCCGCCTCACTGCTGCCCACATGTGATTTTCCTCATCACTGGAACTGCTTGCATCAGTGGGGTAAGTGTGCTTGGCTTTATGCCGTCTCCTTGTTCTCTGCTTTGTTTTGTCTCCATTGCTTTTCTCTTTCAGGCTGGGCTCCTCTTGCACCTCAACCAGGTAAGGACACGGCAGGAGTAGGTTTCGGTGTAACACCCGTTGTCTCCCTGTTCCTTGCAATGGCTCAACTACATACACAGGGCTATCAGGTCCTTTCCTTCCCTTGACAACATAAATCAGATCTTCCCAGTAGCTGCGTAGTTTTCCAGTGCCACCTCTAGGCGTCAGGTTTCTCACCAGGACATGGTCACCTGACCCAGGGTAGAACTCCATGCGTTCTGATTGTAGGTTTTCTGTCCTTTCGTGCATTTTTTTTCATATTCTGCATCGCAATCGCATAGGCCTCCTGCATGGCTTCTCTCCACTTCTCTGCATAGCCAGTCTGTGACTGGTTTCTTTCCCTTCCCTTCCTGGGGAACATCAGGTCCACTGGTAGTGTTGGTTCACGACCAAAGAGAAGAAAGAATGGAGAAAACCCTGTTGCCTCATGCACAGTTGAGTTATAAGCATGAACCACTTTGTTCAGGTGCTCCTTCCACCTTGCCTTCTGAGACTCTTCCAGTGTGCGCAGCATTCCTAGCAGCGTCCTATTGAAGCGCTCTGCAGGATTAGCCTGGGGGTGATATGGAGAAGTGCGGGAGTGGCGGATACCACAGTAGCTTTGGAGTTTGTGAAAGAGAGTGTTTTCAAACTCTTTTCCCTGGTCGTGGTGTATCTTGGATGGGAAACCAAAACGCATGATAAAGTCATCAAAAAGCTTTTTGGCTGCAGTCTTCCCAGACTTGTCTCTCGTTGCATATGCCTGTGCATATTTTGTAAAATGATCAACAACGACCAGTATGTATTCTTCACCTCCCTTACACCTGTCCAGATGTAAGTAGTCAATGCAGATCACCTCAAACGGTGCGGAGGTCTCTATACTCTGTATAGCTGTTCTGGTTATTCTGTGAGGCTTCTTTCTCTTTATGCAGCAACACACATTTGTGACATAGTGCTCCATCTCCTGTCTCATCTTAGGCCAGAAGAAGCGTTCTCTTGCCAGTGCTACCATTTTATCTGCACCTAAGTGTCCCATCTCCTCATGCAGGAGTTTGTACACAACTGGCTTCAGACAATCAGGAACAACTAGCTGTTTTCGTGTCGCCGTCTCCCTTCTGAGGATACCATCACCATCCATGTGTAGGCGGGGCCACTCTCTGAGAAGCTGTCTGACACCTTCATTCTCTGCCAGTTTGTCTTTATGTTTCATGTGGGCGTGTGTCCTTTTTAAGGCCACCACTCTGTTTATGATGAGGTCTGTGTTTTGAGCTGTCCTCATGTCCTCTGCTGCAAGAGGCTGAAGTGGCTCAGTGATGCTGCACCCTTCTGACAGCACATCTTCGTTACAGGTAACAGCTGATATCCAATTCACCTCACCTATTTTGTCCAGGTGCGGAGCTTTCGTGATGCATTCAGCAGCTTCCTGTGGGCATTCCTCCGTACATTCTTGGATGAGCTCCTCGATGGGCTTTGGTCTGCGTGACAAGAAGTCTGCATCTCTATTTGCTGTTCCAGGCCTGTATTTCAATGTGAACCTATAGTCTGCCAACTCTGCAACCCAGCGATGTCCTGCTGCATTGAGTTTTGCTGACTTGGTGACATAGGTCAGAGGGTTATTGTCACTGTAGACTGTAAAGTGAGGTGCGTGGAAGAGGTAGTCACGGAACCGTTCTGTGATAGCCCATTTCAGCGCGAGGAATTCCAGTTTACCAGAATGTAGCTTGTAATTTCTTTCTGCTGCTGTTAAGGTTCTTGATCCATATGCTATCACTCTGAGTACCCCCTCTTGCCGTTGGTACAAAACCGCACCTAAGCCATCTTCAGAAGCATCTACGTGAAGCACAAAGGGCTTCTCCAAATCTGGGTATGCCATAACAGGTGGGTTGGTCAGCTGATCCACAATTTGGTTCAGTATCTCTTTGTGGGAGGAGGTCCACTGAACTGGATGGGAAGGTGGTAACTGGGCTGATTTGCGGCTACACCCCTTTTTCTTTTGGTTTTGCTTCACCTCAGATTTTGGCTTGGCTAACAGTTCATAAAGGGGCTTGGCTGTCCTGGAGAAATCTGGGATGTAGGATCTATAATAGCTAAGGAAACCCATTAGTTTTCTCACCTCTCGCACAGTGGTTGGTGTCTCGTGCTTCAGTGCTTGAACTGCTTCTGTTTCTTTAGGATTCATCCTGTATCCCTCTGCAGAAATCACACGACCCACATAACAGACCTCACTTTTGAAAAAGTCACATTTTTTTGGTCTCAGCTTTATGCCACACTCTCGCTGCCTCCTGAGCACCTGTCTTACATTTTGGATGTGTTGATCGAAGTCAGGACTAAAGACCAATACATCATCCAAATACGGGACACACACTTCATCTCTGAGGTCTCCCAAGCATCCTTCCATATAGCGTTGGAAACAGGCAGGGGCATTCGTAAGCCCGAATGGGATCCTCACCCACTCGTAGAGTCCCCATGGCGTTATGAATGCAGTGCAGGGTCTGCTTTTCTCACTCATGAAGCCCTGATGGTATGCTTTTCCCTGGTCCAGCACCGTGAACCAGGAGTTGCCTCCCAGGTTTTCCAGAATCTCTTGTATCCTCGGGATGGGATGACGGTCAGGCAGTGTTTTCCCATTCAGTAGCCTGTAGTCTATACATAGCCGCAGACTCCCATCCTTCTTCCTGACACATACCACAGGTGAAGAGTATGAAGAACAGGATTTCTGGATCCAGCCTCGGTGGAGTAGGTCCTGTATGTGCGCTTTAACTTCCTGATAGAGATGTCTGGGGATCGCATTATATGTTCTTTGAACAGGCACATTGTCTTTTAGCTGTATCTCCATCTCCAAATCTTTAATGCACCCTGTATCCCAGTCATCCTTAGCAAAAACATCACACTCTTCCCTGAGCATCTGCTGTACTTGCTGTCGTTGGTCCTCAGATAGATGGCTCAGGTCCACGGGTGGGTCCCATGGCTCACCTCGTAGCTCTCCACTTGACTGCTGTGTGGGTGGAGCAGCACAGCTGTGTGGTGTCTGCGAAGTCTGTTCATCAGCCAGTTTTGTCTGCAATGGGTAGATGGCATCCACACTGTACAACAGGCCAAGTGTGGTGCGACTGTGTAGCACAATGTCATTATCAGTCACATTCTCAACAGTCACTTCAATGTTTTCATGATCTCCTGGAGGGAGCTTAATCAGCTGTGCTCTAATGGCAAGACCAGATGGCCAGGGTGCTTCAAGGTTTGGCTCTAGCACTACGTGTGATGCACCCACCATACTCTTGTTTAGTCGGCCGCACTGCACCCCCATCACTTTGTTACGGGGGATGGTCACTGGTTGTCTACCCACTCTGGCTACATGGGGCTGATTTTCAAGCTTTGGCTTTTTCAAAACAGATAAAACAGCCTTTGCAGTTCTGTGACCTACCTCCAGTGCTGAGCAAAGTCTCTTAACCATATGACCGGATCGCATGCAGTCTTCATGTGTGTCATTGGTCAGGGCTAATTCCTCAATCACATTAAAGCCGATTATTGGGCGTTCCATATCGTGGCTTGCCACCAGGATGGGGACCAGGACAGGTTTGTCGCTCATTCCAGCTACAGCATCTTTAGCTAAAGTCACTTCAATCCCCATCCATCCCTGATATGGGATGTCAGTTCCATTTGCCGCTGAAAGCTCTAACGATCCATCTTCAAGCAGCTCAGTCACCGGTCTGACTTCCACATCTGGCAAATGTTTTCTTTTCCAGCCCATTCCCACTACTGATACCTGTGAGCCCGTGTCCCACAGTATTGTAGTGTCCACTCCTCCTAGGGAGGCTCGAACTAGACACCTCCTCCCCACCAGTTTTGCAGTTTGCAATTGTTTACCAGTGAGAGGTGCTCCTAGACTGAGAAGATCTGCTTTCTCTGCGCTTTCAGTGGGACAGTGCAGGATTTCAATTTTGCTTGTGCTGGCTCTTACGTTTTTCATTCGGCAACCTGCTGCCCAGTGCTCAGTACTGCCGCACTTGTAGCAATGAGCACACCTTCCATCAGGATTGGACTGTTGACATTTTTGACATTTTCGGCTGTTCCCAGTCTTAGGTTGGGTTCTGTATTTTCCGTTTGGCTCTCCATTCGCTCTTTGTTGAGACTGCGGGCTCTGCTGAAGGGTTGCAATGTGTGTTGTGAGGTTCTGAATAGCTTCACATATGGCTCTGTTACCTTGATCCACTTTGTCCATGAGTGTATCACGTTTATTTGCTTCCCCACCTTTGTTCTTGTTGGGTTTAGACACATGTTCGCATTCAGCTCCTTCATTTTCCTCATTAATTGCTGCCACACTGATCATTTTGGTTTTCGGTGTGGTTAACAGCTTGTTTCTCCTTTCCATTTCCAGACTGTATGCAGCAGTCATTTTCTCCAGAAGAGCTTCATCAGTCACTTTGGGGGTTTGTAAGTGTGGTTTCATGTCTGTTCGAATGGTGTCATCACGAAGACCAGTCATCACTGTTTGAAGGAACTGGTTTTGAATTAGTTCTGCACTGTACTTCAGACCAGACTTGACTCTTTCTGAGGCAAGGACAGTTTGTTGTCTCATGTCCATGGCTCGCATCAGAAACTGTATGGGCGTCTCTTTAGGTTCCTGAACTGCACGTGTGAGGGAATGATACAGCTCAGTGGAATCTTTTTCAATGTAGTGGGTCCGCAGGATTTGTCTGAGGGCTTGCAGCGTCAGGTCTATCCTACTCTCTAAATAACTTTTTAGTTTTGTTCCAGGAGCTATTGCTTGAATAACAGCTTCGACAACTTCTCCCTCATCATATCCTTTTTTCAGTGCCTTTAGAATCTGTCTTTCCAGACTTGAGTATGTTAATTTGTCCCTTTGATTTGGTTCCCCAATCTGTCCAGTTATTTTTAACTCTCTTCTATACAGCGGGAGGACAAAAGAGACATTTTGGCTAGCTATAGCAGCTGTTGCATTCATGGTCAAGTCACTCTCCCTTTGTCCCTCTACATCACTGGGTGCAATTTCATTTTCGGCCACAGGGTGGCGCTTCTGGATGACATTTTGAGGCAAGGGTACTTCACTGTACTCACATTTCTCTTTTAATTCGTCGATTTGGTCATTGAGTTTCAGCAAAACAGACATTCCTTCATCTTCTCTTGAGGTAATATCTTCTCCCTCTATATACTGAAGAATACACCTTCTCAACTTACGTGCTACGTCGCTGTCACGTTCATCTACAGTTAGGCTGAGGGCTGTACACACATCCTTCAGGTCCTGTGCTTTCAGACTCAACAACTTTTCTTCTATCTCAGCCACCAGGCTTTCCCAGTCAGATGACATCTGTTGCACTTCGGCCATGATCAAAACGTTTTACCTTCTTCCTCGGGGCTCTTGGAGTCTGTAGCCTTGGTTAGCAGCTAGTGCTAGCTCGCACCGAGTCCGCATCTGTCGCTCTCTCTCGTCTTGCTTCGCGGTGAAGAAAACACTTCAACCGGGCGGAAACACCAAGTTTATGTTGCCCTCTTAAAAAGACAGGATTCCATCTTCAGTTCAGCAACTTTTTTATTCCCGATTCTCTGAATGACTCCACAAAGCAGGCACAAACATGAGCACAGATGAACGAGAGAAAGTAACAAAAAAAACATTCACCAGAGGTTGCACCGCTCACCAACCTCGCGATAGTTGATGACATCACATCCTGAACTCTGACCCCATAGTAGCAACATTAATCACAGTAATATTTGGCATAACATCAAAATAAAATAGAAACGTAAAATATTTACCTATTGTTTAAATCTGTTACTGCCAACTAAATAATTGAAAATACAAATAAGATTAAAAGGGATATTTCAAGGTCGCAACACCAACACTGCAATTGAGGTTTATAATATAAACAACAGATTATTCCCATTTACAGCAGAAGTGACAGATGAAACACTTCTGAAATTAATTTTTTTTTCTAATTGTTGCATTTTGTGTAATCTACATGTAAATGAGATGCATTTTAAATTTGTCATGAAAGCATCTTTCTAATAGTCATCAGAAAAAAAAAACAACAACAAACTTTTCTTTCAGTCTAGAAAAAATATTGTTCACATTTAGATCGGCACATTTTTCTATACACGAAAGAGAGGTTTTTACTGTGCATACCGAATAAGGCATGAATACTTTATAAGCTATGTGTCTAATATTATACAGTACTGTATATGTTTGATGTGTGACAGAGAAACTGTTGACAGAAAGCCAGAGCTGCTTTAACATTATATTCTATATAGATCTGAGGCATAAAATTAACTGCTGTCCCATGTTTTTTTTTTTTTTTTTTATATGCTTCACTACTCAGAGCCCACCCCATCTTCAACAATCTGTTTGAATTATTTAGACTGTGATTCTGCACATAAAAAGCTCACCTCAAAGTCACAGTGCTCCACATCACCTCAGTTTTTGGTTGTCTTCTCTTCCTCGACCTCACTGGTGCCTCTGATACAATCAACCAGCTATTTTTTCTCTCTCTCAGCATCATACTGTACTTTCCTATAAAATCACATGGCTGTTTAAAATGACTGCGCCTTCTCCAATTCCCTCAAGTCCTAAAAGGTTTAACGTGGTTGTGTGTTGGTATCCAGTAGGTGCTATGCAGTGCTTGCCACCTAGGGCCAGTGTCAAACTAAGGGATCTCTTGTTTGTGTATCTGTTATTGTTGGTTATTTAGCTTTGTTGCAGACAAGACAAAAGTCTTACTATACAAAGAACTGCCTGGTTTAGAAGTGAAACCAAGTGTTAAAAACAATAAAACTGTTAACTGCAGTTGGTTGCTTCTCATCCATGCTCTTTTTTGGTGAACTCTGCTATGTTTTCCTTTCACAAAAAAGCCACCATTTCAACTAATTTAACCTATGCCTTGCAATGTTGTTATTGGAAAAGTGTTGGCCTTTTGAAAGACTGCACGCAGTAGTCTCTGTATTTGGTTGAATATGGTTGAATTGACAAAAACATTTCCCCCTGTGCAGCTAAAGAGCTATGCAAATTCACACCGGCATAAGGCATTCCTCAGGGTTCAGTGCTTGGTCCTCTTCTGTTTATCTTTGATCCACCTTAGAAATCTCAACCATCATCACAGTCTCCACTCCCAGTGTTACACAGGTGATCTTTTGCTCTACATTACCATTTAATCCATTACAACTGAAACCCAATCCACCCTCACCAACTACTTTAGCAAAATGAAAGCACCATTATACACCAGCTGATAAACTGAATGTAACATACAATATGCCTCTGTCAACACTGACAGCACCACTCTCTCCCTCTTCAGTCACTCCCATCCACTGAGTAATTGAACAACCTCTTGCTGTCATTACCAAAACTACTCTTCTCTCTTATAAAACCATAAATGATCTCTGCCTGAACTCTAACCCTCTCTCTTCTACTTCTGCTGAAATCTTCACTCAAACCTTCATTATATGCAGACTCTACTACTACATTCTTTATGGTACATGATCTAGTCCTCAATAAATCAATAGACACTAGTATATCTAGAAACACTGTATGCTGCTTGCCTGCTCACTCACTTCTGCTTCCATGACCACAGCTGCCCTCAAGAACCTTCACTGGCTCCCTGTCGCACAACACATCCAATTTAAACTCAATCTCATCACCTACAAAGTGCTTCATATGTCATGAACATTGGCATTCTCTGCTACAGCACTGCTTCCAGTAGCCTACACTCACTGCCAGCAACCTCTTATCCCGTCAGACACAGGACAAGGGTTAACACGGCTTTCCTCTCTGCTGCCCCGACTCTCAGGTTCTCTCTGTTCACATTCAAAAAACCTTTGAATTTTTGTTCTACTTTAGAAAGTTTTTTTTTTTTTCAGAAACAATGCAAATGCTCAGAACATAAAATATATGATGCATTATATTCATTATGCATTATAACCTTTATTGTTAGAGAGCGCTATAGAGAAGTCAGATTCGTACTAAATGATGCAATTTTGCAATTTTCTAATGATTTACAGTAATTCTGGGAGATCTCTGACTAGAACTTTCTAAACTGGTAGTAATATTAGGAAAACGTATTTGTCCTTGGAATAAAACCATATTCTATATATATAAAAAAAAACAGACTGCAGAATGAAACGCAAAAGTGAGGTGTCAGCATCTTAGTTTAAAGCACTCTCTCAGGTCTCTTGTATAATTACTTTGGGGATTAATTGTGTGTATCTACTGTAGATTCTGCTGTTACTAGCAGGCACTCCAGCATAATTCAGATGCATGCCTTCAAGGATGCTTTGAGTTAAAAATGTTTTCACAGGAGCACAAATATGTGTCATCACTAAAAGTTAAGTGTGTTTTTCCTGAGAAAAGACCTTTTTTAAATTTTAAAATAGTCATAGACCTAATGGAAGAAAAGACTTTAACAACTTGTAAGAAAGACCCCCTCCAGATAAGTTATCTGAGGGGTTTGGGGGATTGGAAGTAAGCGTTATATGAAAAACAATCTCCAGGGTTAGTGGAGCAAAGTGTAGAGAAGGGGTGGTCCTCAGCCCCAACGGTTTCATCAACACTCAAAAGAGAGCCATTAATAACTTGAGGAGTATAAGATAATACCACGTGAAGTTTTTATCAAAGTCAAGGGCAGGAAAGTAATAAATTCAATTTATGCAGGGTGCATAATTTTCATAATATTGGCCTACTTATATTAAAGTCTGATTTCTCAGCTCCACAGCACACGATCATGATGACACACCTGCTGAGACTTGAACCAACAATTACTCGAACAGTTATCTGTGATTTTGGGCTTTTTGAACATTTTTGAGCTCTCCAGCATTTTTACTTCCCAGCAAGCCACAGCATATGTTAGGCAAACCATCAATTTACATTGTTTGGATAATTTAGCTATTCACAATATGCCTGATGAGACTCCGTTCTAATCAGTTAAATTGCTGACAGGCCATTGGAATTGTAGCTTCATTATTATTCAGTTCAGATAATTCCACTGGTGCTGTTTGTGTATCTTGATGCAATTTTTTGATGAGAAACAAAACATTGATAATTTAGTGGCAGAAACTTTACCAATCACATTTAATGTAAACAGTGTTAAATAAAAACAGCAAATTTTCACAAACATCTTATAAATAGCAAATAACCCATGAAATACAGGTACAACTGTTTAAGTTAACTTCTTTTTTAACATAGACTGTAATTTTATTTATTTTTTTTAAAAGCTAATAACTGCCAAATGTCTCAAATATTAGGGGACACTGTATAATACCCCTGCAGTATGTACACTGCTCAAAAATTAAATTAAAGGAACACTTTTTAATCAGAGTATAGCATCACCTTCTGGGATATTGATCAGTTAAGAAGCAGAGGGGGTTGTTAATCAGATTCATCTGCTTTGATGTTAATGAAATTAACAACAGGTGCACTAGAGGGGCAACAGTGAGACAACCCCCAAAACAGGAATGGTTTTACAGGTGGAGGACATTTGTCCCTCCTCATCTTTTCTGACTGTTTTTTCACTAGTTTTGCATTTGACTAGGGTCAGACTAGGGTAGCATGAGGCAATACTGGTGTCTGCTCCTTTGTGCAAGAAGGAACAGGATGAGCACTGCCAGAGCCCTACAAAATTACCTCCAGCAGCCCCCTGGTGTGAATGTCTCTGACCAAACAAGGGTGGACTGAGGGCCTGATGTCCTCTAGTGCAGTGGTCCCCAACCTTTTTTGAGCCGCGGACCGGTTTAGTGTTAGAAAATATTTCCACGGACCGGCTTTTAAGGTGTGGCGAATAAATACGTCAAAATAAATGATACGACCATAACCAAGTGTGATATTTTCTACGTATAATAATAAAAAACGTGAATCCACTTTGTATTCGTATGCAACTCTATCAGCAGCGTTCTCGTAACATCCCGCCTCAACATGAATAACAGGCTCTCTGCCCACAGCGCTCCCTGGTCAGCTGTTAGAGCCATGGTAAAACATGCCTTCAAAATAAGATACACCGCAAAAACAAATACAGTAGAAATCACCTGAGTCGGATTCAAATGGCCCAGTTTGGGGTCTATTATCGAATTTCGCTGCAATGGCTTCTGCTTCATCTATGAATTTGCTTCTGCAAATTTTATAATCTGAAATTTTACTCGTAAGTGCAAGTTTGTAGCTTACACTTGCCACGATTGTCCCCGGTGAAATGAACTGATATAAACACTAAAACAATTTCCAGGCGTTGTTAGTGTGTGTGTAGTTGTGCACGAACGAGCCGATGCATGGAAGTGGGCGGACAGGAGCTGAGGAGGGTTTTAGCGCTAAACTCATCCAGTTTATGCGATCACATTTAACTGGAAATTTATTACAATGGGACCAGATTTTTCATCCGAGGTAGGTGAATATCCGACGGATTTATGTGATGATTTTATTGGAATTAATGTTAGGAAAAATCAAGACCTGCAGATGCCATCCAACTAGAGCGAAAACCCGATTTGTGCGACTTCGACTTAGGTGATTTTTACTGTATAAAGCGCATGAAAAATACAACTCACCATAACACTGAATCAGTGTGAGCCCTGAGCTTGTTTCTCTGATACTCATTTTTGCTGGCTTCTGGTTTGACTGGGTTCGGCCGATTTCACATGGAGCGTGGCTGCAGAGCCGCGGTGTCAAGCGCTGGAGAGTCAGTTTGATGGCTGGGTCTACCTCACTGCTATCCCCGGTGTTGATAAATAAAAATGTTAAATGGACTAGTTCTTACATAGCGCTTTTCTACTCTTGTTGAGCACTCAAAAATTTAAAGAAGCGTTATGTAGGTCAACCAACCGATTTCGTTAGACAGGCCTGAAGCTTCTGGGTTTAATTTTAGCGGTGACGTATCATGTGAGCAGAAACGTCTTGACACGTCAAGAGGAAGTCATGGAGGGAAGTAACGGAGCGAATCCGCCCATTTTTCAAAATAAAATATAGTTTAGGCGCAGATAACAAGTAAAACGGAAATAATTTAAGTTATTTATTCTTTATGTGCGGCCCGGTACCAAATGTCCCACGGCCCGGTACCGGTCCACGGCCCGGGGGTTGGGGACCTCTGCTCTAGTGGGCCCTGTGCTTACCGCCTGTTAATGATTTGCCATAGAATACCAGAACTGGCAGGTCCACCACTAGTACCCTGTGCTTTTCACAGACGAGAGCAGTTTCACCCTGAGCACATGTGCCAGATGTGAAAGGGTCTGGAGAAGCTGTGGAGAACATTATGCTGTCTGAACATCCTTCAACATGACCAGTTTGGTGGTGGGTCAGTGATGGTCTGGGGAGGCATATCCACCTTACAGGCAATGGCACCCTGACTGCCATTAGGTATCAGGATGAAATCCTTGGAGCCCTTGGAGACCCTACACTGGTGCAGTGAGGTTGCACCTCACACTGTCCAGGAGCCCTCACAATGTGCTGTAATTCTATGCCTCAAATTCTTCAAAGATCTGGTCCAGACCTGGACGGATGATGTCCCCCAGGACACCATCTGTTGTCTCATTAGGAGCATGCCCTGACATTGTCAGGCATGCATATGAGCATGTGGGGGCCATACAAACTGAGTACCATTTTGAGCTTCAGTGACATTTCTGCAAAATGGACTAGCCTGCTGCATCATTTCTTTCACTTTGATTTTTGAGGTGTCTTTGAAATCATGCCTCTGTAGGTTGATAATTTTCATTTCCATCAAATGATGTGGCATCCTTTGCTTCCTAACACATTACCCAGACCACATCAGTACAGATATCCAGTATTATTTTTTTTCCCCATTGAGATCTGATGTATTTTCAAAGCATTCCTAAATGTGTAATTTTTTTGAGCAGAGAGAGAGAGAGTGGGAGGGAGAGAGAGAGAGAGAACTTATTCTGTTAGATTATGTAAAAAAAAAAATAGCCTATAATTGTGTCTTGTGTGGAAACTTAAAGCATACTGTAGATTATCTGATTTGTCATTTCATGTGCCACTGCGTGGCTCTTTATTGTTTACAAGAACTGCCTCCATCTGGCAGGCAGTTTAAAAGAACATATAGTGCTAATTAAGAATACAAATGCTGCAAGATGGCTTTTCTTGAGATCTATCCACCTATTAACAGCTCATCCAAGTGGGTTGGGTGGCTGGAGCCAAGCACACTGAGTGAGAAGCCAGGCACAGCATCGACAGCATAGACACTCTTGTAATCTACAAATCTTCAAATAAACCTGATTATTGAAACTGTGGACTAACTATCCTGAAGAGTTACATTTAAATTAGTTGAACGTGTAAGTGGTACACTAACGGCCAGTTTATTAAATTGTGATTTTGAGACATTTATCAACAAAATTAGGAAACATGAATGCAGTACTAGTCACACTGGAAATAGCAGGAAGCTGTTAATGCTGGGTGAAGTACCATCGCCTCTCACCTCATTGAGGGACATGCATGGAGACACAACAGCTGGCGAAAAAACAAAAGCAAAGAACAAAACACATGTGTGTGCGCACACACGCACACACACATGCTGCAAAATGGTTGTGATAAAACATTATCTAATGGCAGCTGTTAAAGCTGGAACATGCTTTGTTTGGCTCATTCCCAGAACTTAAATGAACTTTCTGACATTGCCGCTTTCTGATCATTGGGCCGATTTGTTAGCTCACCCACTCAATATCCCCACTAGCTGACACTGACTTTAGCTACATTGTTCCATGTGTCCTAACAATAGATATTTTATTATTTGAGTTGTGATTTCAAGTCAGGCTGTCTGGGAGAGATATGGGTTACTGAATACATCTGCCTGACTGAGAAAATCAGGTTACTTAAATTTTAATAGGAAAAGCAGATCATACTAAAACATGTTTTAGATATGAAAATTTAGCAATGATATGGTTTACTGAGCCAATTAAGATGAAAATACCAACACAAATCCCAAGGATGATATTTTCCAGTAGCAAAGCTGTACCAAGTCCTTTTGATGTAACAACTTTAGATGCAGCCAACACAACAAAGTAAAACACAGTAAAGACACTTTAATGTTCTGTCTTTGTTAAGATACTGCAGTAATTCCAAGGCACAACTCACAATTCATTTTAGCAGCTGTGGTAATTTTTAAAGCCTTTTCTTACCTTTGAATATTTCCTCCACCATCAGTGATTAGAAGACCAATAAATTAATGTGACCTTTACCCCTGAAGTAAAGACACTTCTGAATCTGATCATTCTGTTTGCCCTCACAAACTTTGAATACTTCTTAAGGGATACTTCAACACAGTGGTGAGTGCAGCTTAATTAAATATCTTGCTGACACCAAAACTAAACACTGACTAAAACAGCCAGACAGTAATATTCAGTGATGCAGAAACAGCTCCTTCTCTTCGCAGAAAGCACATTAATGGACACTGAGGAAATATGGTGATTGTCTGCGACAAGGGTGACCACTTGAAATAATTAACAGTTACTTCAGTTTCTGAAACACTTTTAAGTCATCATAGATTAAGTTGATGAGACAGTATAAGCTGCTCCATATGAATAAAATGCAAGAAATGACATGCAAAGTATTTTCTGGTCTATTTCCCTTTTCTCCAAAGACAATATTCACTTTTATATTTGTTTAAAAAACAAAGAAAAAGCTCCATAAAGGCTTTAGATGTGTCATCTTTGATAGAACAGTAACTTAAGGTAAGTGGCTTCCCAGTTTTCATAGTTTGGAGAAAATTAATGATGCATGAGCAACATCAAAATGCAGTTTGGGATCTTCTGTTATCTATGTTTAAATGTCAAAACGATGGAACAAACTGTAGTTTATGAATGAGTAATGTTTGAAAAAGCAATATTTTGCACACAGCACAAGTGGATATTGTTGCAGGGAACACGACTTAATCAAAATAGGACCATTAAAATATCATTAAAAACATAATAATTGTAGTAGAAATTAAAACTAAACATCCCATTCTCATTTCAGGTTTGTAATTTTAACTTTTCTGTGCTTCAATACAAGACTATGAATATTTTGCCTCCAAGGTCAATTAGCTGAGCTTGGTTTATCAAATTAGTTTTTAACCAAGAAGAATCTAAAATTTCAGGACTTTAATGAGTTGATGGTGTTTACTGACCTTGCTGTTAGAACAGATGTCAGAATTTAAGTTTGTTTGAATTTTAATGAAAAACCTTTGGTGTCAAGGTTCCTGCAGGCCCAACTTCTTCTCTTCCTGCTTTGCTGCTTTCTCTCAGGTAGAGTTTGAGCAGGGCTCAGGTCTTGTCCCGCCCTTAGGGAAGGTTGCTCCTGACTCCCTTTCCAGCCAGCACAGCTGTTTCACGTCTAATCATTTCCCTGAGATTCAAAAGGCCAGCTTAAACTGCCACTCTTTGCCAGATTGTCATCCCCTTTGTGGTGTTTTCCTCCTGGCGTGTACTTTGGCTGGACTAAAAGTAAACCTGCTAACCAAGAGAATCTCCATGTACAGTAGTTCATTTGAAAGTAAGGACTAACCGCAAATGATTCCTCCTGTGATGCTCCTACCTATCCATGCTCCACTGTCACTGCTTCCTGGAACCTTTGCCTGCATTCCCAACCTGCAAGGAAAGCATAAGTCAAATCAGAGAGAATAATTCTGGCTAAATACTCACCTGGAACCAATAGTAACCTATTCCTGTCCTGTATGGCTGTCCTCTGGTGTCCTGCTACCTGATTCCATTTGTGGTCATGTAACTAATAGTTAATCCTTGCACTGGTCTTCTGGGTCTTGCAGTTATGACATTTGGAATATGTTTGAATATATGGAGGTAAATTACCCAAAAAGAAAATAATTCAGGGTCTTAACCAATTTAAGTGACCTCAACAGCTCTCCTAAACACAATTTTTTTTTTTTTATTTTAAAAAGTAAATTTTTTATTTTTCATTGGTTAATAGGAGTCCATCAATTTTCTTCTGCTTATCCAATTCAGACTGATGGGGGGATAGAGCTGATCCTATGCTGTCATAGGGCCAAATGCAGTGTACACTGTGGACAGGCTATCGGATAACTAAAGTGCTCAACATCAACCGTGATACCACAAAACAAGTGTAACACAGAGAGACAACTATTCACACTCACATTGGCCCTGATGTCCAATTTAGAAATGCCAGTTAACCCAACACATGCATGTCTGTGGACTGTGGAAGGAAGCCAGAGAACCTGGAGAGAACCCATGGAAGCACAAGGAAAACATGCAAACTCCGCACAGAAAGCCCCCGCCAGCCGTTGGATTCGACAGTGCACCAGCATGCTGCTCTGATAATTATCAGCTAGTTTATTCTGAACGGCAACATTTCAAATTCAGTTCATTCCATCTGACTTGCTTTTGTAAGAAAACGTCACTGAAGTGAAGGAAATTTTTGTGTCAAGTTCAGCTCAGGTCAACTTTGACCCTCAGATGTACATCTTACCAAAACAAACTGACAGCGCTGCCCGTGTTGTCACAGTGCTGACATTTCAGGAGATTGAGAGGCTAAAATGTAGAGAGCTTATAAGCAGTGCTGCACAATCCAGTTTCATTTAACCCTCTTCACACCCTCTGCTTGCAGACAGAAGTCAATTGCACAAATACGTCTTCTAAATGAGACGTGTAACCTTATTGTCTGAATGAGAAACAGGGCGAATTTGTTGATACATCAAGAGTCTGAATGTTTCTATTAACTCTTTTTGTTTTAATCAAATGAAACAATGCACAAAATGCCATTTGAACTGAAAGGAAGGACAAAAACCCCTCAGGGGTCCATTATGACTGGATAGCATTTCCCCAGTTAACCAATGTGGTACTAGTTAGCTTGCGTCATCTGGTAGTCCACCAACTACCACTGTGAATACACAGTTGGGTCATCCCATGGAAAATCAGTGAGTGGCTCCCGTCTGACACCCTCAGAACCAGCTGCTTTTTTTTTAGTCACCACTTTAATGTCTGTCAGAGACATTAAAGTGGTGACATTATGTCACAGACATTATGTCTGTGACATAACATCTATGACACAGACATTAAAGTGGTGGAGGTCTGCTATTAAAAGTATATATGACATATTCTGTGACACTAATGCTCAAATTGGTTATTGACAAAAAAAAATCCTGAAATAAGACAAGATTTTGTCTTTAGATTGTGACATTGAGTCTAAATAAAATTGTTTTGGCTTCAGTTTTTAACAAAACTTAAATTTGTTTTAAGTTCTAAAAATTTCATGTGAACAGTTCCTGTACTTAAGACGTTATGAGGGCTTATTAACTCACCTTTATGTGCTTCCAGGACCTACAAGGGACAATTTTCTGAAGCTGACTTTTGTTTTTGTATGATAGTGAAATTTTCATGACTTCCTTAGATATATTAAATTATTGTACAAAAAATATAGTTGATTGTGAGGGAGTCAGGTGAGAATTCCTCTAAGATCTGATTTTATACGATGTGTCCCAGAAAGTATTTGCAAAACTGTGTGCATGATTTTTTTTGTGTGTGTGTGTGTGCGTCACACTGGTGTGACTAAACCTCAATCCCCACCCACTTTGATCAGATTTAGTTACGTATTGTAACAGAACAGATTTTTGTACGAGGTAGATTATATTTAGACAATGTTCACATGCTGTATTTGTTTGGTTGTTCTGGCTTTTTAAATAGGACAGATTACTCTGCCTTTCATCATACATCATAACACTGGTCACTGCATGGTGAAAGTTGAATGCATATTTCATTTCTCTACATTATAGAGAGCTTGTTGTCAGCAAGCAGCCTGGACACTTACCTTATGATCAGCGTTGGGATTGTTACTCAAAAAAAGTAATGTATTACACTTTGCTCATTACTTTTTTATTAACAAATTCAGGTTGATAAATTGCTAAGTTTTTTTGTGCATGAAACCTTAATACATATGATTTACACACAGATTTGAGTGTAGGTACTGCTAGTAAATGAAACCCAGTACCTTCTAGTTTTACTTCCTAACTTGTCCCTCCTTTGTGATTGCCTGATCCTCCCTGATGCTTTTCACCTGCAGTTAATTGTTTCCTCCTTTGTTCTGCCCTCACTTCTGTCCTGTTCCCGTAATTAGTGCTGTGCGCATATAGCCTCCTCTATTTCCCTCCTCTATTTGCTAGTTCATCTCAGTCTGCTCCCCGGTGTGCATTTTCTCTGTGCCGCTCATGCCACTTTGGACTTCTGGTTCTGTTTTTGCCTCTGGGGCTTTGTAAATGTTCAAGTTTCTTATCAGCCACAATAAATCGGCTTGATTTGGTTACTAAGCCTCCTTATGTCCTGCATTTGGGACTCTACACACATTTAACTGTGACTCTAATGCCTACATTATTGATTAGTTTGCCACTAATTACTACAATTAATCAACCAATCTTTATATATCTTTAAAAAATAAAACTGCAGTTCACAATAGTACTCCAAGGAGCAAAACAACATCCCAATACATTTCTTTATTTTTCTGTTATATACTATAAAATAGTTCTATTTCTCTATGATGCGCTTGGAGCAGCATTTGTTCCATGAACCGTGTAAATCATCCAGTGATGTATATAAGATGTAATTAATGAGTGAATAAAATAAGCGCCTTTCACTGCACATATGTGCAGCTAACAAAGGTAAACAAAAGAGTTCTTTCATATGCATACTAGGTTCTGATCATCTTTGGCATAACACTTCACATGAAGCACAGTGAAATCTGGCAATTCATATCCACGAGACTGTGAGACTAATATTATTCGGGTTTCTGATCATCTGCACAGTCTTCTCTTTGACTCCCCCGCATTCAGAAAAACTGTCATGTCGCTACAAAATGACTTGCACAGCCGAGGATGAGCCCACTTTGGTCTCTGGTTGCATGGACACTGCTGTATTTGCCACTCCACTGGATTTAGCCACAATATATTTTATTCATCAGACTCATGCTTTCATTCCAACAAGCATATTACATATAAATTCAAACACACACGCAATTACAATGATGTAGCAAATGTAAAAGTGAAACAGAGAATGCAACAAAACAACAAAGACAATTTCTGATCCGAGTGAGTTTTGATGCCACCATTTTGCTGGCATCCACAGAACTACTAAACACGTGGTCAGAAAGGGTGTTTACATACAACAATTTTATGTTTTTAGCTTTGCGAGTGCTCGGCTGGGAAAAGTGCAAACAAACAAGTTCTCAATACCAGCGTGCACAGAATTAACCTGACCCACTCAGTGCAGATTCCATACAAGAAAATCAAGAGTTTCGCCAAAGAAGTCTTTCTTTCCATATTGTAGACAGGATATTACATGTCAGACGTAATCCTTAACATGTAAAACGGCCTTCATTAATATTGCAGAAGTGTCATCACTAAATGTCGCTGATGACTTCAGTTTGAAGACATTATTATTTTAGCGCTATGCCAGTGCAGACAAATACAGTACATCTGTATTACTGGGGAGTGAAGTAGGCAGGCAGAACCTGTTCATCATTCATTCTGTTTCTGTTTTATACACACACACACACACACACACACACACACACACACACACACACACACACACACACACACACACACACACACACACACACACACACACACACACACACACACCCTGCTGTCACTTCTACACACACATGCACACTTTACTTCTGCGTGACTGTCATCAGACATGCTCTTTCACAGCCATCTTTCATTCTCTATATTTATTGTCAAGCTGCCATAACACTGTCTAGTACAATGCACTTTAAATATGCATTGCATTGGCATCCAAATGAGTTCAAAGTGTGTTTGTATTTTGAGCGTCGCAGAAGAGAAAACGGGGATTGAAAAAGCAAAGTATGTGAAAAGCTGTGAACTGACCAACAAGCTTGAGCTTTAATGGATAACAAGGACTTCAAAGTCGGGAAGCCATGTGTCATGTGCAGCAGAGGTCTCGGTTCCCTTTTATTCTGGGATCAACAAGCGATTCAATTTTTTTTTTTTTTGTGCGAGTCTAGGCTTTGTGTTTCTTTTTGATCATAGTGCATGTTCCCATATAATCTGCTGCACCTCAGTATAAGGGAATAGCAATGGAGCAGGTGTCATGCTTGCCTGACAGCAGGTTAACTCAACTCATCTTTAAAATCCATGCAGCCCTTTTGTGTTTGACATCTAATAAGCCCAGATTTAAATTAAAAGCCATTAATGCCACCTAATCAGGCTTTGCCATGCTCCCTGCACCAACCCCCATCACACTTTCTCCATGAGGAATTAGACTTGGCTGTAAGAGTATATCTTACCTATAGTGCTCACTGCACGGTTCAATAGTTCACTCCATTAAAAAAGTTTCAGGCCTGGATGGAACACAAATTAGACAATGCTGTAATGGTGATCCACAAAGGGGAAACGTAGTCTACTTTTTGCAGCACACTTGCACACTCTCACCCGTTAAAAGCAATTCTCTTTTTATTGGTCATTCTCATATTATTAGAACATTTACTTCTGGTATGAAGAGAAAATCTATATCTGGATGTCTTATCTGGATAAGGAAAAAGGTGTTAATGCCTGCAAAATGGACTGTGATCAGAATGACCTGACTAAACACTCCAATTATATTGAAACTCGGACTCTTCCCTTTATCTTAAATGAGCCAAGCAAAAAAAAAAAAAAAAAAAAAAAAAAAAAAAAAAAAAAGGCTGTGGATGATGACCTTCTCAGCTAAGGAGAAATGAGCAGATCTTAAGGGACTGCTGAGGTCATGTGAGCATTACTGAGCTACTGTGGTGCCAAAACGTTCTCAGCTGAGACAGAATTCAACTACTGCTCACATATCAAATGTTTAAACATTTTTGGAACTGGGGTTGTAGAAAATGATCCCAGGGGTAACTTTGGCTGTCTCCATCTATCGGGTCACCCTCACAGTGAAGTCCGTCAAATACAGCCGATCCTCCAAAATGAAATGAAGTCTTGATGTGCTATAATATTTTGTCAGTTCCTCATATTATTTAACAGATAGAGATTATAAGAACAACTCAAGATTTTTCAAACCAACTGAGATGAAATCTATATTTTAAAGACTTGAAAGAGCCATTTTCATAGTACTGTGGGGACAGATACCATTTTAGAGGCAGTGGTACAGTCTCCAGTTCTTATAAACTACTGACCCAGTCTTCTTGTAATTAAAATTACCTGTGTAACCCAGTCCCAGTGTGATGAAGATATTGAGAAAATCACTCAGACTATGTTCCTACCCTTACCTGTGGCTAATAGATGTGGGTATCAACCAAAAGAATAGGACTGCAGACACAAGTGCAGGAAACGAGCTTCATCCGCAGGGTGTCTGGGCTCTCTGTTAGAGATAGGGTGAGGAATTCAGTCATTCATTAGAGGCTCAGTCCCTCTAGAATTAAAGGAACCAGTTGAGGTGGTTCAGGCATCCGTCGGGGGGGATTCCTGGATGCCTCCTAGATGAAGTGTTTCTGGTATGTCCAAATGGAAGGAGGCCCCAGGGCAGATCCTGCTTAGGTTGCTGCCCCCTGGACCTGAGTTGGAAGAAATGAAAAAGAAAAAAAAATTCTAGAAGCCTTCATACAATATATATATATATATATATATATATATATATATATATATATATATATATATATATATATATATATTAAACTTATATATATATTATATATATATTAAACTTATATATAAACCGTTCCACGGTTTATATATTAAACTGGCAGTCCTGGCATTGTTGTGAACAGCTTTTTGAAAAGTGGCAATCAATTTGTTGTCAGCCACTGAGCGTTAGATAGAAATTTCCTATATGCCTGTGTGTATACTTGGTTTGCACACTCTGAAAATAGAAAACAAAAATAGTATCTTTGGCCTGTTTGGTTGGGAAATCAATGATCACATTCATTCTTTAACAAAACAAAACAGCTTTGATACAGAAAACAGGTTACATGCATTTTTGAATATTATGACAATTAATGTCAAAATGGAAAAGCTGACTGACAACTTAGCCTTCACTCTTAGTTTCCGAACAGTCACTATAGCAATCATTTAATTTCACAGACGTTTACCTTATTATTATATTTCCACTTCCAGACAGAAAAGGATGGATCCTCTCTCCTGTACCTGTGCAGTGGAAAATATCCTTCCTGATACCACATAAATGCAGGAGTCTTCTCTTTTCAGTTCATTAAACAGCTGTTCCTGGGGATTTTGCAAAACCCCGCAAAGTTGTAAGACATGAGGTGTGGGAATGTCCAGTATGTCACTTTTATAATTAAAGCTTGGAGGTCAGTTTTTCTTTGAGATGGCTTCATTTTTTTTTATCATTTTTAAGTTTACTTTGTGTGTGTATGTATGCATGCTACTAAGGGAGCCTGTCACTTTGTGTGGGAAAGGTGTTTTCATTTTTTTCAGACACAAAAACTGTTCCCCTGCGTGAAAGCTGGATTTGATGAACACCCGTCCACCAATGCTTTCTCCATATTACATGTACATTTTACTACATTAAGGTGCACACTCCTAACTGAACCAACACTAAGGAATGGAATTGCCCCAAACTGAAATTATTATATAGATATAGTATCAAAGAGCCGCTAGCAACACTGTTTATGTTGTACCAGTCGCTTGAAGGTAGCGCTCATCTGTAGTGCTGGATATATGATTACTTTGAGATACAGTATTGAGCCATACTGCCCACTGATCTGCTTGACTCATATTCTTCTGTCTCCAGAGAAACACTGTGTGACACTGGGCATACGTTTTTCTTCAAAATGTTTTTAAACGTTGTTCAGTGTGACATTATCATAATGCAAAAAAAAAAAACATTTGTGTGAAGTATAATGCTTGAGTGCACAAAATGTGTGACTCTGAAACCACTGGACTGTGGTGCCACAACAGCTCAGTGGTTTCTGGGTTTCTATAACAAGGGTGCTGACAAGATATGTTTTTCCAGTTAGGTATGAGTACTGCTTGTTACTTGTGAGCCTCAGGACTGCAAGGGCAACTGTAAGTCATGAAACTAAAGCTCTTGATCCTGACGTAATGTTTTGAAAGTTTGACGGATATATTCCCATTAAAAGACCTTCTGAATTGTTTTTACATCACAGCTTAGAGAAACAAAGGATATAGCCGCTCTTTTATTTATAAGCTGCTCTGATTAAGTAATTCCAAAATCAAAGATAAATTAAAAACCCGCTGGAATTCATTTTGATGTTGATGATGTTAAAAAAAAAAAAGTGCACCTTAGGACCTTGTTTCAGTTCGTTCTCTATCAAATTTGGAGTCATACTGAGGAAATATTTTTCTATGAGCTTCTCTCAGTGCAAGACAGCTATGACAAACTGCCTCTGAATCTATTGCTTTGAAACACATCAGAGGAAAATAATGCTTTGTGGCACATCTAATTCATCAATGCACCACCACACCCCCTTTACTCCAGCTTCAACTGTGATGCTTTTATTTATTAATTTTTTCAGGTTGCTTCTGCAAGAATCAGTCAGCAGAGAAGCAAAAAAAAAAAAAAAAAAATCGCAACATGTTCTGTGCAATTTGACCCAGTCAGTTATATTTCAGCTCAACTTATCAGCAACACTTTAACTTCAAATTCAATTTATATTCACAATTGAGCTCGCAGAGAAAACATAGCCACTCATTCTGATCATTAGCTTTTCTCCTGTCTGCAGTGAGAGCATCTGCCACCCCTTAACCACAATTCACACCACGAAACCAATCAAAGTTTACAGCTTTTTGTGAAAATTGGGAATCTGCTCCTGCTGGGCCTGTTAATGGTGTCCTGTTGCAGGTGAAGTGTCTGCAATATTTAATTGCTACAGTAATTCACTCTTTAACACACCTTTAGCCTGGTGACAGAAACCCATCGTTAAGATCAGTAGCTGTACAAATTGGCTGGAATTAAAGCTTGCAGCCCAGGAAGCCACTAGAAATGCTGCAGCCTTCAAAAACACCCTGGCAACAGCTCTGACACAACAAATATTCATGTTTTTTGACAGCTGTGGTGCTCCTGTTCAGGTCTTTAAAGTGTTTAGTCTCCACCGTTTAGATGTTCCCTGGCTGTAAATATTTGGCCCTTACATGATAGGAAGGTTCACACGATAGGAGCCGCATGTTTTTCACTGTCAAATTCTTGAAATGGCCATTGAAATGTGTAAGACAGTAGAAGCAGTAAGACTGGTAATGTTGGGGGAGGGGATATAGAAAAGGAAGGAACAACTTAAGTTGTTCTACTGTATTTCTCCTCTGCTTCTTTGTTGCTGTCCATATTTGTCAGTGTAAAACAGATGGAAATGTTACAGTAAGTGCAAAAAAAGCTTCCCAAAAAGTGCTGATCTGTCTAAACATTTGTGATGCGATGGCAAATTTGTTTAATCAGAACTACTTTCAGACATGGTGGTTTTTTTTTTTTTTTTTTAAATGAGCCATGACTTCTTCTGTCCCCCGTCCTGCCAAAGCAGCAACCTTTCAGTTTTCTGTCAGTCCTGGTTTATCAATTAAGCACATGGTTTTCCTCCTCTGCTTAACAACACACATGTAGCACCGGTGTCACACCGCTAACTGCGCCACTGGACCAGTTCTAGGCTCTAAGGAGTGGGGAGCAAGAATAACACCACCAGAGCCCGCTGCTTTAAGTGGAACAGGCCGGCAATTTACTGAATGCAAAAACACACACATAAAATACAATACATAAAACAAAAATTACCCTGCAGGTTCTTAATAAGGAGGCAAATATAATTGAAAAGGAAAAAAAAATAAAGAGTATGTCACTCTTTCTTTTTGCTCTTTAGTTTACCTGGCTTATTTTAATAAGACTAATTTGAGTTAGTTAAACCAGTCTTTTTTTCCTAGGTTGCATCTATTTTAAGATTCCTATTTTTCTTCCTGAGTTAACTCAATCTCCTTTCTTTTAGAGGTAAGAAAAATACCTTCAAACACAATTAAATCAAAGTGGACCACAACTATTCAAATCACATTCAGACACATAAACATATGAAAATCAGAGTATGGCACTTTAAATTCAAGTTCAAGTCAAAATGTAAATTCAGGTACTCAGTTCAGTGAAAAGCTTCAGTTTGACTCAGTCCAAAAAGGATAATAATTCAATCAGTTCTCAGTTCTGGTCAGTTCAGTTCGAACTAGTTCCTGATATTCCTACCGCTCCGGCAGCGAATTACCACACGCAGGAGAATCCCTCCCTAATGCGATGGAGAAGATGAATTGAAGATCTGGGTCTGGCTCGCCATCTTGAATCCTGTCTGTGAATGTGCACGCCGCACACGGCAAACCAATCCTCGCTCCGACCGAGCTTCCAACCAAGCAAAAAACCTGACCTGTGTAACAGGTCACAAACACAATAAAACTCTTTTTAAATCCTCAAATTATACAAATAAACTCTTCTTCATAAACCCAATATATTAATCAGGTAACAGTTTATGACAGAGCATTTCTTTGTAACGGCTACATTTTTTAGCATTAGCCCTCCGCCAAAAGAAAAAGTACGACACGGTGAAAATGCAGGAAAATAAACATAAAACTCACCAAACCCGATGTAGCTTAGTTCTCATAAAATCCCTGTCAGTTCCCGACCAGGTAGATTATGTTTTTTTCACCATAATATTAACTTTTTCCTGTTAATTAATCACCGCTCTTCTCTCCGACTCCTCCTCTGCTCTCTCCCTCCGGTCTGTGTACTGCAGCGTCACTCAGGTGCTGCGTCTGTAACGCTAGTTCCTTAAAGGGGCAGTGACGTTATTTTCTGTCTGCAGACTTTTAATCAACTGTTTATTAAAAGTTGATTAAAAGTTCAAGATGGCGCCGGTGAGGTCAGCAGCCGTCAGCAGCCGTCGTACCTGCTCCTACGCTTTGTTTGTATATATTAGGTTTAGCTCTAATTTTTGACTTTATAATTCCGCCTGCTCTGTGTCATATCACGTATGACAGACAGACTCTTTTTAATATCAGAATACAGCACTCTGGCTGTATTCTGACACCTTTTTCTCCCGACCCGACTTGGCCTCAGGACATACTGCGTTTCCAGTGGGCCAGCTCAAACAAAGGACGGACCAGGTCACGGACAAGGCCCCGAGGGAAAAGAGCCGGCGTAAGAGAGAGGCTGAGGCGCAGAGCGCACCAAACGCCACTGCCGAGCATCCTGTTGGCTAATGTCCAGTCACTGGATAACAAGCTGGACGAACTCAGGGCCAGGATACAGTTTCAGAGGGACATAAGGGACTGCAACATCATCTGTCTCACGGAGACATGGCTGACTCCCCTCATACCGGACCACGCCGTACAGCCGTCGGAGTTCTTCAGTGTTCATCGCACGGACAGAACGAGTGAGTCTGGAAAATCAAGAGGAGGAGGTGTGTGCCTAATGATTAATAACAACTGGTGTGACAGTAGGAATGTTGTCCTTCTGAAACAATCATGTTCACCGAACCTGGAGCTCCTAACCCTGAAATGCCGTCCCCACTCCCTGCCCCGCGAGTTCACGTCGGTCATCTTCAGCGCCGTCTATATTCCACCTCAGGCGGACACAAACACTGCACTATCCGAGCTACATGAGGCTATTTCCACCTATCAGGCTAACCAGCGTGATGCGGCTCTCATCGTAGCCGGGGACTTTAACAGTGCAAACTTGAAAAAGCTGATACCGGAGTTGATTCAACACATCGACTGCCCCACCAGAGGAGAGAGGACCCTAGACCACTGCTATTCTCCATTCAAAGATGGCTACAAAGCAAAGCCTCTTCCGCCTTTTGGGAAGTCTGACCACACCTCTGTACTTCTCATGCCGAAATACAAACAACGGCTCAGGCAGGAACCCCCTGCTGTGAGAGAAGTGACACGGTGGTCTGATCAAACAGAGGCCGCTCTGCAGGGTGCGTTGGATTCAACCGACTGGGACATGTTTCGCAGCAGCGCGGGCGGAGACATCGAGGAGTTTACGGAAACTGTTGTGGGATTTATTGGGAAAGTTGTTGAAGACACTTCACTTAGGAGGACCATCAGGACTTTTCCCAACCAGAAGCCGTGGGTGGATAAATCTGTCCGCGACGCCCTGAGGTCCCGCACCGTTGCCTACAACTCCGGCCTCGCCTCTGGGAACATGGAGGACTACAAGGTTGCATCATACAACGTCCGCAGAGCGGTGAAAGAGGCAAAACATCGCTACGGCCGCAGACTGGAACAGCAACTACAACAGTCTGACCCCAGGGGACTGTGGCAGGGACTACGCACCATCACGGACTACAAAGCACCACACACACACCCGGTGAGTGCCGACGCTTCTCTGGCTGATGAACTCAACATCTTCTTTGCGCGCTTTGAGTCGGGAAGCCGACAGCCCGCTGCGCTCCCGGCCGGAGGGGCGGAGACACTCACTGTGACGGAGCGCGACGTGAGGAGGGCGTTTAGACGTGTAAACACCAGGAAAGCGGCTGGACCAGACGGTATTAGCGGACGTGTCCTTAAGACCTGCGCTGACCAGCTGGCACCTGTGTTTACACTGATATTCAACCTCTCACTGAAACTGTGCGTGATTCCCACCTGCTTTAAAAAGTCCATCATAGTCCCTGTCCCAAAGAAACCACACCCCAGCAGCCCCAATGACTTCAGGCCCATAGCACTCACCTCTGTGGTGATGAAGTGTTTTGAGAGACTCATCAAGACATTCATCACCTCCTCACTGCCCACCACCCTCGACCCACTACAGTTTGCATACCGGCCAGACAGATCCACAGATGACGCCATATCCTTCCTCCTCCACAAGACCCTTTCACACATAGACACTGGTAAGGGGAACTATGTGAGAGTGCTGTTTGTAGATTACAGCTCAGCATTCAACACCATAGTTCCCTCCAGGCTGGTCTCTAAGCTGCTGGACCTGGGCCTGGGCCCATCCCTGTGCAGGTGGGTTCACAGCTTCCTGACCAGCAGACCACAGGTGGTACGAGTGGGTCACCTCACCTCATCCTCCCTCACCCTCAACACTGGATCCCCCCAAGGCTGTGTGCTCAGCCCTCTGCTGTACTCACTGTACACCCATGACTGCGAGGCCACGTCAGAGTCCAACGTCATCATCAAGTTTGCTGACGACACTGCTGTTGTGGGACTAATCTCTCACAATGAGGAGACAGCCTACAGGAGAGAGGTCTCCCGCCTGGAGAACTGGTGCCAGGAGAACCACCTCCTGCTCAACGTCAGCAAAACGAAGGAACTGATCGTGGACTTCAGCAGGAAGCAGCAGAGGGACTACCATCCACTTGTCATCAGTGGTGCTGAGGTGGAAAGAGTGGACACCTTCAAATACCTGGGAGTGACCATCTCACAGGACCTGTCCTGGACTCATCACATAAACATCACAGTGAAGAAGGCCAGACAGCGTCTCTACCTCCTCAGGCGGCTGAGAGACTTCAAGCTCCCACTCAAGGTGCTCAGGAACTTTTACACCTGCACCATTGAGAGCATCATGCGTGGGAGCATCACCACCTGGATGGGAAACTGCACCAAGCAGGACTTCATGGCCCTAAAAAGGGTGGTTCATTCAGCTGAACGGACCATCAGAACCACCCTCCCCAACCTGCAGGACATTTACACCAAGCAGTGCAGGCTGAGGGCCATGAAGATCCTAAAACAGCCCAGCCACCCCGGACACTCTCTCTTCTCCCTGCTCCCATCAGGCCGGCGTTACCGCTGCCTGAGGACTAAGACTGAAAGGTTGCAGAAGAGTTTTTACCCACAAGCCATCCGTCTGCTCAACTCTGAGCCCTAACTGGACCATTATTGCACAATGTAAATATTATAATTTATAAAAGTGTGTATAGGTATAGTATATAGAGTATAGTGTATAGTGTGAATTACTTTTTTTTATTTTTATTCTTCTTATTTATATGTGTGTGTATATAAGGTTGCAGGTACAAAATACATTTCACTGTGCATTGTACTGTGTATAACTGTGCATGTGACAAATAAACACTATCTTATCACTATCTTATCTTATCTATCTTATTCTTTTTTATGTCAGATTTTAACATGGGTTACATCCTCCCCTCTTTACCTAATGCACGTCCCTGTGCATTTTGAATTTATACTGTCATAACTCTAGGAGTTTTTGGAAAGCTAGGTTCTTCAAGAGAATCTGTAAACACATCACTCAAGGTTTGAAATAAAGACTGAACTATTGTAACCAACGGGTTTCCTAGCTCAGGATAAGTCAGTCTTTTAGTCGGTTTTCTGTCTCTGACAGGTCTTCCCGAACAGTCACTTTCATTTTGGTTGTCCGTTTGACCCAGATCACTTGTGTTTTCTTTGCTCTCCTGAGCAGGTTGAGTAGAAGGATGGACATTATCCAGGTCTTTCTCAGGTAGGCTTCCAATTTCCTGTTCAGCGATTGAGTTTCTCTCTTCAGGATCAGGTAGGTCTTTCTCTTCAGTATCAGGTAAGCCTAAATCATAAGTTTCTACTGGAGGATCTTCAGGGAAAGCTTTGGCTACGTCTGAAGGATCTTGCTCAACAGCAGTCAAGTCAGGTTCTGGTTCATTCCTTTCAGGTAAGTATTCCGTAGGTTCTGAAGTCAGGTTGAAACCTAGTGTTTCCACTCTTAGGTTTCTGTGATAGTGATATCCCTCAGAATCAGATTGGGATTCATCCCCATCAGCTCCATTTGATGTGTCATTTTTAGAATGTTGTCGAGTTCTTGGTCGCCTTACTGCTTTTGGTGGGTTAGTTTCGCTTTCGACCGGGGTCGCAGGAAGGAAACCACATGGCAGCAGGAGGTCACGATGAAGAGTTCTTTGCGGACCATCTCTTGTCTCAGGTTTCACAACATACACTGGGATGTCTCCGGACTGTCTCAGGACAACATACACGTCGGACTCCCACCTGTCAGCTAACTTGTGCTTGCCTCTGAGACGGACATTTCGAACCAAGACTCTGTCGCCTTCTTTCAAGGTGGAGTTAACAACATGCTTGTCAAACCTTGCTTTGTTGCGATTGGCTGTCTTTTTAGCATTCTCAGTTGCTACTCTGTAACTGTCTTCAAGTTGAGATTTCAGGTTGCGGACATATTGCGAGTGAGAGCCTGGCTGATGATTGACTGGTAGACCAAAGGCTAGGTCAACTGGCAGTCTCGGCTGACGCCCGAACATTAACTCGTAGGGGGTAAAGCCGGTTGTCTCGTTCTTAGTACAATTATAAGCGTGTACTAACGGCCTGACATACTCACGCCAGTGACTCTTCTTCTGGTTTTCAAGGGTGCCCAACATGTTGAGCAGGGTCCTGTTGAAGCGTTCTACAGGGTTCCCTCTCGGATGGTAAGGCGTGGTTCTTATCTTTTGAGTGCCAATGAGCTCACACAGTTCTTTTATTGTTTGAGACTCAAAGTCAGGACCTTGGTCACTGTGGAGTCTTTCAGGAATGCCATAATGAACGAAAAAGTGGTCCCACAGGGTCTTGGCCACTGTCCTGGCTTTCTGATTTGGGGTGGGGACTGCCACTGCATATTTCGTAAAATGGTCGGTAATGACCAAAATGTCTTTTGTGTTACTTGAGTCCGGCTCCACACTGAGAAAATCCATGCACACGAGTTCAAGTGGTCTTGTAGCCACGATGTTGATGAGTGGTGCCGCTTTCTCGGGCATGGTCTTACGTCGTATGCAACGGTTGCAGGTTCTGACTTTATTTTCCACCTCAGTTGACATTTTGGGCCAATAGAATCGCTTCCGGACAAGATCTAGCGTGCGCTCTGTGCCCATATGGCCCATGTCGTCGTGGAGGCTCTCGAGGACTACGGATCTCAGGGCTTCAGGGAGTACAAGCTGGTAGTGAGTCTGAGCACCCTCTTGTCGCCTGCGATACAAAACACCATTTGAGACCTCCAGTTTGTTCCACTCCCTCAATAAGAGACCAAGCTCAGGAAGTTCTTTCCTCAAGGAGGGTGGAGGTTTCTCTCCTGACTCCACTTGCCTGATGACTTCACCAATGCAGGGATCAGCATTTTGTTTGTCTCTTAGTTCAGCTGGTGCTAATGGTGGAATGACAGGTAAGCCACCAAGCTGATCCTCCTCTTCAAAGCTTTGAGGGAGAGCCTTTGGGTGGTGGGCAAGTGACACAACCAAGGTGGTGCTGGGTGATGTTTCCCCAGGGTGATTGTTGATTACTTCATGGACCAAATGCTTCTCACAGATGGCTTTGATGGTGCTTTCATTCAGGTGTGCATAATCAGCCTCTGACAAGTGTCTTTTTGTGAATTGTTGTATTCTCTCCAACTCTTTTTGTGATGATGTGTCATCAGGTACTCTGCCGTGAGGACGTCTGGACAGTCCGTCTGCGTCCTGGTTCTGCTTACCGGCTCTGTACTGTAGCTGGAAATCGAACGTCGACAGAGCGGCCAACCATCTGTAGCTCGTGGCGTCGAGCTTAGCTGAGGTAAGAATGTATGTTAATGGATTGCTATCTGTGACAGCAAGGAATGTGTTTCCGTACAGGTAATCCTGGAATTTCTCTGTTACTGCCCACTTAAGGGCAAGAAATTCTAATTTGTGAGCGGGATACCTGGACTCACACCTCGACAGACCTCGGCTCGCATAAGCAATGACGCGCTTCTGTCCCTGTTGCTCCTGGTAGAGAGCAGCACCGAGGCCCGACGTGCTTGCATCTGTATGTAAAATGTAGGAGAGCTTAGGGTCAGCAAACCCGAGGATGGGTGCGGTTGTCAGCTTTTCGATTATAGTGTCGAACGCTGTTTGGCAAGCAGGTGTCCATCTGTCACCAAAGACGTCCTTTGGATTGAAATACTTCTCAGGGTTCACTGTGGTTTTAGCGTGCTTTCTTAGTGGTGGATAGCCAGCAGTGAGCTCGTTAAGTGGCTTCACGATCTTAGAATAGTCTTTAATGAACCGGCGGTAGTAACCGCAGAAACCCAGGAAGATTCTTAGCTCCTTCAAGTTGTTTGGTTTTGGCCAGGTTTTTAGTGCTGCTAATTTGTCAGGATCGGTCTCAATGCCCTTTTGAGACACAATGTGCCTGAGGTACTTTACAGAAGTTTGGTAGAACTTGCATTTCCCTGGTGACAGTTTCAAGCCAAACTCTTTCAATCGGTTGAGCACGTGCATCAACCTCTCCTCGTGCTCCTCCAATGTAGAGGAGAAGACGATGAGGTCATCCAGAAAAACTAGGACTTGCTTCAAGTTCAACTCTCCCATACAACGCTCCATGAGTCTCTGGAACGTGCTAGGGGCGTTGGTTATCCCCTGAGGCATTCTGTTGAACTCGAAGAATCCTAGAGGGCAGACGAATGCGGTTTTGTGTTTGTCTGCCTCCTCCATCTCTATTTGATAGAAGCCCGATTTGAGATCGAGCACTGAGAACCACCTGGACCCGGTCAATGCTGAGAAGGACTCTTCCAGATTAGGTAAGGCATATGAATCCTTTACCGTTTGTGCATTCAATTTTCTGTAATCTATGCAGAGTCTAACATCGCCATTCCTTTTCCTGACGACTACGATCGGCGAGGAGAAAGGTGACTCTGATTCACGGATGACTTCTGCATCGAGGAGTTGCTGGAGATGGGTACGCACAGCTTCTATGTCCTGCGGATGTATAGGTCTTGGCCTGTGTTTGAATGGTGTCTCGTCACCGAGAGTTATATGGTGTTTGGTTTTGTCAGTGCGGCCAAAGTCAAGCTCGTGCATTGCAAACACCTCTGGCATGGAATTCAACTTCTCTTTTATACTCTCCTTCCACTCGTTGGGTACAGGAGAATCAGTAAAGTCAAAGTCGAGATTTGGTTTTTTGTCAGATTTTGTAGGAGAGTCTGAGTCAGGGGTCTTGACAGGTTGAACACTCTTGACAGCGTGTATCTCTGCTATCACAGCTTTTGGGGGCAGAGTGACGTCATGCTGTGACTCGTTTCTGAGTATGACTGGTATGCAGCGTGATGGCTTTGGTGGTAGACTTACCAGGCTATCTGTCACCAGGATGCCACCAGGTAGGGACGATGACTTTGGTGACTCCACCATCACCCACTTTCCAACACCAGATGTTGTGCAGCTCACTGATCCTTGAAGGACCTTAGTCTGTCCAGCTGAAATGGTCTCGAGGTCCCTACTATGAAGCCTCACCACTCCCAGGCTGGAATCAACAGACTGTTTTTTCCGGATTTCAAGGGTCTTTAAGACGACTTTGTAGCCATAAGGAAGAGACTCAAAGTTCTGAGGTGCGATCTCTGCATACTTTTCATAGAGAACATCCAAAGTATTTGTGCCTATAAGCACTGATGACAATGTGGAGCGCATGTCAGGTACAACCAAGACCAGCGTAGGTACCTCGATGTCGACTCCAAGCAAGCTCTTTGGGAATCTGATGGTGGCCTCAACATAGCCAAGGTAAGGGACGCTTTGACCGTTGGCTCCTTCCACTTCAAGCAAGTCGTTCAAGGAATTGAGAGGCAAGTGAGACAGGTTCTCTAGATAGAAAGAGTTGGGGATCGTTGTTACTTGGGATCCTGAATCCAACAAGCAACTACAGTCTTTGTCAGCTATGGTCACTTGTGTGGTGCACTTGGCTCCAATCAGACCTTTTGGCAAAGTCACTGACTGTCTTTGTGTGTGAGAGTACACATGGGCTCTGTAAAACTCCTTTCTGGGACACTTTGCCTGTGCTCCAGTCCCCGTTTGTCCCACAACCGGAACTGGGTCTAGTTTAAAGGATCAGGCTTTGAAGTGCCATGTTGACTGTCCCATGCTAACTGCTTTTCTTTTAGCAGCTTCCTCTTCTCAGCCACAAGAGATGGGTTTGGCTCACTTTCACACTGAGGCTTAATGTGCCCATCCTCTCCACATCTAAAGCAATACCAGGGCCTTGGTCTATTGCTTGTGCTGTTGTTTGCACCTCGGCTGTGGGGCTGCAGCCTTTGAGATGTGTGAGTGATAGCTGGGGAATGTGTGTTAGCTGTTGGGGGAGCTAGTGGTCTGGTAGCTGATTTAGCTTTTCTACTGTCTTTCTGTGTGATACGTGTGAGCTGAGACTGTAGATCAGCTATTTGCTTCTTTAAGTCTTGGATTTCAGACCTGTGATCAGGAGCTGGCTGAGATGAGCTGCAGTCTTCTTCACCCTGCACATAAACACCTTGATAATGAGAAGACACTCTTGGCTTTGAAACATTGAAGTGCTGTTTCATGCGTGAAGCTTTGGAAGAACGTTTATCTTCTGCTGTGCGGAGTAACAGGAGAAGTTCAGCAAAGGTAGGTGGATCCTGCTTCTTCTGTTCTAGCTGGAGTTCAGCTATCAAGATGTTATCCCAGCAGCCCCTGACAAACTGCTTAAGAAGATGCCGGTCAAGGTCGCTTGCAGTTACACCTCCCCTTCTGAGGGTGGTGCTCAGCATCACCTGCAGCCGTTGTAGATAAGCTGAGGGTTTCTCACCATTATCCTGCATCGTGTTGAGATACTTTGCAAAGAGGTCGTCTCCATCTTCGACTGTGCTGAAAGCAGAGTCTAAGATCTCTAAGTACACACTAAGAGGAGAATCAGGTGTCAGGTGCTTCACAATATCAATGGCAGGTGATAAGAGACTTTCAAGAAGCTTTCGTGACTTGTAAATATCAGACTGTGTTGTGTCTTTAAGAAGAAGTTCCACATTGGAGCGCCATGTCTCATAATCCACTTCACTGTTGGGACGTGGGACACGCCCAGAGAAGGGTCTGAGACTCAAGGAAGTGTGCACCTGCAGAGCAGAGTCTTCATTTCTCACTATGTGCTCAACAACTACTTTTTGTATGTCAGGTGGATTGACGTCAGAAAGTTTCAGAGCAGGCAGTGTCTTTTCCTTAGATGATGTCGACGGTGGGGACCAATGATGTTGAACATGCTGCTGTGGGGTCATACTGGGCAGGGAGCTTACCTGCGCAGCATTTTCAGGAGCATGTTGCTCTGGGGTATCAGGTGAGTGATCTAGATCGACAGTCTCACTGATGAGGGAGAGCTCCTCTCTGAGGACAGCTGCAAAGTCTTTACCAGTCTGTTTTGCAATGTCCTTTAACTCTGAAAGGTAAGTCTGTGTAGCTGTCTTGCTAGCTACAGGTGTGTAAACATTAGCTAGGGCTCTGATGTGGTAGGTGACGTCAGTCTTAGTCTTACTGTTAAGCCTGTATGGCAATGAAGGTAAGAGAGATTGCACAGCTGTACCACACACATACTCTACGATAACCTGTTTGGCTGAATCTGGTTCAGTGAGATCAACTGGGATTACTCTTTGAACGGAACCATATTGTTTCAGGAAGTCACTTAGTTCGTCATCAGTTTCTGTATCGGTCATGCCGCTAACTATGACTGAGTTAGGGATTTTTACACTACTGGTTTGAACGACATCCATTTTTTTCTTTTTTTTTTCTGATAACAATATTATACGGTCTCTGGTTTCTAGTTTAAATGCTTTAAGCCACTCCTGGCTGGCTCGCCACGTTTGTAGCACCGGTGTCACACCGCTAACTGCGCCACTGGACCAGTTCTAGGCTCTAAGGAGTGGGGAGCAAGAATAACACCACCAGAGACCGCTGCTTTAAGTGGAACAGGCCGGCAATTTACTGAATGCAAAAACACACACATAAAATACAATACATAAAACAAAAATTACCCTGCAGGTTCTTAATAAGGAGGCAAATATAATTGAAAAGGAAAAAAAAATAAAGAGTATGTCACTCTTTCTTTTTGCTCTTTAGTTTACCTGGCTTATTTTAATAAGACTAATTTGAGTTAGTTAAACCAGTCTTTTTTTCCTAGGTTGCATCTATTTTAAGATTCCTATTTTTCTTCCTGAGTTAACTCAATCTCCTTTCTTTTAGAGGTAAGAAAAATACCTTCAAACACAATTAAATCAAAGTGGACCACAACTATTCAAATCACATTCAGACACATAAACATATGAAAATCAGAGTATGGCACTTTAAATTCAAGTTCAAGTCAAAATGTAAATTCAGGTACTCAGTTCAGTGAAAAGCTTCAGTTTGACTCAGTCCAAAAAGGATAATAATTCAATCAGTTCTCAGTTCTGGTCAGTTCAGTTCGAACTAGTTCCTGATATTCCTACCGCTCCGGCAGCGAATTACCACACGCAGGAGAATCCCTCCCTAATGCGATGGAGAAGATGAATTGAAGATCTGGGTCTGGCTCGCCATCTTGAATCCTGTCTGTGAATGTGCACGCCGCACACGGCAAACCAATCCTCGCTCCGACCGAGCTTCCAACCAAGCAAAAAACCTGACCTGTGTAACAGGTCACAAACACAATAAAACTCTTTTTAAATCCTCAAATTATACAAATAAACTCTTCTTCATAAACCCAATATATTAATCAGGTAACAGTTTATGACAGAGCATTTCTTTGTAACGGCTACATTTTTTAGCATTAGCCCTCCGCCAAAAGAAAAAGTACGACACGGTGAAAATGCAGGAAAATAAACATAAAACTCACCAAACCCGATGTAGCTTAGTTCTCATAAAATCCCTGTCAGTTCCCGACCAGGTAGATTATGTTTTTTCACCATAATATTAACTTTTTCCTGTTAATTAATCACCGCTCTTCTCTCCGACTCCTCCTCTGCTCTCTCCTTCCGGTCTGTGTACTGCAGCGTCACTCAGGTGCTGCGTCTGTAACGCTGGTTCCTTAAAGGGGCAGTGACGTTATTTTCTGTCTGCAGACTTTTAATCAACTGTTTATTCTTTTTTATGTCAGATTTTAACATGGGTTACACACACCTCAGCAGTGAGTTTCCCTCCATGTTGCAGGAATAGGTTTACAGAAGGTGCAGTGGGGCTGCAGGACAGGGGTAAAAGGCTAGGACAGGGACCAATTTGCATTAAAGTAAAGGGTGTAGATTTAAACTGGCATAAAACAAACACACCAATAAACAAACAGACCAAAAAATAAAAACAAAACAAAACAAGAATACAACAAACTAAAATATGCACTCTTGATGAAAAGTGATGTATTTAGACAGAAGGAATATTAGTTGTTTTTTTTTTTTGCATAAATATTTAATATTAATGCTCTTGTCTGACAATAGGATTTTGTAAAAATAACATTGGCAGAGAATTATAAGATTTATTGCAAAGAAAGAATTCTTATAACAAAAAATAAGTGACCAAACTTACTTTTTATGCTAAGTTTATATACAGCATTATATCTGCAGGGTTTAAAGCATAGTATTTGTCAGTGAACAATTCCTCTGCATGATCATTGACACTTGTTCACTGCAGTTGAGTTTCTGTTCAAATTAGAAACCAGCTACTTGGTTTAACGTGTGACTTTTTTTCAACTTTTTATGCCTTTCTCAGATAGTGTACAGTGAAGAGAGAGATAGGGGAAGACAAGCAGTAAACGGCCACAGATCGGACACAAACCCAGACTGCCGGCACTGTGGACACACATGGTCACCTGTTCGCCTACATCGCCACTCTAGCACCTTAATATGTGACTTTTTAGGTCAGTCAAATGAAGATCACATAGTAGCAGACCAGAGGAAAAAAAAATCAAGTGAGACAGTGGTAAATTGTAGAAATTGTAAAAATCTATAAAACTTTGAGCCCAGTACATTAACTTTAGCCTAAAATAAAGATCTTTCTGAAGCACAATGTAGTTATCAGACTGCAGCAGAGAAATGTTGATTCATCTCCTTTAAATGAACCATTACACTGGTTTTACTTTCCATAAAAATATTGCATCTAAAGACTTCTAACAATTCATCTAGTACAGCTTAAAACAATTCAGGCATCATATTTTATTTTTGTGCTTAGTCTCTCTCTCTCTCTCTCTCTCTCTCTCTCTCTCTCTCTCTCTCTCTCTCTCTATATATATATATATATATATATATATATATATATATATATATATATATATATATATATATTAGGGATGGGACTCGATTAAAAAAATTAATCGAATTAATCGAATATCTATATGTGCACACTCGGAAACTAAGAGTGAATTACAAGCTTTGTAATTAATTAATCGAAATTAATCGCATTTTAATCGCATTTCAATATTTGACATGAGAAATATTAATTTAAGTTTGGTTGATGAATAAATCAATATACATAAGCTTAAACTTCAAAATTTTGTTCATTTTCCCACCAGTCTACTACACAGACCAACAAAGGGTGGAAGTGCTCCTGTGATAAGCAAACACCTGAAATTAAAGTTAAGCATCATAACTGGATAGTTTTATTCAACATTAATGTCTCACTTGTTATAGTTGGAAATTAATCATTCTCTCAGCTGTATTCCTTGATGTTGAAATGTGTTATGCTTGTTTTAACAGCTTATTTTGAATTAAAGACTTGAAATTAAACCACAAAAAGGAGAAAAAGTTCGTTCTCCGTTTAACAGCTGCTGTTACACAGCTGTGCTTCGCACTCACGGTTGCTAGGCGACATGAGCTACGCAGAGGTGACGGCAGGTGACGCTGATATGAAGGCTAGCCGCTCACTTCCGGCCTTTGTGGTCTTCGTGGGCTGCGAAAGACGTGGGCCGGGTCCTTCGCAGGATTCGGCCCCTAATTTGGACATTGTGCGTCGATATAATCTGTATGCCTGGAACTCTGCACTGAGAAACGTTCCACGGTGCAAAGTGCGATTCAAATGCGTTAAAATTTTTAACGCGTTAATTTCCCCGTAATTAATTAATCGAAATTTATATATATATATATCATATGTGTGTGTGTGTGTGTGTGTGTGTGTATATATATATATATATATATATATATATACACACACACACACACATGATAGATATATATATATATATATACACATACATGTACACACACACATACACACACTGTTTGCACAATTGTTAGGCAAGTCCTATTCTTGAGGACTATCCTTATTAGTCACCAACTACAGTGCTCTCGGTTAATCCACAATGTTAATAAACCTCAAATGAATGTTTGAGAAAGTAAAAGTGAAGTTCTGGCTTTCTTAGGAGAATATCTATATGTGCACAATTATTGGGCAACTATTATTGTGTAGAATTATTACACAGCTAAATGAAAAACACACATTTTCCCATCTCACTTTTTTATTTTCATCTGTTCAAATGAGAATTATAAACAATTATAAACAAACAACTCAAAACATTTCTGACACATAAAAAAAAATACAGCAGCCAATACAGCAGCCCTTCTTTTCAGTGACAGTGATAAGCCTTCCATTCATGGAGTCTGTCAGTTTCTTGATCTGTTGATGATCAGCTTTTTGTGCAGCAGCAACCACAGCCTCCCAGACACTGTTCAGAGAGGTGTACTGTTTTCCTTCACTGTAAATCTTCCGTTTAAGAATTGCCCACAAGTTCTCAGTTGTGTTCAGGTGCGGTGAGGAAGGGGACCATGCCATATGTTTTTCATCTTTAACACCTTTACTGGCTAGCCATGCAGAGGAGTACTTGGATGCATGTGATGGAGCATTGTCCATAAAACCTCTGAAACATCTGTCTTCAGATATTTATTGGCCTAGTCTAGATGCTTCAGCTTATGTGTCTTGTTCAGTGGTGGTTGGGTTTCAGCTTTCCTTACCTTGGCCATGTCTCTTGTACTTCTAGATACTCCAGGTAGGTTGCAGTTCTGGAATATGACAGAACTGGAAGATAATGGGTTCCTGGTAGCTTCATGCTTGATTCTTCTCAAATCCCTGGAGCCTATCCCAGCTGTCATAGGGCAAGATGCAGGGTACACCCTGTACAGGTCGCCAGCCTGTCGCAGGTCTAACACAGAAAGGTAGACAACCACATTCACACCTACTGGCAATTTAGAATCACCAATTAACCTAACCCCACTAACTGTATGTCTTTGGACTGTGGGAGGAATCCAGAGTACCCGGAGAAAACCCAGGCCTTCTTGCTTTGAGCCAACAGCGCTAACCACCACGGTGGCGTGTCTATTCTATTCCTTTGGCTAGCTATCTAGGATATCTGATGACTGACAGGGTGCAGGTGTCAAGACTTGCCTTACTCTCTGCAGGTATTAGGTGTTTGCAGCTTTCCTAGCAGCCTCTTCATGGTTCCCATTTTCCTGTGGGATTCCAAGGTACTTATAGATGTCTTTAGTGTCTGCAATGTTGCCTTCTGGTAGTGTAATCCCCTCAGTTGAGTGTGAAGCAGCTGGCATGAGAATTAGTGCCTCTACTGTAAGTCTGAGGCCATGGTCCTCAGCCGGAAAAGGGTGGAGTGCCCACTCCGGCTCATGGACAAGTTGCTGCCTCAGGTGGAGGAGTTTAAGTATCTCGGAGTCTTGTTCACGAGCGATGGGAGAAGTGAGCTGGAGATTCACAGACGGATTGGGGCTGTGTCTGCAGTGATGGGGACGCTGTACCGGTCCGTCGTGGTGAAGAGGGAGATTTGATGGGCAGACCCAGGACACGCCCGACAGATTATATGGAGATTATGGAGATTGGATGGCCTGGGAAAGCCTCAGTGTCCCCCTGGATGAGCTGGAGGAGGTGGCTGGGAGAGAGGGGAGTCTGGGCTTCTGTGCTTAGGCTGCTGCCCCTGCAACCCAGCCCCAGATAAGTGTAACAAAATGGATAGATGAATGGATGGATGGATGGATGGATGGACACGGTAGCATTTTATTCCTCTTAAGGAAAGTGCGCAATTAAGTACTCCCACAATTTAGTGTGGGACTTGTAAATTTATCAGGTCTAAATTAATATTTCTCTGTCTCAATATAGTCCAGTCACAAATAGTCTTTAATAGAATGTTTCCCTCAAAACTCAATATCCCGGATGAATTCCTAAAAAAAGCCACATGCTGCCTTTTGACAGTTCTCATCTCTTTGTCTCCTAGAGGTATTCCTTTTAAACATGATGCATGTGCAGCTTTAACTATAATAAAAGACTGTAGTTATTGGTTAGCTATCTTTAAGACACATTTATCTTTATAGCTTCCTATACCCAAATATAATTGCTACATACCCACTCTCACACCTATTTACAATGTGTCTGTAAAATTAAATATTCTTAAATGCTTTAAATAAACCGAACTTCTAAATATTCCAGATGAAGCATAATATATATATATATTTTTTTACTTGACCTAAAGTGCATTAATATACATCACTCATTAAATCAGCAGTTAACTAAATATGCTCTTTGGTCTTGAAGTTGAGCATCATCGAGGGGATCACATGTGATAACACGCGCTGGGGGGGTTTTCAGTCAAAACCCCCCAAAAGGAGGACGTGCTTGGTGCTGTTCCAGCTCATGTGCTCTTTGAAGCTCAAAGTAGACTGAATCAACATACATGTGCATTTCAGGGTTGTATTAAATTACAGGACTCTCGTGAGCATCAACAGAAACATCCCGTTTCCCACGGCACAGTAGTGCAAGCCTACTTTACTGCATGGAAACAGCTCTATCTGTTTAATTACCCTCCTCTGAGGCATCAACACATCTCAACTGCCACCCCCACCACTCATGAATTAATGATGCACATCTCTAGTTGTTATCAGTAAGCTGCACTGGGAAAAAGACTGGTTGAATTTCATTGAGATTCAGCTGTAAAAAACTTAGTTTTGTTCTTGTCTTCATGGCAGTAGTTGTTGAAGCAATAAATAGATGCTGTCATTTGTTACAGTAAGGCGTGCTGCCCTTAAGTATTAGCAGTACACCATTTGGATACAAGGCCTTTTGGTGTGGCTTTGCTGTTATCTTGAAAAGAAATGTTTCTGAGTAAACTGAGGATTATTTTTCATGGCGTGTCAGTGTGTTACAGTAACTACCTCTGCCCTGATCTATTTCCCTGTGTTGCCTCTGCCTTCAGCCATGTTCTGTCTTGCTCACGGCGCATTCCTACGGACCCACCCAGTCTCTGCCATTCAACACCTGACCACCAGATACCCTCACACTTTCCCAGCAGTCTAATCACCTGCTCCCTATTCCCCAGTCACCCCTTCAGCACTTACTCCAGCCATTTCCACCTGCTGTCTGCTAGATTGTGTTGTTTTGTGCCCTTAAGCCTGCAGACTTTTAGCATAAACAAATAGATTCATGTCGGCCTTTACTTTTTACAGGTTTTACATCTGCTGTGGGTACAAGTGGTAAGTGACAACAGATCTTTTTCACCACATTATATAATAGTACGTAAAAGGAGATAATTATCTACTATTACTATTGCCTACAATTTCAATGAAATCACTGCAATGTGATAGGTCAGTCAGTCAGTTTAATGGCAGTTTCCTTGGGCTAGAAATGTTAATATTAAACTGCAGAATTAGTTCATTACCTAAATGTTTGCCTTCCATAAGGAAGTGAAGTGCTGCTGTGCCTTTGCAGGCCATGTTTATACGAATATTACATGCTGTTCAGTTACAGAACTTTCTGACATTAAAGTCAAAATTTCTACTTTTAGTTTAAAATCCATTGGAAAATAAATTTTTCTAGCATCTTTAGTTGTCTTTACTAAACGATTATCTACAGATTCATCAGGAAAAAGCAATCGCGTGCTGAATGTGGTGCAGAAAAAAGAAAATGCAGATGTAACACACAGTGAACGATAATAATCTGCTAAATGTTACAGTGCTGGATGACAAAGAAGGGAAAAAAGGGATTTGATAAATTTTCTAAACCTCCAATATGTTTGTTTGCAGTATGAACAGAAAATACATGTATATAAATACATAATAAATGCATGTGTGCGTGTCTTTTACATTTGTGTCTCTGCCTAATCTCATCTTTGCTCTGTGTTCCTTAGTGCTCTCATTTCTTATTGTTGCTATTAATTTCCTTTTGTCCTCACAGCTTAAACACAGCTCACTCCCAGCTCCACCCAGAGCACCAACTTTAAGCTGCACAAAGGCAAAATTACAGAAAAGCAAAATATACTTTGTTTTCATTGTTAAAATCCTGTCTATTGTCCATTCAGATTTAGGCCCACATTACACTGTGCACAGTTCTTCTATGATCTTGATGTATCACAGCAATAGTGAGTAAAGCCTTTGAATGATGACAAGGTGTGGGTGATACATTTCACAGGATTACCTGGCATGTCTTAATGCAGGCAAACCTTATTCATTACAAATCTAGCACATTGTAATAAAGAAGATATTACTAAGCAACGGCGCTTTCAGATCTTTTTGAACTTTGGTGCACAATTTTTCAGATGATGCCAGGATCTGATTTCAATATCAGTATGCAGAGTTCATTAAAGTGTTTGGCTCCTGCAGGGTTAAGCTGCTCTTTAGGTACAGCTAATACATGGTGATTTCAGACAGGAGGAAAGTTCTGTGGCAATTCAGCTTTGTATAATAAATGGAAAATGTTTTCTGATTCAGAGTCAGATGTGATTAAAATGGCACACAGCATACATTTTTAGGATGCAATGATGTCAACTTGTTTATTATTTGTTTAATGGTATTGTTTTTAACCAATACCAAAGAACAGATCAAAGAAGGCCTAACGTATCCTGCTGTCAATAGATTGTCAAGAAAACTCTTACAATTTCAGCCACAAATGTATCATTTCTTTTTCTGAAATTGATCTGAAATTTTGAAGTGTAAGGGAATAAGATGATGACAGAGCAGCTATTGAGGGCATGCTTCTGGAAACAGAGTCTGTGCTTCCAGTCTTTCTGTGGGCATTTTTCCATCTCCAGTTCTTGAGCATTTGATGATTGGAGATGTGCTGTCAGCGTTCCCGGTGCAAATTAGCCCTGTATGGCCTATGAATGTGGATTCAAATCACTTTCCAGTTTTCAAAAGCTGCACATGGTTTGGTTTTATCCTGAAAAAAAAAAAAAGAAACTTACACATAACAGACGTGTCCATCTGTTGGACAAACAAACAAATAAAAACACATTATTTTATTCATCAAAGAGCTGGTTATTAATCTTAGTGATTAAAAAAAATTACTCAGTTTTATGAGAGTCTATCTGACAATAAAGTTTAAATTAAATGCAACTGATCTCACAAAGGTTTTTAAGGCACAACCATAAAACTCTTAGGCTTTGTCATATTTCTGTGTTCACAGGGTTGTAGTAAAAATGTCTTCTTATTTTGCTGTTACAAATTTTTTGCCAAATAAGTACTACTCTAATTTCTAAGGAAAAAATAATTTAAATTTCTGATACATATGTCAGGGACTGATTTTAGATGCCAATCAATGCACTTTTTGTAATCACAGACTTATAGCAGCTTCACTCTGTATGTGAGATTTGGACTTAAAAAAGAAGCTTTAGTATCTATTTTTATTGTAATGCTGAAACACACCAGGCTTTTAGCTCATGACTAGTGTGAATCACGCCTACACTCATTATTTATAATAACATTGCCAAAAATAGTTTTTATATAGCTCCTTTATATGCCATGTCTTAGAAAACATGCATGAAGCCAAAATTTAGTAAGGACAGATTATTTGCATGAGCACTTTTACCAACTAGTTTCTAATTTATAAAGTAAAAATTCCACTACAAAAGAAGAAAATATTTTGTACAGATTGAAGTGATTGTAAAGAAGCTACATTTGTCCTTCATATAAGACACTGTATAATAGTATATAGCACTCACTGCTCTGGAATGTCATGTCTTTGGTACAAAGTGTAAGGGAAAGCTTGAGTGACTTGGCATTTTTTTTCCTGTCTATCAATTCTCCCTGATACTGTAGGAGAATTAGCTGTGAGGAAAAAGGCTAAATTCACTCATGCCTATCTTGGAGCTGTGTGCAAAACACATTACAATTCAAGGCTGAATTGGCAGTCTGTACCCTTGATTACTTGTTCTCATTTAAAATACCCTGAAAAACCTTACAATTAAAGTGCACAAGCTGCACTTGAATATTAACAGCTTGGTGACTTTCCACTCTTCCAGGTTATAAGAAGACTTACAGTATATGAATGGTTCTCCATCCAGCATGTCTTAGACTCTGTCTGGGTCACTTTAATATACTCTTACGTCTTTATTTTGTCTTTTCTTTAACACATTAATGAAGAACTCATACAATGTCAAATTCATATATGTAAACTTTAACAAACATGACCTTTCTCTAATAAATTCCCCAGATGCAGATGATTCAGGGACAGACTGTGCCCGTGGAATGATGGTAGATAAAAGTAAAGGTCAGAGCTAATATCCGTTTTGCAAATTTTGAAATACTCTCTTGCTTGTCGTTTTAATAAAATTCGCTAAAGTTAACTTCCCATAGTGTAGACTTCTAAGGGGAAAAAAAATCCTATTGATCGAGATAGTTGCGGGGATTCTCCCAAGCTTTTTCACAGCACATTTCTCCGCATCAGCATTGCCACAGGGCATCATAGTGAGCAGCAGAGTAGTGTAGCTCTTGAGGAGAAGGGTGGAGGAACTTGATACAGGTGAAGTGAATATAATGACTTATCTCGACATTCCAGGGAGACTGGAGCACTTCAGGGCTCGGTAACATCTCAATAACTTGATCCCTTGTTATAGACCATTGTTCCAGTGCATGAGCTTCTATATTAAGAGCATAGAATTTAATAGATATCAAAATACATTCAAACTTTTTTCTCATGTGCTCAAAACTGAAACATCTAACTAGGTCCAATATTTTAATATTTATACCATTCCCTCCTTTGATGTACCACAAAGCAGAATGAGTATTAACTAAGTATCACATCAAGGTGTTTGCAATAATAGTAGCAGAGGTATTCACAGTTATATCAGTAGTGCAGAACAGCAGCTACAGTGAAGAGAGGAACAAAACGATTGAATTCCCAAGGTGAAATTTCTAAACAACTCATGGAATTAATGATTACATTCAGTAATATGAAAAAGAGACTTTTCTTAGGATTCTACGCAGTCATGTGAAAAACTAAGTACACCCTTACTGCTTCTATAAAAATTAAGACAGGAAGTAGCGGCCAGGTGCTCCGAATCAAAATAAAGCACCTGCTAATAATGTTCCTTTAATGGACTGTAACATCCAAAACAGGTGAGTAAAGAAGTAAAGAAGAGTGGATCAAAATTCCTCTACAACAATGTGACAGACTGATAAAGTTATACTGAAAATCATTCTTTTGTCTTTCTCTTTCTTTAATGTAGGTTACCATGAAATTAAAAAAAAAAAAAAATCTCCCACTGCTATTGTATTGTACCTACTAGTACTAGTTTAAAGACAATGTAGCAGTAAAAATGGTGGTGGTCATATGCTCTTTAAATTCATGTTAGTAATATAAGTAATCACATGGCATATGTTTAAAATTGATATTGACACTGTAGTGTTTTGCGGAATACGCCAATAATATCATATACAGAACAGAATATTTAATAAAAATTCACAAAGAAATAACAATATACAGTAGCATCCTCAACTGCAACAAAGAGTAAAACCGTTAAATGTGGATTATCAAGCATTCATGTTAGTTCATGTTAGTAAATGATTTAATAATTGATCAACATATTGATTTATTCTGCCTTACAGAGACCTGGTTACAGCAGGATGAATATGTTAGTTTAAACGAAGCAACAACCCCGACTCACACTAACAGTCAGACTCCTCGAAGCACAGGTCGAGGAGGAGGGGTAGCAGCAATCTTCTGCTTCAGCGTATTAATCAACTGAAGAACCAGACAGAGTTTTTATTCATTTGAAAGCCTGACTCTTAGCAATGTATGCCCTAATTGGAAAACTCAAAAAACAGTTTTATTTGTTGTTATTTATTATCCACCTTAATCAGAGTTTCTGTCTGAATTCTCAGACTTTTTAATCTGATTTAGTGCTCAGTTCAGATAAAATAATTATAGTGAGTAATTTTAACATCCATGTAGATGCTGAAAATGACAGCCTCAACACTGTATTTAATCTATTATTAGACTCAACTGGCTTCTCTCAAAACTGAACATTTAACAGTATTCCCTGAAAACACTCTTTTTTTCTGCTCATTTTATAATAACATTTAAATTAGAAATAGTGTATTACACAGCAGTGGGGAATACATTTCATTACAGCAGAAGTCTTTCTGAAAGTGCGTTTAAGTTTAAAGTAAGTTTAAGGATATAATTCCTCCACTGTTATATTCTTCAATGCCATGTGCCAACACAGTGCAGAGAAGCTACCCAAACTCTGCTCCCTCAGAGGTTGATTATCTCGTCAGTAGTTTTACATCCTCACTTCATATGACTCTGGGTACTGTGGCTCCTTTGATAAAGAAAGCCTCAAATCAGACATACGGTATAACTCACAATTGCGGGGCTTAAAGGAGAAAACCTGTAAGCTAGAGAGGAAATGACATCTCACTAATTTAGAAGCTCTTCATTTAGCCTAGAAAATGAATTTGTTGTCCTATAAAAAAGCCCTCCGTAAAGCTAGGACATCTTACTATTCATCACTAATTGAAGAAAATAAGAACAACCCCAGGTTTGTTTTCAGCGCTGTAGCCAGGCTGACAAAGTGTCAGAGCTCTGTAGAGCCGAGTATTCCTTTCACTTTAACTAGTAATGACTTCATGAATTTCTGCACAAATAAAATTAAAATCATTAGAGAAAAAGTTATTCATAACCATCTCACAGACGTATTAATATGTACAGCTACTTTCAGTACTATTGATATTTAATTAGATTTTCTCTTGAATTGAGCTTTCTGATTTAACTTCAGTAGTTACTTCCTCCAAACCATAAACATGTCTATTAGACCCCATTCCTACAAGACTGCTCAAAGAAGTCCTACCATTAATTAATGCTTCAGTCTTAGATATAATCAGTCTATATGTATTAATTGCCTTTGTACCACAGGCCTTTAAGATGGCAGTAATTAAACCATTACTTAAAAGCCATCACTTAACCCAGCTGTCTTAGCTAATTATGGGCCAATCTCCAACCCTCCATTTTATCTAGTAGTTGTAAAATTCAATTCAATTTTATTTATATAGCGCCAAATCACAACAAAGAGTCGCCTCAAGGCGCTTTATATTGTAAGGTACTTTACTTAAGTATTTATTTTTCTGACAACTTTTTACTTTTACTCACTACATTTTTTCACAAGTATCTGTACTTTCTACTTATTACATTTTCAAAACAAGCTCGTTACTTTATTTTTAATGCATCTGATAAACGTTTGCATTTCCGGACAGTGCGGGAGGCGGCTCCTGATTGTGAGCGGTTTTTTCTTGGAAGTCGCAACAACAGGGTAGGCGGGAGGGAACAGACACCCCAGACGGTAAGAGGGAGAGGCTCCTGCAACGCTCGCTTGGAGACCAGAAAAAGCCAGAGGAAGCTGCACTTTACAAAGAGGCTGCACGCCGGAACGGTGAGGAAAATAAATGACAGAAAACGTAAAGGACAAAAAAAGTGTGTGCAGTTTTGTCACACAGTGTGTCTGCTAGCTAAAAGAACAGCTGCTGTATTTTAAGGGAGAGCAAAGAATGAGTGATAACTTCACTCAGATGGAGAAAGATGTAAGAAAGAGGTAGAAACGTCCTCCAAGGAGCTACTTTTACTTTCTTACTTTGAGTAGATTTCAGAGCCTGTACTTTTTTACTTTTACTTGAGTACAGAAGTTGAACCAGTACTTCAACTTTTACCAGAGTAGTTTTTAACACAAGTACTTGTACTTCTACTTAAGAATGTCAGTACTTTGGCCACCACTGCTCAACAGTCAAAACGACCCCTTTAAGCAAACACTTGGTGACAATGGGAAGGAAAAACTCCCTTTTAACAGGAAGAAACCTCTGGCAGAACCAGGCTCAGGGAGGGGCAGTCTTCTGCCTGAGGCTGAGGGGAGAGAGACGGGACAAAGACACGCTGTGGTAGAGAGCCAGAGATTAAAAATAACTAGTGATTAAATGCAGAGTGGGGTATAAACAGAGTAAAAATTGTGCATCATAGGAAACCCCCAGCAACCTAGGCCTATTGCAGCATAACTGAAGGATGGTCACCTGATCCAGCCCTAGCTAAAAGCTTTAGCAAAAAGGAAAGGTTTAAGCAAAATCATAAAACTAGAAAGGGTGTCTGTCTCCCAAATCCAAATTGGGAACTGGTTCCACAGCTAATCAGAATCAGAATCAGAAGGTTTTTATTGCCATATGGGTGAACAGGTTCACAGCATTAGGAAATTGCTGCGCTACTTCGTGCTTACAGAAAAAACAAATAAGTATAAAAACTATAAGACAATATACAAGTATACAAATTGCAAATATACAGAGATATTAGAGCTATAACTATAACACAATATTACAAAATTACAAAATATACAGTGCAGAGACTAATTAAAAGATAAAAGAATGTAGACTATATTCCACTAATATGTACATCAGTGCAGTCAGACAGGTGCATAGACATAGGGTCATCAGCGTTTGTGGAGGGTGGTGGTAACAGTCTTAGGGTAATTGTTCATGAGTCCAACAGCAGAGGGGAAGAAACTGTTCTTATGGCGGGAGGTTCTGGTCCGTATGGGCCGTAACCTCCTGCCTGAGGGGAGAGGGTCAAAAAGTCTGTGCCCAGGGTGAGAGTGGTCGGCTGTGATCCGACCTGCACGCCCCAGTGTCCTGGAGGTGTACAGGTCCTGGAGAGATGGGAGGTTACAGCCAATCACCTTCTCAGCAGAGTGCACAACGCGCTGTAGTCTCTGTTTGTCCCTAGTGGTGGCTCCAGCGTACCACACAGTGATGGAGGAGGTAAGGATGGACTCAATGATGGCAGTATAGAACTGCACCATGGTCCTTGCTGGCAAGTTGAATTTCTTCAACTGCCGCAGGAAGTACATCCTCTGCTGGGCCTTTTTGACGACAGAGGTGATGGTGGGCTCCCACTTGAGGTCCTGGGTGATGGTAGTTCCCAGGAAGCGAAAAGAGTCCACTGTGGTGATGGGGGTGTCAGTCAGGATGATGGAGGGTAGAGGGGCTGTGTGCTTCCTAAAGTCCACTATAATCTCCACTGTCTTCTGGGCGTTCAGTACCAGGTTATTGTGGCTGCACCAGGACACCAGACGTTTGACCTCCATCCTGTAGGCCGACTGGAGAGGAATGGTTTATTTGAAGAGTTTCAATCACGTTTCAGAATTAATCACAGTATAGAAACAGTATTAGTGAAGGTTACAAGTGATATTTTTATTGCTTTTGACGGTGCATTTACTGTGCTTGTCCTGCTACATCTCAATGCAGAATTCAATACTGTTGACCATGAAATTTTATTATGGAGATTAAAGGTATTAAAGGTACATCTATCTAATAGACTAATTTGTTCATGTAAATGGGGAGACATAAGGCGTAAGGTTCCACAGGGTTAGGTGCTAGGACAAATTCTATTTACATTATACATGCTTCCCTTAGGCAGTATTATTAGAAGGGATGACATACATTTTCATAACTATGCAGATGATACCCAGCTTTATCTGTCCATGAAGCCAGGTGACACACACCAATTAGTTAAACCGCAGGAATGCCTTAACAACATAAAGACCTGGATGACCTTCCTGCTTCTAAATTCAGATAAAACTGGTTATTGTACTTGGCCCTACAAATCTTAGAAACATTGTGTCTAACCAGATTCTTACTCTAGATGACATTACCTTGGCCTCCAGTAACACTGTTAGGAATCTTGGAGTCATTTTTGACCAGGATATGTGCTTCAGAGCAGGTTGTCCTAAAAACTCCCTGAAAAGCCTTCAGTTGATCCAAAATATTGCAGCGCGTGTACTGACAGGAACTAGAAAAAAAAAAGGATATTTCTCCCATATCGGCTTCTCTTCACTGGCTTCCCATTTAAACCCAGAATTGAATTTAAAATTCTTCTCCTCTCATACAAGGTCTTGAATAATCAGACCCCATCTTGTCTTGAAGACCTCGTAGTACTGTACCATATTACCCCAGTAGAACATGTCACTCTCAGACTTCTGGGTTACTTGTGGTTCCTAGAGTATTAAAAGTAGAATGGGAGGCAGAGTCTTCAGCTTTCAGCCCCCTCTTATGTGGAACCAGCTCCCAGTTTAGATTTGGGAGAGAGACACCCTCTCAACCAAGATTACACTTAAAACTCTCCATTTTGATCACATCATATAGTTATGGCTGGATCGGGTGACTCTTAACCCTCTCTTAGTTAAGCTGCAATAGGCCTTGCCTGCTGGGGGGCTTTCCATGATGCACTGAGTGTTTCTTCTTTACTCACTTCTTGTCTCTCTCTGTGTTTATACACCACTCTGCATTTAATCATTAGTGATTATTAATCTCTGGCTCTCTTCCACAGCATGCCTTTTGTCCTGTCTCCCTCCCCTCACCTCAACCACTCACAACAGATTTTACAATATATCATTTTATTCTGCATTATACATGTTTTGTCACAAATGTTGAGTTTTAATTCTAGGGAGGTACATGGCACTCAAAGAATCCGGATTGTTCAGTCTTCAAGATGGCTACTGAGTGACAAGACTTGCTACTAGAAGGATTTGGGTTATATCCAAATAGTTCTAGTGGGATTAGAAAAAGCAGTAATATTATATTACACCGCACAGGATTATACTAATGCCACACACATCCACCCTATAAGATATTAATAGTACGCACATATACAAGAGAAATAAATCCACAGATGACTCCTGAACATACTTATTACCATAGGTTATACTGACTACATCCTTCCAGGAAGCTAAAATAAGCTTCACATACCCCGCTGAATGGGATTAGTACTGCAATTATAGTGTATCTCTGTGTTCTGAAGTCACAACACATTTTGTTTATTAAGACTTCAAAACAGGTTATTGTATAAGATGAGGAGAGATCAAACAATGCTTAAAAATATTTACAGAGCTCCATGTTATTAAAGACAGCTGTAGTAATCAGTGTGTCTAAGATGGTTAATCCATGTCTTTCAGTCACATCCTAATGCTTGGATTTAAACATTTATTAAACAGTTTTTCTGGATCATTTTGATAAAATGAATTTAAAGGTCTTTAAAGATTGCTATATGCATTATATAATTTTTTAGTTGACTTACTACATTGTCAGTTTTAAAGCAATTATCTCTTGATTTTAGACAGTCATTCATGACTGCCAACTCACAGCTACAAGTTGGCTCTGAGTTCTGCTGGCGTAGCAGTTGAAGGAAATGCATGTTGACAAATACTACAAGCCGAAGGTTAAAAACCAAAAAAAAAAAACAAAAAACAGTTTTGGCTCCAGAACAGAGCATGAAGATGCATAATCACCAATGGAGACTAAACATTTTCTCTTTGATGGGTAGAAGATGAGCCAGCCTTTCATAGCCCTAGAAATACCAACCTTATTCCCTAGTCTATCAGTTACAACATGATTAATCACATCTGCAGTGGGGCTTAGGTCAAGTAGTGCGAACACTGAGCACTTACTGGAGTATACATTAATCAGATGATAATTAATAACCCAGAGAATGGTGATTTTGGTCCTGTGGGGCTTAAAAATGTTCCTTTATTGAAATATGTGACATTTGGAATGAGACGTGTAACGAGACGTGTAACAAGCTCTTATTTGTCAAAGAAGTTTTAATAGACTAACAAACTGGACCAGAGCTATTCTGCATTTGTTTACACCACCATAAACACATCTCCACTGACCTGATAAAACGCTGGTGGCAGTCTTGACTTTCCCAGGCTACATACAAATTAGGGTAAGTTTTTCTCCTCCCGTGGCTCTCAAACACCACCAACTCACTTAAATGAAATACACTTATGAACTATGAGCAAGAAAAAGGATTAACCATCTTTATGGTCTCTCATTGAAGCAATCTCTTGCAAAGATCATTCATTGGTTGCGCTGATCAGGAATGAGATAATTGCTGTAACAGCTCTGTGCAGATTTGATACGACCGTGCGCTGTATGTACTAAAACCACTGAAGTCATTTTCCCTGTCCCAATTGATGATATAGGGAAATGCACAGGTAATTTAAGTGTAATTTAATTGTACCTTGAGCTGGTATTCTCTCAGCGGACAAGTCTCTAATCACTCTGGAATGCTTATTGGGTACATTTAGGCTTTGCTCTTTTGAGATCCACTTCAGATGAGTGAAATGAATAAGAGAATATGTGGTTAAGGAGTGTGAACAGATTTCATGACTAAGCCAGTGCGGAAGCAGAAACTACAATCCATGTGAGGACCTTTTTGAAGGTCTACAGGTCTTTTGATGGCATTGAAGATGAGTGTCTTAACAAGTGAGCTGTCAAGTAAATAAGCTTTAACCGGGAAGTGACGCACTGATAATTACGCAGTTAATAATTTCTCCAAGTTAACACTCAGGAACACCTGTCAGGGCAGCGATTACAAAGTGATTAACGGAAGGGAATAAAAACCTGCAGAGGTGAGTTTAGAAAAATTTAATTTAGGTCCAGATGATCTAATTGCTGATTGTTTCCTGGATGGAGCAATAATATGCACAGCTGGGTAAAATCATTACCAGATTCATTGTGGGAGAGACTGAGCCATTTGCACTCAAACTGACAAAAGAAAGACTATTCTGTGGGATGTTCATTAAAGATGTGATAGCACACAGCATGCTCATGATTTGCTATGGCTGCTGTAAAAAAGGAATGAAATAACAATACACTTGCGATCAAAGAGAGAAATAGATGCTCCCCTTAGGAGTATTTAGAAACAGACCAGACACAGAAATGGCTTGGTGTTTAATTCAAAGTAACTGCTAAATCTAAATCCAAATAAAACTCAAAACTAAAACCCAGTATTAAAAACCTTCAGCCCTGATTCAGGGGTTTTATGAAATCTGACAGTAAAGCGATGGAGAAAAATGAGGCAGACAGCCCCATGAAATGGCTGGTGATAATGACATTTAAACAGCGCATCAGGATTCCATTGTAAACCTTAAGCCCACATAACTTTTCAGCAGTTTTTATTGATCAGCAAGTACAAAACGTGTACCACGTGGAGGTCCGCTCCTTGTATGCGCTCACATAAGGACCATACCCCATGTAAATACAAAAAATGTAAGAGGGTTGTGGTTGGTATAACATGTTTCAAAGCTACACCCAATATTTCCCATCTAAGTTTTAAGTTTCATGGCCTGTTTGACATCTTTATATTTTGCACTTTGCTTTTGTTTGCTTATTTGTTTCCTAGCATACCAAAATCAGCACAGGCAGTAGATCAGACTGCAAGGATGGATCAAAAGAACTTTGGACTTAAACACCGGTTGTTTCTTATTTCAAATCGACAGTTCATTTTCTTTAGGGACCGTGTAATGATGCGATTGTTTATGATTATGTAAACATGCCCTATTAAAATTATACTGTCTATTGGCATAATAAGGTCTTTAACCTTGGTCCAGCTTTGCTAGCCACATTTTATAAGTCGTGTCCTGGCAGTGCCTGCCTTCTCCTCCTTTCTTCCCTCCTCTCTCACCTTCTCCTCCTCTCCTAACTTCTCTCAGTTCTCTCAGGAGTCTCCCAGGTCCTGGCTCGAGGCGGGCCTTTCAATTAGTCCCTGGTTGCTCCACCTGCATGCACTCGCTAATCACGCCTTCATCAAGGCATTTAAAGAACAGTTCATTTTTCAACTCTTCACCAGATTGTTGTAGCTTCTTCAAAGTGTAACGGCTCAAGTTTATTGTGTGTTTGTACTTGTCTTACTTACCGTGCTTCTTCGTCTCCCCCTCCTAATATTCTTTGGTGCATCTCTGGCTGTCCTGGTGGCTGGATTGGATTCTCCCTGCCTGTTTGGAGTTCTCCCTCAGACCCCTGCCTGGAAAAGAGAGGTTTTTCCAACCCTTCCACTTTCCACTATTCTCCTGTTACTGTCTCGAACTTGTTCCTGGTGAACATCGCCTATAGTGTTTGGTGCCTGGCCTGCTGTAAATAAACCACCTTAAATGTTAGTTAGTTTCTGCGTTTACACTTGAATACTCTTAATTCTTAAATTATGACATATTTGTTTAGGTGAGAACATGCGATTAACAAGATAGATGTGCAATGGAGTTTATTTCTATCACTATGCAGGTTGTGAACATAATTCCAGCTCGTACATATATTCTGCCATTGATCACACTGAAGTTCAGATTTCCTCTTTTCATGACACACTAGCCTGTTGCTGTGGTATTTCACATGTTATGCCCCCAGGAAGAGTTTAGCTTTGCAACTTAAGAAGGGAAAGAAATCTTGAGTTGAATTTCAACTCTCACTTTTTCTGTCTCTGTGAAATTTTCTTGGAACTATTCTTTTAATGGCTTTTTATTATGTAGTGAGAACTTTTTTTTTTTTTAACACGTTTATTAAGTTTACTTTCAACCACTTCTGCATAAGGAATGGAATTTAACCCTAAGACTTCATATTTGTATTGTCATTTTCAGTTTCATCTCCCATTCTGCTGGAGGGAACCTGCTCTGTACAATCTGATCTGTGCATAATTATTCTGCATATCCTTGTCCTTGCATTATTAAGGATTTGGGAGGAACAAACGCTTGTCCTATTAAATACTTATCATGTCTCTTATTGTACCCCACTATCCTGACCAAAACGTATATATTTCCTTAGATGAGCTTACTGCTGGCCTTAAAAATACCCAACCCTTTCAGAAAAAAGTCATTTTTCTTCTTGCTTTCAAATCCCTTCTGTTAGATAACTCTCATATAACACTGCAAGATCTCAGTCTGGTGCTCTGTGCGGTTATGGATCCCTTGAAAGACCATTTTCAATGCAACAGTGGCCAAAAATACTCCCCTCATAAAACACGATGATCTCTGAAACTGGCGACTTTCCACTCTCTGTGTCAGACAGATTAAGCTGGGTCATTGCGACCTGTCTCTTTAAAACGACTTTCGATATTTCTACTACTTCTAATATGTTTCACCAAATACATTTTGCAGGAAATTAGTAATGTTAATTTCTTGAAAATGTATTTGTTGTTGTTGGAGCGTTGGCAACTATATAATAAGAATAATTTACGACTACGCTTTGCAACAAAAATTAGCAATATTATCACCCCTTGCAAAAAAAAAAAAAAGGGGGGTCTATGAGAGAGAAGAAGCCCATTTCTTCAATGAGAGATGTGCTGTGGAGGTTTTTCTTTTTTGTGTGTCATTTTGTTAAGGGAAAACAAAGGCTACTGCAGCTGTCCTCAGCCTTTAGTCATGGATTTTTTCCCAACCAAAGATCCACAAACTTTAACTTGTAAATGCTGCTTCCATAAGAAATTTGAATACCTCAACACACTTTTCTGTCCTGGTAGTAAGGGATGGCAATATCACCTGAAGGAAAGGACATCACGGTAAGAAGTGCGCTTTTGGTGGACTCTGAACAGATGGCATCAATTATGTTTTCATCCACAAGTAGAATGAGGCTGAATCCCAAGAGGAAAAAATGCTGAGGATGGCCTTGCCTGCCATTGGAAGGAAGTCAATGGATTTTAAATTTATTTAACAGAAAGCCTGATGGTGCACTATTTTCTATTCCTCTTTTCTCTCACTAAATCTATCGTTTCTACTCAGCATTTCATCTCTGTCACTTTAAACTGTAAGTGTTGCCTTTAAACCATCTTTATTTTTTTTTTTCTAATGAAATACTTTATCAGTTTGACAAAAAAAGTTACAGTCAGCAGTTTATTCATAGGAAATAAGACAATAAATTAATGGATGGCCTCAGCTGAATTTTCTAACCTCTAAACCATTTTTCTGCCCTGAAGTGTAAAGCATGTAGTTTATTCAATTCAGACCCACTGTATAATTGTCTCACTGAATTTCATCTAATGACTGCTGTGAATATTACTGCTGACAGCTGCTGAAAGACCGTGCAAAAACAATAACAATAGCAGTAGCTGATCGTGGGGAAAAGACCCAGCTGAGGATGTAATGGGTTTGCGACCCATGAGAGTTGTATTCAAGGCCAGTTTAACTTGCTACCTAAAGCCAAACAATGACAGCTGTGAACATGAGGGCCAAAAACAAGTAGAAAAGAATAGAAAAGTTCTGCCCTTTGCTTTGTTGGAAAGTAACAACTTAAAATGACCTGGGAAAAAAAAAAAACCTAGAGAAAAAGAAAGAGGTGCTTGACAAAAACCAGACGTCACATCACAGCACCCTGTGACAAGTCAAAGATAAAATCCTTTCAAGTCAAGTGACACATAATATACCACACTGTGCACAAAAAAAAAAAAAGATGGGTCTGGAAAGTCAAAAGTTTAAGCAGCTAAAGAAGGAAGTGACCAGCAGGCAGAATCAGCCAAAGTAAAATGGCCTGGGGCTATACACAAAAGGGAATCCTGAAACTAGTTTGAAAACAGTATCAGAGTGGCTAAAAGAAAGGATGGGAGAAGAGAGAAGATGGAGCAAGTCAGAGGATGTTACGCAGTAAATGACTCAGGAGAACGTGAGTTCACGCAAACAAAGAGGTGGCATCAATGAGGCAGCAAAATTAAAGTGGTACAAGTGACAGCAAACCATTGCAGTGTGAAAGAGAGACAGCTCCAAAAAAAAAAAACGCAACGGAGAAAGGAAGATCAGACGGATCAGAATCGAAGTGTCGATAAACTACGAGTAAACAAAGACTTATTTGATACTGACAAGAGTCTTTGAGGGAAAAGAAAAAAGACGCGACAATGAAGAAAGGAGTTATGACAGCATTTTACGAGCACCTCTTTAAATATGCAGAGCATCTCTGGAAATGATTGAACTGCTGTTATATTTTCTTTTTGTTCTCAACAATGATTCCCCAATAATTTTCTTTCCATTATGTGTTGCCCATATTGCCATAGCTTGAGTCTGATTATGCTTAAGTGACACAAGTCCATTATCTAAAAACCTTAAAATGCTGCATCAGTTGTGTTCTTTCATTGAGATTAATATGGTTAGTGTAGTCCATCAGACAGTGAAAGGAAACTAAATAACTATCATAATGAAACATAATCTAATCTCTGACCTCTGCTTTGTGGAATTGCACTTTCTATATCGTATCTGGACACATATAAAAGCAGAAATGATTGGATGCAGATTGTTAGACAGCAGTTGTTCTCAAACAGTGGGGCAGGCCCCACTGGTGGGACACAGAGACACTTGGGGTCGGCTGCAGACAGTCAGGTGAAAAATAAGGCGTAGAACTAAAATGGGCCAACATGATTTTTCAGGGAGAATTAACAAGAGCTTGTGTAATATTCAGTCTGGATCCTTTTTTTTTTCTTTTTGTGAATTTTTGATAGAAATTCTGGGAGCTTTTGAAGTGGATCATGGCATAAATAGTTTGAGAAATTAGTCATTTGTGTTTAATTTTCATCACTTAAACAGACAACTGACAACAAGATCCATGAAAAAAAAGATTGTTTACAAAGCTGTTGAGGTCACGAAACTCATTTCCTTGTCTGTGCCGGTGAAGCTGGGCGATCAGTGCTGTGTGAACACGCTCACCAAAAGCAGAGTTTTTGGAACTCTCCAAAAGATTTTTAAAAGTCATGTGGACTTTCCTTGAAAACAAAGTTTCTGTTTACATTTATGTGTTTTGTCCTTGTAGCATCCTTGAAAACGAACAAATATTCTGAATTAATTTTCTTTCTCATAGAACATTTCTGAAACTGTTGAAAACCAGCACTGTTTATTTCTTGCTAGCAGTGATCGTCTTCATTCCCTTTGCTGGCTTTGACTGAGTTCCTTGTCAGGTTTCTGCCACCTGCTGCATGGATCAGTCGAATAGCTCTGCACCTCTGTCAGGAATGTGTTTGCATCACCTACGTACAGGTGCACCAGAACAAAGAAGTGGTGTCCCTTTCTTAAAATTACCATTACCTGCAAAAGCTCCACAGGATACCTCTGGGACATTTTTGAAATCTTCCCGTGAAGTGTTTCAGTGTCATTTTAGAGAATTTATTCTTAACACCAATTTCTTATACTTTCATTTCATTCTTCATTGTCATTCAAAAATAGAAGGAAGTGCTGCTAAATCCAAACTATTATGCTGGTAAATGCCTCTTTTTAACATACTGTATAAATAAATGAGAATGTGTCCCTGGGAATACTGCAAAATTGAGCAAAAATACAGTCAACACTGTGGCAGCTTGTTCCAGCACCTTGTTGTGGACTGGCACAGGCAGCCATTCTGCCACCCTTGAGCTGCTTCTCTGCCACTCTGCTATAGTACATCTTGTCTGCAGAGCTTCCACCACTCTATCACTGCTTCCCTGACACCCTTTGTGTGATTTTTCTCTTTCTTCCCTTTTCTTTTCTGCCAGTGCCAGACCACCATGAAGCTGTTTCTTTACATCTATTTCTACTCTTAAAGTGAAGACTTTACCATCAATTGTATTTTGTTTTCAAAGACATAAAAAATTCCATACTGATGCAATTGAATATATTTACATTTTAAATTTGAATGTGTTTGTTCTCGATTTAGTGAAACGAAATGCTTTGATTTTTATATCAGAGCTTAAAATAATTTTACATAGACTTTTAAAAAAATTCATTCAGAAAGAAGGAATTATTTCAAACATCATACTCCAATTAATGATAATATTCAAACCCCACAACTGACAGTTGAACCATCAGAAACCTTTCAGTTTTTAGCAAGATACATAGAAAATCAAAGCTTTATGAAGGACATGTTCTTTGTGCAAAGTGCCTTGAAAATAGCTCAAAAAAAAAAAACAAACATCTGACATGATTTCAACTGAAAAGTCAAGTTCAGCACAACAAAGCTTGATACAACAAATACACTGCACTTCTTGACAGCTACTGAATTACCTGCTTGAATCACCTGAAACATAATGTAATAATTAGGGGTGGGACTCGATTAAAAAAGTTAATCTAATTAATTAATCGAAATTAATCGCATTTTAATCACATTTCAATATTTAACATGATAAATATTAATTTAAGTTTGGTTGATGAATGAATCAATATACATAAGCTTAAACTTTATTTTCCCACCAGTCTACTACACAGACCAACGATGGGTGGAAGTGCTCCATCCTTCGAAGGACCCGTCCTACGCAGACCGGGTCCTTCGCGGCCCACGAAGACCGCAAAGGCTGGAAGTGAGCGGCTGTGAAATTGGACGGTCTAGCCTTCATCCTGAAATATCATCCAGGTTTTCATGCCCACCACAGCACAGCTTGTATCAAAGTGACAAATGATTTATTGCTTACTGCTGACTCTGGTCTCTGTGCCATTTTAATTCTTCTGAATATGAGTTTTGCATTTGATAGAGTTGACCATGATATCCTTATGAACCACCCTGAATGTTGTGTTAGTATCAAGGACGCTGCTCTTGTCTGGTTTCTTTCCTGTTATAATGGCATAATTCACTTCTTCCTCAGCCCACCCTCATGTGGCAGTCCACAGGGCTCAAGTTTGGGTCCCAATTTAATCTCCATCTACATGCTTCCAGTGGGTCAGATAGTGCAATGTTAATTTTCACTTCTTTGTGGATGACATGCACTTACATGTTCCAAAGAAGAGAAGTAAAAAACATACAATCTCAAATCTTATTGCCCACTTCTCTGATGTTAAATACTGCATGCCACAAAATGTCCTTCAGCTCAATGATTCTCAGAGGTTCTTTTATTCAGCCTGTAACTTGACCTGTAATTTAGAAAGAAACCCTGGAAATCTGCACTCCAATATTAGAAATTCTGCTTGAAATTGGAGTGTAATCTTTGACTCTGAGCTTTGTTTTACCTTACAAATGACCAAGTTCTTACATTCATGCTTTCTCCAATTAAGAAATATTGCAAATGTTATTTATTTATATATATTTCAATATATTTCAGACAAATGTCTATTTCCCACCTCCAGCTTGTTCAAAACTAAGCAGCTAAATGTTTAAGAAAATCAGAGAGCAAAGTCTACATCACTCCCATCATTGCCACGCCTTATGAACTGAGCTGCTGCCTGCATTATTCCTCAGGTCAGACACTCCTAACTGATCAGGCCTCCTCGTTATTACAGGAATCAGACTTTTTTTTTTTTCAGAATGGCTCCCTCGCTTTTTTTTCTAAAGAAACAATTCTTATTATTACTGTCTTTCTGCAAAAGATGCAAAAGAGAACAGAAAATTTTGACTGCATGTGTGCTGGTTGAGCAGGACAAAAGTTAAATGAGAAACATTATATACAGGGTAACATAATATTTGAAAGTAATGTCTAACAATGCTAAGAGCCTTACTGCATTATATCCCATTTTGTGATTTATTTTACATGGCTTAGGATATAGCCACCATGAATTCAGCAGAAAATGTGACTAATGCTAAAACTTAAACATTTCTTTGCTTTAAGTCCTTCAACAGTCTAAACATGCCCATCATATAAAATCATAGGTGATACACTGTACTGCCAAAAGCATTCACTCATCTGCCTTCACACGCATATGAACTTGAGTGACATCCCATTCTTGATCCATAGAGTTTCATGTGATGTCGGCACCACCCTGATCCCGCTCTGTGATTATACATGGCCTACCACTTTGTGGCTGAGTTGCTGTCATTCCCAATCGCTTCCACTTTGTTATAATACCACTAACAGTTGACTGTGGAATATTTAGTCGTGAGGAAATTTCACGACTGGACTTGTTTCACAGTTGGCATCCTATCACGGTATCCTGCTGCTGAGAGCGAGCCATTCTTTCACAAATGTTTGTAGAAGCAGTCTGCATGCCTAGGTGCTTGTGGCCATGGAAGTGATTGGAATACCTGAATTAAATGATTTGGATGGATAAGTGAATACTTTTGGCAATATAAAGTGACCCTAACTGGCGGACTATGTGTGTGTTTGCAAAGGATGGTGGAGGGGGGAGGGCATCAACTTCAACTTTACATGCACCCTGTATTGCCCTGCATTTGAGACATGCTCACAACTGGCAGAACTAATAAAGGTTCAAGAACTAAATTTACCAAATAGTCTGCAACATTGCAAACCCTTCTTTTGGCATCAAAATAAAAATTTTTTTTTTTTTTTTTTACTGGCCTTATTACATATGCACACTAGAGTGCATAGTCCAGAGCAAAAAACTTGGGGAGAGGAATATTTAAATGACTCATATATATCTGATTTACTACATTTTTAGTGCTGATTGTACCAATATTTGACAGAATAAGTCCACAGTTGGCGTGGGTGGATTGCTCAAAGCTCTGAGTGCAGTACCAAAATTTTAGTCCTGTAGCTCTTCATCCTGTGTATTTTGAGCTGCACCCTGCATATTTCTGGTCCTCAGCACTGAAATTTTAATGTAACAGAACAAAGCTTGACGTCAAGCATCAGAGGGAAGCAGAGAATAGCAATAGAGAATAGCCCGTAAAGCCATGGCTGTATTACCGGCAGCAAAATTATTTTTTACAGTAAGCAGAGTGGTTTGCGGTGCATCAGAGATCAGTCCATAATAAAATCTCCAGAGAGCACAAAAGTCTCAGTGTGCTTTTACTCAGCAGAGCACGTTCACATGGCTCTGCAACATGACAAATCAAATGGACTTTTCTCTAGTATCAGGTACATCACACAACAAACTGAAATGCTGCTAAATTACAGCGTTCAGTGTCACTCAGGTAGATCAGGTAGATGTTAGAATTATTTCTGATTTCTACAATTTGAGAATGAATAATAATGATAATAATATTATTTATTTGCAGAAACTGGTTGATGCTCACAGGTGGCTACGTGTCTGATTTTGGTTTTCATTGACTTCGATAAATTGAACTAGAACTTGAACAATAACTTCATCAAAGTGCGGATGGGCCGGATTCTACAGGTCAGCTGCTACAAACACCCTTTAGGTTTATAGAATTTACCTGGTTGGAATAAAACAGCACTCCTCTAAATAAGTCCTGCATTTCATTTCAGATTTGTCAAGAGATCAGCTGCTCCCACCTCAGAGATCCCACATAGTCTCCATTCATTTTAAACAAAGTTCACACTCACAACAGAGGATCTCAGTTCTTCTTCAGCTGCCACTTCTTGATCTAAGCTGTCAAGTGTAAAGTCTATGATTATGCTGTCTTATTTTTGTCAGGTAGATTACTTACAGTAAACGCCATTTTTGACCTGTTAATTTGGGCTGCTATTGGTAGATTGCATTAGTCATTACTGCAATGAAATGACTGCATCTGTGTTCTTAAATTAGTAAATTGTTAGCAGATCACTTTCCACTACCATGAGAGATTAATTCTGATTGTTGTATCACGCCCTGCTTAGTAAACCAGGCCACAAGTTTCAACACCTTTTATAGCTTCATCCTCATATTTTTTTCATGGACTTTATTGTATAGATGCTCCCTGGTACACTGCAACTTAAGCTCCCAAACCCCCACCAAAAAACATGGGTATGTTTGCAGAAGCACAGGAATGTATTAAGTCAAGATTTAAACATTTGAAAGAGACACAGCTGTTTAAAAAGAAGGAGACTACATCATTTACCTAATCCCACTCCAGAAGATCAGATAATTTTAACAGTAAAGGTGGGATGTTGCAGCGGGGGGGAAAGATGTCTGAAATCAGCGTGAAGCAGATAAAATAAACACCTCTTCTGAAGGTAGTCACACTGCACCCACCAGTCAATCTCTTTGCTATCCTAGCATCATCTGATGCTTAACCTGCAACCCTTGACTTCCACGTCCCCTGTTCAGCTTCACACAGAGGCTGTCATCACTCTTCTGACAGAATAAATGGCAAGACAGTGGCACAGGTCAAACATGTTAGTGGAATAAAAGAGGAAGTAGTAGGAGCATGATGAGACGGGTTTGTCAGTTACTAAGACCAACAGGGCGGCAGCAGCAGAGCCACAACAGTGAACGGGTTTGTGTGCTTCTTAGCCAAGAAAAACACATTTGCACAGATGGTTACTATAAAAATATAACTGTAAGTGCAATAACTGGTCAGATTAGAACTGAAAATCTAGTACTGGAATTATTACCACAGTATGTATTTGATAGAGGGCTATGAGGTTGCCGCTCCTTCATTAGATGAGTGCTGGGTGAGTTTTCTTGAGTGTCGATTAGTCCAAGTTCATGAGCTAAAAATAGTTAATGGAATGCATCAGGTCACTGGTCTCTGCTGTGCCACTCAACAAAGATTTATGCTTTAATTTTCATACTAATGGGTATTTTAATATTTCTATTAACTTATAGCTTTGTTCTGGATGTTAATGTTATTTTGCAGTTAACGCATCAATCTTGATTTAGTAACTATTTTAGCCTATATGGACGTATATATCTCTGCTTTAACTCAGCCTGATGCTTACTCTTCATCTCAGCTGTCATCACACACACTGTGCTCTGCAGCTGTCGCTCTTTCATCCACAGGTTTAAACAGACTTTATGATCATTTTGGACAGCTTGAGTTACAGATCAGCTGATTGTTTGTGCTCTGGTACTATATATATATATATATTTATTTTTTTTTTTCTTTCTTTATTTTACATACTAAATGTCAGTTCAAGTGATGAATTGAATCACATTTTCTCATTTAAAAAGAATTTCTTTGGAACATCAAATGCAAATCTAAAGTAGTTGAACTTCACCTATCACTCACAGCAACCAACCATGAAAAACAGTCACAGTGGAAAAAGTTACTGTGACAGTCAAAATGAGTTCAGGGTGCTACTGGTTCACCTGCTTTTCGTTTTTCACTTGCCAGGCAAAGTACATTCAACCAAAAAGTCAGAGACCCATAAAAATATGTACAGAACTGGAGCTAATCACAGGTTACAGTTTCTGAGTGGAAATTTGCTTCCAACTTGGCAGATGTGGCAATGTGAATAGTCAGTGAAAAACTAATTTTTCCCTCTTTGGGTGAGAAAGTTTCTAGGAATGCAATTTTCTGCACATCTGTGGCGAATGCAGTATTCAGTAATGTTAGAATATCTGCAGCTTCAAAGACAATTTCATTTGGGTTTATACAAAAATATTCAGATTTAAAAGCACTGAGTCTAAAACCTATGTGTATATCAGTCTTTCCCATCAAACAAACCAATGAAAGTGCTGTGTATATATATATATATATATATATATATATATATATATATATATATATATATATATATATATATATATATATATATATATATAAATTGATGCGGCAGCCAGAGTCCTTACAGGTACGCAAAAATTTGACCATATTACCACAATATTAAACACACTTCATTGGCTACCAGTCGAATACAGAATTACCTTTAAAATACTTTTATTAGTTCATAAAGCTCTCACTGGTTTCTCTCTGAATTGCTCACTGTTTACAACCAAGTCAGACCTCTCAGGTCATTAGGTGCCGATCTTTTAACTGTTCCCATAACAGATCTAAGTGTGGTGAAGGTGCTTTCAGTTATTGTGGTCCTGTTCTTTGGAGCAAGCTCAACAGACTCAAGACCTTTTTATCTACACAGGGCTACACTCAATGGTTTTTTGGGGGGGCAGTTTTCACTGCTCTAAGGCATTGTAAACCTACACAGGTTTTTATGTTTTTATCTTCTGTGTTAAGAACATTGACTTTGAGTCCTCACATATCGACACTTGCTGAGGACCCCTTAGCATGTTTAGAGTTTTGTGTTTTAGAGTAATTTTTCAATGTAGCATCTTGCCAGAGGAGGAGGAAGAGAAATTGATGTGAGTACATTGACCAGGACCTCACAATCGATCCAGAAAATACAGTTTCACCAAAATGCCCTCATCAAGCCTCAATATAGTATGTGACAGATGCCCTCACAGGAGCAATTAAAAGAAAAAAAAGCTTATTTTTGATATTAGTGGTTTGCTTAAGATGTATGATGGAACAAAAATTATGATACAGTCATGAACTATGAAACTTAAAAAGAAAAACTCCCCCAAGAGGACAGAAAAGAAAATAATTGTAATTGTAATAATTGTGTTTTTCTGTTTCTAAATCTGGAACTATGTAACAATTACTGATTAATCTTTTTTCAAATGAACAATATGAAAAAGCATATTCAAAACTATGTTAAATTGTCCTGTTAAACAATATTAATGGGCACCTTTAAGCAGTCAATTAACTACCGTATAAAAAGTTATAAAGAAGAAGAAGAAGAGTAGGATAGCATGAAAACAAGATGCAGAGGAAACACAGGACAAAGTGATAAATCCCACCAGGTTCTAAACTGCTACAGGCCCTTCTTCAAAGTGCAGACATACATGTATGTACATCTAAGTCATATTCAGAGTATGGCACCCACATACTTCAGCCACATCTTTGTCATATACCATGCTCTCTCTAGTAGTCACCTAATTTGTCATTTTGCTTTCAAATAATGGTTTGTGGGAATAGAGAGACAGGCAAATCATTTGATTAAAGTGGGACATTACAGTGAGTGTGGAAATCAAGCTGACAGAGAAATGTCCCAGATGTTATGTTTTGGACAATGAATATGCAGAGGGGGTGAGACTCTTGGCAGTTGGCACAGGTTTATTCCCTGCATTCGGATGGCCTCATTCCTGTCAGCCACACAATGTCCGTCTGGAGAGCTAAAAATAGTGATGGAGGCAAAGAACACTGGAGAACTGTGCTCTCTTAAGACTGTTCTGACCTGAGCACACTCAACTAAGTTGCACTGTCATACATCACAACTTTTTTCAGTTGAGTGCAGTGTAGAGAAAGCTGTATAAATCACCAGATTAGACACTGAAAACTACAATGCGTCTCCTTCCATAATCACTTGTGTTTTTTGTTTTTGTTTTTTTCTGTCAGGCACTCAGCTGCCCTAGATAGAAAAACATCAGAAATTCCCCTGAGCTCAACTAGCTTCTGTTTAAGTCACATATGGTCCAAAGATCAGTCCTCTCCTGATCATTAAAATGACTGCAGCATTTGAGTTTTTGATGGCTCCTCACTTTTGTACTGAAGAGATGACCGTCGGGCTGTCAACCATCTGCAGTCACGACTGCCTGCAGCCTCCATTCTCTGGGTTTTCATAGTTGGCTCTCCTCCTTATTGTTGCTTCTACCATTTCTCCAGAAGAGCCAGCTTTCAAGTGTGAATACTGCAGACAGCTGTAAAATATTCGGCCTGTCCATGCATTGTCGCTACAGTGGTTTTCAGGAATTTGCACAGCTTTCTTAGGTCAACTTAAGATACACAATTGGTATTCTTAGCTGAGGCAGCAGCTTTCCCCCTGCTTTTCTCCCTCACCACAGATAGTGTCTGTTTCATCCTTCACTACTCGCTTGAAGAACCTCTTCTACTCAATGTCACTTTTGCCTTTCATCCAGATAATAAACCGAATAGTTGGGAGGCTGTTAAGTTTGTTCCCTATGCCACTACCTGTCCCAATCCACAATGGTACAGTTGATCCTACTGAGCTGGATCCTGCCCCTTTTAACTTCCTACCACTCTTCACTTTTAAGTGAGAACTGTCAAACTTTATCTTTAAACTTACACATCGGGCAGCAAGGGATGGTTTGGAGTAGCTAAGTCATCCCTTACAAAGTCACTGCCATGTCTAATGCAAGAATTTGAGCGCCAATATAAGCATGAAATTACCATCCAATAGGCATGTCAGGAAAAAAAAGAGCTTTGGAATTGACAGCTTATCACTTTTCACTGATTGTTATGTCATGTAGATGAATAAAACTTTACTTTAGTCATCTTTAACCCTGTTGGTCCCTTGGCAGCATCGTGCGCATCACCTCATGTTGGTGTTTCTTGAATCTAAGAACAATCTTCTGAAAAGTGAAGCCAGTCCATCTAATGATGGAGCGGCAAAGTGCTTTATTCCTACATTCTTTCAAAAGGTCAGCAGGGGGTTGACTTCTCTGCTTGCAAAATTAAGTCTATTTGCATCAACATATGTGATTTATAACTTCATTTCTCTGATGAATCTCAGTTGCTAGTTTTAGGTGTGTACATGGTGTTCTTTTGGTCCACCTCTCACTCGTGACATCTGACCCCAGTGTTAAAAGAATTTGAAAAAGCTGTTTCTTTTCTCTATCGCCAGCCTCTCCCTTTTTCTTTTTAAATAACTTGCTTATTTATTGTGTATTACATCCAAAGCCTTTGATGGTATTTGCTAGTAATTTCCAAGGTCTAGGCCCAAACATCAGCTTGATAAACAAAACATTCCAGTGGTAAAAATGCCAAACTTTGGGAATCAAAATGGCAGCCCACAAGCCTGTTGGTGAAATCATGGTAGTCCATGTCTATGTGCTGCATGCACATAATGAAACCACTGCTCATTCTTAATATGTTGCATTCATGCTGTAAATACTATTTGTTATTCCATAGTTTCTTGCATTATGTTTGTATTCATTAATAAATATTTATTAATTCATCAATGTTGGTCTTTATTAAGTGAATATAACAACTGCCAGAATTTTTTTGTTGGGAAAATGGCCAACAAACCACTTCCACTCATTCTGATTGAATCTGTGAATTTATTTAAATTTAGATTTGTGTCAAATATATTTTATTTGTGACTGGTGTGGTAGCTATAGACAGATATGACAGTCCTGACTTTGTTTTCAGTGGTCCAAACAGCTAAAATAGCTTCTTGATGTGCCTTTCTGTAATAAGCTATTTGTGCAGGTGCAACGTGTACATATGTTTTTTAGAGTTGGACTGCAATCACCTGCTACACACATTCGTTAATGGGCTTTTTGAGTGACTTGCAGCAGCCAATTAATGTAGATAAGTTGGAACGCCCACAGTGTGAGGCTGATGGGTTTTTATGGAGAAAACACTTATATTTTAACTAGCTGCTGTGCATTAGCAAGTCTACTGTGCCATCTCATAGCTTTTTGGCATTTTTAAAAATTGCATTCATCTTTGTGGTTGGTTGTGGTACACCTTTGTTGTGTGCATTTTGTTGTCAAACAGCATGAATTTTGCAGATCACTAGTTTTAGGTTAGGTTTAGAGTGGCCTCTCTGCATAGGCTCACAGAGCTCTAACCTGCATCTGTGATTAATGGCAGCATCATCTGTTATACCTTGTTATTACTGGGAAACTGCAGAGATAAAGTAAATGCTAGATAAGACAGAGACTGTGTGTCTGAAGACATGCAGTGTGTCTATGTGCTTTATTAATGTATATTCAAAATTCCAGATCATTTGTTATCATTTTGTAACAGAAGTTCTAAAAGTGAAATTGTAGTCTCCCCATTCTACTTAACAAAAACGAATAAGCTGAAGAAAATGGATGGATGGATTAATAAAAGAATGAAGACAAAATTTAGTCATTAACAGATCAGTATTGTGAAGGATGAGTTCAGTTATATCACTGCCTGAAGAAAGAAACTGCTCCAAAGTCTCATGATACTTCAGCAGGATAGTTCTGCATTGCTTGCCAGATGGCAGCAGGTTGAACAGGTTGTGGCTGTGCTCGTAATCTTTTAGTATCCTTTGTGACTGATGCTCTGGTTTTTATATATATATATATATATATATATATATATATATAAAACCTGTGACATTATAGGAAATGTGTAAATATAATAATGCAAAACACATTCAATGCTATTTTGTTACAGTGAAAATGTGGATTTGGGATTTTTAAAAATAGAGCTGGCAGTGCAGAAGAATTACTGCTTTGATGTGTTCTGAGTTATGTTCAATACTAATTACCCTCACTTCTCTACTGAACTAGAACTTGTTGCTAGTATGACCTCAATAATGGCTCGTATGAGTCCTCTTTTTGAACTAGAAGTGGGGATATTTACAGATTTTGATGGCAGGAGAACAACTTGCTGTGGGTGGTAGAATAGGCTTCATTAATGTAGCTTTCACAACTTATTAAACTTATCAAACGTATTGATTTTCCCAACAAAACCCTAAAAAGCCTAATTTGTTTAAGAGAAAAGAAACAAGTGACCACATGGCTGCTTCCAGCAGGATAACGCATGATGTGACAATAATTTCACTGCACTCAAATGACCCCCACAGTCAGCAGCACATCACCACACACTGTAAACCCAGATTTTGATTCCATTTAAAAATATTGAGTTCATATTACTTAAAATTGCCTAGAATGTGAACATTACTTGTTAATGCTGAGTAGACTGTACTTTTTGATGGTCTATCTTATTGTAATCATGTGTTTGAGTTCAAACAACTTAATATCATCAAGTTTTGCAGCTGCTAAAAATCTAGTTTATACCAGTTTTAACAAACTGGATTAATGCGCAGCTGCATGGTGGCATGATGGTTAGCAGTGCTACTTCACAGGTAGAATACCATCTAGAAGGTCTGGGTACAATTCCGGCTTGGCCCAGGCCTCTCGCTGTTTGGAATAGTAGACATTTGGTGTTTTTGTTTGGTTTTTGTTCACAACGCTCTCTCGTATAGGTTTTTATTGTTCCATGGACAAATGTTATTTGTAAATGTTAATGTACCAGCATTCAGCAGGGCTGAGTTTTATCATGTTTATTTACCAAATTTAAACAGACACAGTTCAACACTGTAAAAAATATTTTTGTTCCTGGGCAGCATGGTGGCGTGGTGGTTAGCACTGCTGCCTCACAGATATTATAGTTATAGTCTGGGTTCAATTCCACCTTAGCCTGGGACTCTTGCTGTGTGGAGTTTGTGTGTTCTCCCTGTGTCTGTGTGGGTTTCCCCCCCACAATCTGAAGACATGCAGTTACTGGGGTTAGGTTAATTGGTCTCTCTAAATTGCCCACAGGTGTGAATGGTTGTCTGTGTCAGCCCTGCAACAGACTGGTGACCTGTACGGGGCGTACCCTGCATCTTACTGCCTTGTCAGCTGGGATAGGCTCCAGCCCCCACCACCCCCACACAACCATGAAAAGGATACGGGAATTGGTCAAAAGACATTTTATTTTTTCATGAACTATAAAAGATAAATTTGGTCAATTAGAACATACAATTTAGTTCAATTGGAAATGGAGTAGTGCTTACTTAACAGGCTGAGTTAAATGAACTGTTTCATTACTTAAAAAATTTAAGGCAACGAGTTATCTTGGTTTTTTTAAGTAGATTCAACTTATCCGGGTTTACGGTGCACATCATGTGGATGCAGCCTGCAACTCTTGACCTGTTCAGTACTCTTGATTCCTCCTGTGCATCTCTGGCTACTTTTTCACTGCAGTTTTTCATAAATTTCAGTAAATTCCTGAAGGGAGGTTGCTGAAACTTTTGGAACTGATGTGAGGGAATGTACAGCGAAGTGGGAAAACCTGAGGGACAAATATGTTTGGCTCTAAAAAAAAAATGATCACAACAAAGAGCGGCAACCCCAGAGGGAAAAAAGTCCCACCATTTTATTTGTTTCTATCAGTTGGTGCCACATATAAAACACCGGGACACAACCACAAGGTAATTAACACATGATGCACAACACACAAGCGTAAATGACGTCGGCCACTTACAGGTTACATCATTGGCTCCACAAGGATTCCCCACAGAAGTCTAAATCAGGCCTTAGAAAGTGAAGTGGGGAAACTGACAAACCAGTCGTGATAAATTTTATAACATACAATAAAGTCAGTATAACATACCTGAATTTTTTAATCATAAATGATACAGCAGTAAGTCAAAGGCTTTTTACATGAAATCATTCTGTAGCATCAACATGATTTATTACTCACTGTGGCACTTTGGTAATGACACGCATGAAGCAAATTCTAACTGGGCTTTTAGATAAAGATCAAAGACTTCAAAACCTTGCATCTAATTCTCAGACACACAAACACTACACACACACACACACACACACACACACACAAATCCAGCATTTTATTTGAACATTTGAGCCACAGAGGGCCTTGTGCGGGAAAAACTTTAGGAAGGGCCTAAACATGAAGTGATGCAATTTATCTGACATATCCTTCAATAGGTGTGATTGGAGAAGCTAACAATTCACTCTGTGCTTGTGCCTCTTCCCTGTCTTCCAGTGCCTGGCTGATGAGGGTGCAGTGAGCATTAAAGGGCTGCTTTGAACAAAAAGATTCAATATGAAAAGGAATGGGATATTAGGCGCCATGAAGGGATCGCAGAGCTGCAGCTCTCCCTCCCTTGAAGCTGTCATATAATTAGATAAAGGTAGATGCTCTGCTGTGAGTCCATCCCCATTGCGAATTTCCTGCGACCCACAGGTCAGCCCGCAGACAGAACGGCAGGGAGAATGCAAGATGTTTCTACCTTCATGTCAAGGTGACATCACCTCACAATAATGAAGGAAGGGAAAGAGGGAAACACAAAGGATATTGTATAAGGATCATTTGATGATTAAAAAAAAAGAAAAACAGAAAAGAGGACATCTCTGCTTTTACCTTACAAATGACATATCTGTGAGTTAAAAGAAGACACGCTGAAGTGGTCTCACCCTTGCGCTACATGCAGTCAGACTGGTCACAGTTTAAACCAAAGTCAGGTGTTAATAGTAACCTCTGTGGCACGTGAATCATTTTTATCATCCTCTCCTAACAATAAAGCGAGGATTTATTTGTGGCGAGGCAACGTGAGTGAGGAATATTTGGTCAAAAACGTCTTGACGTGTGTAATCTCTCACTTGACAATTGCTGTTCTCTGAAAGCAATCAATGTAATGCTCACTGAAATATCTTTATCTGAAAATCTCAAAATATAAATGTTCAGTGCCTCAAGTCAGACACCCCGTGTAGTTCAATCAAACCAGAATGCTTGACATGCTTTAATAAGCATAGGTGCACATTTTCCACTCTCAAATCTTTTGCCTCATTCTGACCCAGTTTTCCCAAACCTTGTGTGATGTACTGACAGACGAGCTCCTCTTCTGCACACAAAATGCGCTGAAACTTGTAGAATTGCAGGCCTTTGGGCAATCATTTTCTTTGGATAAGTGATATAAATTCCTGGATATTCAGCAAAGCAAACCAAAAAATTGCCCTAATACACAATCATTCACATCCCTTTTACCAGTAAGCTGATATATATGTTGTTGTTAAGGTGTTTTGCGTCATTGTGTAGGAGGCTGCAGCTGTGAAAAGATGAAATATTTATTTGAAAGTATACCCTTGAATGACTCTAATTTCTTCACAGTTTTGCAAGTTGTGCATTGTAAAAATGAATTCATATCCCCAGTGTCCGTAAAAAGATGCTTGATTTAATGATGCGCAAACAAAAAGTTTTACCTAATTATATTATTTTTGGTCTTTGGTTTCTTGTTTCTGTGATTCAGAGACTCAGAAATACATTATTTCTTAATTAGCTGTCCAAGGTCATAATAATACCTGGATGATAGAACACTTATTATATTATATTAGTTCATATACTGAAAAAGATATAAGTTAAGGGGTGACAGAATGAAGTTTCTTTTACCTTTAAAACACACCAGTAAGCATCAGTGAACAAGCAATTTTCAGGAACAGGAACTACCCTTAAAACGAATGTAGTCCTCATTTCCACCTCTACTCACGTCTTTTGTGAAAAGATTTATAAGCACAGACTACCAAGGACCAAGGAGAAAAAAAAAAAGCTCTCACGAACACGATGGTGCCACTATGTCTTTGATGCTTAGTCTTCTAATAATGATCAAAAGTAGACTGGAAGATCTCTCACGTTGGCAAGGAATTGAGTAGCATGACTTTCTCACTAAACTCACTAATCTCCCTACTTTTGTTCTTTAAAGTTCGCCAGGTTCAGACAGCATGCTGAAATAGAAGGCTCAAATGAAAGTGACAGCCAATGCAGTAATATTTTGAAATTTTCTGGGGTTAAAGAATCCACCCACCCACCCAAAAAAAAAAAAGTTAATTTTGGAGAACCTTGATAGATATAAATATAGATATAGATATAGATAGATATATCTATATCTATATCTATATATACTTGTCATAGTGAGCAGATAGATCAGCTTCTAGTGTTTCAGATTTTTGATGATGATGATGATGATGAATTGTCTTTATTTCGGACATATAAAACAGCAACAACAATATATACATATACTGGCATATACATACACACACAGACATGACTATGTATACACTTACACACATACCCAGAAACGTGCACAGACAAAACCAAACAAACTCCCCATGCCCGAGATGGAGTAGGAAGAAGAATGTACCTACTTATTAAATCCCTACCCCATTTATTAATCCCTACCTCCAGTCACAAATCAACTTTCATGTACTTCTATTTTCTCTCTACTATTGGATCATTACATTATATATTGAAATAATGACCAAACTACACATATTAATGTAATTTAGATCAGAAGTGTGTAAGAGTAATGGCTGAATCTAGCAGAAAAAAAGAGCCATGAACACATGAGCCAGCTACAGTAATTTTATCCACACTCAGGATCTGAGAGAAAACATATTTTGTGTTCTGCACATCTGACGGGTCAGCTGTAATACACCGATTTCAGGTTTATACAGTGGAGCTGTTTGTAATATAGCAGCCCTTATCTGGATAAATCATGTGCATCCACTAAGCTAAATGTATCCAGAGAATAGCTACCCCAATCTCCAAGACCCGGCATAGTCTCTATCAGCTTCTAATGTAAGAGTTCACCCTTATATCAGAACATAGTGATTCTTTTTTAGCTGCCTCCTGTTGATCTCAATTGGCATGCTGTTTCCAGAGAGAAACACATACACAAAATCTAAACTTATACTGTGTTTTTGTTAGCAGTTACTCACTCCCTCATCAGGTCTGCTTGTTTTTGACCCAATAATTTGGTTTTGGTACATAGTGTTGGTCATTATTGAAATGAGCTGACTGCATCTGTGTTCATGAATTTGTACATTTTAAGCAGATCACACACACAACTTTCTGCTCCCCTCGTGATAATTTACCCTGCTTAGGAAATCTGTCCCTGAGTGTCTTTGCTTAATTTTCCAGATGAGACCCCTTCTGTGTCGGCCTGCGATTACAGATTCCCCCCTCTGCTTGTTAGATTTATGGCTCGTTCCATTCTAGACATGTTTTGTTGTAGGTGAATGTCAAATGTTTCATTAATAAATCAAACAATGTCAGGTAGTGAGGCAAATGCTGTAATACATCTTATTGTAAGTGAAGCAGTAGGAAAAGGCTAAATATCAGATAGCATAATGTGCATGTTAACACTGTATGTTACAGTTTGTGTAATTAATGCATTTCCAAGTAACACTGCAAACACCTTTAATTTACTTTTGGATAACTTGTAAGTTTTAGCAAAGGCAGACACAGTACAGTGCTTTTCCATTTGGAATCAGACAGGAAAGATAATGCAGTTGTTTACCAGTTTCATTGTTTACTATGCTATTGATAAATTTGCAGTCTTTTTAGTCATTTTTTAATCCAGTCAAGCCACGTACAATGCCAGATTTAAAATGTGCAAAAGCTGTGTTAATTTGAAATCATTTGCTTGAGAGTGCAGGCTGTTGGATGGTTTATATTGTGCAATTTTGAGCTATAAGTTGAGTCATGCATGTGTGGCCCCAGCTGTGGCAAGGCAAGTTAACACTACACCAATACTTGAATATCAAAAAAAAAAAATAAAATAAAAAATACCACAAATCCTAGATGCCAATAAAGGAGCAAATCACTGATTTTACAGGTGGCCATGCTCAGTAACAGCACACACAAAACTCTGCCTCCCAGTACAGCTGACCAACACAACCAATACACACTAAACCTTGGCCTCAGAGGACTATAACAAAGGATGGAACAACTTAAGAGAAGTCAGCTAAACAGAATAAACAAAGCAAAATGAAACAACAAAACAGGACAAGTGAAAACCAAACAAATCAGCAGTGGAGGCTAGCGTCTACAAGTTTAAGCACTATTTAATGGTTCAAAAGTATTTTACCTCTCCAACCTATGATTGCAGTACTTGAAATGCTTAGCACGAACCTGCAACATAATTACTACAATTTAATGTAGGAGTAGGGAACCTACTAGACCATGCAGAGACCTCAGGAGGAGCCAGGAGAAAACAGCATCCCACATCCTAGCCTAGCCCTTATATCAATGGAGGCAAAGTTAGAGGGGTGAGCTACAGTAGGCTAGGAGTGACAATCAGCTACCAGCTACAAAAAAATGTGTTTACATTTACAGTCCTTTGCCAAAACAACATTCCGTGTTTTCCTTATGACACGCTCACATGACCCATGATTCTTCTACTCTAATAAGCAATTACTCTACAAGAACTTATTGTAATGCAAAAAAAAGAAACAAAAAGACCGGGACCAATTGAGTCCCTGCACAGATTGGCAAATGAAAATGAGAAAATGGCCGCTAACAAGAACGACACATTTCATTAGCGTTAGTGAGGCAGCCAGATAAAATGTAGCATTTATAGTGATTCGCCTGTTTACACAGCATATTGATACAGAGCAGGGCAATCACAGTTGTGGTCTGGACTGTGCCGGTGTGTAGATAAACACCAAAATGTCTTGGATTGTATCCATCCCTGTTCTTCTGCCTATCCAATTCAGTCATGGGAGGGCTGTAGCCTATCCCAGCTGTCATATGGGGTGAGAGGTACACCCTGTACTGGTTCCCAGTGTGTTGCAGTACACATGTTTGCACTTGTTTAATAAAATTTCAAGGCTAACCCTGATAGATTACTATTGCTAATGGATGACAGCTGCCAATGTAAATACACCTCTAGCATTAATTCTTGTAGCAAATCTGGGAAATTTCATACTGAAATGAATGGTGGAGTGAATGTGAGGGGAAAGAGAAAACAGAAAGGAGAGCATGGGGAGACAGGGCAAAACACAGGCTACGGGAGAGAGAGTACAAAAGCACAAGCATAAGACTGGTGGAGCCGGATGATAGAGTTGGATGATGTAGCGCTGTAATTCACTAAGCATTTGTTGCACAGTCTGACATCCCTCAAATAGATTTTGTACAGATTGAGACCAAGATTTCATTTGATCCATCTCGCACAGTGTGACATGCAACTTACACAACTGTTGCTGTCACACAGTCTAAGATTTCCTTCAGGGAGAGATCACCTTCATGGTTAAAGGAAAACATTGCTAACTTTAGAAGGAAGAAAATACCTTTTACCTGCAGTCTGTGCTAAGAGATGTCAACCTAACACTCATTCCTGCTTTGGCACTAAACAGAAAGATTTTCTTTTTTTTAAAGAAGTGGACTCTGCTGTACAGGAAAATGAAAATGATGATGCAAACGTATCATAATACAACTGCATGAGGAATGATACTAAAGCTACTCTAATGCACTTTATTAGAAGCATCTCTCAAGAAACAAATTACAGAATAAAGGAAATTAAATGAAGCGAATGTATAAAATGACACCAGTGAGCAATAAAGACTTGTCCTCTGTTTTACTACCCGAAGAACTGATTGCTGCTTACCAGTCTCTTCCAGTGGGAAGTCCTTGCATAAGAAATGTAAGCTAACATGCACTGCATTAGCAGCTGAGTCACAACAACCCTGCTGGGAAAACCCTTTTGAATATTTGGTGCTGCGCATCCCTACCCACCAATAATTTACTGAGTTTCGGCGGCAACAGGAAAAGCAGCTGGCGGCTCTAGCTGGATAAGCTATGAAAATAATAACTGTGACAGATGCTTCTATTTATCACTTTAACCCTTTTGCAAAATCTCAATTGGGTAGCAAGCAAAATGCTTGCAGACCCCGAATATATGTATTTATTTTACCTTAAGTGTAGCCACTGTTTTCTTGTAAAGCTCAGTTCGTGAAATGCTAAATAGGACCTTTGCACTCAAAAAGTTCAGTTGATGTCTTAATGTTCGATCAGTTCATTTTGGGCATGGAAATAATTTTCTTTACATGCAGGGTATGAACATTTAGCACATCAGTATTTAGAGGATACTGATGTGCTCGGGGCTGAGTATTGGGTCTGTATAAATGCAATCAACATTTACTTTAGGTCGTAGAGAAGCAGATACTACTATTCAGTTCAAAGCTTGTTTAATAATTGTTAAATTAATTAATTGTTAAATTAATTAATTATTTATTAATAATTATTATAATAATTAGATTATTTTTTTAAACATTTAACTGCCTAAGGGCTGTTTGACACCAACCTATTTTTAAAAATGTATTTTGCACCAAAGCAGCAGTTTCTGTGTTCTAACACATTTTTGTGCCATCTTACTCGATACCATAAACAACACAGCTGAATACTGCTGGATACATCCATTCAACAAGATGTGCTAGTTTCTGATGTTGCTGGCAACATAAATAAGCATCAGTCAGAATACATTCCTATCTTGCTGATGACCTTCCAGCTCAATAAACAGGAGGAGAAGGAGGAGGCGGTGCAGATGCTTGACTTGCTCTACTGTCCTCTTCCGTCAAAACAGAATACTAAATCAAAGCCCTAAGCCTTCCCTAACTTCTTACCATTACTGTTTTTTTTCAATAAATATAGATCATCCTAGTGGATAATTGCATAATTGCACAGGGTGAGACATGACCAATCTTCTGCATTACTTTCAATTTAGTCCAAACAGTGTATTTATTCACAAAAAATAAAGAAATGAATGCAATTTCACACACACACACACATACACACACACACGGGCACGTGCGTGTCAACATTTTCTTGATTTATAAGTAAAACAGCCTAGATATAATACTGAAAAATGAGTCCTTGTCACGTGCAATTATCACTCATCTTACTGTTTACAAGACCTGAGTCTTAGTTTATTCGTAAGTGCCAGGAAGTATCATGAAGGCCTAAAAGTGCACTTGCAAGTAAAAGCAAATACCAACTAAATGTCAGAGACTCTGCTCTCCTACCAAATAATTCATCGAATCATATCACTGTGTCCAAACTTTCTACTGGTGCTGTGTGTGTGTGTGTGTATGTATATACACACACACACCGTGTGTGGGAAATTAACGCGTTAAAAATTTTAACGCATTTGAATCGCACTTTGCACCATGGAACGTTTCTCAGTGCAGAGTTCCAGGCATACAGATTATATCGACGCACAATGTCCAAATTAGGGGCCGCATCCTGCGAAGGACCCGGCCCACGTCTTTCGCAGCCCACGAAGACCACAAAGGCCGGAAGTGAGCAGCTAGCCTTCATATCAGCTGCCGTCACCTCTGCGTAGCTCATGTCGCCTAGCAACCGTGAGTGCGAAGCACAGCTGTGTAAAAGCAGCTGATTAAACGGAGAACGAACTTTTTCTCCTTTTTGTGGTTTAATTTTAAGTCTTTAATTCAAAATAAGCTGTTAAAACAAGCATAACACATTTCAACATCAAGGAATACAGCTGAGTGAATGATTAATTTCCAACTATAACAAGTGAGACATTAATGTTGAATAAAACTATCCAGTTATGATGCTTAACTTTAATTTCAGGAGTTTATCATAGGAGCACTTCCACCCTTCATTGGTCTGTGTAGTAGACTGGTGGGAAAATAAACAAAATTTTGAAGTTTAAGCTTATGTATATTGATTCATTCATCAACTAAACTTAAATTAATATTTCTCATGTCAAATATTGAAATGCGATTAAAATGCGATTAATTTCGATTAATTAATTACAAAGCTTGTAATTAATTCGATTAATTTTTTTAATCGAGTCCCACCCCTAATATATATATATATATATATGTATATAGTAGGGGTGGGACGTTAATATATATATATATATATATACCCTACTATATATATATAGTAGGGGTGGGACGTTAACACGTTAATTATGATTAATTACGGGGAAAATAACGAATTAAAAAATTTAACGCATTTTAATCGCACTTTGCACCGTGGAACGTTTCTCACTGCAGGAGTCCAGGCATACAGATTATATCTATGCACAATGTGATTAGCGTTATGAGCTGTGTCCAAATTCATATCGCTTAATTGCAATAAGTGCTCGGAGCTGTCCGTTGCCGCTGTTCTACCAGCAGTTCGCCTCGCTAGCTGTCAGCTGACCGGGCTATCCAGGTTCGCTTTAGCCGGAGAGAACGTCCGACTGCCGTCACATCATTTTCAACCTCCCGCTGAGTGCTGAGTGGAAGTTAAACACAGATATAACTCATTCAGACAGGGGCGTGGTGACCATCGGGAGGTTCGGGAGGTTTCCCGAACGGCCAGTGATCAGAATTTTTTTTTTTTTTTTTTTTTTACCCAGTTAAGCAGGCAGCGCTGGCTGCAAATAAAGTTCTCTTGTCTTAAAATTATGGTTTGTCCATTTGCCTCTCCAAACCTAGCTCCTGGGCTGAATTTTAACCCCAGCCCGCCCCTGGTTGGAAATTAATCATTATCTCAGCTGTATTCCTTGATGTTGAAATGTGTTATGCTTGTTTTAACAGCTTATTTTGAATTAAAGATTTAAAATTAAATCACAAAAAGGAGCAAAAATTCATTCTCCGTTTAACCAGCTACGAGACTACGCTGGGGGATGGGAAATTTAAATACAAGAAACTTCCAGGTGGAAGTACAGGAAAAAAATCCTGAGTTTGCTTATCACAGGAGCACTTCCACCCTTCGTTGGTCTCTGTAGTAGAAAATAAACAAGATTTTGAAGTGTAACCTTATGTATATTGATTCATTCATCAACCAAACTTAATCAATATTTCTCATGTTAAATACTGAAATGTGATTAAAATGCAATTAATTAATTACAAAGCTCCTAATTAATTATATTAATTTTTTTAATTGAGTCCCCCCTAATATATATATATATATATATATATATATATATATGGGCTTCTGTTTTATTGATCTGGTCAGGTTAGTAGCAGAGGGGTTTTTGATCAGTTTCAGCTGCTTTGGTGTTAATGAAATTAACAACAGGTGTACAAAATGAGACAACTCCTCAAAAACGAATGCTTTGGACACTGACATTTTTTCCTCCTCATCTTTTATGACTCTTTTTTCAGTAGTTTTGCACTTGGCTAGGGTCAGTGTCACTACTGGTAGCAGGAGGTGATACAGTAACTGGACGCTACAGAGATTGCACAGATTGTCCAACTCATCCAGGATGGCACATCAATACATACCGTTGCCAGACGGTTTGTTGTGTCTCCTAGCACAGTCTCAAGAGCATGGAGGGGATTCCAAAAGTCTCTAGAAGAGCTCGACAGGGCCGTAGAAGTTCCTTAACCATCAGCAGGACCGGTATCAGCACACAGAATGAGCACTGCCAGAGCTACAAAATGACCTCCAGCAGGCCACTGGTGTAAATGCAAAACTATATATATATGTATATATATATAATATGTGTGTGTGTGTTTAATTTGCATTTATCAATGGCTTTTTAAGCAAAACAAAAGACATGACATGCTTTGGAAACTTTTCTTCTTGTCTGGGCCCTGAATGTATGAACCAGTAACATCCTGTTAATAATCCCTTTGTTTGGCCTCGTCAGACATCAAAGGATAAAACACCACAGGCGTAGCCTAGTTTTAGATGGGGGTTTCGTCTAGGGAACTTTAACACTTACAGTTGGGAGAAGAGTATGTAATTGGTAGTGAAGGCTTTTTTTTAATTATGTCATTTATTTATTAAATTCCAGTCAACTACAAGATTCTGCGAAAACACGAACTTGTCTGTAGCTGGCTTAAACAATGCCACATTCTTGGAGCACTGTAACAGGGGCGTGTTCGGTCTGCTGTAGGGCTGCAGCACTTTGTGAGGAGGCTAGAATGGTAGACTCTTTGTTTCCATGGTAACCCTGCAACTGTGTGAGTGAACAGGAGGGGAACATGGTGGAGATGCTTGAGGTGAGTTCATTTTGCAAAATGATGTGACTGCTTACTTTTCCTTCCTTAATCACTGGGCACATCTCAGATGTGTGTGTGTGTGTGTGTGTGTTTAGTCACATGTGACTCACACTTACTATACAGTAGTTTTCTCCTAAAATCATTCTTGAGGCTGAAGAATGCTGATGGTACATTCAAGGTGGCAGGCTGACATTCCTGATGAGGTTATCTTTCCTATTTCTTCTTCCTCATTATTTCAGAAAGGAGAAGAGCTTTGATCTGTAAGAAAAAAGCCTCTAGAGAGTTGAGAAGTGCGTGTATAATGCATAATATGTTTAAACTTACAGCAGCTTCGGAATCTCTAAAGTCCTCCTTAGAATTTTTTATTTTTCCTGACCTTTATAAAACTATCATGTTTATTCCATAGTTTAGTCATTTGTTGGATATCAGACTTTGATTTTAGAAACACAAAAGGAAGAGGGTAAAAAATAGAAGTTGCAAATGTCAAGATGATTTCATCTACTGGCAGAGGCACATTTTGCACATGACGCTGAATATTAAATGTTTGTTATTGTGCTTCTATTTGATTTGCTAAATTTATCAACTGGCAACTAAATTCTCAAAGTATGAAGAAAACCAAATTTCATTTGGGTTTGCTTCTGCAGAGCTGAGGCAAGTACAGAGGTTGCATTTTTTTTGTGAAGTTTATATATGATTTTCTTTCAGTAACTTATTGTAGGTGAGGTTATATTTGAATGGGTTCAGCATTAGTGAGAGTGACAAATGTCACATTTAATTTAAGATGAGATGTTTACAAATAGTTAATTTTCACTTGTGTCCTTAATATTCTCATCTTTCATCAAATTACCTCAGACAAAGAAAAAAAAATCTCACCTTTAACACTTCAACACTTTCCTGTGCTTTTCAAATGTGTTAAAAGAACATTAAATAGAAAATAAAGAATTAATCATTGTCTAATTTAGGGGGTCATGAGCTAAAAAGGTTGAAAGCCACTGGAAAATTACCCTCATGCCAATCAGCTGTCAGACACCAACAGCTTACCCTTCACAGTTCACTGAAGTACTGCTGTTTTGTCTCCACTTTCTGGAGAGAGATTTAGCTCTGTCTCAACTTTTACTGAAAATTAAAACATGGTAAATTAACTATGGTTTTGTGTCCACTCCTGCAGTTCCAAATAAATACGATCTTTTGGCACCACTACTGGAGACCAGTAAAACCTGCTTCCTAGACATAAATGGTTGGCTTGATGTACCACCACAAGCCTGTGATAGAGTTATCTTAGAAAGCTTTTGGATTTGCTGCTGGACAGAGACCAAAGTGCTTTAAAAGTCCATCTGGAGGCAAATACAGCAGATGATAATGCTTTGCAGTGCCATTTGCAAATATGATATTCTTTAGCCCAGATTCAGCCCTCATCTGGGCAGTTTTCTGTTTAATATTGTATTGAATGTGTAAGCCAAGATCAAAGAGTTTATGATAACAGAATTCATTGTATTTGTAAAAGATGGCCACCCAGCAGTCAGAATATTTTACATGGATTAGGAAAAGAGTAGATGAAAGAGTGAAATAAACACAGTCAAGCCTTTCCATACCTTCTTTCTTTGTTCTCTTGAGAGTAGCGGGGATATTGCTGCTTTCTCGCACTCCCACCCACTCCTATTACAAGATGTGTCTTATGTCGCTGTTGATGTTTATTGCTCTAGCTGCTGGCCATATACCAGTGAAAACTGCAGCTCATCCCCTTCCAACAAAAAAAATTCCTACTTGGTGTTCCTACTAACGTACACCCATAGGACCAAACAACAACAGTATGCGCTCCACCATGAGGCATTTCATCACAGGTGATGTTGTGCTGGTGGAAGCAGTGGGAATTTTATTCCGAATCAGGGCAAGGACTAACCTCTGGAATGCATTTGCTGGATATTTGAAAAACATTATGGATTTTGCAGAGTGATTTCATTACCCCTGTGACCAATAAAGCGCTACATCATTTGAGGTGGAAACAAACACTTTCCCCTCAAGCAACTCTGCAACAGCTACTCCTTCCTGGTCTCATTATGGGGCAAACTCTTCTCCAAGGCTCCTCAGATAATAACATGATAAGTCAGATGAGACTATGTGCCTTTGCATTAGTTAGATGCCAAGGGCTTGCACTGGCCTTCCATACTGTGCTTGGGCTTTTACAGAAATGCAGTAAAGAGGCTGGTACCACTCTGTAAAGGACATGATTATGGCCGTGTCTTATGTATGTGCATATAATTTATTTACAAGACCTTAAAGAATTTTATAATGTGCGTTTATATGTCATTCCTCAGAGATTTTGATCCATTTTGACATGATAGCAGCTACACATCCATGATACAAATCTCCTTTCCATCACATCCCAAAGGTGCTCTATTGGATTGAGATCTGGTGACTGTGGAGGCCGTTTGAGTGCAGTGAACTCACTGTCATGTTCAAGAAATCAGTTTGAGAGTTTTTTTCTTTCCTTTTTTTTTTTTTTTTTTTTTTGGATCATTCTCTGTAAACCCTAAAGATGATTGTGGTGGAAAATCCCAGTAGATCAGCACTTTCTGAAAAACTCAGACCAGCATATCTGGCACCAACAAGCATGCCACACTCAAAGTCACTTACGTGACCTTTCTTCCCCTTTTTCTGAGCCTCGGTTTAAAATTCAGCAGGTTGTCTTTGCCATGTCTTTATGGCTAAACGCATTGAGTTGCTGCCTTATAACTGGCTGAGATATTTGCGTTAAAACAAGCTGTTGAGCAGGTTGAACAGTGGCCCGTGAGTGTAAGGTTATTAGCAATCGTATGACACAACACAATATTTATGAGGACTTATGAGCTGTATTTGCAAGTAAAGTGTTAAAGCTTTAAATCTGGATTGCACAGATTTCAGTTTTGAAAGACCCTCTTTTATTTTACTTCAATTTACCCAGTGTGAGCTGGCTGAGCTCACTACCAGCAATAACAGCACATGCTCACATGTGCACTAACACCTTGCTTAATGCCATGGTGCGAAATTCCCACCTGTGCTTGGAGATTACCCAGTACTATCCACTCTTGTACCATTTATCACCGCGTATGGTGTGAGTTTTCCTGTTTTTGTCAAAATAAAAGCAAGATTTTTGTAAGGAATTGCATATTATTTAGTACAGTGTATAAAATAAAGTTTATCACAGAGTGCAAAAAACTAGACACTACCTTCTTACTTACCATGTCATTTAGTTTCAACTCACGTCTGATTACTGTACACAATGGTGCTTACACCAACAGCAGCAGATAATTATGATAGTGTGGATCGCAAATTATTGAAGGACTCTCCTCTGGCTGCCCTGCTTTCATCACATTGAGCCTTTCATTGCCCTACACATTAACCTCTATTTGAACTTCACTGCTTTTCCATGAAATGTCACTGTCACTTTACCAATGAGTCAATTTTGTGTGACACATTAATGATTTTACTGTTGCTAAGGCCACATATAAATAACTTTTGCTGCTCTGTGGTGTAAATGCAACCTTGACTTATTTTAAAGGATTAAATGTCTCTGATGCATCTCGGTGTGCTGTAATTGGACGCTGGTTTCATTATGATCAATTTATAACATTTGGCTGTCTTCTCTGAGACACTTCTTTGGGATTCTGTTTGATCCAAAAAATATCATTTGTGCAAGGAAATGAAATATGAGAAAATGTTTCCATGAATTAAAAAAAAAAACTGCTCTGTGTTTTCATTGACCTTTCAGCATCACGAGGACCTGCAGCTTCTCTGCTGTAAGGACGAACTGATCAAAATGGACTTCAAGCTTCATGTAAACAACAAGTGAATGAAGCACATCAAATGTCAACATCACATGACATTTTTTCTTTTTAGTGCAAGTTCTCTTTTTTTTCTTAAAATAAAAATGATTAAAATGTTATTTTGTTGTTTTTTTATTATTTTGCCTTCCTTCATCAAATGCAAGCCAAACCATGAATTTTGTCTTAATTTGGCTAATCCCCATTTCTGTAGTCTGGGCGAAACACTTTTGTTAGCTTCAGAGGCAGAAGAAGCTTCTTCTGCAAATCAAGAATCACTTTGTGATTTGGATTTGAGTGTTTCACGTGTACTGTGAGAAAGCAGTAATCAAGATTTCTTTTTAAGGAAAAATAGGTCTGCAGCCAATGCTTACCATGAGAATTACAAATCTCTACATGTTGCCTCCAGTTTAGTGCAATGTAAGTCAGGAACCAGGAAGGAATGTTTGGTATTCTTGTATGAAAAATCACTTAAATAAAAAATCTAAAAGGGCAACAACGCACTTTGGCATGCCAATTATTTGAAAACAGTATTCTAGGCTCATATTCTCTGCTACCTTCTAGTGGCCTATTTCTGCCTTCTGTTTTTGTGCATTTTGTTTGTGTTTAAATGACAAACACTTCCCCCAGCCTTCTCAGATACAAATCAGTTTTCCTGGTACAGATGAGAAATGTGTCTGAACACTGTGTAGGTATCCACTCCCACAGTGGGCAGGACAGCAAAACTCTGGGTTTGTTCTTTGACAGACGACGAAAAATCAAAGTCTTTGTCGTGTCTTTAACAGATTGTCACAAAAATACAAAGCCAAAAAAAAAAAAGTTTCATAAAATATGATGTGGGTGTCTCAGTTTGAGTGCTCAGTATGTTTACGTCTCCTCTGAAAAAGCAGGTGCAAGGTTTACTGATGAAAAGGCTTCTGCTGGCAATGGCCTTCGTCATCTGTGCACAATGGAGGCATGCTGTGTATCTCACATAAATGTGCTGATGCAGGCACACGTGCTGGGTCTCATTATTTCTGGTAACTGAGAACATATTTTCATATTATAGGCAGTTGGACTATAGATGATCAGGACAGATTAATACGTATCAAACTACAGATGCCTCTTTTTGTGATGATGAAAACAGCCTTGACCATGATGAAGGCTGCATTGACTTCTGTGTCCCCCCCCATACCCATGCTGTTTAACGTATTCAGCCATTTGATGTCTTGAAATTGCTTCTCTTGTCTGACCAACAATCTTAAAATGCAAAGGTATGCTCATATCATATTAATATTAGAAGCTCTAAAAAGGCAGAAGCAGCAAATCAAACAAACAAACAAACAAACAAAAAAAACAGTTGAACACATTATTTCCAAGTCAGTTGCGGATAACTGTGTTCACTGACTGGTTCACTGAATAATAACATCTTTTAAAGATGTAGAAAGATTATTTGAACCAGACACAAGTCAGTCATGACAATCATAACAAATGACTGCTACCAGCGAATATTTTTCCCAGCGATGGCAGTGTGTTGTATTGTTATCCAATTACTGACAAAAAGCAGTGTCTCAGTGGTGGCAAAAATGAGTGTGTGTGTGTGTGTGAGAGAGAGAGAGAGAGAGTGTGGGATGTATTTTACAGTTCCCTTTCAGCTGGTTTAGTGAGTTACAATATATCATTAGAGGTTTTGCTATTGTGGGAGAGAGCAGTTAGAGCATTTCATGACCTTTGCTGAAGCATAAACAGCTTCTGGACTGGCTCATTCTCTGGGTCATCTGCACTTTACCTCTAAACTCCACAAACGCATTTTTTGGTTTTCAAGTAACTCTGGAGTACAGATTGTGAGGCACCTTAGTTATGACAGTGCTTCAAATTTCAAGCTTTTTAATGAGTATAGAAATTGAAATTGAATAATAAAAACTCATCGTTAACTCAAATATCTAATCAGCCAAATGCATGGATGCATGGAGACTTGGTCGAGATGACCTGCTTAAGTTCAAACTGAGCATGAGAAAGGGGAAGAAAGGTGATTAAAGTGCCTTTGAACATGGCATGGATGTTAGTGCCAGACGGGCCGCTCTGAATATTTCAGAAACCGCTCATCTACTGGGATTTTCACACACAATCATCATTAGAGTTTACAGAGAATGGTCCAAAAAAAAGAAGAAGATGAAGAAGAAATGATCCAGTGAGCATCAGGTTTCTCTGTTAAAATGCCTCTCAAACTGATTTCTCAAATGTGACAGTGAGTGCACAACCATCTCTAGGGTTAACAGAGAATGGCCCAAAAGAAAGAAGCTATCCAGTGACGGCAGTTATCTGGGCCAAAATGCCTTGTTGATGTGAGAGGGCAGAGGAGACTGGCCAGATTGCTTCACATTGACAGGAAGGCAGCAGTAGCTGAAATAACCACTTGGTACAACAGAAGTATGCAGAGGAGCATCTGTGAATGGACAAGGCCACACCAAGTTCATTCCTGAATTTCATATTTACACCAGAATTTGGTGTAAACAGGAAAAGCATGGAACCATCCTGTGTTGGATCAACCGTTCAGTCTCCTGCTGCTGCTGTAATGGTGTGGGGGATATTTTCTTGGCACACTTTGGCCTCCTTAGTACCAACTGAACATTGGTAAACACACAGCGTACTATTGCTGACCATGTCCATTCCTTTATGAAAACAGTATACCCATCTTACGAAACTGTTTCCAAAAGGATAATGGGTTCTTGAACATGACATTAAGTTTCCTGTTAAAAAACTTTATGCATCAGCAAGGTGCTGAAAACATTCCTCAGAGATTTTGGTCCATATTGAAATGTTAGGATTGCAGAGTTATTGCAGATTGATGGACTTCATATTGTTTGGAAATGGCTTCATAATGATGAGCAACATTCACTATTTCTTTAAGATCATTGCTGATTTCTTTTCTCCTTGGCATTGTGTTAATACACACTTGGATGCTCAGACCTGCAAACTGTTAAACATTTCTGCGTTTATAGAGGTGCTCACTCCTGCTGATGGTCAATTAATCAAGTGCATTTGATTAGGAGCACCTGGTGCACTTAGCTTTTCACACACTGCTTAGTTTTTGTTAAATAAATAATGGCACAGTGTTGTTGTTTATCTGAGGTTTTATTTTAATGATTTTAGAAACTGGTAAGGACCAGATGATTTTGCATGCTATGTAAAAATTTAGAACTGGAAGAGAGAGTGCTTTATTTGTCCTTTGACTGAATCTATAGGTATGGGAAATATTTTCTAGCTACCTACGAGGTTATATGTGCTGAGCTCCTGAGAACTGCAAATACGTACCTGGTCTGAAAACCAAAAATTAAAACTAAAAATGAAAAGAGAGAGAGAGAGAGAGAGAGAGAGGCTGTGAGCGACTCTTTGAAAACACTAACACATTATCGGCACATTTGGGTACCATTTTGGTACCAACTTAGAGCGGGCTGTGCTGAAAGCATGTTTCCATGTGTTATGTCATCTATAACACAATAACAGCTGCTCTCTTCTGTTGATTTTCATAAAATCTTGATTCAAATGAACAAAGTATTTCAGAATACATGCAACAACGTACTGCAAGGATGTGAACTGCATGCATGAGCGCTTAAAAAATTGATGCTCTGTTAACATTTTAATCAAGTAAGTTATAGTCGGGTGGTTGGGAGCTCTGCCTTTAACAAGCTGCCCTCCTATATTGAGCGATGATCAACAAAGCAGCGGGCTATCTGCCAATTATTCTACAGAATATAAGACATTTATAAGACATTTCATACTTTATATTTCATTATTCCTCATTCTTATCTTCTTGCTTTTATAGCTTCATTGCCAGAATAACTAATTATTCAATCAGAAAATCATAAAATGCTTTTTGTTGTTTTAATTTTCTTTTCTTTTCATCGTCTTCTTCTTTTCTTGTGTCTTTGACATTGTAACAAGGGTATCTGCAAATTTTGGATGTCAGCCAAAAATCCTTTTTCAGTTGTGAAGGAAAGTTTGGCTTTCCCAAAGAAGAAAGCACAAGAAAAACAACTCCCATGTGCTTAGTTTGTCAATATATTCACAGGTAGTTCAGATACTTAAAAGCAGGTAAAATATGATATAGCCAATTATGGAGCCATCAAGCTGAGGGGAGTGACATTTACCATAACTCTGTTACATTTAGCCTCTTTAGCGTTTGCTCAGTGTGAGTATGGCCCGTCACAGTTGGCAGTTACTGGGAAAGTCGACACTAGTAGGTTCAGCATGCAGTAAAAGAGATGACATTTATGTCGATATTTATTTAGGCCAGTAAGTAATTTTTAACATTGTAATTTTGCTTCTGTATGCAAGCACGATATATTTAAAATCAAACAATCAAGATGTGCTTGAAGTGCTGACTTTCAGCTTCAATTCCACGGGTTTAACAGAAGTACTGCAGTAACGGTCATTTTTACACAGTTCCCAATTTTCAGAGGCTCAAAAGTAACTGGACAGCTGATTGGCTAGGAAAGGTCTTCTCTCTCATTATTCCATAACAATCTGAGCAGATAAAATATCTTGTCACTGGAACTGCCAATACGAGGTCCAAAGAGATGTTGATGTGAGTGAAGGAAGCCTTCATTAGGCTTAAAAATCAAAATAAACCACAGAGACGGCAAAAACTTATTTTTTTTTTTTCTCATTGCTCTCATCAAAATAAAGTTTGCAAGTTGTTTTTTTTAGTGGAACATGTCACTACCTGCTCAGTCATGGTTCGTTGTAGAGAATGTGTAAAGTCATTTTATAAACTGCACTCTCGCAGCAATCCGAGACTTCTCCTGTGCACTCCTACACTCTGTAATGTCATCCTAAAAGCTCAGCCATCACCCTGGGGGTTTTAGGGGAAGTCGCCAGACATTTGGATCCTTTTGGTTGTCTACTTCAATATCAGATATGGAAGATTATGGAGGAGAGAAGTACTCCACCTTCAATGACCCCTCACTAGTAAAAGCACACTAAGACTCAGTGTCCTTGTCTGTAGGCTTGATAAGTTGTAATGAGAATATAAGGTGAAGCTCACAAATCGCTGAGATGAACACATTTTTTCTTTGTTGCTTACTACCCCAAACATTTCTATAATTCCATATGTATATTCAGCAGAGAAAGATTCAAATCTATATCTGAAAATCTTTGTTGCATCTGGAGTCACAGTGACATTCAGTTTATCAAAGAGTGAAGAAGTGCTTTGACATTTTGAGCATCACATCAGAAAGGTTGTAAACTTCCTGTGTTGGGAGTTATTACATGATGGAAATAAAATGTCAGTGTCTGGTGACCAGGAAGTTTCTAATATTGATGTAGTCTGGTGCCAATACTCATGCCTCATCTAATAAAAATATTATGTATATAGGCCTCATTTAGAATGTTAAATGTTAAAGTTCATGAAAATACATTTACAGTAAGATTAAACAAGCCTCTTCTGTCTAAAAAGAACATGGCAGCACAGCTTAGGATTGCAAACAGGACTTCTTGGGGGGGGGTTCCTATGATGCACTGACTGTTTCTTTTCATTCATCTCTTTTTATGCTCTTTCTACCCCACTCTGCATTTAATCATTAGTTATTATTAATCTCTGGCTCTCTTCCACAGTGTGTCTTTTGTCCTGTCTCTCTCCCCTCAGCCCCAGCTGGTCACTGCAGATGGCTGCCCCTCGCTCATCCTGGTTCTTCCTGTTAAAAGGGAGTTTTTCCTTCCCACTGCCACCAAGTGCTTGCTCATAGGTTTTCTCTGTAATTATTGTAGGGTCTTTACCTTACAATATAAAGTGCCTTGAGGTGACTGTTTGTAGTGATTTGGCGCTATATGAATTGACTTGAATCGAATCGAATCGAACTGAACTGAACTGAATGTCCTTTAGACAGACGAGACCAGAGTGGGGATATCTGGCCATAATTCAAAGCGCTATGTTTGGAAAAGCCAATCACAGGATATCAGCACAAACACCTCATACCAACTGTCAAGCACGGTGGTTGCTTGTTCTCATGAAATTCAGTGTTGCCACAGCACAATGCTACTGTGTTGAAATAGAAGTGTACTGATGTATTGTGGGTATTCTCTGCAAATAAGGTGAACCAGCTCAGTGGTCTCACACTGTCTTGTCTGTATACAGTGCTATAGTGAGGTAACATGCATACAAGATGACATGATGTCAGATCGGTACATATCATGGAAGAATAGTTTAAAACAAATACCAAGAGCTTTTGACAGTAATAGATAAATGCTCAAAGACAAAGCTGGACCATTCGATCCAGAATTGTATCTTTTGAAATCACTTTTCCACAGGGGTGGATCAGGAATAAGAGTCTGCATTTATGCATAAACCGGGCAAATGAATGGAAATTCTGAACCCTTGGCCCCTACAAAGGGATGTGGTGATGTTGTTATGCTGTGGGATGGCATTTTGCTTGCATAGTTTGGTTCCACTTGTGCCCTCAAAGGGAAGAGTCACTGCAAATCAATACAAAGTTATTCTGAGTGATCACCTTTGTCCTGTACTGAAATGTTTCTATCCAGATGGGAAGCGGTTTCTTCTTGGTTGACAGTGCCACCATCAATAGATAAATGATTTGAGTCACACGCTACGGCCTTCGCAAACGAGCCGGTCTCAATCCAGTTAAACACTTATAGGATATTTTAGACTGAAATGACACATATGAGTTTTTCCACGTTTGCAACAGCAGCAACTGTGTTGCATATTTTACGATGGGAGTGAGAAGATGGAGAAAACACACATCTGGAGGTGGTGACAGTCAACCACACTCACTGCGGAAAAACTGGTTTGATTACTTATGATTTTTAATCACATCAATTAGCTTCAGAAAATAACTTTGTTTAATGATTGAGTAAGAATTAGGAAAATAATATCAGGATTGTACACTAGGTAAAATAGAAACACTGTTCACCACATTTTACAAGTGAAACTTCTCCTATCCTCAACAAGCTTATAACAACATCCCTGCCTTTCTGAAAATCATCGTACATGCTACAATATATCCACTAACTCTACCAGCAACAAGAGGTTTCCTCAAAATTGGTGTGTTTATTGAACTTTGGCTGCTCTAGAAAAATGTATTTTATGTGTTCAGGGCCGTTTCAAAGAGTTGTAGATTCTGTGACAAGGTGCTCCAAAGATGTTTGAGCAGCATGTCGTGGCCCCGACACCTTACTAAGTAACATAATGTTAATTTTACCTTTAGCCTGTTTGCCATCATTAACTGAAAGTCTCATTATAATATATTAATCACAATTCAGTTACAATTATTAACTTCTGTGAAGGTGTTTTTATGATACGGTTAACAGACTGTGTCTGAAAAAACTGTTCGCTAGAATATGATGTGTAGAAAAGTGACCATCTATAATAGAATAACCACTTAACAACAAACTAACAAATTTACACTACCAAAAAAAAAAAAGGGATGGAGCAGCTTTACACACGGAGTGGAGCACACAAAGAAAACAGAGATGCTAGTTGAAATATAAATGACACAACTCACTGAAAAGATTGTGTATGCATTAGGGCAAATGTACAGATAAAATATTTTGTTTTGTCTCATTATAGTTCATGAACCCAAGTAAGTGGTAGGGGAAACACTGCAAACTGGACAATATACCAGTTAACAGAAAAACAGACTTATTTTATTTTTAGTGACCTGTCTTCCATAATTGGATCCTTACATATAAAAGAGATGTGATCACAGTTCTAAATCCTCCACTCCCATGTGCGCACTGTAGAAAAAGCATGTAAATATTTAAAATTTCATAAACAATTTAGCAGAAAAATGCATGTTGGGAAAACACCAACGATATTGTTATATGTAATTAAATCTGAAAAACCAAAGGTGACAGTACTCTTGTTGACTCTGTTGAGACTTGAAAATGCTGTGTGCGCCTTGGGCGGATTTAAGGTGAAGCAGCCTGGGTCCTCTTATTGTTTTTCTGGATGCTATTTACACAGCCTTCTTCTAAGTCAGTTATTGAAGCAAAGGCATGTTTTAAGAAGCACTGGCTTATTATGATCATCTCTGTTTGCCATTTTCAGATCACATCTTTTGCTATTTCATTGTTTACATGCATTTAATCTATTCATTTAAATATGAATCCTTTACAAATTTAAGTTTAAAAAGTATGGCAGTAATATATTCCTTACAAATGTTTCACCATTTGAGGGGGAATAAATAGGCTTTCCAAATAGAACCTTTGTCAAGACTATATTAATATTATTACTATTATTGCCATGGTGGTAACTGAATACAAAGAACAGGGCCAAACTAAATACAGGACTGTAGAAAATGGCTGCTGAAAAGAAGCCACACTCAGATCTGCCAGCTCATGCTGACAGATGTAACAAATGCTACATGCAGGATACCACCAAAGAAATGCACACGAAGGAGAGAAAAGACACTACACGAGGTTAAAGATGTGCAAACCTTTGCAAATTCATGTATGAATTTTTAAAACATACTGTAATAGTTTTCATAAACATGTTGTGTTTTATGTCACAGGCTGCAGGTCAGAGGAGGGGCCGTGACATTTATGAAAACATAGTTTTCATTAAAAAAAAAAAATACTTCTTTAGAGCTGCAAAGTAAATGAAAAATGTTCAGAAAACAAACAAACAAAAAAGATTTAATTTGTATGACAAAGACAGCTGCACAATCGCAGAGAACCAGTTTTTTTTTTTCAAACTCCAAGGCAGACAGCAGCCTTAGCTCCACCGCCTACGTGCACCTGACCCCAGTTCTGACAGTATCTTTAAGCTGCTGGCACTCAGCCATATCATTAACCACCATTTACTGAAGACATTTGATTGGGCTTAGAAATTAAGGGATGCACAGTAGATGGGATTGTCATTCTTTGGTTCCACAGTTTCTCAGTGGTATGAATTCTGCATTTCATGTTGTAGAGATCGAACAGCACTTTAACTTCAATAGCCTAAAAGCCTCGTTAATCAATAGTTTTACATTAACATTAAATCAAATAACTTTAATAATCTGAAAAGGGCTGCTTGCAGTGATGATCTCAGAGAGAATCAGCATCCAGCATATCTTTAAACAGCCTTTAAATCTTTTTTTTTATTTCATTGCTTTGGTTTTATGGCACATTTATTCTATGGATCAGTCTCATCAGCTGTTTTTCTTTTTTTGTTTTTTGCAGCTGCAGGCAACTCTTCAACAAACAAGTAGTATTACTGGAACAGGCAACGCATCTACTAACAAACGCTCCAGATATTTTTCAGGGATCACAGCAGATGATGGCGTGAATTATACTGTCTATGTTGTTATTTGTCATATTTAAACATATTTATTAGTAAAGCTCAATATGTTTGTTCTGTGTGTCTGTTAAGCTGTTCCTTCCTTTAAATTTGACTACAACTGTACCATTTACTCTCTTGGATTAGACCCTTGCTTGATCTAAATTAAGATTGCATGCCACCAAGCCAACAGTCATAGCTGCCTCACAGTCATAGCTTTATGGAAAACATAAAGGAACCAAGCCCTTGTAAACAACATTTGCCTCACTTGTGCTTTTTTTTTTTTTTTTTTTTTTTTTTTGCCACGTTGTGAAAAAAGTCCATAAACATGAAAACTGTAACTCCTCCCGGCAAAGCAAAAATCATGCCTATAATACAATCTTTATATAGTCCTGAGGAGGTGTCTAATGAACTAGAGTACCTAAAACACCTCTGCAGTGAAGTATGCAGTCTGTAAAACTCCAACACATTATCAGCGACAGCGACATATTTTTCTTCCTCAGGTTTTTATCTAGAACACAGATTAAATGCTTTTTGTCCAGTTGATGCATAGCACTCACATTAATCTCATACAACTGAATATCAACAGAATCCTCAGAAAGGAAATGAAAAAAACAAAAACAACTTGTGCCGACCTGTGAACTTCTTTTTGTATATTCAATGTAAAAAGCCATTACTCTATCTACTGCCAGCTTCAGATCTCAGAGCAGTAAGCACATACATTTTTAGATTCTATTTAATTGTCCAAATCAGTGGAGCAGATGAAAGTGCATTTGTTCAGTATATACCTGAGGCAGACAGGGGTTAAAGAAATGACTACAGAAAAAGCATTTCTGTTCAACATGGAGTAACACTTTGGGCCTTGGATTTGTCTCGATGCAGTGCTATTTATTATCTTTTTAACTGAAACAAGTAATTATCTTGGATCCTTTGGAAGCAGAAAACCAGTCGCCTTTGGAAAAATTAAAAAAAAAAATTCTGCAACCAGCCCTCTGCAGTTTTCCCCCCAGACATTTTAACCAACAAACAGATTTTTTTATGATCCAGCAAAAAACATGTAAATATCTGCTGCAGCTGCCGAAGGTTCAGTTTGCAGAAAGCACACTCTTCTATGGTGCTGCTTAAGAAAACACGACTTCATGACTGAGTGGGATTTACCACTAAAACTTTAATATATTTTAACTGCTTTACTCAAAGACCTAGTGTACTGGCTTAATGTCTTCCTATAGCATTATGTAAAAATTAGTGTGCATGTCCTTGGAATAGTTCAGTCCCATCATGCCCAGTGGCAATAGTGTGAAATACCTTTTGCGTTGCAAATGCTAACTGTCTTGAGAGTTGAGAGAGATGCTTTTGACCATTACAGTGTTTTGTTCTGCATTAGGCTGCTGAAGATTAGCTAGATCCATGGCTGCTCTGGGGTGTATTTTTATGATCCCAGCTTTAATGAGGGAGTTAACAATGGTTATAAGTTTGTCACGGCTGTGAGCTTTAATGAGTGTGTGTTTTTTTTTTTACAGCCTCTAAGATTTAAGTGCACAGTTTTCCACACAGACATGTATATGTCATTTCTAAATAATTCAAAAAATGGTGTTTTAGCTACAGCTTATTTTTAAATGCTGTCTTTGGAGAATGTCTGCTATCCATGAAACATGGTTCCAAACTTTAATGGTGCCCAGTTGTTTACTAAAAATATTCAGACTGCTCTCAGCAAGTGCCCAATTGTGTAACATTTTTGCTGGAGAGTCTGACCCTTTGTAGGCTTTTGAGTGCACAATCCAGCAGTTGCTCCTTCCACATAAGAAGAATTACAATTGCATCTTTTCTATTCTTGAAGTCAAGCAAGCGCTAAATTATTGCAGAGCACAAAAAGCATTATATATATACATTTATGTATATAAAATTTGGATTCATCACTTCATAAAACCTATTTTTTTCCACTCATTTTCACTTCAGTTCTTGTGTAATTTGGCATACCTCAGCCTTTTCTCCCTGTTTCCCTTCCTTAAGAATGGCTTCTTGACAGCCACCCTTCCGCTGAGACCATTTCTGATGAGGCTTCAGTGAGTAGATGGATCAACTGTAGGGCCAGATTCATCTCTCAAGTCCAGTGTCAGATCTTTGCTGGATTTTTTTTCCTGTTTCTTAAGGACATGATTCTGTTCATCTGCTGTAAATAGTTTTTTTCTTCTTTTGTCCTCCGCTTGTCCAGTTTCCTCAAAACATTTATGGACAAACTGCACATCGTGGCAAGATATGCCAAGTTTTCAGCTCTTTGGGAATTAACTTTTTGGTCTAAAAAGACTATTTATGCCAGTGAAGCTGTGTTTGTATTTTTCAGAGAGTCAACTAAAGGAATGATAACAAATGATGTGTTTTTGTGTCAGGCTGCCAGTAACAAAGATACAATTTAAAAGTGGTCCTTTGCTGAGTCGTCCATTATGCACAGACACAACACAGGTTAAATTAGAGGACCCTTTTATTCTGAAAATGGTCAGATACAAGGACTGGACTGAAAATAAGTAAAAAAAAAAAAACAATAGATGGGCATCCCTGATCCCAGATCTGCCAGTGGTTTCTGTAGGTTTTCTGTCCAACTGTTAGATCTGTAGAAGTTTCTCATGTGGCATCATGCACATATTGTATTGGCTGTTGCTGGTTGATATTGGTTACAAGGAAGGTACTGAACCAAAAACCTCCTTGTGATTACTTTTAATGGTTGTGTAACCAATCCCACCTGAAGGAGGTGCAAGTGCCTACAGCGTTACGTAACACTCACTCAGATTCAGACAGAGACACAGACATTTTAGTAAAGGAAAACATATTAGGAAATGGCAAAAAAAATAAAATAAAATAAACATCAACAACCAAAGAACATTGAAACCTAATGCTCTGGTAGAAAAAGTTTCTGTAAACAAACAGAAAAAGGCTACAGGATGTCGCCTGTAGATATTATATCTTCCTTTAGTTCATGGTTGTGCACTTTTAGGGCTTTGCACATACAGTAGGTGAAATCAGAAATACTCATCTTAAGGAATGCAGCTCATAAGATTAATGCTCAGTTGAACCTTCCTCTAAAAGGGGAAGATGTAATGGTATGATGAGAAGGTGGTGCACTGTAGCAATAACGGCATCTGAAGACGAGGGGGAGAAGAAGAATAAAGACTAAAATCTAAGTGCAACCTAACTTTTGTTTCCTTGAGTTATGCAGATTATAGAGGAACAATGCATTCCAGCACAAACATTCCCATGAGGTAAAACAGAATTTTGCACTCAGGTCCCAGTTAAGGCCAACACCAATAACACACATAAGAGCAATGTATACAAAAACAAGAAACATATTTACAGTATAACAAGAAACATAAACTTCAGCACAACTCTGATTAAAAAGTGTTACTTTATATTACTTTTAACAACTTTATGTTACTTTATATATAAACACAAAAAGTAAGGAAATTTGTGTTTGGTCAATTATTTATTTGCTTATTCTCTTATTGACTCTTGTTTGGTGTCTTTTATTGGATTGGATATCTGAAGTGCGAAGGAACAAGACATATTGACAATTTAACAGTTTATTCATTTAACAAACAGGGGCCTCAGCAGCATGTGGAAGAACCATACACCACCACAACAGCCTGGCCACTCCTCCTCATGTTGGTCACCAGCTTGGTCACACACTGCTGTGGGATGGCATCCCAATATTCAACCAGCCAGTGTGGCTGCATTGGTCACTGGCATGAACAGCACACCCAAGCTGATCCCTCGAGTGTTCAGTGGGGTTGAGGTCAGGACTGCAGGCCTGCCATTCCATCCTCTCCAATCCCAAATTCTGGAGGTAGTCCCTGATAAACCCCCCTCTGTGGGGGTGAGCATTGTCATCTTGGGGGATAGAGTTCAGTCCCAGACTGTGGAGATACAGGATTGCCACTGGTCTCATCTCGACATCTCTCTGCATTAATATTGCCTCCAATGATGACAAGTCTTACTGTCAGCACCAGGAGTACCAGAAGCTCCAAACAAGAGTCAACAGCAGTATAAGCTGTGTGGCATTGACAGAGAAGATTTGTTTTTCATGGGCACAACCCACATACTCAACTCTGCTGCTCAACCCACAAATGCATTTCCTTACAAAGGCGGCACCAGTGTTTCTACTACTGTTTGTGTAAAACATTTTTGTAAACATTATATATAAGTGTGATTTTTTTTTTTAGGACACTTGAGTTTAACATTAGCTGGCATATTGTCAGCTTATAATCTGCTCTTGCTGTTTAGCTGACTCATCAGACGGGTGGGTCTAATCTGTTTAATGTCTAATCTGTTGACAGTAAGTAATTGCAACAATATTATGAATAAATAACCCTGTTTATGCATGTTTTTTTGTGTGTGTTAGAGCCCAGAATTCAGTTCAGGTGATAAGGCTTGAGGTGTGTAGGAAGAGGACATATTATCTAGATGCCGGGCGCATTGTCTCTTTCCTTGCTGTTTTCACTTCGTTTGTGAAGGGGAGGCCTTTCTCAGAAGATAAACCATAGATATGATCCTTCATATCTCAAGTCTGAAGGTGCAGGCATAAATTAAAATTTGCCTTCACAGCACACAAATGCCTACAGGCTCTCTTCTCCTCTGCCTTTGGTGTACTACGTGTGTATCTCTAATCACATACATATAAAACACGATAAGACAGAATAATGATGTCCAGCTTAGTCACTGTATTCAAGATGCTAGGGCAACATGGTCAATTTGTTGAAGGATGTAATTACACACTAATCAATGGATATTTATGAGTACAACATTATTTTTTTCTGTTAAACAAACAAACAAACAAAATCCTCAACTGACTGTACCTCTAACCTCCCTCCTTTTGTTTCCACTCAAATGTTTCCACACTTGCTTTTGAGATAAATATTATTTATTTCCACAGGTAGAGTTCCAGCAAAAACTGATATTTTGACATTAACACCCCTTGTTCACAGCTGAAATTAAGTGTTAATTGATATGAAGTAACCAAAAATAAGTTTCCCAACAACAACTCGGCGTTAATGGATCCAAACTTTGCATGTTTCTATTGTAATTTCTCACTTTTAAATCCAACTTTAACGGAAATTTAAAAAATAGCATAATATTTTATATTGATAATTCTAACCTATACCAGCTGAACCAATGCTTCTGCTGAGATATTGTAATACCATTTGGACAAACTACCCATACAACTGCAGTACACATACAATAATACTAGAACTGGTAGTAATAATAATAATGGAAATTCCCCAGTGCGGGGATGCTTCTCCTACAGTATACATTATGATTACAGCCTTGTCCAAACTACTTAACATGTGAGGCAACTAGTGAGGCAAGAAGTTTTTTTCAGTCTTAAGGTCTGAGAAGGGACATGGTCCTTTAGTCACTGTGCATTCTGCTCTAATAAATGAATTGTACACAAATGAATGCAAAACACCATCAAAGCTGAGTGCGCTGAATAGTCAGACACATACTGTGCATTAATATTTTTAATGGTAATTACTTTTCTATTTATTTTTCTTTTCATAGGTCATTTGAAATGGATTCTTTGTTGTGTGACAGAAGATATTTGCATTATTTGAGGAAAGCGCTCATCATTGTTGCTTCAGAATTTCTCAAGGCTGGAAAACTGTGTTTTACAATGCCAGATCTCACTTTGACTGGCTTTGAAATTAGAGCTTATGTAACCAAAATATGTGAGTGATTATAAAACAGGGCATTGGGGTGTGAGTCCTCTTGGTATATATTAGTATCCACTTTTTTCAGTTATCACTATTTTTCATTAATATCTGTAATGAGCAACTGTTGTTTGGAATTGTACCCTTTGTGTTTCTCTTTACATTATACTTCATAATTACATAAATTCTGTTTTATTTAACTTAGTGAAAATTAGATTCAAAAGGTGGTGTAGAATGGTTTTTCAGTTTTTTATTTGTTAAAAAAGTTTGACACATCCAATAAATTTCATTCCACTTCACGATTGTGTCCCACTTTTTGTTGATTCTTCACGAAAAATTACAATTTTATATCTTTATGTTTGAAGCCTGAAATGTGACAAAAGGTTGAAAAGTTCAAGGGGGCCGAATACTTTCGCAAGGCACTGTAGGTCATTAGGTGTCAATCTGTTAACTGTTCTCAGTATTAGATGAGAATTAGAAGTTTGCTGAGGTGGCTTTTAGTTATTGTGGTCCTGTTCTTTGAAACAGGCTGCCTGCTGACCTGAGATCAATTACATCTGTGCATACATTCAAAAACTGACTCAAAACCTTTTTATTCACACAGGCCTGCACTTAATAGTTGTTGTTTTGTTTTATTTTTGCTGTTTTCACCATCTTAAGGTGCTGTAAACTTAAACAGTTTTTTTTATGTTTTAATCTGTTAAACACATTGAATTTCCATATTAAAAAAAAGTGCTATATATAACATTTCCATTGGGTATACAGGGTAACATACCTCCAACAAATCAAAAATAAAATGTATTTGAAACTTCCATGATCCATTCCTTAATACTTCACAAATTCAAAATGACTCTACAGTTGACTTACAGTTTACCTCTGCCATGCACAGTGGTGTTCTGCTGTTAGCTGATCTCCTAGCTCTCTTCTGCATAGTGACTGAATCAAGATTATAGCATAAATTTGCCCCACTAAAGCTCCTAATTCACTGCGAGTTGCACTTGCTCAAATACTCCCCAAAATAATGGTATATCAGGTCTGTTAGCAGTTAGCAATTAAAGCAACGGCTTCCATGTTATCCATATTTCTGCTCTCTGTCTCAGATGTTTAGTAACTCCTAGGTCTCCTTTAGGCCTCAGTCACACTAGAGTAAAAATTGAAGGGCAACCTCTGTGCTACCTGGAAAAAATGGTGGTTGGCGAGTGGTTGCACTGAAATTATTTGTTGTCAGTTGCACGTAGTTGTAGTTGCCCAAGTTGAACATGCAACACCCTCAACCTCTGGGCAACCAAGTTTGGTCAGAAGGCTATTGCACATGTCGCCTGGTGGGAGGCAGCTTGTCTCGGAATGACTACAATAGCACTCAGATTGGTGAATGCAATTAAGCGCCACGTAATGTATACATGCAGACAGATTGCCAACATGTTGCAATCAGTCAGAGTCAGTCTGCACTGATGAGTGCAACTCCTCTGCTCCATCAAATAATGAAAAACACAAACCTGAGTTACTAAGGTTTGTGGCAGGCTATTTACTGTAAATTGCACTAAACACTGAGAACATCTTATTTTGTGCCCAATAGTGTTTGTTGTCACTGAGTGGGTTCGTTTATTTGGAATGAGAGGGGGAGATGCTATCAGAACAGGTGCGGAATTGGTGCGGCTGGATGAATCAGAGCTGTGAGCACAGTATCAAACCTTTGGCTCTGTCCTGTCACTCTTTACTCAATGCTCACTCTGAGTGTTTAGAGCTGATAATACTGGTACTTTATTTAAACGGAGCAGAACCGAGCTGAACTTCAGACGGAGGGAGGAGGAGAATCCCAATGCAAGACGCACACAAGGATGCATCTTCTTTCCCTTTTTAAAGTGAGCAGAACAGGTTCCAGTGTTTCAGGCTTTTAGCCACATTCCTACACAGAGATCGATACACAATGAATCTCTCCCTGTCTTTTGTCAGGAGTGCGCACAGACACAGCAACATTCATTCATTCATAGTTGTAGATGTGTAAGAAAACAATGTGCTTTGATGACAGATTTTTCTCTGCAGAACATGGCAAGCATCCCCAGCGGATAACTATAATTCAGTTGCACACACCTAGACATGTGCGCATTTACCCACACGGCACAGTAACGATGTCTTCATTAGTACGCGTACAGCTGAGGATCTGACAGTAAATAATGTTTTGCATTCTTTTACACATTGTACAGGTCAACTGTTACACACAGAGTTCAGGTTTTTACGGATGAATAGTTATAATAAAGCAACTCTGGAAGAATCCTGCGCTCCACCTGAGTCTCAATTCTCAGGACCACACAGCAATTTCTAACAGGAGAGTTCACCTTAATAAACTTACTGAATCTTCCTCAGCCTCCTCTTATTAATCTGAACTGCCACACTGTTTCTTGAGAGTGATACACATGCGGAAAACTTGCACTTACACTGCATTATTTTGTTAGCGCCTCCATTTTTGAGCTGCAGATTTGTGCTGCTAGTGGTAGAAGGCTGGTCAATAATGAAATGTTAGATGCTGCAGATTTTCATATCTAGAAACATGGTTGCATTAATTCATTGCCAAATATAATATTCAGAGTTGAGACTATGAAGCAGAGTTGTAGATTTAAATCTTCATGTTACCCCCCTGAAATCCCACCCCGTTAAATTTAAATAAAACTAAAATCATTAAAATATTAGCTATTTATAGGAACCCACCAAGAAAAAAAATCTGACTTTTCCATCTGCACCAAAGAATAAAGAATTAAATGTGGGCCATTATCAGGTGACTTGATAATTGATCAGCATACTGATTTATTTTGAATTACGGAAAACTTTATTTCAGCAAAAGGAAAATGTCACCTTTATCTAAATTCTCAGATAGCATATATGATACAGATAAAATAATTAATCGTAGTGGGTGATTGTACCATTCACATACAGTCGACGCTCAGGATGTTCACAACAGAGTAGTTGTAAACCAGCTATGTGATCATTTGAGAGGACTGATTTATCTGAAGTATTTAAGTTAGAGTGCACCATAGCACAGAAACAGCATTAGCGAAGGTTACTAATGATCTTCTTATGGCATCTGATAGAAGACTTGTCTCTGTCTCTGCTTGTCCTGCTTGATCTCAGTGTAGCAAAAGACATGGCTGATCACATTTTGTAAATTTGACTGTTGTAATTCCTTATTATCTGTTTGTCCTAAAAGCTTACTGCAAAGCCTTCAGCTGATCCAAAACACTGTTCTTCTACTAACAAGGACTAGACAGATCACATTTTCCCCACATTAGCTTCTCTTAGTTGGTTCACTGTTAAATTCAGAGTTGAATTTAAAATATTTCTCCTCACAGACAAAGAAGCTGACAGTTCAGGCCCTCAGGCTTTCCTGTGGTTCCTGCCCCTAGTTTGGATTGGGTGATGTTGGGAGACAGACACCATTTCTACATTTAATATTAGGCTTAAAGCTTTCCTTTTTGATAAAGCTCAGGGCTGGATGAGGTAACCAAACCATCCTTCAGTTGTGCCATTATGGAGTCAGGCGAGTGGACATCCAACTCCACTCTTTATATGCCCCTGCTGCATGTCATTAATTTGTAACTTTTACTCTCTCCTGCAGTTTGTGTTTTTTTAACCTGTCTGTTCTTGGTGGTCTCCCTATGCTCCCGGTTTCTGTCATCTCTTTCCCCTTGCCCAACATCTGGTTGTAACAGAGGTGCTTTCTCTTTCTAATATTGTAGTTTTTTCCCCTTACAATATGTAGCACTGTGAGATGACTGAACTAAAGTTATATAAAATAAAACTTAGTTAAATTGTTCACATTTTGGTTGTTGCTTCAGAATTAGATTGTTGGATAAAAAAAAAAGAAAATCATTACTTTTAGCTTCCACATTTGGCTTTTGGCTTTTTGTTGGACTGTAATATTGGCACCTGGGGGAATAGCTGCAGACTCAGTCTGCAGCTTGAATAAAAATCCAATGCTTTTATTTGATAGCACATTTTGAGTAGGGAATAATTCATTATCTAATTTAAATTTTAGTAATTAAAAACAAGTTATACACTTGCCAATTCTCTTTTTGTTTAATATTCCATATTTTCTTCACTGATCTCATGTGGAATTCTGGTTGTAATCAGTTAACCCCAGTGGCCACAATATATAATGGGTGACAGGCAGCAACTGGAAGACTAACAGAAAGACGCCACAAAATGATGGACTACATTTATCAGTCACAGTTAAAATGGTAAATAAGTATTTCTGTATGCTTCTTTTCTGATCCCACAACTGACCTCAACGGTTTGTGTGAGTGTGCATGTATGCGTGTGTGTTGATGTGGGTGGGTTTAATAATAATGGTAGAGACCATGCAGATATTTTTTATCCTTGAATTATATAAATCAATTCAGAAGTAACAACCTAATATGAACAATACAGTAAGAGTCATTTGTGAATCATGAACACTGACCTTAACAGAGACAAGTGAGGCCTGCAGTTTTTTAGATGTTGTTCTGGGTTCTTTTGTGACCTCCTGGATGAATCGTTGATGCGCTTTTGCCACTCCTGGGAAGGTCCATCACTGTTCCAAGTTTTCTCCATTTGTGGATAATGGCTCTCACCGTGGTTCACTGGAGTCCCAAAGCCTTAGAAATGGCTTTGTTACCCCTTCCAAACTGATTGATGTCAGTGGCTTTGTTTCTCAGCTGTTTCTTTAGATCGTGCCATGATATTTTCCTTTTTGAGAGGTTCCATTTAAGTGATTTCTTGATTCAACAGGTCTAAAAGTATTCAGGACTCTGTTGTTAGTGAAATTGAACTCAGCTTTCCAAAAATTGTGGTTAATCAAAGTTAATTCGTGATTTAAACAGATGGGATCAATTATATTTTCATAGGGCCAGGTAGGTTTGCATAGCTATTTTCCCTCAATAATTTAAATCATCATTCAAAAACTGCATTTTGTATTTACTCAGATTATCTTTGTAATAAAATTTGTGTTACAAATATGCAAAAAACTAAGAAATCAGAATACCTGCTTAGTATTCAGGCAGCAGAAACCCGAGAAAGAAGAGGAGCAAAAATAGGAACCATCACGGAAGGATAGCCCTGCACCACCGGCTGATATCGAAAAATCCTACCAATGGCTGAACAAAGCTGGAATGAAAGACAACACAGAGGCTGTGCAGAGATGCCCCTGAGACAATCCAGCACATAACAGCAGGGTGCAAGATGCTAGCAGCCATGGCATACATGGAACGCCATAACCAAGTGGCTGGCATAGTATGCAGGAACATCTGTGCCAAGTATGACCTGGAAGTCTCGAGGTCAAAATGGGATACACCCCCACAGGTGGTCAAGAATGACAAAGCTAAGATCCTGTGGGACTTCCAGATACAGACAGACAAACTGGTAATGGCTAACCAACCAGACATAGTAGCGGTGGACAAGCAGAGGAAGAAAGCCGTAGTGATAGACGTTGCAATACCAAGTGATGGCAGCATCAAGAAGAAGGAGCACAAAAAGCTCGATAAATACCAAAATAGAAAGGATGTGGAAGGTGAAGGTAACAGTGGTCTCTGTGGTAATCGGAACACTTGGGGCAGCGTCCCCCAAACTGGGAGAATGGTTCCAACAGATTCCAGGAACAACATCCAAGATCTCTGTCCAGAAGAGCGCAGTCCTGTGACAGCTAAGATACTGCGCAGGATCCTCAAGCTCCCAGGCTTCTGGTAGAGGACCCGAGCTTGGAGGAGAAACAAAGTCTGATCGTAGGGCGAGTGGGAAATTTTACATGTACGTATGTATGTTTATATGTATATAAAGCTTCGTTCATGAGCAAGAACACCAGTATTCTAAGTCATTTAGGTTGTTTGTGTAGAACTCATATGACAGTAATTGGACTGCCTAATTGGTTAGTTGGTGATAAATTGAGTAGAATTGAGGAAATTAACACTTCTTAAACACCTGGGGTTACAAGGGTACGAGACATTTGTATTTGCAAGTAGTTTCCTACTGCTGTTGTCTAATTAGCTGCCAAGTGGGTGGTGTGTGCCAAGTAGGAGTCCTGCTATTTATGGGTATTTCATAGCAGAATATTAAAAGTCAAAACTAATCTGTGACTGACAACTACCCACTTGGACTCACTCATGGTCCTTATTCTGTTACTCAAAACAACTGCTTATAAATGATCTGCATTCAGTTTTCTGATTCAGGTTTGCTTTCTCCCATGCTCAGAATTGATGGGTGTGCAAAGCAGCTCTTCCATCACTACCCTGCACCTCATTAAAATCATTTACTCTCTCAGAACATTAGCAAGCTGAGCTTTAAGAGCTGTGGAGAAAAGAGGAGATGAAGTGGGCAATCTTGACACACTTGTGCACGCTCGATAAAGATTTTGCTGTCATTCGTGTGTGTCTCAATACAGCAGAATTTTAAAAAGAAGAGGTGGCTCCGGGCTGTGTAATTAGAAGGAGTGTTTAATTAGGTTTTTGAGCTGAAGATGTAAGCTATTCACTGTCATAATACAGCTGACCTTTGCTGTCTTAAAACTTATCCATGGACCTATTTAGCCATTTATAGCTGTAAGAGAATGTCATCTTTTAACTCCTTTGACTCCAACAGGGTAGGCAAGCGGGTGTAGAAGAACGAAATTGAATAAAATGCTTGCTTAATTTCTCCCTCCTGTTCATACCCTCAGGAATGATTTAACTGATTCACTCTTGAATTTGTTTAAGAATATTCAGGCTGGTCATCAATATGTTGACCATAATGATGGTGTCACTATTTATAGTGATTCTGTGATACACAGCATGACAGTCACCTACAAAGCATAACAACATTTGTGCCCCAAAAAACAGAAAAGGCATTTTTACCCTGTGAGTTCCCAGCAAAAATTTTGAAACTGCATAAACCCTGGCTGATGGTCTTTTCTCTTTCTAATTTTGGATGAAAAATTGTTCCAAAATGTGTAAACGTAATCAAAACATCACCTGGATGTCACTTGCCAGACTTTTAAGCAAAAGAAAGCTTGTGTTCCAAAAGTGTTTTATTTAGTTTCATTTAATCTTGTTTTTTTTTTTGTTTTTTTTTATCAATTTATCAAAAGAACAACACAAACTAAACAAAACATTCGCAATCGAGAGAAGAATAAGAATGTCAAAAGACCTCACACTCTAAGGCCCATTTCCCATTTGTCTGAGCTTCTGGCTTACACAGGGAAATGCTCGCATCACAGCTTTTTAATGATGACATCAAAGGCCAGAGTTGCAATTGTTGCAACTAGAGATCCAACCAAGGCAGGGATGTTATACACATTGTTTGAAAGTAGAAAATGAGCAACTACAAGAAGCATGAAACAAAGAACGAAAAAGAATTTTTTTTTTTTTCCGTGAAAAGTGGTTACACAACATAAACAACAACAACATCAGCCTTGTGTCTCTCTTTTCAGCCATTACCAAGTATTTTCTAGCATCACTGTTAGATAGATAGGATTGTTGTTTGTCACTTTCCACTCACATTTTCCCCTTCATATATATTTTCACTGTTATTAATATTTTGTGGCACACACAAGTAAATACTGAAGCTTCCATTACAAGAATGCAAATGTGCAGCATAACATGATGCTCTGTGTTTCTTAAAAGCATTGCTGCTGTCAGCTTTCAGAGGACTGAAGATTTTGCCACGTCAGCTGCAGAGAGAATTAAGTTATTGATTCAAAAATAAATGATAGTTCAGAACCATAAAAAAAACTTTATTTTGTTTATATAAGAGTGAATCTTCAACTGAAAATGCCCTCGAAGGTCAAATTGAAAGTTTTTTTGTGGACAAACAAGGTTAGCTCAGGTTTTCATTGATTGTTACTCACTGTAACACATTTTGTATATCCTTAATTTCCAACAAACATCCAAATTATGCCAGCTGTCTGTTACCCTTCACCTCTTCTAATTTGAGTCACAGCATAGACCTCTGAACCTCTCAACCCTGTTCCATGCTCTCTGGATAACATGTTTTCATATGGCCTGCTTTCTTTTTTTTTTTTTTTTTTTGGACCTGTCATGTCTGGCAATTTTCGCAATCGGAATGGTAATCCGAAGGCATTATTGTACCAAACATATTTGCTTTTACAAGACGTGCTCTATAATTATTTTCTATAGGCTATTCTTGTTAATTGTTTTTTTTTTTTTAATTTTATTTATTTTATTTTATTTATTCTTGCCAGATCTGACAGGCAGAGAAAGAAGAAGAGAGAGATGGAGAGGAAAAAGAGAAAAAGAAAAAGGGAAAAAAAAGAAAGGGGGGGGCAGGAAAAAGAATAGAAGATAAGAGCTACACATACATACATACACCTTCACACATATATATTTATATATATATATATATATATATATATATATATATATATATATATATACACACATTCATATATATATATATACACATATATATACATACACATACATGCATGCATATATACACACACACACACACAGAGTCTTGCTGTACTTTGTAGTAATGTATATGTATTCCTCTGTCATTGAACGTACTCAATAATGAGGACAAGAAGCCGCAACCACCCTCCCACGGGATCTAGAGGCAGCCAGAGAAAGACCCAGGGGACCCGGGTCATCCACAGCCCACCAGGAGCACAGAAGACCCGAGACCACACATTCCAATGGCAACTGCGCGCACACCAGAGAGGAGGAAGACCCCAGACGGGGCCCCCACGGCCAACGGGCAAGAGCCCAGAGAGCCAGAGGCAATGAGCAGCCCGCCCCTCCGGCAGGCCGGCCCCCCCAGCACGAGCCAAGAATGCAGCCCCGAGGCCCCAGGCGCCCAGGAACCACCCGACACCCAGCAGAACCCCCCCCCGACGCCAAAGAGGCCCGAGCCACCCCCAGGCCACAGCCGCCAAGGGAGCGGGCCAGAAACCACGCCAGGACACCCGACCATGCACCCCAGGACCCCCAGGCACCCACATCCCAGGGGCGGCCGTGACAATCCGTGGGGAGCAGCGGGGAGCGGTAGGCAGGGATAACTCCTGGCCTCCGCAACCGTGTCCCATAGGGGCCAAGGCTCAACAAGCCACAGACCCAGGACCAGCTGTCCACACGCACACACACGTCATATATTCATACACACACATACATGCCAGTCACACACCCATGCTCATATACACAGACCATACATGGACATTCAGTGTGGGCAAGCAGGCACCAGCACTGAGCCAGCAGCGCCCCAGAGAAGCAGCCAACCCAGCCCCGAACTACTAGCCAGTCCCTACCCCCGGCAGGGTGCATGAAACCCGGGTGTGGGAAGACCCGCCCACCCCCTCCTCCCACTCAAAATGTTTGGGATGATATGTTCGGTCTATGTGGGTGCATGTATGAATGAATGTACATGACTGTATGAAAGCTATAGTGCTATTAAAATTGGGGGGACAGATGTAACATGCGCACTGGACAACAGCGCCCATCCACACCATCCCCCCAAAGCCCTCAATGTCTAAGATGTAGATAAAATTGAGGAGCAGGCAACAGCGAACAAATAAGTGGAGCCACTTCAGCGGCTCCCCCCACTAGCCACGGTGTGATAGACCTGCCCCCCAAGGGCCTATGTGTACTATGACGTTCTGTGAGCTGTACGGTGTAATTAAAAAAGGGGGGGTGGGACATCATGCAATGACCCCCCTGCCCCCCCCCAGACCCTACGTGTGTGTTGTGTTGTTGATTGAATAGGAGGAGGGGAAGGGCCAGGATACATATGACCGGGAGTAGTGACTACCCCCGGAGGAAGAGAGCCAGCTAAATACTGGCTCATTGGACACCCAGGTTTCCTACACCCAACCGCAGGGCAGGGAAGGTAGGTCCAGGGCCTGCAGTGGCCACACCCCCAGGGCACCGCCGTGCCCAAGGCCAGCACCCACCACCCACACCGTAGACAGACACAAACATGCATACCTACACACACACACACACCTACACCCACACATATCTACACCCACACATACACACACACACACACACAAAAAGACGACAACAAACAACACGCCCACACTCAAAAGACAACAACAACAAACATCCTATCCACACACATACACAAACACAGTGGTCCCAAGTCCAGGACCAACCAGTCCCCTGTGAGAACCGCTGCCCCCACACCTGAGCGCCCCACCCCCCCAGAGGACATGCGGGCACCCCAGCATCCCGGAATGCCGGCCAGACATCCCGACGTAGGCCAACCCACCCCACACGGCGGTGCGCCCAAGGGAGCACAGACCCCTCCAGCACAGGAAGGGGCCCAGCCAGGAAACGGGCGGCCCCGGGCACCAGGGCCCCAGACCCACACCCTAACCCCCGCAGAGGGGGCCAACCACCCGGCCCAGGGCTAGCCCCCACCACCACAGGCACCCCAGCCCCCAACCCAAAGACCATAAGAGCATCCATCCAAGCCCCTCCACCAACCAGGGTCCGCACATAGACACCCCAAAACAGTAGCCACAGTCCTCCAGTCCGGGAACCATCAGACACCCGGGCCCCCCGGCCCGTCCCCAACCACCCGCCAGGCCCCAGAAGAGACGAGACTACAGCCAATCACCCCCACTAAATGATGGAATTGATCAGCGGGGACCAGAGATAGTCAAATTTGTCCAGTTGTTGGCCTGCTTTCTACTAACACACCGTCCAAGATGTCTACGCTCCAGTTTTGTGAATTACTTACGAAAACGTTTAACGTTAGTGTGACTTAACGCTACCTTTACTTAATGCTAGTTTGCTGTCTGTGCGATGCATCCAGACAGTGTTTGGATTCACTTTACAGTTTACAAGTAGTGCTACTATGAGCATGCACCCCACTGCCCAAACATTCTGCCACTCAAAAACCAATATGATGGTGTTCCAAACGCTAATGTTGAGACTTTAAAACGGGGCTTCACAAACGCATGGGTGACGTCACAGCAGCTGCATCCATTCTTTATATGCAGCCTATGAGAGAACTGGGAGAAGAGGAGAATCTGAAGAGGATGGCACTGGTGGCAGAACTGCTATGACAACCTTAGTAAAGACTGGTTCTCATTATTATTTATGATGAAAATCGAGGTTTCAACTAGAACTAGTTCCAAATAGTCCATAAGACTGGCCTCCATGTAAACCCCAGAGAAATTTATTTTGTCATGTATCACATGTTTTTTTTGTTTTTGTTTTGTTTTTAATCACTTTACAAATCAATTCATCCCCAATGAAGTCACATCACTGTTTTCTATTTCTTGTATTTTGATTAGTGCTTTTTTAAAAATACAAATATTTTGGGGTTCCAGGAGACCACAGTCAAAAGCACCTAATTCAAACTATGAAGTTTTAATAAATAGAACAATTTATTCAGTGTCAGCAAGGTAGGAGCACTCTGTTAGTCATTTTAAAGAAGAAAGATTCCATTGCTGCATTAATCATGTGGATGGGGACATTCCCAGACTGGAAGTTATTAGAATTTTGGAGAGATCACCGGATCTACCTGAGACAGCTGGGTCATGCTACAAATGTAAAGCAGGCCCAATATTACTGCACTAAAAGCTCCAATTCTAGCAACAATGACTGCCCTGGGAATGAGGAAAACTCCACCTGCTGATGTGAATGGCCAAGGCTTGGCTGGAAAATCTACTCAAAACACCTTTGATTCAAAACACAGACAGGACGTTAGGAACTGTTTGCTCCTCCTATCACATGCCAGTATACCCTGAGCATAACATAAGGGAAGCTGTGTGCTATAACTGCCGTTAGTGTCTGTTTATAGCTACTTCCAGTTCCTGTAGAACCATAGTGTGAGCTTGGTTGCCAACAATAAGTCAGACTCACTCTTGGTGGATGGTGGTCTCCATGAGGGCTGTTCTTTGTCAACAGTTCTGTTAATAATATTTATGGACTGAATTCCTAGGTGCAGACAAGGGGTGGAGGGTGTCAGGTTCAATTGTCTCAGGATCTCATCTCTACTTTTTGCAGATGATGTTGTTCTCTTGACTTCATTGAGCCATTCCAACTTGCCTGGGTCAAATGTGAAATTGGTTGGGAGGAGAATAAGCACCTCCGAGTCTGAGGCCGCGGTTCTCAGAAAATGAGAGTGCCCCATCCAGGTTGGAGAACAAGTTGGTGCCCCAAGTGGAGGAGTTTAAGTATCTCAGGCTGTTGTTTGTAAGTGGAGAGTGGCGTGGGAGATTGACAGATGGATTGGTGCTGCAGTGATGCAGAAGCTGTACTGGTCTGTTGTGGGGAAGAGAGAGCTGAGCATGAAAGCGAAGGTGTCAGTTTATGGGTTAGTCTATGTTGCTACTCTCACATACGGCCACAGGCTCTGAGTAGTGACTGAAAGGATGAGATTGCAGATACAAGGAGCAGAAATAAGCTTTCCCCTGAAGGATGGCTGGGTTCAGCCTTAGAAACAGGATGAGGAGCTCAGTCATTCAGGAGGGATTCCTCCACATCGAAACGAGCCAGTTGAGGTGATTTGGACATCTGAGCAGGATGCCCCCTGGGCGCCTCCTAGGAGAGGTGTTTCAAACATGTCCTACTGTGAAGAAGGCCCGGGGCAGACCCAGGACATGCTGGAGAGATTACATCTCTGGGCTGCCTGGTTGTGTGTTTATTTAAGTTGTTTTATGTTCAGGGTCATTTTGATATATAAATGACCCTGATTGGTTTCATCATCTGAATATAACACATTTATTTGAAATTACTGAAGACAGGGACACTATAATCAAAGCATCCCAATGAGCCTTTAAGTAATAATGTGGACTGTACTTTGGATAAAAGCTGCAGCTACTAAAGAAAAGTATATAATTTTTATTTTAAAAATATGCAAATTAACAAACTTAAAAATAAAAGTAATGAGCAATTTTTTTCTTAACATAAATAATAATGGCTTGAAGGAAATAAATTTTGCTACTATTATTATTTTGTTATTATGATTGCTTCTTACACTAAATTATTCTAGGTGTCCCCAGGGACCCTGTAGCCCGTGTATGATAAACATGTTGGTAGGATGAGGGTTAATCTTATTCTGAAAATGCTGTACAATGCAGGTACAACAATAGGCCTGCTGCAACCTCATTTGTTCCAATGATTGGGGACATGTTATAGGTAAACAAAAGCCAGCAGGCAAAGGTATCCGGACCTTTTCAACAAAAGGAGAAAACAGAAGTTCCAACGACGGGAATCTGGACCTGTAAACACTATTATGGACAGTTTTATTTGCTAACTGCAACATTAGAGTTTGCAGGTTACTGTCATTAGTCTAGGAAAATAAAAGACTGTAAAGAGTCTATACTTTAACAGCCAACGGTGTATAATAGTTTTATGTGATTGACTTGTGTTGCAGTGATATGTTGTACATCTTTAATTTTAGTTTTTGTTGCCTTTTCTGATTAAATGACACTTTAACCAGAAAGAATTCAACAACAAAGCGTAATGCCAACAGTGTTTGGGATTCCATTACCTTCTTTTCATACCTTTTATAACGTCTCTCTCCTAAACAGTAAAATAAATTGGTATTAACTTTCCAACAGTCAGTGCTTTGTGTGCACACTGAACAGAAACCAATTCTCTTTGGTTGGTTCTATTTGAAAAATAAATTCTTTGTGTAGGTCAGCTACAAATGAAATCTGACTCACTGTCCTTGAAAAAATACATTATTACAAGCAGTGACAGGGAGGCAGTGAAAAGAGTACGTCACATGGACACTGCATTGCCACTTTGATCAAATCCCAGGCTTGTCTATTTGATATGAAAACTTAACCTAGAGTTTTTCTCTCCAATGCTTTGGCCTCTACAGTATTGGCTCCAAGGTGTAATGTCGCCATTAGCAGGATGCACCGTGGGTCTCCAAAATCCTGGCAGTGGTCCTTTTCTTTTCTTCTCAGCAAGACGCGGAGCCGACCTGGGAAAAGCTGTCAAACTTACAGAAAAGATGGATTATGGACCTTAAAATAGCATTGTGCACCTGTCGGCTAACATTTTCCAGAATGGTCACTGTTGAATTCAGCGATGATAGCCAAATATCACATGCAGGGGATGCTGTGAGCATAAAGCTGCTTAACACAGTTGTGAACTTTCAAAGCTCTTAAAGGAGCCACAGAGGTTTTTCATACCTAACAATACAGTATTATCATTTGAGAGTGATGGCTAGCAAGATTTGGAAGCTTTTGAAATGCTGACAGTGATATAACATAGTCAACACTGTAAAATGACACTGAAGACAGACCCTTACAGTACACACAGAGACTGGTGGGTATTTTTTGCTGACAGAGACAGTGGTGTGTTGGAAGTGGCTTTCATAATATATATATCGTACATTTTAATGTTGTTTTTTTGTTGTTCGCATCCATTCTTTGTGCGATTCTGGCTGTTCTCAGCGACCCCATGAGATCTTTGTTCAGCTTCAGTGTCTTTTCCCCTATTCTGTGCATTTTAGTCAAATTGAAGTCATTAAGGCTTAACAGAAGTACAACTGTTACAGCTGCAGCTGTTTGTCTGGTATGCTAATCTGTCTGTGCAGGTGCCTGGATGCGGTTGGTGTGGTAACCATCTTGCCTATGGATGATTTGCTCAGGTTGGGGGCCACGCCCTAAATAAGACGCCATGAGAGGATCATTTGTGTTCCCGAGCATCCAACCAGCCACAGCAGAGAAAATTTGTGTGTGTGTGTGTGTAGGTTCTATTATGCCTGAGAGTGTGTAGGGGTGAGCTGCCATTTTGGTTGTGATATTGTTTTCTCCTGTTTTGATCCTAGGTAGGGACTGTGTAAAGTGTTTTGGTAATTTTTGGGTAGATTTGTCTGTCCATGCTCACCCTGATGTAAACCACTTTGTATTTTCTGTGTGACCAATAAATCACTGTTTTTTTTTACTAAGAAGTGTTCGTGTGGTTGCTTGGGTCTTGGGGATGAATGATGCCTTTTTCATGTTGTGCTCCAAACCCCTAGTCGAGGCATAATACCAACCTTACTGAATTTGAATCAGTTTTTACCAACCACATCTCTGCATGAGATAAAACTGAACATGGCAAATTTTTTTAAAATCAAAACATTTTTTTTCCCCACTATGAATGATAATACTATAGCATTTATTTGCAGAAAACCTCGTGCTGATGTAAAGATGTCCATATGTTTTATTAGATGTTTACTATCCAAAAAGTTCATAGACTATTTTAATAACCAATTAAATATTAACTACATATTCAAAGCCAAATCACTGAGGTGAGTATTTATTGGATTTGCTCATTGAACTGTATGGTGAATTTATTTATTTATATTTAGCTTTCGTAATATTGAGCAGACAAAGCAATATATCGGTTGTTGCTCCAAGAACTTTTTCTTCCGTTAATCACAAACATACTCACTCATTTCTTTCCCACAAATAACCATTTATTCTTCACACATTTACTGAAAATTACAGTTTATTGAAAGGACACAGAAAGGTCAGGTAACACAGATACATGTAGCTAGGAGTTACTACTCAGTGCATGGCACATTCTCAGGGAGACGACCCATTGTGAGTCTTTGGCTCTTTGCCTCTGGAGTGTTAAAGGCAGAAAGAGTGCTGAAATATTAAATGTTGAACAGTTGGCCAGCCAACTTGAGCCTCTATATTTTAAAATGTGGAGGAGTAAATTAACCTTGCTACAATGAGTGACAAACAATATTCTAAGTTGGGTAGTAGTAGTAGTAATAGTAGTAGTAGTAGGAGTACTTTTTTAACTGTATTTGTCAATTGATATACTTATCACAGGATACAGTGTCAGACCTCACCAGTGCAAAGGGATTTTCTAGAAAGATCACACATTTAGAAAGCAGTGTCCTCACTTGGAACAAAACTCAGATAAGTAAACAACAAATGAACAATCATGAAACAAGTTACCAGTGCCATTGCTACCTTTGAAAAAAATTTCTAAACGCATGCCATTTTACTATGGAGGTTTTTCAGATGACAGTTTGAAATTTGTTGACAATTCCAGTGTCTCAGCTTTTGCTAACGATGCTGATATGCGCATGTGTGCGTGTGTCTAAAAGTGAGTGTGTGTTAGTGAATTTGTGTGTATGTATGTGTGTTTGTGTGTGTATGTGTGTGTACGCACACGCATGTTTTTTGTAGAAGTGTGCGAGTATGTGCTCTTAGAAAGATCCTTCAGGCAATGCAGTAGCTCTGCGTTCCAGTTGATATGCCGTCTTCTCAGTTGTATTCATGGGGCTTTGTCTTTTTGCTGCTGCCTGCCTCTGCCTCGTCATTGTCGTGTGTGGGCTTTGTGTTGAATTTTCCAGTCTGCTCTTGGCTCCTTTGCTGTTAGGTTCAGAAGAGAAAGATTCATAATGAGTAAGACTGACACGTTGATATTCTACAGTGGTGGTTTGTAATCTCGGCAGAAAATGCCCCCTTAATCTATGTGAAATACAAAGAAAGTGGAAAAACACGGCGAGCGTTTTATGACCATTGCTACTATGCCTTTACATTTGCTCTGAGCCCCGGCCATGATGCTATCTAATATCTGCCCTCCGTAGATGCTACAGCTTCACTTGATGCAGCCAAATGTGTTGCTTTTGAAAGACTGATAGTCACTGGCCTGCATCATCCCATCCTCCTCAAACATAATAATTCACCACAGTGTAATTGCTGGTTGTCACATCCCCAGCCACACAGGCACCAGAGCTAAAAAGTGCATTTGGACAGCCTTTTTGTAAAGATGCCCCAACATGTTCAAAAAACCACCAACAACTGTTTTTTTTCTTGTAAACAAAGGAATTTCCATTTTTCTTTCTACAAAAACACAAAGTGCATCCTTCAGTTTGAACCAGCATATAGGAACCTTTCCTTTTCCTAGGTGCAGATTATTATTTTTTTTAAATCCTCGATTATTTACATCAACAGTTGCCTGCTGGCAGGCCTTTTTTGTCACAGCTACTGTTGATACGCAGATTAGAGTGGAATCATCTCCAGGATTTGGATCGCAAAGCCTGCTTACTTGTACTTGTGCTTTATTGTGTTTACTTACTGTACAAAACAGAGGGGCCACTCACATAAAACACAAAACTAGAGGTCAAAACTCCACAGACGTTCATTAAAAAATCATTGGAGGCAAAACTTACTGTATCAGTTGGACACAATGACACAGTTATACAAATCACAATGCAGTAATCTTCACAAAGAAAATATGTGCTGGAGTTAATGTGATATGCCCATGCATGAAATGTTACTGCATGGAAACGGGCTGTTTTTTTTTTTTTTTTTATTACCTGGCTTGAAGCAGGACATAGATAAAAAAAAAAAAGAAATTTACTTCTATATTTATCCCATCACTTTCAGGGCAGCATGAAAATAAACTCTGCATTCGTCCCATCACCATATAATTTGATGCTTATTTGAAGTGGTCTTATTGCCTAAATTGGTCTTATCAAAGCTGGGCATGAATACCAAATGATTTGCTTGTATTCCATCTTTAAATTTAGGATTAAGATATTTTATTTTAGTTTTTTTAATATGGACATGGATAGCACCTCCGCTTCAGCATCTGACATCCCTCTGACTCACATTAGCAATCATCATGCTCCAGTTCACATAGTTTTTGACAACTTAGTAACTTTGTTGCTAGATTTCGGGACTCCTTTGACATTTTTTACCCCAAAAAAGTGCCAAGTAAAAAATATAGCAAATTCTTTGATAATCAACTCGCCATAGTACTTTCATTTTGTTGTCCATCCACAGGCACCCCTTGCTCTACTTTGTTCAGTTAGTGGTAGAGGTACCATATTTGCATGGTGTGTAATTTAGTGTGAGTCTGTGGAAAGAAAATAAAAGACATTTTTTTATACTGACTCTCTCTTTGTGTGATAATTTTATAAGTAAATTTAGCCATAATCATAGCACAGAAGTCATCTTTGACTTAATGTATGTGTACTCATCTTGCCAGATGACTTCTGGCTGTAAAATCAAACACAAGGCCTCCACAAGCCATGCTCAGTCTCCCGGGAAAGGAAATGCCATATCTGAGACTTGCCAATAAAAGGCCAAGACTAAGATGGGCAAAAGAACACAGAGAGGGGCAGGGGGAAATTGAAAAAAAAAAAAAAGTGTTATGGACAGACAAATCTAAATTTAAGGTGTTTGGGTCAAATGGAAGATTGAGACTAGGAAATGAAAAGATGCTGGAGGTGTGCTTGACATCTGACAAGTATGGTGGAGGAATGTGTTGCTTTGGTGGTGATAAATTGCAATATTTATTACTAGCAAAGAGATGGGATAAAGGGATCTTAAACAAGAAAGGCTACCACTCCATTTTGCAATGCCATGACATTACCCTGTCAGCACCACTTGACTGCAATCAGTTTCCTCCTTCAACAGGACAATGACCCAAAGCACAACTATGTGAACTATGCAAGAACTGTTTCAAGAAGAACCTGTCAGCTATCAAGCTGTCTATAGTAGAGTGGCTAGCGTGGATCTCTGAGCTGTTGTGGGAACAGATTGTCTGCATGTAAGAATCGGCCCTCAAACCAGTCATAACCATTGGAGGCTGTTGAGGAATTAGAATCTGATTAGGGTTTGCATGACACAAAGTCTGAAAAAAAAAAAATTCATATTGTATTGCATTGTAGATAGACAGTTCATTCAATGGATAGACAATTTTGTCCTTTAAACTTTGCTTCAAAGTTTGCTTTTTTGAAAGAATCATACATCTGATCCAGTGGCCGAGAATCAATCATACTTCCTTTCATCTGTTCATCTGCAGGCGAGCACGATTTCTCACTTAATACACTCTTGAGGTTTCTTTCCACCAACTTTGATGTGAGATTGGGATTTTTTTTTTTTTCTGTGTATATTTTATTTTTCAACAGCAACAATTCTCTTAAGGACATCCAGTAGTTTATATGGTAGACTTCTGGAAAAACTTGAAGCAGTTTTGTCAGTAGCAGAATGAATGTCAGCTTTCAAGCTGATTTAAAATGAATGTAGACTGTAATATGTCTTTTATTTGTACTGTTTGTACCCAACTTTGAAATCATTCTGACTCATGTGAAATGTGTATTTAATAATAAATAAGTAAAAAAAACAATCTTTAGGACATATGCATTTTTTTTTAAGTTTGCACAGAAACTTTAGATTTATACACTGAAAAATTACATTCAATGGAAATGTTTAGCTTTTTGAGATTTTTGGACAAACCAATGCTTGATCATTTTTTAAATAATGCCTACAGATGCATTTCTCCAACAATAAGTAAAAATATGCTAGAAAGGAAGTAACTGTATGTGAATGATGTGTCTTTACTTCATGGGCAATGCCATCAATGAAAAATAAAAAAACTGCTGTATATAAAACCTATCTTCACTTTTAAAATCCTCGTTACTGAATGCTCTAAAAAAATACATGCCAGGGATTGAATAACATCATTATTAGCAAAGCAGGTGAAAGCAGAAAGAGTTCTTATGAAGCCTAAAAGATATTTTGCTCATTTATTTTTGAATCATAAACAATAACTGATGATTTTGAATGACTGCATAGCTGCCTTACTTGAGTTTTATCATTTCCTCAGTCACCCTTTGTGATTTTTGTATTTCAGCTGGTGTGCTTCCACTTGCACATTTTTAATAAATTCAGGAATGTCAGGCACAAACACTACTCTGTTATGCTTTTGAAATATGATCTGTTGCTGAAGAATGTCAGGATGTGCTAAAGTGTTATGAAGTTATACAGTACCAGTCAAAAGTTTGGACACTGTGTCCAAATTTTTGACTGGTACTGTATACATGTTTGACCTAGAAACATAAAAAAGAAAAACTTTGTTGTTAAAGAAACCTACTGCACTGATGTGTATATGATATATATGTATATATATATATATATATATATATATATATATATATATATATATATATATATATATATATATATATATATATATATATATATGGCTGTACAAAGCTGGACTGACAGACAGCACAGAGGCACTAATCATGGCAGCACAGGAACAAGCTCTAAGCACAAGATTGATGGAGGCTGGGGTCTACCACACCAGGCAAGACCCCAGGTGCAGGCTGTGCAGAGACGCCCTTGAGACAATCCAGCACATAACAGCAGGGTGCAACATGCTAGCAGGCAGGGCATACATGGAATGCCATAACCAAGTGGCCGGCATAGTATGCAGGAACATGGGATATGCCCCCAAGGGTGGTTGAGAACAACAGAGCTAAGATCCTGTGGGACTTCCAGATACAAACAGACAAACCTGTGATGGCTAACCAACCGGAAAAGCAAAGGAAGAAGGTCATAGTGATAGATGCTGCACTACCAAGTGACGGCAACATCAAGAAGAAGGAACACGAGAAGCTCGATAAATACCAAGGGCTCAGAGAGGAGCTGGAAAAGATGTGGAAGAAGATGGTAACAGTGGTAATCAGAACAGCAGTGACCTGGTAGGCTGGGAGAGTGGCTCCAGCAGTTTCCTGGAATAACATCTGAGATCTCTGACGAGAAGAGCGCAATACTGGGAACAGCTAAGATACTGTGCAGGACCCTCAAGCTCCCAGGCCTCTGGTAGAGGACCCGAGCTTGGAGGGCAAAAAGACCACAAGCTGGCATTTGACTGATTTTACACACACACACACACACACACACACACACACACACACACACACACACACACACACACACACACACACACACACACACACACACACACACACACGTTTCTCCAATCTCCATGTTGTTCACATTATAGATTAACTCACTGAAAACTCCTCTGTGCTTTTGTGCTATTGGTCTGTCAAGCTATGCATGTCGAGGCCACATCAATGAGCCTCTTTGTCTGATCAGTCTGCCAGAGGAGGCTGAGTGAATACACGAGTATTGTGCAACATATCTCACCTAAAGTGTAGATGTTTCTCTTTTTCCTTTTATCACTACTGTTGTGCTGTACAAAACACAACAGGTACAAGACTACAAATCCCTTTCTCTCAGAAACATCAGAACATAAGAAGAAATGCCACTCAGGTTCTCAGTCGCCCCAAATCGAACATGAAAACACGTAATGAAGGTGGAGAAGTGACAGAAATACGGAGCACCTAAATGCAGATTGATCCAGTGAGACTGGAATGCAAATTACTACTAATCAAACTGTTTACTACAACATGAATGGCAAGTGCTGTGCAAGAGGGATGAAACCCGACACCAGGAAAAGAGTCAATTGTACATTTAGTACAGCGACATAATATGAAAATTTCCCAATTAGTTACCTAAGAAGGATGATAACTATATGACCATAGTATTATGTCTTGAAATGGCATTAGACAAACTAGATTGGTGAAACCCTTGCTACTGGGGAAAAAAAGAGAGGAATACATCAAAATAGACCATCTTTTTGTTTAAAGAAAACAATACTAAGATTAAAAATGTACTTTGTTCCCTAACAAGGATTTGTTTCTGTGGTTGTATTTTTGTGCTAGTCTTGCATCTTACATTGGCATAGAAGAACAGCAATGCCTTGGGGAACGCTTTTGACTTCACTAACAAGTAACAAGTAACATGCTAGATTTAGTTCACTATATTAAATCTAAATAGAAACAGGATTATATCTTGTAGTGTTATAAATCAGTGACATAGTCCACTGTGCTGTTACACAAAAACACAATTGTCAAACTTTCACTGAATATTTTTCTGGCACAAAATAAACCCGTGAAGTCAAATAAGCCCATTTGTCTCCTTTGCAATATTCTTGTATTCGTTTGCAAATACTCTGCGTGTCTAAAAATGGATTGCTGCCACTTGGAATGCAAGACAGTTGCTCAGTTACACTGTATTGCACTGCATTGAAATGAGATGCATTGTTCTGCTGTACCATCTGCCACCACCAAACAGGTGTGACTCAATTCAATAATAGGATGAGGGAGGCAGTTAAGCATGGATTTTGACAGGGCATTGAATATCACATCCTGTAGGTGACATTGGCACACCGAATAATAGATTTTTGAGGATTGGTTGCTTTTTTTTTTTTTTTTTTTTTTTTTTTAATTTTAGGAATGTGATGTAGGTGTTGTGTGTCTTGCTTACATCTTGATGAGTCATCAACTGCACTTTGTTTGATGTCTTCATGATGAACTTCATTACAGTTTTAGTCAGTACTTGTCCAGAAATACGTTCTCAATACATTGCATGACTGAGAATGTATTGAGAAAGTATTGTCTTTTCCCACTGGATTGGGATTTGATAACAATAAAAATAAAATAAAATAAAATAAAATAAAAATGACTAAAATGTCAGCATTTGTTAATATTTCCATAAACATCATGTGAGGCACACCTGCTGCGGCTCTGGTAGCTTTCTGCTTTCTGGAGCTGATTCCTCCGTCTGATTCTGGAAGCAGTCACTCCCGGGCTAAAAAGAAGACAAAACAGAATAAAACAGAATATTATTGCCATTGCATGTGACACATAAAACCAAATTTGTTGTCTCTCATGAATGAAAGAAAGCTGCACTGCACACATGCCCAATAAAAACAAACAAAAAAACAATATGGAAACAATAAAAATATTAACACAATCTAAAAATTCCATCCATCCATCTTATCCTATCCACTTATCCTGTTCAGGGTCGCGGGGGGGACTGGAGCCTATCCCAGCTGTCATAGGGCAAGAGGCAGGGTACACCCTGTACAGGTCGCCAGCCTGTCGCAGGGCCAACACAGAGAGACAAACAACCTTTCACAATCACATTCAAGCTCTCATTCACACCTATGGGCAATTTAGAGTAGCCAATTAACCTAACCCCAGTAAGTGCATGTCTTTGGAATGTGGGAGGAAACCCACGCAAGCACAGGGAGAACATGCAAACTCCACACAGAGAGACGAAGAGGCCTGGGCCAAGGTGGAATCGAACCCAGGTCTTCCAGATGGTATTCTAACTGTGAGGCAGCAGTGCTAACCACTGCGCCACCATGCTGCCCATCTAAAAAAAAATTTTATTTTTTATTTTTTAATGGACAGAATTTCTAGGCACAGCTACGTGGCAGAAGCCTTCCACCTCGGTGGTCTCAGAATTTCATCTCTGTTCACTGCGGATGATGCAATTCTGTTGGCTTCATCAGGTGGTGACCTCCAGCTTGCCAGTTGCCAGGAGAACGGAGCTTGTCTGACTGCACCGTGTAAAGTTTGGTGGAGGGGGGGGGGGGGGGGGGGGGGGTCATGGTGTGGGGTTGCTTTTCAGGAGTTGGCCTCGGCCCCTTAGTTCCAGTGAAAGGAACTCAGCATACCAAGACATTTTGGATAATTTCATGCTCCCAACTTTGCTGGAACAGTTTGGGGATGGCCCCTTCCTGTACTAAAATGACCATAAAAACATGGATGAGTGAGTTTGTGTGGAAGAACTCGACTGGCTTGCACAGAGTCCTGACCTCAACCTGAGAGAACACTTTCGGGATGAATTAAAGGGGAGAGTGTGAGCCAGGCCTTCTTTTTTAACATCAGTGTCTGACCTCACAAATAGGGAAGAATGGTCAAAAATTCCCATAAACACTCCTAAATCTTGTGGAAAGCCTTACCAGAAGAGTTGAAGCTGTTATAGCTGCAAAGGGTGGGTCGACATCATATTAAACCCTATGGATTAAGAATTGAATGTCACTCAGGTTCATATGTGTGTGAAGGCAGACGAGCGAATACTTATGGCTATATAGTGTACCACAGGGTAGCTTCCCAACTGTGTGTATTCAGTTAAAACAGATAAATACACTCACATCAGTCAAATTCATATCCCTCTCAATTTTTACAAAAACCTACATGAAATACTAAACTTCTTCAACAACCATATGATGAAGTATGAAAGCAGTTGAGGTTTATATGCACTCTTTAGTGATTAAAACTATTTATTTATTAGATAGTTAATTATTCAAGATGAATTGGGATGGTTGTAAAAAATAAAAGGAAGGCAGCACTTTGATATCTAACACTTGGACATGAATATTTTTCACTGCTTATTTCATTATTGCTTATTTGAAAGTATAAAAAGTACTAAAATGATCATTACTTACAGCCACTGTAATGCTTTTCTTCTACACAACTGAGCATATGGCCACAAGCAATGTAAATTTGAACAATGATAAATTTGAAGCCATTTGGTATCAATGATTATGATTTTGATTACAGTGTTGCAAATTTTCATGACAAAAACAACAAGAAAAGCAAAAAAAACCAAAAAAAAAAAAACAGTTTTACAGGATACACATTGTCACTACAAAGTCTATGAATTCAAATTTGATTAAAACAGTAAGGAGTGAATTACTTGCTTGAAGCACTTGCTGTACTCTATCTTATAATATTTGGATGCGTGTAACTACATGTGGGTTGAGTTACAAATGAAGGTTAAAGCCCAGATGCTTCATGCCAACCTCAATAAGCTCAAGTCTAATGCTTTTTGCTATCAGCTGAATGTGAATCCTGTCTATAAAACATAAATAATTCGTTAAATTGCAACAAGGCCATCACATTTCATTTTCAAACTGAAGCACAGACTGCAAGATATACATGCTCATACAAACTGCCTCTCCTCATTTCCTCCCCGCCTCCGCAGAGAAAAGGACAAGGGGGAAATGTGGCAATGATCACGGGCAAACACAGGTCTCTCTTTCAAATATGTCTCCTCTTATCTGCATCAGCATATTTCTCCCTTTTCACATCCCTGACAAAATTATATAATCAATTATGAGATGCCAGTGAACATTGTTTTTGGCACAATTTCATTAAGGAACAATCGCTTTGACACAGTTTCCACACAGGGCAATTTCCTTCCAGGGCAGCATTCCTCACTATTCCCCTGTCTCCTGTAGTCTATCAACTTATATCTGTAATAGTTCTTGATAGCCACTTGTCAAAAATCCTTACAAGTCCTGCTCACTTCCTCTGCCTTCTTCAGATCCTCTTGGTTTTAACACTGTTGGAAACACTCTCTCAGAGTCTCCCTTATAGCTGACTGCTCACAGTTGCCTGGACCTTGGAGAAGCAAGTCTGTTGTCTGAGGTACCAAAGTCTTTCATGAAAAAAATCTGAATAGGAGAGGGCAGTGGCTGCACTGAGTGAAGAGCTCTTTGAAGTAAGTGTGAATGTGCAAATTTTGTCTTCACTGCAACTACAGTATTTTCCCATGCAGTAGCACTTCAAATGCACGCAGTAGACTGTTAATGAGATTCAAGGATGCAACCAAAAACATTTTCCTTATCGATTAATGTGTAGGATTTTTTTAAATTAATTATTTTCTTTACATTTACATTACACAGATACTGCTTACAGCTCAGATGATGTTTTCATGATACCTTTTTGTTTGACCCAGAGTTCAGTACACACACAGAATCAATTTATAATGCTAAACAAAAAGAAAAGCACCAGATCAATACTGCCAAATGACCATCTGTTTATTCAACTAATTGAAAGAGAGTTATTATGCTTATTTACAGCTGTACACGGTTTGTACGAGTCTATTCAAGGAGGTTTGCATGATTCCCAGTTAATCCTTATTTATTTTGGACTGGGCCTCGCTGCAACGGCTCAGTTCATCCATTGTCTGAAACAAGTCCTTCAACTCATCTAATCAGGCTTTCTCATGACTACCTCCTTCTTTAAACTGAAGGTTTGAACTGAAGGTGAATAAATAATAAATAAGTAATTGGAAAGCTTTTTGGGGAAAGCCTGGTCTTGTTAGGAGAGACGGCATCCATCCCACTTTGGATGAAGCAGCTCTAATTTCTAGAAATCTGTCCGAATTTACCAAACTTTCCAAAACATGACTATCCAAATGAAATAAAACTAAACTAAACTCACTAAACGTCAGGTCTCTCTCTTTTAAGGTTTCATAATTGATTAACATATTGATTTACTCTGCCTTACAGAGTCCTGCTTACAGCAGGGTGAATATGTTAGTTTAAATTAATCAACACTGCCAAGTCACACTAACCGTAAGAATCCTCAAAGAGCAGGCCAAGGAGGAGGTGTGGCAGCAATCTTCCACTCCAGCTTATTAATAAAGCAAAAGCCCAGACAGAGTTTAATTCATTTGAAAGCCTGACTCTTAGCCGTGCCCACCCTAATTGGGAAACTCAGAAACCTGTTTTATTTGTTATTATCTATCGGCCACCTGGCCCTTACTCAGAGTTTCTATCTGGTTTCTCAGACTTTGTATCTGATTTAGTGCTCAGTTCAGATAAAATAATTATAGTGGGTGATTTTAACATTCATGTACTGTAGATGCTGACAATGACAGCCTCTACATGGCATTTAATCTATTATTAGACTCAACTGGCTTCTCTCAAAATGTAAATGAGCCCACCCACCACTTTAATCACTCTCTGGATCTTGTTCTGACATATGGCAAAGAAAGTGAAGATTTAACAGTATTCCTCTTTTGTCTGATAATTTCTTAACAACATTTAAATTTACAATAATGGATTCCAATGCAGTGGGGAATAAAATTTAATTATAGTACTGTAGATGTCTTTCTGAAAGTGCTGCAACTAAGTTTAAGGATATAATTCTTCCACTATTATCTTCTTCACTGCCATGTGTCAACACAATGCAGAGCAGCTACCTAAACTCTACCCCTACAAGGGTCAATTATAATAGTGTTACATCCTCATGGCGTACAACTCTAGATATTGTGGCTCCTCTGAAAAAGAAAGCCTCAAATCAGAAGTGCTTAACTCCTCAGTATAACTCACAAATGCCTGGCTTAAAGCAGAGTACCCGCAAGCTGGAGAGGAAATGATGTCTCACTAATTTAAAAGATCTTCATTTAGCCTGGAAAAAGAGCTTGCTGTACTATAAATAAAAGCCCTCCGTAAAGCTAGGACATCTTACTATTCATCACTGATTGAAGAAAGACAGCAAGGGATGAGTAACTTAAATAACTACTTAGTACAACCAAAGTATGCAGAAGAGCATCTCTGAACGCACAACATTTCGAACCTTGAAGCAGATGGGTTACAGCAGCAGAAGATTCCACCGGGTGCAGCTCCAGTCAGCTAAGAACAGGAAACTAAGACTATAATTCATATGCCTTAATCAAAATTGAAGAAGATTTTAAAAAAGCTGCCCGGTCTGATGAGTTTTGATTTCTGCTGCAACATTTAGATGGAAGGGTTAGAATCTATCCTGCCTTATATCAGTGCTTCAGGCTGCTGCTGCTGCTGCTGCTGGTGTAATGGTTTGGGCGATATTTTCTTGGAATAGCATTTTCTCATGGAACCCTTATTACAGCCTACTTGACTACTGTTGCTGACCATGTCAATACCTCTCTGACCACAGAGTACCCATCATATGATGGCTTCTTCTAGCAGAAGGCCATATCACAAAGCTCAATTCATCTCAAACTGGTTTCTTGAATATGACAGTGAGTTCACTGCACTCAAATGGCCCCCACAGTCACCATATCTCAGTCCAATTGACGAGCTTAGGGGTGTGTTGGAATGGGAGATTTGAACCGTGGATACAGAGCTGACAAATCTGCAGTAAGTAAGTATGGTATCATGTCACTATGCACCGAAATCTCTGAGGAATGTTTCCATCATCTTTTTGAATCTGTCACAAAGAATTAAGGCAGTACTGTATATATGACCAAAATAATTATAATAAAAAGCATATTAGGTCACCTTCAATCTCCAAAGCATTGCAACACTGCATTGTTGCAATGCTTCATGGGACACAGAGTGACTGTAAACCTTTAATTATGTGTAACAAGAGTCAACAAAATTACCGTTGAACTACATAAAAACTCTTAACTAAAGATCTTTTATCAAGTTGAAACTTGTTGCAGACCCTGCATAAAGTTTTGCAATTAATGAAACCTTTGAGGACACTTGGAATAAAAGTGGCTTGTTTGATTTTTGATGAGGGACTTGAGTATGAATTTAGCGAACAGATGAAACTCATGGATATGAGCCCTCAGGTTAGATAGGCCATTACATTTTAATTACTCTAAAGGCTCACCTTTTCCATCTGGCACTCTTTAGCTCCGCCATTCTCTCTCCTCATTACGCTGATGTTCATGGGTGATTTACTGGCAGTGACAATTCTCTGAACTTTAGAGATATCCTGTAGAGGGAAAAAAATAACTTGGGGTTAAAAATACATGAGTAAATGGGTCAATGATACAGCGGCAGCTCTGAGGTTCTTCAAAAGTAAGTAGTTCTAATTCAAAAATTCACATATGTTTTATTTATATTTAATCATGTATTTAATTTATGGAATCATGTTGAATTTAATTCATGGTAAAAAAAAAAAAAAAAACAAGACAAATAAAGTGCTTGGAGAAAGCTTTAAGTTGAACTCTATTCAACAACTTCTTTGAAATTAATGCTATTTCTGTAAAAAATTCTACTGAGATCAGAATCTAAGTTCCTGCTGTTATTAAACTGGATAATATTTATCCAATAGTTGTTGATATACATATTATTTATTTTAAGATGGGAATATTTTGCTTTTTGCATATTTGCATTTTCTTATATCAAGAAACAGTGATATCAGCTATTATGAATAACATTTCTAATTTCACTGACTCTTGAATGTAGTCTATGGTTCTAAAGAGTGAAGCCAATGTGAACGTGCTTTAAACTTGCTTAAAAACTTTTGGCAACTCTCTGAGATCTCAGATGTTGGACCTTCAAACAAGAATACAGTTGATGTCTGTATAGATGTCTTCAGACCACCTCAGAGTGAAAAGCAGGTGCAGTTCAGAAGGTAGATTTGGGATTTACTACTATGAGACCTGCATATGATCAAGAATGTTTCAGTGAAGTGACCCACTGCAAACAGAGCCAAAGCAATTCTGAGATAGAGGAAGGAAAACAAGACGGACAGCCAGAGATGAAAAGGTTTTCTCTGGAGGCAGTAGAGCAATCCATATCGCTACCACCTGAAATGATGTCCGCATAGAAAACATGACTTTTGCAAGGCTGATGTACTTTAAATCAGTAGGGCTAGAAATGCTCTATGCTTGAGTCCAAAAAACAAAAAAAAATAACAACAACAAAAAGTAAATAAAAATGGATATGGGTTTCTGGGGAGTTACATGACAGTCAACATTTTCAGCTGCGTACAGGAATCCATTCAAATACTGAAGCATTTGAACATGACTGGAAACTTCTCAGGGAAAAGAGGCATGTTTTCTCAAAAAGCTTCACTATGAATATATTCATGTTTCTCATTATCTTACTAAACTCCTGATGTCATTTGAAATCTAATTCACAGCCTATTTTGCATAATATGATTGATCTGATGAACATTTTAACATTGACATGCACTTGCTGTCGGTAAGAAAAAAAAAATGCATCAAATTGAAACTTTATCAGAAATGGTTGTGGTTAGAGGAGTCACTGCTGTGTATAAATAAATGGAGAGTTACTTAATTTGTTAAAACAAATTCTTGCCTTACAGTGTATTTAGAAGACAAATATCACCTGTGCTAATAATTATGTGAGGTTACTTAATGGTGACCTTGGTCATCATGTAAATGGACATCACTGTGAACTGCATTGCTCTGACATACTAGTAGCTTTGGCAAAACACCAGTATTTGATTTGAGAATGTCTTAAGCTGATGGACAGTTAGGTCTGTGTCTTTTTAGGCAGTAACACAACTTTTATTATTTGAGCTTTTTACCAAAAATATATTAGGTCATAATTAAGAAGCCTGTATATAAGCCGATATTTATTAAAGGCTTATATAAAGGCTTAAAGTGCAGCTTTCTAGCTTTAAATTGAGGGTACATTAGTTTTAGTTTAGTTTGGGTTTATGCATCAAAGCTCTTTAATATGGCACCCTTCTTTTTCAAGGGACAAAATGTAATTTGACAGTTCACTCAAAAGTTGCTTCACAGCTAAAACGTCTGAAGTTAAAAGAAATGTGACATCAGCACTTGTCTCCATCCTCATAATCCACAATATGATGGCATGACCATGCATGTATTGCATGGCTTCCAGTAGACATGGGTCGCAGAAGTAGGTGCATGAATTCTGAAGTACATGTAAAAAGCAAATGACAGCAGATGGACATCCCGGTCACCTGATCTCAGCTGCACTGAGCATCCATTTCACTTGCTGAAGGCAAAGCCAATAATAAGACAAAACAAACAGCAACTGCAGAAAGCTGCACTAAAGGCCTGACAAAGCATCACAAATGAGGAAATCCATTCTTCAGGCAGTCTATAAAAATGATTCCACTTTATTATGGTCTAGTATTTTCATCCAGACCCTTGAATAAAAGTTTAAAAGACGCTATCTTTTCACTTGTCCACTTATCATCCCATTTTGTCTGGTAAGGACCAAGTGTTAAAAGATTAATCAAGCTTGCTGTACCAGATCTTTCTCCCAAAGTATCTGTCTGCTGCAGCCAGTCTTCTGCACAAGGATAGTGCACTTTAACTGGGTCAAAAGTGGTCTCTTGAGAGCATAAAGGAAGACAGTTGCAAGATGAACATAAGCAATCTTAAGCTGTCAGTGTCAAACGCCATTCTTATTGTGTCAGGTGAAGCAACCTCTTTTTAGGCAGGTTCAGGAGAATTGACATTACCTGTGGAAGTGACCACATTTGGGTGAACATTTCATACACAGTTCCCCAACTTTTGACAGCAACTGTCAGAACCAGCCACACTTTCCATTTTTACCATCTGTTTAACTCGCCATAAGGACCGTGATTTTCCATCTTTGGTGTTTACTGTAATTGCAGAACTTTTTTCTGAGTAATAACCATCAGAGTTATAAATTGTTAATTGATAATTTCTTAAACTTTAGTAACGCGTTATTTTACAGCTAGCAAACAATTCAATAATGATTGGTTGATCAATACTTGATGTCAATGTTTACATATAAATAATTAGTTTATGAAATTTAATTTATGAATTTTATAAATGTTCTACCATTGAGGATATAAAGTAATAATTACATCCTGAAGACATCTGGACATATAACCTTTTATTTATTAATGATTAACAAATCTTGTTGTGATAAAAGTTTCAGCAGTGCTCACTGTGAGCCTGTCCTCATTAACAGGGTTTCAAAAACTGATGTTCAGTCAAGCCCACCGCAATCTCACAGATACCAACATAGTACCATCCTGCAATCCACCTGCAGTGCCCTAACTAGTGTTATGCTCAACTTGATGTATGTTAATGCAAAACACAAACTCCATCTAAACCTAACCATGTGGCTACGGTCTCTTGCATTGACCAAACATGGAGTGAGTGCTGAACGGTGACTGGAGGACACAAACACAAGTACAATCTCGAGGTTCACCGGGTTGTGATTTTTGCAACTCTTACATGAGGAATAACTTACTTAAGTGGGTTTCTTAGCAACATTTTTCATGCTCATTGTACAATGCAAATTTGATTCCAATGTATATTTATACCAATTTTTGGACTGTCAGCTCTCTACTGCCTACCCTTTGTCTGGCAGAGATGGAAGTCCTGTTGATTTTTATAGACAAGGAAACAATCATAAGAGTAAATAGTAAATGCTTACAGTGGGGTAATAAAATGCCTGATTTTCCTCCAGCCTAGTACTCTGAGCTTCTAAGATATCATCTCCCATTACTTTGATGAAAATTGCATACTATCGGACCACGAGACTTGGCTTTCTCCCCAAGACTGTTAAATATGAAGCAACTTCCACTCCAATCTTGCTGATCTCTGCATCCTCACACTAATGAATCTTTCACCAGCAAGAAGAGCTTTGTGTGTGTGTGTGTGTGTGTGTGTGTGTGTGTGTGTGTGTGTGTGTGTGTGCGTGTGTGTGTGCGTGTGTGTGCGTTAGGCAAGGTCTGGGAGAGTCTTATCTGTGGTGTCTAACAGAGCTTAAGGCCCATTATGGTAACTCAAACTACGAGCGTGAAGCTCAAAGTGGTGTCACTGAGTGCTTAAACAAACATCCCTGCACTCAAACACTTCAGTTTAAGTATGCCGATGAAACTCAAATGTTTGTTTTATGATTCAGTTTGTGAATCTGGATTTATATGTAAAATCTTTGGTGCAATCTTTTTTTTTTTTTTGTAATCTTTTGACATAGTGCAAAATAATAGCTTTTTGGTCATCCATGACATTCACCATATTCTGTAGCATTTTATTTCAGAAATATTTACATTTCTATAATTGATGCAATAAACATACAATATTTAAGATTGATCTGTTTTATATACATTCTAAATTAAAACAGTATTAAACAGTATGTCAATGATGTGCAGTGATACAACATTTATTTAAATTATCATGCTAATCAGTTGGCCCTCACATCATTAAGCTGCTTTTCATTAGCTTCATATTCAGGAGAACACCATGACTGTAACCAAGCATCCTTAGCATGACCCATTCTCTAACAGGAACCCATATAAATCCTCAAGCATAATAGTAGTGGGTTTGCCGTAGGATCTCAAGTTATTACACTTATCCATAATACAGCCTAACGTTAACTAACTCACTTGCCTATGCCTTCACTGTGCAGCTGGTCTTCTCTGGATGCCAGAATTGGCAGAACAGTGTGTGCTTCTTATTTAAAGTTTCTTAAGAATGGTGCGCTGAAGAGGAGTTGGACTGATATTATGAAGAGTTGAAGGCTCTCAACTAACTCTCAACTCTTCAGAAGGTTTTACTAATTTTGATTTGAGTAACCTGAGATTTACAGATAGTCAGCTACTGCTGGTGAACAGGTCAAACTGACTGTGACACTGTCATCAGCAGTACACGCTAATACTGCTTTTGTTGTAGTAAGAACTGCAAAGTGACAAAAAAATATACCACAGCTACAGTACAGTGTACTTTGAAATTTTGCCCCCTTGGCTGTGTGGTTCAGCTAAAAAAAGACCTTAGCTCCATTTTGCCAGCTCAGTGTCGTCCACTTAAGCAGATGTAGGAGCTGTCAATCACGGCCCTCAGTTAGCAAGCCTCCAGTGTTTCAGAGAAGAGAATGCTGCTGTTTTTTGTTTGTTTTATTTTTCATTTTGATAACTCATTTTTATAAAAACTCAAATTTGGCTGGGTGGTTAACACATTTTTCTATGATGTGACACACACAACGCACACAACACGTGTTCGTTTCTGCTTTACATGGATTAAAACATGAAAAGTAAGGCCAGGAAACGAAAGACAGGGATGCCTCCTAGAGTAAGGTATTTAAGGTATTTTATGCATCACACTTTTACGCTACAATTAGACAATCTTAAACATGGTCCCAAACTATAAAAGAAACCAGGGTAAAATAAATTGTAATAACACTAACCAACTGCTTTTATGCTGTTATTAAGAATAACAAAGAAGGCCAAGTTATTCTAAGAGCAAAATTCTTGACATATGTCTCCTCAGCTGTGGAACATTTGGCTCTTTCATGCCCTATAAGTGCTGCTATGTGTTTTTTTTTTCCTTACTGCTTAATATGAGATACATTTGGCACTGACTCATATAGGATCTGACCCACCTCTACATATACAGGCGGAGTGGACAGATGGAGCACTCCAGTAATTTTTACTGTGAGGGCATGCTCAGATTTATCAGACAGCCCGTCAAGTGTACAACAGCAACAGGAGATAATGAAGCTAGCAACTGCTCACAAGTGAAGTGCTGCTATTTGTATGCTAATGAAGTGGGAAGTAAAGACTTCATTAGCATAAAAAAATCAGCCCACACCTTTCCTGAATTTCCTTTACTTGTCTTTTCTTTTACATGATGCTGATTTTGCTCATGCACTTGTATTTATTGGGCTACATCTTTGAAATGAAGATATGATGCAAATGCATATTAAAATGGGATCCTTCTGCTTCACCGTAAACACCAACCAGAATGTAAATGTGAACAGAAGGTGTCAGTTATAGAATCTTGTTTCATATGATGCCACAGCAAAGGTGCTGCAATGACATTGGCATGGATGGTATTCCTGAAGCATGATAAAAAAATTTTAAAAAAGAAAGAAAAATACAAAAAAAAAAAAAAATCCTTTAAATGGCATGTCAAATCTCTTAGGCACCCACGAAAGAGACACAGAGTAAATTGTGACTGCTTTGAGGAGAGAAAAGCCTCTTAAAGCCAGAATTGCTCACCAGTATCATGGCAGATAAGACACAGCGGCACTGTGGCCGACTTGATGATTTCAAAGTGACTGCAGTGACTGCTTTTCAGAAATCAGAACTAACACAATCTCTGATTGAGGTTGACATGACTGCTCGGTAGGGGGTAAAACAGCCAGGGGTACTATAAAATATCTTTTCAAGAAATAAATGTGATGTGTATATTCAGCTGTATATGAGTTGTATATCTTTTTATTCATGTGCACAAAGCCACAAAAATACTTGTAGAAATGTTTGAAGAACAAAATGCCATTGAAATTTGACACTTGTCATTAGCCTTAAAATGTGGTTCAGTAGAAAAATAAGACGCAATATCCTCACCAAAAGCATAATCCTACTTGTGGAATGAATCCTCTTGGAAGTCACCTTGTTTTACTCCTAAAAAGGATTAAATCCTGAGCTCTTAGTTGAGTCTGCTGTGGCCCTGACTTTAAGAGGCTCCAAACAAGGACTGTGTCACATTGAGTTAATAATTTTCATAGAGAGCAAGTCCAACATGCAAAAAAATCCTGCAAAGCCCTAAAATAACAGTGTTTTACTTCAAAAGCTATAGAATAGAATACAAAGACTAACATAAATATTTAGACTGCTGCTTGATTTAGACATGTTATTATTCTGAACAACCTCTGGAAGTGTGTTTGCCCCACAGTTATATTTGGTAGTAATTATTTCCAGGCCTATTTCACTCTAGAGAATGATACTCAGGGCATCAGATTGACAAATAGCCACTTGAAAAGGAGGTAATAATCGCCTGACTCTTAAATTCATATCGCAGACAGTGCATTATGCGTGCTCTGATGTGCGGCGAGGTGAATATTTTGGCACAGAGTTATATTCCATGATGTCACTAAGCTGGGAGTTTCTATGTGAAATGAATTTCAATTTGAAAGTGTTTACACAAAGAGAAGAGGCAAAAAACTGCAGCCTGCTTTATCTTATCTGGAAAGTCAGAGGGAATATTTTACTGCACCATTACAGAAGCATATCCCAAATCCAACTTTCTTTCCACTTTACTCTGCAAAGCAAACTTTTCAAAATTTTATTTTATTTTTCTGAAGATGTTGTAATGGGTTTATTTGGACTGGAGTCACTGACAATCAAACTGATCACATATTGCAAGACAAAGTCAATGCCAAATGCCATATACAGATACACTACATGGACAAAAGTACTGAGCCACCAACACATTATACCTACAGGAGTTGCCGTTGAAACCCACACCATGAAGCTCTCGGCACACAGTTTGTGTGCTGATGTTCATGACAGAGGAGGTTTGGGACTCTGCAGATACTGAGTCTGCTGTGTGTTGACAACTTTCATGTATCATGCGCCTCAGCACTCAACGACCTCGCTCTTTAACTTTAGGTGGTCTCCCACTTCCCGGCTAAGCCGCTGTGATTCTTAAACGCGTCCAGTTTGCAATAATACCACTCACAATTGATTGTGGAATATCTAGGAGGGATAAAACTTCACAAATTGACTTGTAACAATGGTGGCATCATAGTACAGCACCACGTTCTAATTCAATTAAGTCTTTAGAATGACCCATTCCTTCACAAATATTTGTAAAGGCAGACTTCCTGACAAGGTGCTTGATTTTATACATCTCTGGCAATGGAACTGAAAACAGGTGTAACCAATACTTACAGAGTCCTTTGACATGCCAGAGTGAAAAAAACAAAAACAAAAAACCCACAGATGTAACTAAAGCTTGACATGTTTTAGGGCACTATTATTTTGCATACTGTCTCTCTGACACACCTTCTGGTGATGTACTTAAATGATGTGGAGCCATTGTTAGTGGTATTAATTACACCTTTGCTTTTCCTAGTATGGCAAGTCAAAATGTCAGCTGTGAAAAAGGCCCATTGGTCATGCTTCTGGTAACATGAAAGGGCTGTAAAATTACATTTTGTATTCAGCCTGAATTATTCATTCAAGACCACTATGAATGAAGTGGCCTCGGAAAAAAGTATTGTTCCAACAATGCAGTCAGCCATGATTACAGCGTGTCTCCATGGCAAATTCTGTTACTCTGATTTTTTTTTAATTACAGCTAATTACACTGCTAGCACTATTCCTTTATCATAACACTGTGCCCATCTGTAACATTAATAGACAATTATTTGTGTCTAAAAGGTGTTTGTTTTTTTTTTAAGTCCCAGATTGAAACAGAGAAGTCTACCAGCAACTAGACAGAAACAGTGGCAGTCTACCTTACCATCTATTTGATCAACAAAGAAAATATGGCGCCATGTCACCAGAAGCACTGGAAATAAACAGGGCAGTAGATGAATACATGTGCAGGAACCGGCATTGTTCTAATCTTCATTTAAGAAAATAATTATGCCTATTAATTTTGTAATTTTTTCCCCCTGTGGTATCAAAAATGGTGCTGCCTATCAAGTTTGAAATTCTAGTATCATGACAACCCTACTTGAGACATCTTGGCAGAGTAATTGGACTTCTTACAGTGAAACATTCTGATTATTCAGTACATACAGGGTCTGTTAAATCGAGCAGATTCACACAGATATAAAATAGTTGGATTTCTACAAAATTCAGTCCATCTTTTTGAAAAACATTAAATTGAATCAAACTGCACTGGATTCTGAATTACCTTGGCATGTGGCTGTTGAAAGGTGACTCTAGAGCTGTTGATGAGCGATGAGTATCTGAACAAGTGGGTGGGGGAGGTGGGAAATCTGTGACTGCTGCTGGGCTGGTTGTGCAGGACGGCTGAGAAGCAGATGTGAACTGTGTCCTTCAACGCCTTCAGCTGAGACTCCTGTCCCAAAACAAGATTACACACACACACAAGAAGATTTCTGAATCACTCCATGCTGCCTTCCATCCATATGAGAAATTTACTTAAGCCTTAAAGCCATAGGAGCGTATCCTTTAAAGTGATTTCAGAAAAGCTTGAAGGCATCGTTAGGCCAGACATAAAGAGTAAGAAGTCAAGAGAGCAATTCAAAAGAATGCATATTCAAAAATAATTTGCTTTTAATCAATAATAATAAACAAACTATTAGCTTAACTTTGATGTCAGTATCTCTTTTATCAGTTCTTCTCTCCCCATGTGATTTCAACTCATTCAACTTAGCACATCCAGTGAGTAACATGACACCCCCACAAAATAAATCTGGTTCATGTGCGTGCATGTATTGAAGCTCAACATTGTGATGAGAAAATTGCTATGACAACCATGCTATTAAACTTCTACACGTAACCTTCATCACTCCACTCTCTAAAACAAGTCTTTATGAAGACTAATATTACTTCACATCATTTATTCATTCAATAATTATTACTCATTGGTGACACCCCATCCCTGCTATTCACCTTATCCAGTGCAGTCTTCTCCAGTTCTTCCTTGGCCACAGTTAACTTGTGCTCCAAGTCCATTAGCTGCTGCCCCTGCAGAAAGACATGAGTTTTGAATCAGCTGAGTCCTCTTTGTACTGTGCAAATAAAGCACTTCTCCAGCTCCACCACATATCTTTAGCAATATCAATAACAGAAATCTATAGTACAAAGGATTGAAGCTCCTCTTTGTTATTTTGCAGATCATCACTGTTGTTCTTACTTTTTAAAATATGTATTATAACGCTTGACATGTGCATGCGCGCACGCACGCTCACAAAGTTGTAAATATTTTGTTATGTCTTAGACTGAAGATAAAATGTATTCATTTCACTGTTTCCCACTTGAATCTACAAACAGTACTCCACAATGATAAAGTAAAAACAAGAGCACCGCTGAGTGGATACCAACGCTTGGCTGAGGGTGGGGGATGGGGGAGGGGGGGGGGCACAGTGTTGTGTCACATTTTGCATCTATGGTGTCAATTTGAACATCCTAGGTAACATCTTTTTCAAGTTACTGTGTTCACAAGATTTTCAGAAAACTCAACCTCTGCCCTTTGGTTTGAGGTATGGGGGGGGCCGAGACTCAATGAATTTGAACATCCTAGTTTTTGTGGAACAGACGCTGCAGACTATGCCAATAGCTGGAGTTTTTTCTTTGAAGCAGCCGAGCTAATAATTGCTTTTGTGAATTTACCAAAATTCTATAATCTCATAACAATGCTCCATGAGATGCTTAATTTGAGTCCACCTGTGTCTAACTGAATTAACACAATCTATAGATTATGTTAGAATAGAGCTGAGAAGTAGAATAGAGCTGAAGGTGTATGTCAGCGTGAAAACTAAGCCGTGAGACTGAGAGAATTGTCTGCCAACATCGACTTGATCACCCAGCTAAACAGAGTTTTTGGGAACAAAGGTCTTGATAAGGTGAGCAACCAAGAACCAAGGTCAATGTGACAGACATCCCAGGGATCCTTTGTGGAAATGGCCGAACCTTACAGAATCACATTCAGTGCACATTCTTTTATGGCAGAGTAGCCAGATAGAAGTCAATCCTCCCTGTATGACAGCCCACTAGGAGTTTTCCATAAAGTACCTGAAAAAGTCTCCAACCATAAAGGCAAAATCTCATGGAATGAATATGGTCACAGTTCCAAAAAGCATATGTGGAAGAAACTAGACTCTGAGTGTCACCTCATTATTATCATTCCTGCAGTGGTGGCAGCATCATGCTGTGGGAATGTTTCTCCACAATATGGACTGGGAGACTACTCATGAAGGAAAAGATTAATGCAGAGCAACATAAAAGAATTCGGAAGAGACATCAAAATGACAGCCCACTGAAGGTGTTCTACCCAAGTACTACATGAAAGTGAGGGGGTCCGAATCAGAAAGGATATAACTGTCCTTTATTTTTAATAAAACCCTAAAAAAAATATCTGTTGCTTTATTTGTCATTGTGGAGTTTTGTGTGTGGATTGAAGATGAAAAATAGAACTAATTTATAAAATGTGTTATGAGCCTGAAACAACACAAAGCTATGGAAGACTCTGGACACATTGCTTAAGCAATAAGCCACATGTACGTCGTAGTTCTCAGAAGCCTCGTTGGGGTTATTAAAACTGATCAGAGATCTCTGTAACCTTCCTAATCAGTGGTACCTGGAAGTTGTAAGAAACCACATAAGCATGAATTAATTCACAGCGACACTGAAAAAGATCACATCTGAGTATTTGAATGTGGTCATTTATAAGAACAGAACCCTTGAAACCGTCAATCTGTTAATGAGCAATTTTTAACACTTTAATCCAAGGACTGAACACCCCACACAAAAGGGCTGTTTTTAGCAAATGAACCAATATAACTCCTTATGATGATCAACAGAACTTCTTCTGAGACGTCTTTTATTATTGATAAACTCATCAAAAGAAACCCGCACTGGGATCATTTACATGCAGACTGTGTAAAACTGGCCTTGCTGATGGACTTTGAGCTATAAACTTTTATTGGATGTCTCACTTGCCTCTGGAAATGATAGACTACACAGGCTTACATTCTGAAACACCCAAGGTCAGGTAACCCAACAAACAGCACCTCCAATCTCTGCGCATCTCTCAAGTGGATGAAATTTTAGAGAGCGTTGATGTGGCTGATTAATAGTTTTCGGTAAGCATTATCAACTTATGTGGCGCCTCGGTGAGTTTTCTGACAAAGTGTGGACGCTTGGCATGTTCACTGATTTCATCTCATTTTCATGTCAATTTCTGCCAGTAAAGTGGTAATTGTAATGATGAACATGTCTGCCACTTCTACCACTCAACGGCGCAGTAGAAACGGTGTTTAAATTCTTTCTGACAGATGAGTCATGCAGTGACACTCAAGGACAGAGCAACAATCAGTACTATGAGTTTTCACTGAAGCCAAAGAAACAGATCTCACTGTCAGGAGGTCTGTTTTTTTTTTTTTTTCATACAGTGAGTTTGACACAGTTGCACAAAGTCATTTGTAGTTGCTGGGCTTTGTTTGAAATGGAGTCCTAAGCTAATAAAGAACAGCTTATGGTCACAAAGCTTTATAAAATCCTTATAAAATCTCTTTGTGGCAAATGAAGATATTTGGTAATACACATCTGAATGACTTTAAAAATAAGGGAAACTAAAAGGTACTCAAAAATCAGTGCAATTTCTGGAGGCTGGTGACATATTGTCAGATACGCGCCCCTCACCCCGCTGCTTCTGAACAAAAAGCTGTTAAATTCTATTAGATACAAAACATCGAACTTTTACCAAGAAGTTTAGAGAATAATAAATGAATGAGCTAGAGAAATGATTAAGCAGGAGTCCAAGGTGAACTGGCTCCAAAGTAAATAAAAAAAAAAAATGAAGCTCAATATTAGTTTGTTGTCTAAAAGATCTAAATCCATGTGTGCAGTTTTATAGTAAAGGCCATTAGATCCATTATAAAGAGCATCATCAGTGGATAGTCCTTTGAGCACTGCAGGCGCAACGGCACTGACCCAGAAATGCTGACTTTCAGGGTTACTGCCCCCAAGTCTAAAGCTTCATATTTCTGTGCTGAGTCCATTATAAAGGTGTGGGTTGAGTGGGGTACTGGCCACTCTGCTAGATGAGGCGTGTGACGACATCTGTTTTTTCTAAGCTTAAAAAGAATCAGCTCTAGGGGTAATTTTAGTGTAGTGATGTAAAGTAAATTGTGAAAGCTTGAATATGGCTCCTCTGCCACAAACACTGTCTCACAGGGAAACACAGGGGAAGTCACTCTCAGTTCTGCTTTTTTCATGACGTAGTTAGGAAAGGCAAGGGAAACGTGCATGTTTGTAGTGTATACAGTTTAGAGCTGAGTCACGAGTTAGTTTCAGAGTTTCTGCTTCCTTATTGGTGGTCCTTCCATTCTGAAGGCTAGTAACAAAAGTTGTCGACTGAAGAAGACACTGATAGCACTGGCTTCTTTTCTGTTACTGGAGCTGAAGCACTGTATCATTTTGCCAATCTGCTTTTTTTTTTTTTCCAGGAAAAAAAAAAATATTCATACGATTTCACAATTCTGAGTTTTGATGAGTCTGCTGTATGGCATCTTATGAAGCTGTTTTGTTTCTTTCTTTTTTTACTGTGACATTGTGTTGCAAAAGGCACTTTGATAGGGTACAACAGCTGTCATAACCAATTCAACTGCCTCCTGGTCAAGGTGCCTTGACTGACATCCCCCCTGTGATGCTGATGACATTTCTGTATCTTGAGTGACTCTCCTCCACTTCCCGCTCCTGTGGCCCCTGCTGGGCTTTTGATCACAGCACATGGGGAATACAGATGAGTTTTCAGGAATAGCCAGAGGGATTGGACGTGATGCATTTCTCTCTGACCTTTCCACCGGAGGGGGAAAAAAAAAAGCCGTTTCTGTCATCTTCGAAAGATGACTGTTTTTACAAGATAAAGAGAGGGATCAAATTAGCCTTATCTGTCTAATGCTGCAAATCATTAAAGACCATAATGTTTCAAAGGTCTGCATGAAATGTTCGGTGACACTGAGCAATAGCGGGTTTTTTTGTGAGTGACTGATGCAATTTAGAGACAACGATTTACGAGCGGTGACACCAAGCAAACAAGTCAATGCATCCATCATTCACAGACAGAAATAGAACAAGGAACAGGACATCCAGGGACAATATATTCAGGTGTAGGGCTAGAAGCATAAAATTCTGTCCTCGAGGACAGATTCCTTTTTATTCATTTATGTCTGGCACAGCTTTAGCAGTGATAGGTTTAAAACATCAAAACATTTAAGAAATAGCATTACAGGGCATTGTGGCAAAAATGCCGACTGACATTTTAACACCGCAAACAAGGCCTGAAAGGTCAGTCCTTGTACCAGTAAATGCCAATAAATATTACGTGAGCGCTGAGATCTGAGAACATTTAGTCCTTGCAATACATGGGGCAGTGGAGTATGTATGGGTGGGCAACAATACAGAACAGATACTTGTGTGCCATTGTATTTAGTGTGCTTGCAGAGGAAGTATGTGAGGAAGAGGCAAATATCTAATTCCCTGAAATGGGCGTCACCTCTTGAACTGTAGCAATACATGGTGTCATCTGTAATTTCTGTCTTGAAGATTCCCTTATATGATCTAAATGCATAATTCTGTATCAACTTCATCCACTGCTGTCCAAGTCATTTATCCGCATACACCCCAAGATTAAACAGGATGGGGTGAAGCTTTCACAGGTGGAAACAGAGGACAAGACTTAGCAGTATGTTCACTAAGAGCTGGCCGATCGACTTTGCAGCGTGCTGCTTTGCTGGATGGGAGTTTATAATTGTAGACTGAATTAATTGGAGCCCCTTCTGTGATGGGATCATCCTTTGAAGGTGGTATGAAGTACCTGTTTACCCCTGGTCTGGAGCTACTATAAAGCCACCTACCTTCAGTTTGAGCTTACCTTAAAAATTAAATCCTTTTTCCCGTACCGCAGTTCTTTCAGTTGAGCCTGGATTTTTTTGGACTGCAAGAGGAAGATAAGGAAATAAGTGTTAGCTTATTCAAATAGCGAAATTGGTTTTAGATCACGTAGCAGGATTCTGCCAGCTGCAGCAGAAGACTCCTTTGTGAGCATTCCCTGGGCAAAGCTCTGGCTTAAAGGAAGGCCCTACTGAGAGGGAGAAAATATCAAATCTACCCTTCACTGAACTGCATAGTCCACACAATGATGCCGTCATGCACTGGATTCTTGCCCACTGTCTAAACCTGAATTCTCACTCCCACTACACACATTACTGCCACCATCGCTACACACATGCAGGTTCCTTGGTTATGACAGTGTCTCGCCAGTCTTCAGTAAGCAGCTCACACAAACAGAGCGCTTCTTTACTGCCACCCCCGAACATGCACAGTGACCAGCTCAGCCTGACATTCACTCTGCTGCTCCACATCAGTGGGCACCTTGCACACAGAGACCGTACCCTAGATAGCCTGATACATGGCCATCCTCAAAGCTGCTCATGATGTGAGCATGAACACTGAAAGCCTCGACATGGGATACAACAGAATTTCAGCGTGTTAGTCTGAGAGTCCTCAGTGAGGCTGAGTGATGTTTTTATAGTGCAGGTATTGTAAAGCCTTTCATGATAGAACTGTACAGTATGTAAATAAAATTGCTTTGGCTCAACTTGAACCCTAAAGAACTGAAGTTTTAAAGCAACATTTTTTATTAGTTATGCTTTAAAATTCCAAATACAGACAGACATTTTTGTATATTTGTGTCACTGTCTTATTTCTTTCCATGTTTCTATCTATCTCTACATTTTCTTGGCACAGTCAGTTAAAATGTGACATGAGGTCTAATCTTTTACCAAAGCACACTGAGCACAATGCCAAGGGACAAATTCACTTCATAGGGTTTTGTGTAGTTGACAAACACCTGTGCCTTTTTATATGAGATTCTTTATCTTATTTTTCCTCTTCCCAGGGTGATTCCATGTCCCAGGACACCTATCACTGTCTCGTGTAACTGGATTAAAAAACTGCATCCCGGTGCTCCTCATAAAAACAAGCTGTTAGGTTAAATAAACACAGAGGAAACCTTATGACTGCGTCTCATGGATGTATGCAATTTGAAGTGGTTCAGTTTGTTTTGTTTTTTTTTCTGTGACCCAGGTCATTAAATAAAATGTTAGCAAATTAATTTTATTTGCATCCGTTAAGTGGAGCTTTTGAGATACTTACCGGTAATAGAATGAATCACTTTAAAAGGCCACAGAATCATGTGGAGTATTAACTCAGAAATGCAAATATCTGAATGTACTGCACTCTCTGGATTACCAAAGCCTTCCTGGGTTTTCTTTTTTTTTTAGTTAGAAAATACTGTGTGAGCCATTTCCTCTGTCAAAGAGAATCACCAAAGTGTGTCTTTGCAGTTGTACGCTCAAACTGTGGGGTAAAAGTCTGAACCTGTTTTTATTGACACTGACAGAAAAAGATGCCTGAGAGAAATGTTGAAAATCCTTTAAAACACAGCAAGACTAAACCTGACAGTTAGCAGGCTAGTTTAGTGGTTTCAGTTACCTTGGATACTAAGTAGGAAAGCCTGTAAGACACAGTAATGGAACAGGATTCTGAGTTAAATGAAGGAGACTTTTCAAAATATACTTCCACTACCTGTCTTGATGGCATACACAGCCCTGCTGAATGCAATAGTGCATTAAGTGCATTAAAGTTCTCAGCTGGAAAAGTATGGATTGTCTGCTTCAGGTTAGGGAGGACTTGATGCCTCAAGTGGAGGAGTAACTCGAGGGCTTGTTCTCAGGTGGGGGGGGGCAGAACTGAGCTAGAGGTTGATGAGTAGATTGGTGCAGTTTAGGCATTGAAGCAGACGTTGTGCTTGTCTGCTGTGGTGACTAGCGACCTAAAGCTGAAAGTAAAGCTGTCTATTTACTGGTTCATCTACACTGCTATCTTCACCTATTGCCACGAGCTGTGGGATGTGGCTTAAAGAACAAAAAAAGACACATGCAACGAAAATGAGCTTGCTCTAAGGGTTCCTGGAATAACTCTTGAGGATAGGGTCATTTTGGAGGGACTCAGTGTAGAGCTGCCACTCCTCCACTTTGAGAGAAAGCAGTAGAGCTGTTATGGTCATGTCCAACTGAGAGAAGACCCCAGAGGCAGGCCGAGGACAACAGATTACATCTCTCAGCTGGCAGCTGGCCTCAATACCCTCACACTCCACCCAAAAGCCCTGGAGGTGGTGACTGGGGAGAGGGAGGTCTAAGCAACTCTGCTTAGACTCCTGCCGCAATGATCCATGCCCAGATAAGTGGTAGAAAATGGATGGATGGATGGCTGTATGGTGTAGCAATGACCTGTGACTGAGACAGATCCCCAGGCAGTATGTTTTGCTGCAGCATGCTTTCATAATTTTGTTTCACTGTGCTCTGCACAAATTCAAGGCACTGTGAGCAAGACACAGCAAATGAGCTCTATAAGGTAACTATGCTTCCTCCATTCACAGTGGGGAGATGTCCTTTTTTAAATGTGTCATTTCTTGTGAACACAGAGATGATGTGACTTACCAAAAAGGCTGTAATTTTGTTACATCTGTCCAATTGCTAACAAACATTGTCTATTGTTGATATGCATAATAGTAAACTCCAGTCAGGATTTTTTATGCTTGTCTTTCAAAAGTACTGGCATTATTATATGGAGCTCACTTTAATGTGTTTCTTGAGGTTAGGTTCGTGCAAAGAACTTAAATTAATATTAGCATTTGTAGGATCATCAGGCCTGGCCTCTAACATGACCTCTTGACTATTATTTCCCTTCTTTTTTCCTCTATTTTGTTTTACTCTGTCACAAATCTGACTTGATGCTAAATGAAAGCACACGTTTTTTACTTTCAGCCAGTTCACTAAAGTAACCACAATAATCAATCAAAGCACTTCTGAAAGGTTTGGCTAACTTCAGTTTTATCCACGGTTTTATAATCCACTGTGTACTCACAAAAAACCAAAACAATAACATCAAATGGATTAGAGTTCCCTGTATTTTAATCAAACAGTATTGGCATGTCTGGTTTGCTTATTCACTGTTTAAACATGTAGTGAAGTGGACAGATTTATATTTTCTTCCAATAACAAGCTGAGCCAACCTGACACAGAGCTACTCAACATTATCCAGCAAGAAAAGTACAGCGAGAACTCATTTTCCCTGCATTTAGTATTTTTAACTTTTGATCGATGGCTTTGAGGAAGCAATATTTTTTTCAAGAGCTCTAACTTGACAGAAATGCCTTCAACTTTTCCGACTTTTTAAGAATCCATGGACTTCTTATGAAGGGAGCAGCAGAGCATGGTGATAATGTTCCGTGGACTTATTAGTATGAGCGACATTTTTCTCATTATGCAGTCATTTAATCTGCCATTAATATAAAATACTTATTAGTGCAGCTATAAATAATGTTTTATTTATTCCCTTGTCAGACAAATGAGAAAATGAATTTGTTTGTATGTCAGAATGCTGATGTCTCTCTAAATGTCATTACCCTTTGAACTGGAGAAAGCTCCGATTGTTACTGCACGCACACACACACACACACACACACACACACACACACACACACACACACACACACACACACACACACACACACACACACACACAAAGAAAAAACAAAAAGATAACAGTAACATCTTTTACTGTGAAAGTGAACATTTACCATTTGTGGTCTGTGTCGCATTTTTCAAGTTTCACTACTGCTTGGTGGTTAGTTAGTGAATGTTTGCAGACAAATCAGCATCTTCCATGTAAACTGGAGGCAACCAGAGAAATCTGCTGGCAACAAAAGCGATCACAAGGAGGTTTTTGGTGCAGTCCCCCCCTCTCTTTTCACCCAGGGACAGACCGCTACCTCCAAGAAACCACTCCGTAAGTGGCTGGGGAATACACATTTGTTTTCCTAGTGACAAGAAGGACAAGAGACTGGTTACTAACCAGTCTCAAAGCCTGTTCGACTGAGGCCTAAGGTGCAACAAAGGTGAAATGGCACCAACAGATGACGGATAAAGGTGTCCAGGCATATATATCGCAGGTGCAGTTGCAGCATCACAGATTTGTCTCCTTCCACATTGAAACACATTGTCCTGTTTGTAAAGTGTGTATTGGCTGAAGCATGCTAGCTGGGTTCAGACCGGGGACTGGCTCACAGCCCAAATCATACCGTCTGACGTATATATTTTACTTCAATCCTTTCAGTCAGGGTAATCTGATTTATTCAATGCGGATAGCGATGTACAGTTGCATGATAATTTAATTTTTTATTTCAATATTCTGCTCTTGTACGCTCCCTTTACACAAAATTAATTATATTGTAGGATATATCACTGAAGCTGAGAACACATATCTCCCAAAACAAGGTTTTATTGACGCAGCCAAACAAAACTGCTTTCATGTCTGATTAGTGGATGAGGCATTCTATTATATTGAATTTAACTTCATGGGTAGAATAAATAATAAATATGTTAAGACTCAGAGATGCAAACAAGGAGCAACAAGAAGGACATAAATGATGAGGGACATGTGTCTGACACAGCTCTTGATATCTTCCCTGGTTTCCATATGCATAGAACATAACTGGCACTAACGCATTTCATTCCTGATTCATCTGAAAAATATTTACACAGCTAACTGTTTGGAACATGTCAGTGAAATTGATATATGCCCATCACACAAACATGGTAAGATCTATTTTTAATTCTGTGCAAATCAGCTGCATGGAGTTTTAGTTTTGCACGCAGTACAATACCATAAAATAACTTTTACTGATGTCAGACTAGCACACATGCTATTTGAAGAACTGTACAGCTCCTTCTTTCACACACATGCAACTAAAGCCTAATAATAAATGGAAGCAAAGAACATTTATTAAAATAAGTGATGCTTCGTTGGGAAAGACTTGTCTGATATGTTTCCCAGCTCATTAATTGCCACAAAACACACAAGATGATGATGGCACACTGCTCTATTCACAAAGCCCTGTAGAATTAATTACATGAGGCCATTCACCTTGAAATCCTTCATTACAGGAAATCCTCCCAAATCCAGCATATTATATCTTATCTGCATATGTGAGGTTTGGGTTACTCAGTGTTTTCATTAATCCGAATGCAACAATGAGAGGTAATTCCAATGATAACGGCGCTGAAATATGGAAGTGTGACATTCTTCATCCGAATAATGACACCGTGAATTTAACAGAATAGGAAACAGGCGATAAATTCATGCTGGTGAGGAAAAGTTGTGCAGTGGATTACATCGCATCTCTAATGTTATGTGTCAGTCTCCTTTACTGAATGGCCTTAACCTTGACACTGACTCAAGTTTTGTAAGCTATCAGATGTTTTCCCCTAGGATATCACTGTCTGTCTGTGGGAGGGTTGCATGACATTTTTCCAATGAAATGGATAAAAAGAAAAAAAAAAATAGCCAGATATGTGTAGCAGCCAGCAGAAGCTTCATCAGAAGTAGACATGTTTCCTTTCAAATTAAAATGCAGGGCTTAGATTGGCAAGTTTTTGTTTTTTGTTTTTTTCTGTTATTGGTGAAACGAACACACTCTCACCTGACACACTGTGATAATAATGATTAATTCCATTATTGTATTTCCAGTGTTTTTCAGAATCAAAAATAAAATCTTATCCTATAATGAAATTCAGTAAAGTCAGATTTACTGAAACATTCAAATTCATTTAAAATCAATTTAGTGCAAATGATTACACATCAATGAATTGTTTTCAGTGACGCTCAGGCAAATTGAATAACACAGCCAAGAGTCTAATTAGCCCTATTAACCCTCATAACATCGAATGGAGTTGTCTGCTCCTTATGCTCAGATGGAAGAAATGAGTTTGAATTAACAGATCAACTGACTTGGCAGCACTCTCACATACTCTGACACTTATATTTGTTATTTTATAGCTGTATTTTATAGCAGAAAATGATTAAACATGAAGCCTGGTGCCTGCTTAATATTTTAGAATTGCATATGATGGCATTATAATTTAATAGAGTGATGAAAGCCTCAAACCTGCATTTCCAAAATTTATACATAACATGCTTATATGAGTAGAGAAAAGTATTTTCCCCTGTGCTAAAGCTACAAAAGTTAATCAATTAGTCTCTGATCAGAGAATTAATAAGCAACTGCTTTGATGAATAATTAAGTGGCTTAAATAATTTTTCTTGCAAAAACTTCAACCAATATGCCCTGGTACTAGCCTCGCCACTCAACTTACAGTACTTTCTAACTTTTTATGTTATGCCCCCTGTCATTACCCTGTTCCATCTAATGGACTCAAAATACCAAACAGTGTATCTTTAAAATAGTAAAAAAGTATTAGTTTATCCTCTCCCTTAGAGATAGGGCGAGGAGTGCAGTCATTCAGGAGGGGCTCAGAGTAGAGCCACTGAACCTCCACATTGAAAGGAGCCAGTTGAGGTGGCTCGGGCATCTGACTACGATGCCTCCTGGGCGCCTCTTGGGTGATGTGTTCTGGGCATGTCCTACCGGGAGCAGGCCCCGGGGCAGACCCAGGACACGCTGGAGAAATTATATATCTCGGCTGGCCCGGGAATGCCTTGGGGTCCCCCAGGACGAGGTGGAGGAGGTGGCTGGGGAGGTCTGGGCTTTTCTGCTTAGGCTGCCCCCCCCGACCTGCCCCCAGATAATTGGAAGAAAGAGAGCGAGAGAGGGGGAGGGGGGGGGGGGGGGGGGGGGAATGGATGGCATACACACAAATTTCTTTTCAAATCAAGACCAGATACAAAACTTTAGTCAAAAGAAGGCCCAGTATATAAACAAAAGTATTTTGTTCTTAAGTGCTCTCACTTTATACTAAGAGCATAAAATACACTCACTGGCCACCTTCTTAGGTAGACCTGTTCACCTGGTGATTAGATATTCAGTAAAGCAAATATCTAATCGGCCAATCACATGGCAGCCCAGTGTAGACACGTATAGACATGGTCAAGATGACCTGATGATGTTCAAATTGAGCATCAGAATGATTAAGAAAGTTGATTTAAGTGAGATGGTTATGTGGCATGGTTATTGATCTGATTTTCCCACACAGCCATCTCTAGGGTTTACAGAGAATGGTCTGAAAAAGAGAAGATATACAATGTGCATCAGTTCAGTTCAGTTATGGCTGCTTCCATCAGGATAACACACCATGTCATAAAGGTCAAATCATCTCAAACTGGTTTCTTAAACATTACAGTGAGTTCACTGTACTCAAATGGCCTTCACAGTCACCAGATCTCAATCCAATGGAGCACCTTTGGGATGTGGTGGAACAGGAGACTCACATCATGGATGTGCAGCTAACATATGTGCAGCAACTGTGTGATGTTATTATGCCAATATGGACCAAAACCTTTGAGGCATGTTTCCAGCATCTTGTTGAATCTGTGCATATTCAACAAGAATATAGGCAGTTCTGAAGGCAAATATGAGTCTAACCTGGTATTAGCAAGGTGTACCTAATAGAGTGACCAGCAGAGTGTATATTTTTTAATGGATATTTTCTTTAATTTATTAGACAGTTTGTTGATGAGTAAGTCATAAGTACAAAGTCATCAAGTTTATAGTAAGGCAGAATGTAGGATCAGGCCATGCATATGACTAGAACCCTTACAGTGTTGTTAACATGTAATCCAAAATCTTTTTGGCTGAGTAGTTTTCACAACACCACATGGATTAAGAACATAGCTCCTGCTATGTGAGGCTGATCCTCCACCTCACTTAGCAAGAAAAACCCAAGTACAAGTTAAATCAGCTTTGTAAAAACGATTCCCACACCAAATGAAATACATTACAATATACAATACAGTAATTCCCAAGGCTCACAGCTCTCAAGATGAGAACAAAAACCACACAAAACATCATGCTGCTGTTTGCTCTTACAAAATCCCAAAATGTATCATGTGCAAAACAAATGGAATTAATTCCTAGAAAGTTTATCTGAGGTCAGCTGAAAAAAAAGCCTAATCTCAGTTCTTGGACATCGCTTCAAAGAATTGATTTAAGATTCAAAGATGCTATCACAAAAAGGAAAGAAAATGAGAAAAAAAAATTCCCTGACTCAGTGCTTTGAAAAAAATCTTAACTAAGAAGATCTTTGAAGATAAAACCATCATTTTCTAGGGAACAATTACATAATGCTCTTCAGTGTTAAAAATGAGAACAACTTTATGATGCTTTGAGCAGGTATTCATATTCATGACTTTATATAAAACACAGTAAAAAGGCAATAATCAATACAAATAGTCAAAAATAAAATTATTACATCATAGTGTTATACAGAAGGAGCAGTCAGTCTCAAGCTACTTGTCATTTCTTTATATTTTGCTTGCAATGAGCCAGACGTTCTTGTAAATTTTGGTCTTGAGCAGTAATTCTCTGGGCTTTCTTTCTGAAGGTCCTTCACAGTTTTCCTTTGGACATTGGCTGCTTTTTCACTCATTTTCAATCCAGTCCTTGTATCCAACCATTTTCAGAGGAATGTTTTTTTATTGTTTAAGCCACTTAATGCTGACCATTGAATCATTTATGCATTAAAAAAAAGCTAACTCAAGGGCTGAACCAGTCAGTGCTGTGTCTACATATAATAGACGACTTGGCAAAGAACAAATTTTCAACTCTATCTTTAGGCACTTTAGTAGCAGCCTGTCACAAAACACATAATTTGCTCCCATTTCTTTATGCCAACGATAACACAATTTGACAGGCATAAAATAGTATTTTTGCACCAACACGGTGATTCCCAAAGAGCTATGAGCTGAAATCTTGGCTTACGTATCTTGGCATAATATGCAGCGTGTCCTCAAAAAATCTAAAGAAAAATGGACCAGTGGAGGACAAAAGAAGAAATAGCAGGCCTAGACAACTATGTACAGCAGATGATCAGTATCTTAAAGTCATGCCCTTAAGAAATCTGAAAAAAATGCAGCAAAGATTTGACACAGGACATGAGAAATGCAGCTGGCCCTTCACTTCATCCATGAAGTGTTTGCAGAAGCCTCAGTAGAAGGGTGACTGTCAAGAAGCCATTCTTAAGGAAGGGAAACAGGCAGAAAAGGCTGAGGTTTGCCACATACATGAGAACTGGACTGAAAATCACTGGCAACAGGTCTTATGGAGTGATGAATCACTGAGGACAGAGAGAGGTCCAGCAGTGAGTGTCTACAACCACCTGTAAAAGAGGATGGAGGCTCGGTCATGGTTTGCGGCTGCATTTTGGCCAGTAGTTTTGGGGATCTTGTCAAATTTGAATAATGAATCCAAAAAAGTACGGTCAGATTTTGATCCAACATGCAATTCCATCTGAAAAGCATCTGATTGGCAGCAACTTTTTCAGCGTGATCCCAAACACACTGGCAATGCAGTAAAAACATACCTGGACAGAAAAACCGGACCTCAACATTATTGAAACAGTGTGGGATCATTCTGACACAGAACAGAACAAAAGGCAGCCAACATCCAAAGAAGAGCTTTGAATGTCCTTCAAGAAACCTGGAGAACTGTTCCTGAAGACTAAAGAAATGAGAAGAAAACTGGCCTAAGAGTGTTCAGGCTGTGTTGAAGAATAAAGGCGGTTATATTAAATGTTGACTTTGAAGATTTAACATCAGAATTTACAAACTCTGTTTTTGCCTTACACATTGTATTTCCATGTATGCTGACACATATTTCAATAAATCGCTGTATCTATTTCCCAGAAATAAGTCATGTCTGAAGAATCTTTCCCAGTACTGTATATCAGAATTGAAACTCAATAAAGATGTTTGAGTAAGTATAACTTTCTTTCCAGACACCAGACAAACTTTTAATAATGCTGTTCACAATTACCTCTGACAATTTGTTTTGTAGCTTTAGAATCCATCACTTTCTTTGACTCCACAATCATTACAGTGTGATTGCAGGCTCAGTCTGTAACCCTTTTAAACATAAATAACTTTCTGGGATGGAAGAAAGCACATGGAACAATGTTCTTCTTGCTGATTTACTTCACCATTTAAAGTCTCCCAAAGGAATTGAAGACAATGACCTCCATCTACCTGTGGTCACGAAAAGTCTAGTAGCTATTTGCTCCCTAAAGATCTCAAAGTCTACTAGCCTTGATAATAGATCTTCAGAAAAAAAATTCAGGCTGGCACAGAATGAGGACTGAGGATGGGATATTATGGTATATTAACTACAAGCATGCAATTTCTCACTATTTTGATGACTGCCTTTGCATGAAAATTCTGGCTCAGTATAGAGTGACCCACAACTTCAATCAGTATCTCTTCATTGCATTTGTACTCTTTCCAACACTTCTCCGAAGTGGTATAATCAGACAGGCTTCACAGTAAAATGTGCCATCAAACATCTCGGAGTTTGAATATGTGATGATGGCTTGGATAAGATTAACTGGTGAAATGTCAGGGATCTACAGCTGGAAGATTTATAGAAGGAAAGGGGCCTGTAATTTTCAACACCACTTTCCCACGTCTCAGTAGGGACTCAAGAATAACCTTAGTCTTGGGGTTGACTTTGAGGTCAATGAAAAGCTCTTCAGCGTGTAACACTTTTCAGCACGACGCTTTAGCTGATGATGTTCAAGACATTATGTCAAAAAAACAAAAAACTTTGCTGCATCTGTTTATTCTATGTTAACAACAATGCAGGATCCGAACTTAATAATTCACAGTCTCAAATTGCCTAATTCAGTCAGTTAAAATGATAAAACTCAGTTGACAATAGCTAACTTTAATCAACAAGGATAAGTGGAAGAGAATGGATGGATGGTTAGCTTCATGCTTTCATGCTAAGCTGTACTGTAGTAGCATTTGTCTGACTAAATGTATTCTGTTGCCAAGTATATCCACCATGCAGTCTAATATAACAGCTTTGCAAATAAAACACAGTTTTCATGTTTGTTTTAATGTTCAGTGTTTGTTGAATTTGTATTGGAGGAAGCATACTGCAGTGCTGTGGAACTTTCTCCTATTATACAGTCGGCTGTTTCTGTTGTGAAATAGAAGCATTAAGGTTAGAAGCATTTGTGGGGAAAAAAAAGTAATTTACATCTTTTTTAAGAGTACAGATTGCATACTCATACCTGCCAGGGTTTGAAGCTGCCCTGCCATTTTTACCTGAAATCATTCTGTCACTCAAAAACCTTCATAAAATCATCTGCAGCACTGATCAAACAAGCCTCTGATGCCTTTAAGGAGGTCTAGCCTACGGTCTTTTTCTCAAGAAATTCTCTATCCCCACACAGTGTCATCTGTCAAGCTGTCCATATCACCACATTGCACTAGGTAGTAAAAATCTTAAGTCATCCCACATACTGTAGCCTGAATACAGGAAAAGCCTGGATTTACCAACTGCATGAGTGCATAACTATAAAGCCCACAATTACACACCAGCTGCAGTGACTTGAGCATGTCATCAGGATGCCTGTAGGATCCACTGCCTTGTAAGATCCTGCATGGCTAGATTATAGCATGAGTGCTGGCCATCAGGAAGGCGACAGTGGCAGTTCAAAGCTCAGCTCAAGGCCTGACTAAGGATGTGGACCTGGTGGAAACTGCTGACTGTAAAAACTGGAAGCAGCGAAGAAGAGGAAAAGTGACAGCAAAAATGACACTGACCAAATGCACTCAAAGCTACTCTCACCACAACCTGAGTTTCTCAGATTGCACTGCACAGCCATCAAAAAGCTCACACTTAGAGACAAGTTGTTCTGAGATTCACTGGGCAGCCAAAACAAAGGCTGTGTGCTTACAGTATGTATGTGTGTGTGTGTGTGTGTGTGTGTGAGGAAGTGGGGGAGAGCGAGAGAGACAGGGGAGACAGAAATAGACCATTTTTAACCTTTAGCTGGTTCTTTATAAATCTTTCACCACATACAGGTTGCACGTTTTCTGATTAGAGCAGCAACTAATGAGCTAAATGATAGTGAATAACCATAATTCAAATAAAAAGAGACAAACATTCAATTATTTTAACAATTATAAATATGTTAATACTTTGCAGTAAATTGAAGATAATCACATTACATTTCTCAGTCAGAAAATTGTTTGTGCTTTGTTAAGACTACTTGCTCACAGCATGTCTGCAACATCTTAGAAACTGCACTTTTTTTCTACGAATAATAGACAATTAAGTAGCTGGAGCTGAATATTAACTATGCATGAGGTAAAACAGAATGTACTAATTGAAAATTCTTACCTCCTCAGCATAGGCATCGCAAAGTTTGTTCCCCGAAAGTAGCTTATTTTTCAAGCTCTTGTTCTGTAAAAGAAAAAAACGTGAAAGTGGTAATGACATTTGCATCTGCCCTGTACTCTCCTCCACTGCATGTTTCTTTAGCATTTCTGCTGCTTTATAAAAAGCACTGTTGACTCAGTGGGCTTTAGTTTCTCCAGCTGGGTATTTGGCTGTATAGGAGCTCTCGCAGCAAGTGCTTGGTTGCCTCTTGATTTCAGACTCAAAAGCAGTCAGGAGTGGCCTGTCTGACGATCTGAGAGAGCACTCAGTCTCGTAGGCTTCTTAAAGGTCAGAAATGTAGCTCAGGGCCAGACCCCCACTGAACTTTAAACTTGATCAGTAAATCTTAAAATCATTTGAATAGCAGTAAGTGGAGAGATGCCAAAGCATGGCCCTTGCGCTGTTGGTGCCAGTTAAGATCTAAATCCGGAGACAAATGAGTGATTTTGGACTTGGCAAGCCATACACACAGTGCCTGTTACATTAACGTGGGTTAGATGCATTAAAAACACTTATAGACAACTTTTTCAAAGTGCAGGGTAGCCAAAAAAATATACTCTGTTTTGTCCTGGATTGCAAATTCAGTTTATTCATTTGGGAAACATGGTTGAAGGCAGCAAACCCCCCCCCCCCAAAAAAAATATGCATATGAAAATGCACTACTATACTATACTATACTATACATGTTCTGGAAGTCTTGTGGGAACACACTTGAGCAGGAAGAACTCAGGAGACTAGGAGAACAAAATGATCACATGTTGACAGTGTTGTCGTCTATTAAGTATTTAAACATTAGTTGTTATTAAATTCTGACTCTCTTCCATGGCATGTCTTTTGTCCTGTCTCCCTCTCCTCACCCAGGCGCAGCAGATGACTGACCCTCCCTGAGCCTGGTTCTACTGGACGTTTCTTTCTGTTAAAAGGGAGTTTTTCTTTCCCACTGTCGCCTGATTGTTGAGGGTTTTTTTCTCTAATATTGCGGGGTTGTTACCCTACCCTTGAGGTGACTGTTATTGTAATATTAGCACCATATAAATAAAATTGAATTGAATCGAATAGTACAGACACCGGCTTTGTTTCTCAGAGGGCGTATTCGTACTGATTATTCACAACTGCAGTTCCTTCATGCCTACTCATATATTCAAATAAGGTTAACGTGGCTCCTTTATCGTTAGTGCTGACGAGGAGTAGGAATGTTATGTATGCAGAGCCTGTCTATTCTCCCAAAAATTAGAGGAGAGAGGCTCCGCTCAAGCCTTGGGGCCTAAATCATTACATTCTTTCAAGAGATTCCACTCTGAATGACCTTTGAGACCTTTCCAAATGGAGAGAGTCTTGCTTTAGTCAGGAAAGATCCTTTACAATATGTTTAAAAGGAAGTCTGTAATGACACAGTCAGGAGAGAGCAAATAAAGACAGAAGGGAAAATTGCCGGAAAGTGATAACAGCATTTGAGAGGGAGGGAATTTCCCTTTTTAATTGGCACTTTTTTAATTGGCACTGATCTGTTAGCAAGATTGGTCCTAAACCAACTTAATGCTTAACCCAAAGTAACCATCCAGATCTCTAGATGACTAAATCAGATAACACACTCAACCATGACAAAGGCTTACAAGAACTAAAATTGGACTGTGTCCAGCACCTGCAGATAGGAGAAAGTCATTCAGACTGTCTCTAATGTGATTTAAAACTAGACTGTCTCAGAAATGCTACTGCAGAGAGCTTCTCGGTAAACCCAGTATCATGTAGACAGATCATACCGCACCATACAAATAATGTGTACATTCTCCTCCCGCAGTTCAAAGGTACAGATTTAAGTGTGGTTCGCTGTGTTTTTGTGTATGCCTGATTGGTGACTTCTTACAAAGTATCAGCTGGAGCCCAACAACCCTAGTTAGATAAGTGTTTAAGAAAATTAATGGATGCATATTTGAGGGTTTTTGAAGGTGTGCATAACTGTGTTTCTCAAGGGGGGAAAAAAAAAAAACACATCATGTTTAGAAGTGTCTGCAGCCTTTTAACTGGTCTGTAGAAAGGCAAGACTCCAACTTCAGCTTTCTTTGGTAAAGTTCAGTTGTAAAATCAAGGGATTTAATTCACAGTCACTACATTTTCACTATCAATTTTATATTGGAGATTCTTTGGCTGTGTCCAAGGTAAACTGAAGAAGATGCCTTGAAAACAAAGATGTTTTGAAATAAATACAGGCGTCTAATGAATTATTTTATATTATTAGGAACAACATGACTCACCACAGGCAAGCAGCAGAGATATCTTCTTGTTAAAATTTCACAACTCAACAACAACCCTGGCTAGGCATAATTGGCAGCGTGGAGAGTGAGACAGAGATCATCTTCTTGTTAAAATAATGCAGTCAAACACAGATATAAATAACAATTCTATTTATAGCAAAAAAAAAAATTAGATACAATAACACCCTTTTGAAGCACCAGTCCAAATACGTGTAATTGTACTGTTTTGTGTTGGTTGTAACAGAAGAAAAACCTTGGTCCCCATAAAGTTGTTATAACAGTGTTTGATTGTTAGTGCATCAGGAGAGGTCACCACTTTCTCTCCTTCAGTAAAATATTCTATTAAAGCCGAGGTGCTGACACCTTGAAAGTGGCAACCCCTCCTGATGCATTTTACAGTGCCGGTATCATTGGTTAGCTCACATTCTTGAGTCTATGAAGAGCTGAGTTGACTGACTAGAAAAAAAATAAAAAATTCCTGAATCAGCAGCAAATAGTGGCGCTTGACTAGTAAGACCAAAGAATCATAAGTAAATGGACATGCAAATTCTATCACAGATACTGTAGACTGAGAGATGCTGGACAGATACCAGTGCTGCCATTGCTCTGAAATTAGAAAAAAGATCAGTTGAGTGTGCTTTCCAAACTTCCATTCAAATGCACAGAGAGCATTCATGCACGGAAACAGTATATTCAGCACCGACTGGGTGCAGAAACATTTGCCTGTACCCTGAAATTCCAGTCCAAACTTGCTATGGGACTCAGACAGAGGAAGATCTAAGCAACTACTGAGTGCCTGGAAATGCTAGGAACTCAGGGGGGGAGGCTTTGCTGGGAGTGGTGGGGAAGGAAATGATGTTGCATTATTTTAGCTTGGGGTTAAAACGAAATAACAACAAAAAAAAAGTAGTAACTGAATAATTTAAACCAGAGGTTAAGGACGGGCCTATGCATGGACGGGCCGACCAACTCATTTGGTTGCCATTTTTTTCTACCACAGTCAAACATGATACAAAAACAATCTTGCTCCCAGACATGATACTATGGTTACATACCAATTTACACGAACTATGTCCTGGACTTTTGGGAGATTTTGGTTTTTCTAGCAGGAAGAAGCTGACCAGACATTTTAGGGTATTGTCTAAATGCACTCATTCAAAACACTAACTTGGATGACCTCTGCATCAGTTGATTGAGGAATCCAAACAGTGTATTGATTAAAACTAAATTAAAAGTGAATCCAAACAGCAAAAGGAATGATGGAAGAAAATTCCCTCTGCAAGCATGGACACAGTCCACAGCCACCAGTTCACTATAAGGGCCACCAGACCCTTTCTGGGACATGCCTGGGATTACGCTGCTTTTCAGTCATAACTATAACAACCGCATTTCTTCTTACCTCTCAGATTAACGTCCCTGCTCACCATCCCTGTCCTGAAGCTACACAGTCACACTGTGGTTTGTAAAGTGTGAGTCTCTGTGAAACACATCAAAATATGCTCACTGTGTTCCCTCTGGACTTGGAACTGCCAGCATGATCAGCTGGTTAAGATTAAAGAGTATAATGCAAAAAAGCAAAGAGAAATGTGCAAAACTTGACTTGACAAAGCTTGCAAATCAAAAACATAGCAAACCAAAAAAGAGCCAATTGACTTCGATGGGAGATAATCATTAAAATAAACAACAATGTAATGTGCAGGGGACAAAAAGATACAGTACATGTCTTGTTTTTTTAGCAGAAACAGGGCTGTGGGCTTTCGAAACATTACAAACAGTTGCCTGCATGTTAGCATTTAGCTCAAAACACAGTGCCCACATAGAAATACACAGAGCTGTTAGCATGTAGACTCTGATTGATGGAACATCAGAATCAAATTAGTCTTATGTCATCACCAAGCAGAAATTGTCCTTTGACATTATAGATAATTATGTGACTGGATCTAGTGTCATCAAGTATAGTATCTGCTGGCTGGATAAAAGTCTGGCAGTTTCACCAACAAAATATTAATGTGCAACTGAAATATTGCTGAAAGACACAGAGCCAGGATATCATTGATTATCTGGCCCAATATTTTCACAGTCAAACTACTGATCACTGTGTACTTGACATTTTCTTTTGCATTACATCATAATTATTGATTATTTCACCATAAATTATTTATGGTGGTGTATTCACTTTGAAAAAACAGGCAGTTTTCTGAACATGCGATACATTCTGGACTTTCCTTTTAATTCATTTTTTACGCCCACACCCGTAAAGTGCACTATACACTTCATCACATACATAACACAAACTCTTAGCTGAGGTAATGAGTTGTTTTGTGAGTCGATGAGGCAAAGCTGACCAAGTCTCAATTTCACACAGTGACACCTTCTTTCACCACTACAGAGGGACCACCTTTTGAGGACATGTAGAACTGGCAGCCATTATAAAATGTGAGCCTCAGGACATACTCAGAGAGAAAATAAGATTCTCTGGAGCTTATACTGTATGTCACAGTGCATTAGCCAAAATGAGATGCAACATGCTGCACATGGCATGATGTGTTTTTCCCGCAGTATTGTCAATATGCAGGCCTAAAAATAAAGACAGAATTTTACATGTTCATGTTGTCCATATTTTTATTTAAAAATGCAACAGCATCTAAAATAGGAGTACAAAATAGCCTTCAGTTTCTCACAGGACCTTATGACTGTCCCTTGACTATCGGTAACGCCTTTCTTTTGGCTATGTGATCATTTTGAATACACAATCATATAAAGTTGAACAGGAATTTGTTGATGAATTTAGTGAAATTATAGCAAATAATTCTAAAGTAAATAAAATGTAATGCACACAGCAATATAGACTGTCACAAGCACCTAAAAGACTTTAGCACAAAAAAAAAAAAGGTTATTTCCGCACATTGTAAAGTGCTGTTATGCTCACAGCCCCTAAGTGCTGATATTTACTGTCCATCTAGGTCAACTTTCATACTACTCAACAGCCATCAGTGCAGGATCCTTTTAGCCTCAGTGTGAAGCGTCAGAAACCAACTCTTCTGGAAACACATTTTGTATTTAATCTCAGTCAAGTTGTTCCCACATTTACACCATGGAGTGTGAATGCAGCGTGCATAATAAACTGCCATATTTCATATTTATGGATCAAACCCTCCCACGCGGTGCCTTCCACCCAGCCCTGCAAAGTTTAAATAAACTATGAAAAGTGCATTGCATTTACTGTTGACATTTTTATTTCAAACAAGTAGAGTCACACTGGCCGTGGCGTGCACATTGCCTGACACCACTTGCAAGTGCGGCGCTGTTGTCATAACATATTTCGGCTTAAAAGGTCAATAAGATTCATTGTTAATGGCAAAAACAACTCAAAAGGACAAGATGATTCTGTGGCATCTCTATTTTAACAGCTTACGTGTCATGAAAACATGGCTTCATTATTTATGTTGATTAAAGGCCACAATAAACTACTGTATGCCTGCAGAAAACAAAAATGCAGCCACCGGCTCTATCCATCCATTAGCTATACACGCTCTGCCCTGGAGAGGGTCATCGGAGCTGGAGCCCGTTCATGCTGACATCAGGTAAGAGGCGGGGTATACTCTAGATATGTTAAAGTCAATCACATGGCTAACACAAAGCGACAGACAACCATCCATGCATACAGTCATACTCATGGCCATATATGATAACAGATTAAGCTAACCTGCATGTATTTGGGATGTGGGCAGAAACTGGAGCGCACGAAGAATATGCCAGCACCACCCAAAAAGTCACCAACAATGCACAACCCTGTTTTGGTGGAGAAATCAGAAGGAACTAAATGTTTTTTTTAAAATATATATAGTCTCACTTAAGAGTTCCCTCTAGGATTTAGTGAATGTTTTAAGAATAGCAACCACTTCCAACTTTATAAATAATAACTTTATAGATGATGTTTAATGTCAGCACTTACACTTACTTAGCTGGACAAAAGGAACTCAAGTCTGTTGCTGTGCTGACCGTGCTGCAAACCCACCAGTCTCCTATTATCTTGAGAGCACACACAAACATTTGGATGTGAAGTGAAAGAACTTGCTACAGTATGTCTTAAGGAATTAGACCTTTTTTTTTAAGTCCACGACTTTAATTATGGACTATTTAAAGAGTTCAGATTAAGTGAACAACATATTCCTTTGTTAAACATTCTCATTATTGTTTCCCATGTGGTTTTGGTTGGCTGCTGTAGCATCGTTTTCAATATAATAAACTTGAAAACATGCAGTTGTTAAAGTATTAGGAGCACTTTGTATTGTTCAGTTGTAATTATGTACAAAAGGCTTGTAAATACCAGTTGTTTAAAGCCCATAATTAAAGATCTTGAGCACGACAGAAAATCAGCATCTGAAGCAAGACTGCTTGATGTAAAAATATGTAAAACTTTTCAACTGTACATTTTCCAGATTATGCCAGATATGTCAAAAAGGTGATCACAAAGGGTCTGTTGATCAAGCAAAAACAGGAAGAACAAAACAAACCCTGACCTTAACACCAGAACCTTTGCTTATTGTTCAGTGTGAGATCAGGTCATAAAAACTACAATAAAAACAAAAAAACACACACAAAAAAAGAATAATGTTGTGTATTTTGCCCTGACCCTCAAATTTATGCTCATTATGAATTTCAGCTTTAGCCATATTTTTACTCAACAAATGTTATTTCTCTTGGATCTCAGCCTCCCATGGGTTAAAGAATGCACGTATTTAATAAAATAAAAACTTCAGTTTATTTGACAGCCTCTGTCATATATTAATGAGCAGATTCCACACATAACATAGCCAATTCAAATCACTGTCAGTACAGACCCATAGAAACTCACACTGGAAGAAAATTAAGGTGGAGCCTGCACAAGAAGCTGTGTTGCTGTCAAACGCATCTAATATACATTACAGGCATTAGCAAAACAAATATTTTGCTGCTGATAAGCTATTAAATATAACATACCCCCTGATATCTTATACAGGCATGCTTGACAGCTTGAGTTGAACTTGTCTTGGCAGATCCTTAAGGACTCACGAGGGGGTATTATGCATAAGTGAACAGACTGCTTTCTTGTCACTGGCCCATTGTTCTGATGTACAATCATATGCTGCTGCTGCGCGCATGCACACACACACACACACACACACACACACACACACACACACACACACACACACACACACACACACACACTCAAGACCAGCAAGAAATGGGAATGAAATGAAACAGACAACAAAAAGGAAAAAAAAAAAAAATCACAAATAGCTGTGTGTTTGCAAATTATCAATCCTCCAGTACAAAGACACTCCAGTATTTTCTCAGGCATTTTTTTCTCAGTCAGGATGCCTCCCTGCATAATGATGGTGCATTAGATTTTGCTTTGATGGAAATATTGTCCATATATTCGTATGAACTGACCACAAGCTTCATTTCAGTGCTTCTTTATAGATATTGCCTCTCTGCATTTCTCATCAAGTAGCTGTTGAGACGTGCCACACGATGCCTGACAAGGCTTCAGGCTATTCGAAGAAAGGAGATAAGATGAACTCTATTGATCCTCTCAGGGAAATTGGGAAGGCTTGGTGTTTCAAAAAAGAGCTGAAATATTCCATGTGATGTAGCCTGATTTACCACTGGCATAATAATAAAGCTGCAGTGCATCCCTGAACACTAATACTTTCTGGTCATTTGATTCACTGTCATTCCCTGTATTTTTTCCAAGCTGAATCAAAAATTTCTGGAAGAAGCTGATAAATCAGATGGGAATTATGATAGTGAGACATCTATAATGTAGAAAGTGATTATTCTAAGAGATGAATTCAAGTAGCTCAGCTATAAAATATGAATAATGACCAGATAAATGGACGTAACTTCAAGCTGAATAGCTTAAAGCTGGAAATACACAGTGGCCCAAACCTCTTCTCTTAATCTAAGCATTTTGGTGTACATGTTCAAAGTTTACTTCATGTGGCATTCATTATGATGTGCACAGCGAGCACAGTTAACATAGTTGGCTTAATAACCAGGCATAACTACATTTTTTTCCCCCTCTCTTTAAAGTTTAAACATGTCAATAACAAAATAAAACGACTATGCTCATAAATATTCCTTAACAGGCACCAATAACACATGATGACACAAGAGTTGTGGTAAGGCAATTAAAACTATTCAGCTAAGGTTAGGGAAAGAAGTGAATTTAGCTCCAGTGTCAAATGGGTTAGCCATAATTATAAGCTGCTGCCTGATTTTTACTTGCAGGAAAAGATTACTGACATGGTTACAAATACCCAGTGATAACTACTTGTTCCAAGAGATGACACACACTTCATTACATCTTTCAACTGCCAACTAACTTTGTCACCTGACGAAGTTTGTGCACTGAATTGTTTTGACACCAGGGAAGATTTGGGACTTTGGAGGACAACAGAGTTTTATTAATCAGGTTATTCCAAACTGTCAGTGAGATGAAAATGAGGTACTCTGTTTAATTGGTTCCAATCAGAGAAAAAAAAAAAGTGAGCACACCACACTGCATGAAAATTAACAGCTAGGTGTGATGATGTGTGAAGCGATATTTTGCAGCAGTAGAAAACTTCTCTGGTTCCTGCCAGTTTGTATTTGGTTATAAGGCTGCCACGGTGCATGACACGGGAAGTAAGCTAATTCAGTGCACTTTCCTAATACAGTGCTAAAGATGTGACAGCGTTTCCTGTAGCTGTAGTCATTATGTAAATGATGCTGCATCTCACTGAGAACTAACAAGTTTGTTTATGAGTTACATTAAACACCTGCAAGGAAAAGTAAGGGAGTCCTCAACAATAGAATCAATAACATCTCCAGAAGTTGTCAGTTTTGCTGCCTGCCGTTATCATCAGCTAGAACTGTTTGGTATGATATGTGTTTGTTGTTACATCAGAGTTGCACTTGTTGTGGTTTAAATTAACATCATGCACATAAGGACAGGTTTGGCTAAGCAAAATAAGAGGAGACTGTAAACTAGCTTAAGAACAGTGAGAGTAAAGCAAAAACACTGAAGCTACAAAAAGGCAAAATTGTGCAGATTTTCTTCTAAAATAAGAAATAAGAGGCACAGATTTTCTCAGAGGGCCCTTTTTGTGCTTTAACACAGCCCATTCCTTTTGTTAATGTCAGACCATCACTTTTTTTTTTTTAAACAGGCTAAAAACAAAAGGCAATATTAGACCAGCAGCAAAACACTACACGTAAATAAACACGCACACTGAGACAAATAAAGGGCAGTGAAAGCTGCTTCAGATGCCTTTCCTATCTAATTTTTTCTTGTTTCTTCAGTAGTGTTTACCCTCAGTGAGCAACGTAAATATTGACTGAAAAAAAAATACTCTTCTGTTGCTGGAATTGTCTCATATAAACAGAAATAAAAGATTAATGTATAAACTGGATGTGTGATTATAGTTATTTACTTTGACAGACACACATGGTCATAATGTCCTTTCTCACGTCTTGAAGGAAAGACTTATCAAAAATCATTAATTTCTTCCCTTTCATTAAAAATATTTTTATTTGATATCACCATCTGGCATAACAGTCCTGCAAAATATTGATTAATGCGTCTTCAAGTTCTACCATTTCCAACTAAGGACTTTGTGGAATTCATGAACACATTAGTCATTAAGGTGGTGATTTTACAGTGGAGGAGCGAGAAGCAAGGGATGGTTTGATGGTAAAGCAAAGCAACATGTCTGTATGTTGAGTACATTGGAAAAGTCCCCCTGTTGTTGTGCAACAAAGTTGACAAAGTTATGAACAGTTTTCACAGAGCTTCAAATATTGTCATATAAATAAAAAAGCAATACATGCACTTCTCTGGTAATGTTACCAGATGGCCTCTTTCACCACTATTTTACAGGTAATTTGCAAAGTTTGACACATAGCACATAACACAGGATCAGATGGGCCCTAAAGTGTCATATTTCATCACCAGTGGAGCAGTCGCCACCAGAAAGGCCAAGCAAAATATGTGATCAGCATCTACCAGTTTTATAATTTCATTCATGAATGTAGGGGAAAAAATCTGGGAGAGGAATTCGTTCTAAATTGATTCTCCCTCCCTAGGCATGTTGGTTAAAAAGGTAGGCTAAGTTGCATAACCTCCATAATAGAACATATGCTCATGTTTTCCCAAAGTGCAAAACATTAGCACATACTCTCACTGTTTATTTTGCATAAATGAACACTGACAGCTTTTAAATCGTACTTCCTTTAATGTTCTGCTGATCTAGCTCTGAGTCTCAGCTAAAGTGAAGTAGTCATAATCCTTCTCCTCGCATACAAGGTCTTGATTAATCAGGCCCCATCTTATCTTAAAGACCTTAAAGTACCACATCACCCAAACAGATCACTTCACTGTTAGACTGCTGGTTTACTTATGGTTGTTAAGGGATTTAAGAGTAGAATGGGAGGCACAGCCTTCAGCTTTCAGGCCCATCTTCTGTTGAACCAGCTCCCAGTTTGGATTCAGGAGACAGAGACCCTCTCTGCTTTTAGGATCAGGTTTAAAACTTTCCGTTTTGATAAAGTATATAGTTAGGGCTGAATCAGGAGACCCTGAACCCTCCCTTAGTTAGGCTGCAATGGCCTTAGGTTGCTGGGGGGGTTCCCATGATGAAATGAGTATTTCTTCTTCATTCATCCCTTTTCACTCTGTTTATACTCCACTTTGTATTTAATCACTAGTTATTATTAATCTCTCTCCCCTCACCCCCAACCAGTTGCAGCAGATCGCTGCCCCTCCCTGAGCCTGGTAATGTTTTTCTTTCCCACAGTCACCAAGCGCTTCCTCATAGGGGCCGTCTAATTGTTGGGGTTTCTCTGTATTACTGCATTACATCTGTATCTCTGTATTACAAAATAAAGTGTCTTGAGGCAACTGTTGTTGTGATTTGGCAGTATTTAAAAAAATGAGAATTGAATTGAATTGAATGATCACAATCTTTTAAGCTCAGTAAAAATTTCATGGCAAATTCTGACCAAATTAAAAATCTAAGAAATGTGGTTATCATTGATGCTACAAGGCCGCCTGGGGTCCAGCTTCCTGTCAAAATAACGATACAGAAATATTTAAAGTCCATTTCAATATTTTCCTTTAGAATAAGCCTCTATTTTTTTGCTATTCTCTGATGTCTTGACACTGTCCCATAGTGTCAAGACATTTTGAAATTGAAAGTCCTGTGAAGTCACAGTGTTTGTTCAAACAGCCTCTAGCTACAATAAAATAAGGGGAGGGGGGGGTGTAATTTTCTGAACATCTCAAGGAAATATCTGCAGTCACAGCCTTCATCAGCTGTGAAGTACTTGGATATATTTCTGTAAAAAAAAAAGGTGGGGGTGGGGTGGGGTGGGGGTGGGGGGTGGGGGGCTCCACTTTACAGTGTCACAGCTGACTACCACAGAAAACTGGTCACTTGTCTGGAAGCTGAGGGCCAGAAATCAATATCCATGGCGGAGTATGAGGCATAAAGCAAAACTGCTAAGTGACAGCATGGCATCAGCCCCCTGCACACATGCGGCCTCTCTCAAACAAGTTTCTATCATTTGAGTTTAGTGCCCGTATCCATGAAGCCACAAGTAGCAAAATTCTTCTATTAAGTGCAAAACAATGTGGAGAGTGACACAAATATGATTGCACTTGTAACAGAACGTCTAAGGCTTATGCATAAATGTAGGAGATGCCAGCAGGTGGCTGAGTTACCCAGACATACATCCCACACACTCCAAACGAGGAAGTGTGATTTTTTCACTTCAAGCTGACGCAAAGCTCAGACAGAAGTAACACTTTGAGGGCAGAGGTAACTTTGTGGCTGATTGTTACTCTGCTTCCACTGTGGAGCTGAGACTTGCAATGATTCATTCATGCCCATGAGTTTTCTAATGACTTATGAAATGCAACAATATATACTTTAAGTCATCAAACCTCCCACTAAACCACCCTCTAAGGCAGTGTATGTGTTAGGGGTGTAATTGTTCTCAAAAATGATTCTCAAAATCCACCTTTGTTTGTTTTTTAAGAGGAGATGATTATGGAAAAATGGGGGAAAAAAGTATTTTTACCCAATGCTTGAACTCTTGGTCCAGATAGGCTTATATTGTTATATATTTGTCATGTACGGCTGTGTTGCAGGTAGAAAGTGGACCCCAACGCAGGATACAAAAGACGGAGGTAAGATGTCAATTCAGCTTTTATTTGGCGTGACCAGGACAGAAGGCAGGGCTGGACCGAACCAACAGCAAACTCAGAAAAACAGAAGAATAACTTGACTTGAATTCTGAGAACTTAAGCAAAACACAGAATGCACACAGCAGGGGAGCAAATGACGACAACGCGACAACAGGCTGAGAAAACCTAAATACACGAGAGATTAACGAGGGGAGTGGGAACAGCTGGGAACACGGGAAATACTAATCATAATGACAAGACCAAGGGACGCAAAACTGCCCATGACAGACAGAGACCAAATGACTATCAAAATAAAGCAGGAAGCCAGACGGGGGAACAAGGACGCAGACCTGACACATGGAAACACAAGGAAATGGAAACAACAAACTGAGGACCAATACAAAATATAACAAAAAACACTGGGCCCAGGACCATGAAAATATTCCTTTACCTGAATAACCTTTAAACCTTACAGCTTTCACCAAACTAGCATGCTTTCCAAATATCCAATGAGCATAAGCAATGTGAGCCTGTGGCTAATTATCTTAGTCCATAATATCAGTTATGTAAATGTTTTAAGTCATTAAAGTTATGAAGCTATTTCTCGTTCTTGTAGTTACACACATAATGTTTACACAACGCAATACTCTTAGTAAAAATGCTTAAAGAGGCACTCAGTTAAACCGAGTATTTTACTACAAAGCTTGGCTGACATATTAATATTGTCCTTGCAGTTCTTAGCCTACCTATTTATAAGTATTTATATGTATTCATATGTATTTAACTGGTAATTATGTGACAATGCACCTCATGCAGTACGACGTAGTAAATAATGTAATGAATTGCTGTCACCAGGGAGTCAATAAATAACATAGTCCATTATTTTTTAAAAAGATAAGTCATTTGGATGCTGTCATTTGAGTAATTAGCCCAACACTGGTGATGTTACATAGTTCAGACATGTTTAAATTGATTTGATTTGTTTTTTGTTTTTTTTAGATGCATAGGTTGCATATGTATAGCAATCTCTTCAAAAACATTTTACTTCCTTATACTTCAGTGTGTAGTTAGGACGTACTTTCTAGAAAAACAATAAGTTTCAAATAACCCCAAATATATTTGCAGTTACAGTGTTCGTAGCCCCTTAACTGGCAAGGGCCCGGTGACGGGCCGTTTGTAGTCCCTTTTATATGGCAGGCTCGACCCTCCCATTTTTATTGACACGTCATTCGGCCAATCATGTAACTGGCTGCACCAAATCACCTGACAAAGCTACGTGACGCCCTCTGAGTATTATTGGCTCTGGGAAACCCATTTCTTAACATTATTGGCCGAATGAGGTGTCAGTCAAAATGGGCGGGTCTAGCCTGCCATATAAATGCACTTCATTCGGCCCGCGGACCAGACGCAGCCGATTAATAGGCTATGAAATGGGTTTTTCAGAGCCAATAATAACCAGAAGGCGTTATGTAGTTTTTGTCAGGTGATTTTTTTGCTGCCAGTTAAGGGGTTAAATTACACTGTAATTTTTTAGAAAGGGAGTGCTTTTTATCTATGAATTCTTCATCTGCAGGTTTGAGGATATTTTGGGTACCCATGTTTACGTTTACTGCTATCTGCCATAGACAGAGAAAACAAATTTATGCTTGTTTTTTTTCAGCATTTGATATTTTCTGACAAAGTGTAAATGCACTGCATAATAGTGAAAATCTGACTGTAACAGCATCTCGAGTGTTTAAATCACTCTACATTTTGGAACAGTGAGCGCTCCTAAATTTTGGACAGAGCAACTCTCTTCTACATAGCACTATAATAGATCACACACTTGCAATTTCCAGGCTGTGGTTTCAAACTAATTGGAAAATCTCAGACTATAAGAATAAAATATCGAGATTCTGAAACTAATGCATATTACCTGTAAATAAAACAAAATTGCTGCATTGGCTATTTCACAGCTGGTAACTGCAATTTGTCTTTTTGCATATTACAGCACTTCAGCAGCGTTGGGAAGAAACACAGATTTAATACAAACCGCCCTCTGGGTCCCAGGTGGAACACGCCCTCCTGTTAGTATGAGACATTAAACCCACACACTGTATTTTCTGTTTTACCTGCCACTCCAGATTTCATTACAGACAAGCAAGGGCAGAATTACTGTACCTCATGATTTGCATAATCTCTAAATAGCCTTTTTCTCCTCACAGACTGTTCAATTAGTTTATTGTGTTTATGTACAAATTCACTGTCTATGGAAGACAGCTTTAGCTATCTTTGCAAATTCTCCAGGTGTGGGTTTTCAAGTTTAAATAAAAAAAAACAACAGCAAAGTATTAGGAAAGTGAGTGTCATATAGTCCATAATATTAAGCATTCTGACATCATCTATTGCATAAGACTGACGATAAACTGACAAGAAACAGCACAAGAAAGCAACTTTAGCACAGCAGCCTCTGCTATAGATGATAATGTTTGCAGCCTCACCCTGATCACAAAATCACTCCAATGCAGGTATTATCCATATTGCTGACTGCATCAAAATCCCATACACTTTCAGTCTTCGCCTTTCCTTAAATACCTTATGTCTCCTTTTTTCTCACCTCACACAGAAAATGAAAAGATACCACATAATCTTACCAAAGCTAAAAACTAAAAATGAAATAAATAAATGAACAAACCTACATCAAGTAACGTTTACTTTGTGCAGAAACCCTAATCAAAACAAATGATGTTTCAATAAGGAGCCAGACAGTCACAGTGCCAACACTGATTTCTGATGCACTTAAGCCGGAATACAATTAGGGCTGGGCAACACTGCTAAAAAAAATTAATGTCTTGATACGCATGTTTACGAGAAATCACAATATACAACAAACCCTAACAGCATTTAATTTTACTATTGAAATCACAGATCTGAACTAAAATAGTTTCTATACATCCACAAAACTAACGGCATATTTAATTTAAATAAAAGTCTGTAATTTTAAATGATAACAATTCAGATCAGCAGACATCCAAGGACACGCACAATGTGTTGAAATGCACTCCACTGTTCAACGATGGGCACCTACGGGTATTGGGCTGGTTTTGTCATGCAGACCTGGAAGTCCTGGCCTTGTTAGTGCTCTTTGTGGCATGTCAGTGACTCCCTGTTGTGACTGTGCAAAAATTAACATTACCACCATGAAGCTGCACACACTCTGAAGAGCATGCATAAAAAAAGTACTAATTTACTTGAATAGAGAAAAAATATTCCGTAAAGCTATACGTGTAATAGTCCCATTTGTGTCTTATTAATCATGTGTATCCAAAGATAAACATCATTTACCTTAAAAAGATTTGTCCTCAGTTGAAATACCAGAAAACTGCTGTTCACCTTTATAGTTATCGTCATATAAACTGGCAAACAATAAGGTGCATTTGCCGTATTTACTCCTGAAAGTTTTAGACACTGACTGAGAAGAAGCGACAGTCTGTTAACCCACCTACTCACCCCGAGCCACATTCTATTGAACTCCAGGCTGTCCAATGAACTGAAGTGTGTGTGTGGTTTATGGCGAAACCAGAAATTCAATGACAAGCCTCCTGGGTTTCTCCCCTGATCTCAGTGGAGGAAGAATCAATGCTGCGAGTGAAGAGTGCTGAGGTAAGAGCTGTTTTGGTAGTGGAAATTGTGTGAAATGGACATGACATCATAACCTAAAAGCACTTAATCTCTGCAACAAAAATGAGAGAAATTCAAAAGGAGAAACAAGAAACAGGCCTGGCACTGCCCGTGTTTCACTTTTATCATTATATTTTATTGAAGCTTGAATCCATAATCAAAGTTTTATTTTTCTACTTAAAGCCTCATTTATTTGATTTATCTTCAAGGCAACTGAAAACTGTGAATTTGTTACTCAATATGTGCTAATTGTGTGGGTGGTCTCAAATCAGCTCTTAGAAATGTCATCAATGGTTGCTGATTACTCATATTGTTTTGTTTTTTTTTTTTCCTTTTTGTTATTGTCATCTTTATTTCCTGGTTTTACATGTTAGATTTTTAAACTCTTTCATAAGGATCCAAAGAGTAACATCTGCTCTCACTTGGTGACCAATTTATATGTTTTGATTTATTTGCATCTAAAAAGGTCACACCATCCTGACATCTGGGCTACCACGGACAAGTCTGAATGAAATATGGTAGCTGCTACTGTGCGGATTGAACGGTAAATTATGTATCTACATGTACTGTATCCATGGCGAAATACTGTATTATATGTTTATGTTTAACAACAAAAGACATAATCAAAAATGGGTCCGGCCAATATAATTAATGTGATATGGGGGGAGTAACTTATCCTCAAATTATCTTTCAAATTCTGGTTGATTTGACAAGCTACTAAAAACTGTGAATCACTGCTGTGTAGTGTACAAAAAGCTGCCAAATGAAGCCACAGATTTAGTACTCAAAATGTTTTATTCCATCTTCAGGATTTGCATATTAATTCTTTTTCTTTTTAAGTAGACACTGGATGCCATCACCTACCTCTCCACTCCTCACTTCACTTAAACCTTGATTTTTACAGACTCCTTCCTCTTAATGTACGTAAGTGATCACATGTGTGAAATGAACTCTGATAGAGTCTTAAGGCCTTTCTTGTGCTAATGAGGTCGCTATGCAGTGCTTGAAAAGTATCTGGGTAAAGAGACATTCTTCAGCACTAACGATGCAGTTATGATGCAGCAGCTGCGCAGAAACACTAAAAGTCTGTCGTTTTGAACACCTACTGTCAAAATATGAGCAAGCTGTGTTATATCGAATTTTCTCTATTTACTTTATATTCTATTTCACTTGAACCACTTTAAAGCAGAATATTGCTGACTTCTAGCGTGTTCACTATCACTTGCTGCTCCTGATGAAGTAGTAAGTTTGTGGCATCAATCTGTGGTTGTACAGAAAAATAGGGGAAAAACTGCATGGTTTGCCAGACCACGGTATAAAACCACTGTTAGATCTGCTGTTCCATCTGTTTTGTTTTTGTCCTCTTCAACACACGTAATGACGCAGTTTCCCTTATCTGCCTACTTCAGTTCCTTGTTGCTCCTTCCTTTTCAAGAGCATCACAGAGAGATCCAGTAAATGCCCTGCTACATGACTTTTTTTCTGCCATTTAGCTGCTGAAATTACATCAGGAAGACATGAAAGGAAGAAGACAATGTCAGGAAGCCATTTTAAACTAAAAAAAAAAAAAAAGTATCAGCAGCGAGGAGCTGAATGTGCGGCTGTCTATTGCAACGCTCTGTCAGAACCTGATGAATCCCAGCAGGATCCAAGTCAGCCTGTAAATCATTTTCCCTCAAAACAGTCATAATAAGCTCTGAAAGCAAATCACTGATAATGACTTCACAGTGAATTGCAGCCATAAAGCTTCCCCTCTGACACCACAACGCCATTCACAGCGATATGCAACATAAAACAGATTTTAAAACCCAACACTGTTGTAAACAAAGGATATCGCTGGATTTACAGATGTTCCTTTCAGCTTTGTTAGGAATTTGTATATACTTTGGCCACATAATAATAATTCAGAAAATTGCTGCAAAACAATAGACACTCACAGGTATACCTCAATTCGTTAGGTATACCTGTTCAACTGCTTGTTAACGCAACTAATCAGCTCATCACATGGCAGCAACCCAGCGTATTTAGGCATTTAGACACGATAAAGACGACTTGCTGAAGTTCAAACTGAGCATGAGAATGGGGGGAAAAAAGGTGATTTAAGTGACTTTGAACATGGCATGGTTATTAGTGCCATGTGGACGGGTCTGTTTCAGAAACTGCTGATCTAATAGGATTTTCCCACGCAACTAACCCTTGGGTCTTCAGAGAATGGTCCAAAAGAAAACGTCCAGTGAGCGGCAGTTCTCTGAATGTACAACACATCGAACGTTGAAGCAGTTGGGCCACAGCAGCAGAAGACCGCACTGGGTGCCGCTCCTGTCAACTAAGAACAGGAAACCGAGGCTACAATTTGCACAGGCTCATACAAATTGGACTGCAGAGGGCTGGAAAAACACTGCCTTGTCGAGTTCTGCTGCATTCAGGAGGCAGTGTCAGAATTTGACTAAACAAGATAAAAGCATCTACCTATCCTGCCTAGTATCGACAGATCATGCTGCTGCTGCTGCTGGTGAATGGTAAAGGCGATATTTTCTTGGCATATTTTTTGGCTCCTTAGTACCAACTGAGCATCATTTAAATGCCACAAACTACTCGAGTGTTATTGCTGACCACTTCCATCCCTTTATGACCACAGTTTATCTATCTTCTGATGGCTGCTTCCAACAGGATAACGTGCCATATCATAAAGCTCATCTGAAACTGGCTTCATGAGTGAGTTCACTGTACTTAAATGGCCTCCACATTCTCCAGATCTCAATCCAATTGAGCACCTTTGGGATGAGGTGGAATGGGAGATTTATGTGCAGTTGATAAATCTGCAGCAACTGTGTGATGCTATCATGTCAGTATGGACCAAAATCTCTCAGGAATGCTTCCAACACCTTGTTGAATCTATGCCATGAAGAATAAAGGCAGTTCTGGAGGCAAAAGGGGCCCAACTTTTGTAAAGATTTATTTTCATCTACAATAAATCCTCCCCTGTCATGATATATATATTTTCAATTATGTTATACTGAAAAATGTTTCTAATATTTGGTTGTGATGATAATCAATAATGATACATATGGGGTGGATAAAATATTATAAACACCTCTAAGCAGAACACTAATCAATTCACCGTTATTGAAAACTGCACCCTGTGACTATACACATCTCATTTGCAGTATCAAATGTGAGGTTTGTTGTTTCATATATAAGATACTCACATATTGTTCACATACACATTTAATTTTTTTTTATTTATAAACTATGAAATTTCATTTTTAGAACATTTGTGAAGCACTTTACAGTAACCGTCATCAATGAATTTCTAATAGACTGATGTTTAATTCAGCCCTAGTAAATAGTTATTTTGCACATTAACAAGGATAATATTACTAATGTTATAATTCAAAGCTGCTCGCACCTCAGAGACATGTATAAGATGTCATTTGATGACAGACAGAAATGCCAGAACTCCAATTATGGAAGTTATTCTTTTCTTACCTCGCTACCCTGAATTGGATAAGTGGAAGATGGATGGATCTTTTCCAGTCTGAATCTTTTGTGTCTAAGCCTACCCGAACGGTAAGAGTAAGCAAAGGCAAACAACAAGTAAAAATTAAACTATAGAGTGAAACAGGCCCCAAACCACAATTGCTGGGTTCACCACAACTTTACACCACCACCACCACCACCCAACCTGCTGCAATATATGTTCTTTAAAACATGCAATATGAGTATCAGTTTCCAATTTATAATAATCATTTTCATGTTTGTAAATGCACTGCAGATCATTTACTAGTCATTTTAAAATTTCATAAACATCAGTTGAAAATTATAGAAGCCATTCAGCTAATGCCCAGAGATGCTTTACAATAGTACAGTTACCAACAACTGTTTTGAGTGGTGCAACTAAAACTGTGGCATCTTTATTTATTTATTTTTCCAGTAACTTCAACTATTGTGCAGAAGAAAATTTGATTAGAAAACTTAGTATTACAAACTGAATTCAAGTCTAAACTGCACTACTACTTCCTACTGCATCTCATTTCCTTTTACTTATTTCCTTTTTTGTGCTGCTGTTCTGGCTAATTTATGCTGAAAAAGTTTCTATACTTTAAACTTTATGTTTCTAAACTCGGTTAAAACCGCTGAGGTAAAAATAGTAAACATTTTGAAATTCTACCAGAAAGTGCAGTTAATTTGTTAAGTCTCAAACTCTAATTCAAATCTTACTTTTAGCAAAACTTTTTGCCAAGACTGGTTTGTGCATAGATGGCCATGTGATACAGCAGGAGTCCTGAAACATGTAAAAACTTTAAATGATACAAAAGCTGCAGTGATCGTGACCAGCATTAGATTAGACTCGTGCTTCTTTGTCTGTGTGTTTTATTGTACTCCCAAATCAAGATGTTGTTTAAGAGTAAAAGCATTTCTAATTGTTCATTACAAAGTCAAATCATGGCCATCTTTATGGGTCATTTAGTCAGTTAAACTGATCTGCCAACATGTGGAAGCTCTTGCTGGGAAAATCGCTTGATTGATTATAGAAGTGCTTCTAAATTTACCTCTGATTACCCCCAAGAGAGTTAAGCAGGCTAAAAAAAATAGCAGTTAACAATAGCCTAAGGCAGGATTTCTTTTTATACCTTACCGTACTGACTATACCCTACTGACAATACAGTAGGGCTGAAATGTGTTGGATGACCCAGTGACACTTGTTTCTGCACATCAGTGGGCTGGACAGAGATTGTGTGAGGGTGGCAGTGGCAGAGTGCTTCCCTCATTAGCCACGAAGAGGGAAAAAAAGTGCACAAAGCTTCATCTGTCTTATGTCACTCACCTGCCAGTCAAAAAATCTAAATAGTCGCAAACCGTGACCTTTTTCTTATGTACTAGTTGCTTTAATACTCCATCCATCCATCCATCCATTCACTTCCGCTTATCCTGTTCAGGGTCGCGGGGGGGCTGGAGCCTATCCCAGCTGTCATAGGGCGAGAGGCAGGGTACACCCTGTACAGGTCGCCAGCCTGTGCTTTAAAAAAAAAAAAAAATAATAAAAATTGCTTTAATACTAATTTTTATTTATTTATTTTTTTTACAATATTTAAAATAAAAAATTGGTGAACTGTTATGCCATAACTGCACCCACCCTAATCAGGTTAAGATTTTCTGCTACCTCAGATATTACCTATTAAATGGAATAATTAACCAATTATGTTTGAAATATTTTATATCTAAACTGTGCTTTCTATTACTCACTGTAGAACTATTCCGACCTCCAAGTGCAAATTTTGTGAATTATTGAAAGAGGACTGTCTTTGTGACAGAACAGTAGTATTTGACATAAAAATATGTAAAACCTTTTTGTCTTTGGCACTTGCTTTTTTGTTCTTAAATGTACTTAAATGTACTCAAACAAAGAAAGAGAATCACAGCATGCAGGTTCATTACCAGCCACCATAGATCAGTGGGAATATTGGAGAGATTAGACACTCTGTCCCCTGTGAATCCATATGACAAGCACAACAATGACCTTGGGGGGAAAAAATAGAAGAAAAACTGCTCCATGATGCTAGAGGTCAGAAACTCCACAGAGAGCAATTGAGGACAGCACGCAGCACATTTACACAATTTAAGATCAACCTACACAAACTCTGTAAAATTTAGTACTATGAAACAGAAGGAATTGTACTACCAGCATCTCTAAGGAGGGAAAGGGCAAGATAACAACATCATTCACATGATTTTTGTGATTAAAGAATGCTTGTGGTCTACTGTGTTGCTTACATACATGTGTGATAAATCCACAGAAACCTGGACTCTGAAAGGTACTTCTTGAAACAGATTGATCTTAGTAAACTGATGTCATTATGCGATTGTTTGGTTCTTCATCAGAAGCACTTGATCATGTTACTGAAGCAGAGCTCGGGCAAAACTGGTCTCAAATTAATTAGAACATCTGGCAAAAATCATTTTCCTCAGCGCAACAGTGAGCAATATGGTGTTGTAATTTTCCGTATCTGTTCATCATCATTTCCCATGATCCCATGATGTAATTAAATAGCTTTCTTGCACTTCAAAAAAACTTTACCATAGGTGGGAAACAATACGTGGCGTTACATTTGCTCCTAAACATATTTGTTGCGTACATATGTTCATGTTTATTAGCTTATTAGCCAATTTGTTACAATTATTAATTACGATTAGAGCTCTTATTGCTGATTGGAGGAAGCTGTGGCATGAGGCCGGAACTAGCCACTGGATGAACCAATCTGAGAAGGCCAAGTCTAAACCACGGTTCTCTCCATCTGTTTTGAACTGATGCCGTTTGTAGATAGTGGTAGCATAAAGTGTTATGTTTAGACTAGAACCTTTGCTCTTCTTGGGAGGTGGGGGGTCACAGCCAGCTACTGGGATGGCCTGTGATTTCCTGAACCAAGAGTTTCTATGTACATGTAATTCTTCTGATTCTTTATTAAACGTTTTAATTTTAAACTAAAGTGATTTAAATGTCTTCCTTCACAAATAAAAAAAAACACAACGTAACAATCTCCAAAGTCTATCATTCTTATTTGCATTCCAATCTGCAAATTCATAGAAAAATGGCTTAAAAAACAGCCTTATGTCATGCAGATGCAGGTTTATTGTTTTGTTTTGTTTTTTCTTTTGATTACTCAACGAACTGATGTGTTCCATATCTCTAAAACTCAGTAAAGTGGGCGGTAGTGTGCAATTTAGATTTACTTGTCACAGCAAAGTCTACAGATGTCGACTACATTGCTGACAGACAAATGTCTCTCTCTCAAAAAATAATAGAACAGTCCAGAGACCTGAAGACCTTTAAAGGCAGCTGTTACTGGTGTCGCTGTGTTACATTTGCCATGTCCTTTTGATTCTTTCTGTAGGGATAATTTCTTTGCTTATATTTTTATTCTTATAGAAATCAACGTGGAGTCGTATTTTCAGTAGAGCTACAATGGTATCTGCAAACTGAGCTTTTTTTACATTTTTTTTTTTAGCTGTCTAAGGCACCAGCAGTAAGTGTTAGATGTTGTGTCAGAACCTCAGAATCAAAGAGAAAGAACTTCTTTTTAGATGAACTACTTTGCACAGATGTTGAACAACCCTGCAGAGAAATCCTTCACTGAGGTTGCAGACGAAGAGAGCCCAGATTCTTAACCAGTGGAAGCCATGGCAATCATGATTGCAAACATGATCAAAAATATTTATTTTTCTTTAAAAACCTTTCTCAAAGTGCCTGTTAACGTGAAAACATTTGAGAGAAACAAGCTTTCCTCTCAGTCCCAGGGGACAAACAGCTTTTGATTGGTAACTTGGTGACCTACAGTAACACCTCACTTAGACAGTGCTGTGTTTTTCCTTCATTTCTGTTTGTCTGTCTGTATATACCTCATGAATGTATAGTGTGATTCAGTTTTAAATAACATTTTGATGACTCACCTCTTGCTGTAGATCCTTGATGATTTTGGTTTTTTTCTCCATTTCCACTTTAAGAAATTTAATCTGAAGACAGGAAAGACAAAACAAAGATGATCTCACAGAAGTTGCAGCTGTATGTATGCTTTTTTAAGTTGAAGTAGTGCATGTTTAATTAACTGCACTGAATATGGACAATTCTGTATCAGAAAGCCCCCCCCTTCTCCACACACACAGGAAAAAAGAAAAAATATATTTTCTTATATATATTTTCTTTTTCTTCATTTTGGATAAAATTCAAAGTCACTCTAGCAAGGCACCCTGGGGAACTGTAAGCTAGACCACAGCAGGTGACCGACATCCCCAACCTGGCCAAGTTAACATCAATATTCAATCATTGTCACTGTCCCTGAGAAGAAAGAGAAAAAAAAAAGGAGAAAAACAAAAACATACATACAAACCAAAAAGAGAAGGAAAGAACATCCTGGTTGACTCATTTTGTCTCTGAATAAAAAGAACATTTCACACTTCATCTATGCATCTGTGCAATAGCACACTGAATGCTTATGATTATGCCAGCATTTACAAAAAAAAAAAAAAAAAAAAAAGGTAGTTAGCATTTATTTATTGCCTTCAGTTTAACCTGTAGGTTCAAATCAGACAACATAAATAAGGCTTTTACCATAAATGAATGCAATTAGATGCAAACTGACAGCGGCACAGGGGCCCCCATACTGTGGTTACATTTCAAAGCACAATTTCTCACTTTTTCGCTGGCTACCACAAAAACCTGAAAACCTTTTTTTAAAAAAAAAGCCATCACATATTACATTTCTGTCATGCTTTAAAAAATAGGTTTGGCATAGCAAGTGTCCAGAAATGTTTCACTGGAGTCTCTTTGATTGCAGCACAAGTGAGATATGTTGAGGTATTTATTCCTTTAGTGAGCGACTCCATATTTTCCACTGTAAGTCTGATTTAATAGCCCACATGCTTCTCATGTCAGAGTAATATCTTTGTTTATCAAAATCCTTTCATCATGAGCTTGACATGTCTTTCCCATGTGAGCCTGTGGCTTGTGTATGTGTGTCCACCCACTCCACCAAAAGGTATTTGTCACCGCATTGATACATTTTATTTTTATTAGAGCCCTGCCACTATATCAGCCAATATCAGTGATTTGCTGAAATAATCATGAACAAAACAAAACAAATTAGTCAGAATAAATTTGTCTTAAAGACAAAAACAGTGAAAGAGTGAAATGGTGAACTTGTATGTGTGTGTGTGTGTGTGTGGAGCTGTTGCAGCCATGCAGAGGTTCAAAAACTGCTGCCATGGGCTACCATATATCTAAGTAAATGAATTCAGTGTGTAAGACAGATAGGTCAAGGTTTTGTCTTTGTTTTGTTTTTTTTTAATTCTAGAAAAAAAGGTTTTTTAAACATGGTGTGTCCTTGAAAGAGGTCATCATCATAGTCCTCAGGACAAAGACGAAAAGATTCATGGGTCTGGTGCCCTCATGTCAGGTATACGCCCTGGGGAGCAGTAAACTAAGCCTCACCAGTTGACTCACATCCCCTAGCAGGGCATGATAACATCAAGGTTCATGTTTGAGGCTTGCAGTCACCACCACAGCCCCCGGGAATGGTTAAAAAAAAGAAGAAAAAAAAACAAACCTTTTGCAGTACTTAAGTATTTCAAGACTCATAACGGAAACAAAGTCTCAAGGTGCTTTTTTCATATCACACACACACACACACACACACACACACACACACACACACACACACACACACACACACACACACACACACACACACACACACACACACACACACACACAGTTGTGTGTGTTTTGAAATGTAAAGAATGAAATCAATGTACCATAGCTTGAGACAGGCATTGAAATAGTCCTTTTGGACTAGCAGCAATAAACATGGACTTAACAGATTGGTCAACCAACAAATCAAAAAATACTGACCTTATTTATTGTCCATAGCAAAGAATCTACAGCCATGCTAGTGACTTTTTGAGTGTGTGGTCAGATAAATATGTTAACATGTTAACATTATATTTATCAGGTAACATTCACCATTTTCACTATCATAATTTAGTATGTTGGTCTGCTAATATATTAAAAGTAGTACTAAACAGAAAGTACAGATGAGGGTGATGGGAATGCCATTATTTTTTGTATTTATACATAAGTACTGAACAAATTAAGATTCAACAGGACAGTCAGGGTTAATGAAAACATCGACTTAGTTATTGCAAGACATAATTCAAATTCTCTGGCAATCCTAAAAGGTAATATTACATTTTATTCCACAGATGTTGAATTTATTGTGACACAAAGAAAGCGGGCTGCCAAATTTAGTCCACTTAATATATGTGCTAAATTTCGTACATTTGACGGTTCTTAAGATATTTTCATCTTTATCAAAGTAAAGCATTAAGCAGCCAACCAACAGATTGCCATCTCCATCCACAGAAGACGTACCTCTGCTTATGGTAAAATACTGCCTGAAGTAGAGACCAACTTGAATGTAATTACTCACATATATCAACAAATGTATAGCAACTTTGTGTCATGTTGTTTTTGTGACTTTGCAAGCAATGTGCTTCTCTTTATATTTCCATTGTTCTCTGGGGACCAGATAGAGTATTTAATTGTTTTGTTGAACATGTGTAGCATTTGCATGCTGCTGAGGTGTTCTTTTGAATCTTAAATCTCAGCAAGTGTGATAAATGCCATTTTTCAGAACGTAAATGTCAAACCACAAAAACCAGAAACTGGGATTTGTCACTAGGCAAAGGAAAATGGCACCACTGTCATCTGAAATATTACTGTACTGTTGTTTATCTCGCTAAGAGCCCATGATTTGATTGTCGATTGTAATGTCATGGTGCCCATTAAATGCTGTGACTGTGCATAAGAAGCCAGTACTGTTACAGGACAGATTTTCATTAGCATATATTGAAAATCCTAGAAGCATTCCAGGACGTAGCTGTCAGTGCAGCTAGACAGGATTTATGCTGATTTGTTGATAAGGAGAGCAGTGGAAGAACAAGAGAGGGTTTCTCTGAATAGCATGACGGTAGGAATGTGGGGCAATACAGTAATGCATACCACATACAGTATATCAATACAGCATCACTAACACATCTACAGAGCCACATCCAATGCCAGAATGATTTTTTTTTTATCTGAATTCTATAGCAGGCCTCAGCGTGAGCCCTTGTACATTAAAATGTGTACCTACACCTTCATCAAGCAGGTGAAGAAATAAAGGTTTGCTTTCAAAATTAGGCCTATTTCCTATATCAATTTATATGTGCAAGTATTCATTGCCTCTCATATTGTTTGGTAGAAAAAAACTTTTTTTGAGCTTCTTAGAGGTGCATTTCTTTTAAATTGTTCACTAAATAAAAGGTTGTGATCATTAAAACTGGAGTCAACAGAAATAATGAGTTCTGCTGACACCAAAATCCTCCTTATTTTAATTATAATTCTGTCAATATATTGGAGTCATAAAAAAATGGGAAAGAATCAATCGCGGTTAAATTTGATACATGTTCTTGTATTGCATGTTGCATGCTTGCATGTATTGCAAGTTATCACAGAATCAAACATGCTTTTGTTGCTTTTTGAACTACATCGACACATTTTGCATCTTCAGTAACATTGGCAATTAGAGCAGAGTATCATCTGCATATGTGGTTATTTCAGATGGAGCTGAATATGATTTGTTGATCAACAGAAAATTAATCACTTGTAAGGACTACAATTATTTCAAACCGTTGCTAATTTATTTATTTATTTTTTATTTTATTTAATAATAATCCTTGAATTCTGTGCTTTTGTTCAAACAAAACACAAAGCTTTCACTCTCTCTGTCTGAGAGTTTCAATTATATGGTGAAGGATGGAGGTGGGAGCTCGCTGCTGGGTAATGAGTGTGGATCACTGAGGGCCCCCGTGTGACAGGTGACAGTGTTGGTTAGACAAGACCGGATGTTGATGGTCAGGTCAGCTCTGTCTTACCGTGGCCTGCTGCTTCTCCGCTTTCTCATTTGCCTCATCCAGCTGCTTCTGCAAGGCTGCCTGCAGGGACTTCATCTCCTCTCTGTCAAGCGAAAGGGAAGTGAGAAACACTCTGTTAGCACTTCCTCCTCACATTCTCAGAGGCCTCGACCGCTCTACCACAGAATGACCTTCTTAGATCTATCACTTTAAAAGCATTTTTTTTTTTTTTGCACAGAATTTCTAGGAAGCAAATTTCACTATTACCTTTGTCACCAACTTACATCTCCTCTGATCTGTTGTAAAGCAGTTGACAAAAGTTCAAAAAATATGATGGTTTATTAAGAATGTGTAATTATCCAAACAGTCTATTAACAGGGTATAAACAAATTCAGGAATTTGAATCAAAAGGAAATATTTTCTTTACACACATATTTTTTTAAGATCAAAACCTCGCCTTAATTTATGAATGGATGATGCAATAACACATTACTTAACTGCAATTAGGGTGTAAAGGACGGGGGCATTGGTTAAATATGTGCAGCTGAACTGATTACCATTAGTGTTTTGGAATGTTTTTGTTTAGGTCTTTATTTTAATACTTTGGTTGATGGCAGCCACACATTTTTCTTCAGTCCATTTTTATTTATATTTTATTTTCTACAGTATGTATGTTATCCTTAACAAACATACAGTCTAACAAACACTCGCATCGAATTAATAATAAGAAATGGCTGTAAGATTGTAGGAGAAAGAAGAGATGCAAGATGACTTAGTTTGCCGCACTGTCTATGTTGCTTCTTGTAGTGTATTAAAATGCTCCACAATGCTATTATTCATGCGGTATGATGACTAATGCAGAATTAATTATGTGTTTAACATGAAATTAAAATTTTATGCATTAGAATATAATTTGTAATTCAGTACAGTTTGGTGCTCCTGAGCACAGATAACAGGGAATTATAAATCAAGGAGGCAAGGGATATGGGTCAGTGGTATCAAAAACGCTTGTAGAAATCACATCACAAGGTAACCCAGTTAAAATTAGGAGTAACAGCCTATTTAGCGTTTCCAAGCATGGCCTAAGTATATGATGTATGTCACAGTCACCCAGCAGTGTAGTCAGGCGACATTATCTTTCAAGGCAGTGCAGCAACACTCAAAGTGGAAAGGATGTCACTGCTCAGCAGTCATACACTGCTGTATTTTATATGCCAGTGGTCTTGTCTCTTGGCATAAGTTCAAACTAGAAAACATTTTTCTTCACAGTGACCAACCAACCACCCCTGCTTTGGTATTTCATTTATATTCGCATCTCCTGCATCCAATACTTGGAAGAGTTTGCACAAAATATATCAAAACTGTCCAAACTGCCAAAAAAAAGAGACAGTAAATGTGAAACTGACATACTTTGAAGGGCCAGATGATAAGTGAATAAAAACAGGCTTGACAGTAGGTTAAGCTATTTTAAGTGCTGTTTTAAAAACTTAAAATGTTACATTTTACTACCAATAACCTCCTCTTTTGATAAACAGCTTTGTTGCATTGCAGTTTGTGGCAAAAATTATTTTCAGGCGCCAATCAAATCTCTGTTAAGACTTGTCAAGAATAAACAACCTGCAATGAATCACCTGTCTGCACTCGTGATAATGGAGCCAGCTGGTAATCACACCTGGCAGACATGGAACTCCAAAGGTGGATTAATAACACTTTGAAAAAAGTTGTGGCTCACAAATGCTTGGTAGGCAACATTGAGCCAAGCTGCTGCTTTATGGTTTCTTAGCTTGATGACATGTGAGAACTGCCACGGACTGCTGATAGACTATTGATTGGCTATCAAGATACTACACACACAAGGCTGGACTTCAATCAGGCTGACATTTCAGAGAGGATGGAGGCCATGAATGACTCCAAATCATTAGCAGTCTCATTACACAGAACATTAATCAGACAGTCCTAACTGGTAAAGCACTTAAGCTAAACACTTTTTCAGCTCGCTGGCAAAAAAAAAAAAAAAAAATGAAGTGGTAAATCAAAGACGCTTGGTTTTTCACAAACTGAAAACAGCCATATCAATTTGAGATATGCATTTATGCGATTTATGATTGAATTATGCATTATCTATCTGCTTTTGGGTGTACTGCAGACACACTGGCCAACACCTGAGAATTAGCAGTCTCAGTAATAGTGAATAAGTTATTATTTACAAGCCATGAAAGCTGTTTTTCTCTATCAGCTACTTGATGTAAATGATGTGATTAAATATGCAAGGACATTTTTTTTTATCTCTCATATGACAAAACAATGTTTTGTTTTGTTATTTTCACATGAGAGGTTTCAGTCTCAGTAACTATTTTGCAACATGTAAATCTGAAAATATGATCAGCCAGTCAAATCTGATTAAACCACAAAACAGTCCCAACAAAACAGATTGGTTTTAATGTTGAACCCTTTGCTTTTTAATTGAGCTGCAGTTTATGTAAGCATGAATTCTTAGTGGCAATAAGTAATTGTGGGTGCTGGCACATTCTATGTTCAATTTCAGTTTCGACCATATACTGTAAAACCTAACATGAGAGAATTAGCTAACCAAAAATTCTATTTATGTAACAACCACCAGCCTGGATTAGAATGGGAAGAGGAAATGTGGAGGGAGTACATTAGCTGTGACTGAAATGTGGTGTGAGCTCAGAAATTTTACTGCAAAGGAACAATTCTGTGGCCTGAACGTTGAATTATGAGCTGCTGGACTGCGTCAGTGCTGTTGTTGTTTCTTGTTTGCTGACGCAGAGGTCGTCCACATGGGCGTGAATAATTAGTGGATCTAGATCATCCTCTGCACCACTTACTGGACCCGCAGCTGAACACGTTCTCTAATATCTGTTTGGGCTCCGCTGCCACAAGAACAGACAGAAAATTTTTAACATCTCATACCAAAATATTCATATGTATTCATTTCAGATTTTAAGACCTTTATTGCATGATATTTAGATTTAGATTTTTTTTTCACTTTGGTGTATTTTTTATTTAATTAAGTACCTTCTTTAGTATATATATATATATATATATATATATATATATATATATATATATTTTTTTTTTTTTTTTTTTTTAACCTTTCTGAGCTATTTTGTTCTGTGGTATTGTATTATATGTTGTATGTTGTTTTTCATATGCTGGCTGCTGTACTACAGAACTTCCCCAATGTTGGGATAAATAAAGCATATTCTTATTCTTATTATTACTCTTATTTCAACAGAGAAATTGTGTTTTGTCATGTTGGCATGGAGGGTGGCTCAAATGAATACTCAGAAGCTTTGAATGCTCTTTGTGGTTGAATTCATGAACAAAACAGTACCAGTTGATGAAGTCATCCCGAGTCCTCGATCTAAAAGTGAATTGGTTGTCAGCTTTCTCAGAACTACAAAGTTTAGCTTCCACAATGACATGTAACAGAATCTGAAGATGTCACTAGATGATGAAGACTGAAAAGTGGTGTAATCTTGGATATGCTACTGCTGCGTGAATACTGAACTGCTAGTTGGTGGAATGTGTCCGTATTACTTTTTAAGGAATTTGTGATTGCTGTTTGAATCCAGTTTGAATCAAAACATGACTTGGATTCCTCCATTAGCTGACACAGATTTCATCCAAATGACTGTGGCAGTGGTAAATGGCTACAGATAATCAATGGATCCTGGCCACCCTTTTATTGTATAATATATCTTCATGAAAAGCTCCTCCTAAATTTAAACTTTTCCTTATTAATCATTTATTTTAAATAAAAAATATAAAACAAAATGTACTTATCTTGTTCATCATAATACCAATAAGCAATTTGAGAGAGGTTCACAAATATACCAACTACATACCAGAAGACATGATTTGATTAATCATCATGCATTTTTACTGATGGTTATTACTTCCTAACCTACTTTTTGGTGGTATTTGTGAGCTGCACAGGACTGTTGGTAACTCATGTCTAAGTCATGCATGATGCCCCACTTTACCTCTGTTTGTGGCTGAGCTCCAAAATCCTCTGCACATCTTTCTTGGCTACTGAGTCATCATTTTTCAGTGACTGAAAGAAAACAGAGACACTGTGTTTTTGCAGGAAAGGCACAGTTTTTATGGTAGCTGAAAAACTTCAGAATGAAAATGACTTAACAGCACCACCAACACAAAATGGAAACAAATAAAGAGAACACACACTCCTTCAACTGTAAAAGGAGTGTGTATACATTTACTGTTTGGTGTGACATTTACTCTACAGTAAACATTACAGAATGTTGCTAGCTTTTCACAGTTCCCTCAAGCTCCTGAGGTGGGTGTTATAAAATGATGCAGCAGATGTAAAATGTCGAGGCACCCCATCCCTCCTCCCAAATTATATGGCTTTTAACAATCTGCTGATGAATGTCCTAATGAGGGTACATGCAGACGTACAGATTGGGTTCTACTGGTGCCTCAGCACCTGCCTGATGGGTAATTATGAATTAGTCAGGTCTTTGATTGCCCTCCAAGATATTTTTATTTGTTACGAACTGAACAGAAATTTACAATGTTGTAAGAAAATGTGGACTCCAAGGGAGAGATAGTTTATCTTTACTTGTTATTATCTGTAACAATTAACACCACATTACCATAATGCCTGCAACAAGCTCCTCCCCAGCTGCTGACTTAATTTCATGTTAACCTATGTTGACGATGAAGAATAAGAACAGCTTCTGTTTACAAGAGACAATGTATATGCACTCAAGTAAATACCATCCATCCATCCATTCTCTTACACTTATTCTGTTCAGGGTCACGGAGGGGCTGGAGCCTATCCCAGTTGTCACAGGGCAAGAGGTGGGGTACACTCTGGACAGGTCGCCAGCCTGCCACAGGGCTAACACTGAGAGACAGACAACCATTCACACTTATAGGCAATTTAGAATCACCAATAAACCTAACCCCAGTGACTGCATGTGTTTGCACTGTGGGAGGAAACTGGAGTACCCAGAGAAAACACACGCAAACACAGGGAGAACATAAAGGGCCCGGGCCAAGGTGGATTCGAACCTAGACCTTCTAGCTGTGAGGCTAACCACCACTGTGCTGCCCAAGTAAATAGACTAATACTATCCATTTAGAATGGTGAATCTCTGAGTGATTTTTATCATTGTATGCATGTTGCATGTCAAAGAGACATTAACTGAATAGACACATTTAGGCTCCCCCTCACATAATTTTCACAAAAAAAAAAAATTGAATATAAATGATAATATAGCTTTAGCTGTGCCTTTTACAAGCCTTCACTGTTATCTAAAACAGCTTTATTGTTGAAAAAAGAGAAATTTTACAGGCTGGCTGCACTTCCAGTTTAACAGCTCACACAGATATTCTGGCCATTTTCCAAAGCATATCACACATTAAGAGATGGATGTAAGTTTCCATTCACTGCATGCAATTCAAGGTACAGTAATAATAATCCATATTATTTTTATTCAAATTTTGTTTTGTTTGTATTTATTTTAACTGCATGATTATATTATATTCTGTCAAAATCAAATGAAAATTTGTTCATGGATCATCTAAAAGATTGTCTTGACTTTTACATCTATGTGTAATTATATGATTGCACACTCACTAGCCACTTCATTAGGTACACTTTTTGAACTGCTTGTTAAAGGTATTCCGTTAAGGCATGTAGACATGTTCACGATGATCTGCCAAAGTTTAAACTGAGTCTCAGAATGAGGAAGAAAGATGATTTAAGTGAGAGTGAATGTTGCATGGTTGTTAGCACCAGGCGGGCTGGTCACAGTATTTCAGAAACTGCTGATCTACTGAAGATTTCCCGCACAACCATCTCTGGAGTTTACAAAGAATGGTCATAAAAAGAGAAAATATCCAGTGAGGGGCAGTTCTCCTGCCACTAATAAAGTGGCTGGTGAGTGTATACAGTGCAATGAAAAATTATTTTCCCCCTTCCTAATTTGTTTTGTTTTTGCATATTTGTCACACCTACTTTTGTTTTTATTGGATGGTTTGGATTTTAATATTATGTTAGATAACCTGAGTAAATATAAAATGCAGTTTTTCAATGACGATTTCATTTATTATGGGAAAAAAAGCAATGAAAACCTACCTGACCCTGTATGAAAAAGTAATTGTCCTCTTGTTAAATCATGAACTGTAATTGTAATTTGTAATTTTTTTTTTTTTTTTTAGGAAAGCTGAGTTCAATTTCATTAGCACACCCAGGCCTGATTACTGACAGACCTGAAATAATTTAAATAGAACCTGTCTGACAAAGTGAAGTAGACTAAAAGATTTCAAAGAGCAACACAACATGCCACGAGCTAAAGAAACAGCTGTGAAACAGTCAGTGACATCTATCAGTCTGGAAAGGGTTACAAATCCATTTTGAAGGCTTTGGGACTCCAGTGAACCACAGAGAGAGCCGTTATCCACAAATGGAGAAAACTTGGACCTTCCCAGGAGTGACCGGCCTACCAAAATGATCCCAAGAGCGCATCAACAACTCATCCAGGCGCTAACAAAAGAACCCAGAACAACATCTAAAGAACTGCAGGCCTCACTTGTCTCAGTGTTCATGATTCAACAATAACAAAGAAACTGGGCAAAAACTGTATTCATGGGAGAGTTTCAAGGTGAAAACCACGGCTTTTGGACTGATGAGCAAAAGACAAACCTTTAGGAAGGTTTGAATCCCGTTACATCTGATATAAAAGTAACACAGCATTTCATAAAAAGGACCTCATCCCAACAGTCAAACATGGTGGTGGTAATTTGATGATTTGGGGCTTGCTGCTTCATCCTTAAGGAGAAAGTCCAGCCATTGCAATTCTTGCTGCTAAGGGTGGCATGACCAGTTATTAGGTTTAGGGGCAGTTATTTTTTCACATTGGGCCGGGAAGGTTTGAATAACTTCTTTTATTTATTTAATTAAATTGTTTAAAAACTGAATTTTGTATTAACTCAGGTTTGATAATCTGAAACATGGACTGTAAGTGTGAGAAATATGCAGGTGGGGGGGCAAATACTTTTTCTGCACTGTATGAAAAAGACAGTAATATATTATACTCATATTTTGATTTGGGGAGAAAAAGAATTGCAAGTATTCAAAAATCAACTGTATAAAACAAACAACAATTAAAATCACTGACAGGTCCAGTTTGTGCTGCAGCTACAAAATGGATCTACATTCTGTTAAATGTGCAAATCCTCTCAGGTTATGTGGTCTTGACATTGAATTTAAATAACAAAGCAGCTAAATAAAGCCCACCGTTAACTGCTTCTCAACATCCCTGGAGCTGCAGCAAAGACTAAAGTCCCCATCACAGTAAGTTTAATTATTAGGGTTGCTGAAATGCACCTAGAGGGCAACTCATTCCACTTCTAAACACTTCACATGGTCCACCATTTTTTTTTTCAAGAAACTTTAAAAGATTTATCCTGTTGACTTGATTCTCTTTTAAATGTTGATGATGTTTTCGCCCCCTGAAGAATAGACTTTTTCCACTACACACAAATTCAAATCTAACGCAACCTCTGCCCTGCCCAGCATGCTGGCACATGGCCCACAGCGAAGATGGATGCCAACCTAGCTAGCCTGGAGTGAATAGACTTCAAAGCCTGCCCCAGGGAATGGTGGTAGACAGACTCCATGATCTTTTTCCAGACACACGGGACATCTCTCACAAACACGCACCACTGGTGGAATACTGTGCATATAATTTGTTTGACTATTGATTTCCTGACAATTCCAGTGGATGACAAATTGGCTGAAAAAGCTGAAAAACACTGCTGCACAGAGGAAACTATCACTCAGACTGCAACTTTATGAGTGCTGGATAGAAAAAGAAGAGCATCTGGTTCCCAAGACCGAACCGTCCAAGTGGGAGGCATGTTTTGTAAGACTGCTGTTACATATACTAATGCAACTGAAAAATACTAAGTGATTAAAATATCTGAATTTATAACTGGATTTTTTTTTTCCTTATTACTGCCAGGAGCCATAATGAAGTTGACCTAAGCCGCCTGGTGAGAAGAGTTGTGCAGTATCCAGCACTGTGATAATTGTGTTTGTGAAATTCTCACAGCATTATAATATCTACAGCTTAATAAGGTACATGATAAAAATGTTCAAGACTGTTATTTGGCAGAACCAATTGATACCCCACTTTTTGACAAGCAAAATAATCCTCAAATCAGTCAAACTTGTCTTATGAGCACATTTTTTTTTTTACTTCATGCAAACCACCCTCACTGCAGGAGTAGTGATATATACACATAGTCACTGAGCTTCTAATCCCTGTGTGTGTGTGTGTGTGTGTATATATTAGGGCTGCATAAAACGATTATTTTAGTAATCGAGTATTCTATCGATTATTCCAGCGATTAATCGAGTAATCGGATAAGAAATACTTTTTTTTATTAACAGTTTATCTGCATATTTTAACTTCCGTAATGCAGTTTCTCGCCATGTGAACAAACAGCGGTGAATGGAGCAGCTACAAAGTTCTCTTTTCTTCACCTTAACACTTGCTGATCAGGTGCTTGATGAAGGACCTCCAGCTGTTTCACAGATTTAATGGTGGTTACTAAAAGAAAAAGCTGCTGTTTTGGACGCTGGAAAAACGTTTCCTTTTTCACTACTTGAGCTCACCGTCACAGCTTCGCCTCTTTGCGCTTGCGCAGTTAAAACCGCTGCCTGCTATGAGTGTTTTGAAAAACTAGTGGCTGCGGGAGCCATGGCGCATGTGTGAGTAATGGTGTAATGCTTTGTATTCACAAGCATTCTCGAAAATACGTTTCTACTGCAGGTCTATATTTAGTCACTAATAAGGGATTAAAGTATAAAAAATATTTTGAAGGAGCCCCTCGGTCCTGGGGGGCGGGCCTTCCGGTACCGAACCATCGCTAGTGCTAATGGCCCGCGCTCGCTAGCAAACCAGTTCTGGTAGCTACAGCTAAAGTAAAGACAAAAATAGCAGCTGAAATTCTCAGCGAGCACAACACACACAGACACACAGAGAGCAGTGGAGGCGTGGAAATGCATGTCAGCGACAGTTGCCACCCGTCCCGTAAAGTACGGAACACGGCATGTTACGGAGCCGTATTCCAGGGAGTCCCGTAACATGCGGGGTTCTGTATTTTACGAGACAGGTGGCAACTCTAGTGATGATCCACTCTGTGTTAAATGAAATCCATCGCAGCGACGGAGAGCTTTTTTTAGAATGTGTGCTTGTGTATACGTGAGTGATTCACACTCCAGTCCAGTAGGTGGCGGTAATGCAGTTCTATGTTGGTTTGCCAGCCCCCAATAAACCCACAAAAAAACGTCATCACTAATGCTGCTAATGCTAGTGAGGAGCGCTGCTTACACCGAGACAGCTGAGCGCGGCAGAGTTTAAACGAAGCATCGACACAGTAAATTTGTGTCGATAAATTTTTAGAATCGATTTAATCGAGTTAATCGATGAATCGTTGCAGCCCTAGTATATATATATATATATATATATCTTCCACTTATCCTGTTCAGGGTCATGTGGGGGCTGCAGCCTATCCCAGCTGACACAAGGCGAGAGGCAGGTGACCTGTACACCCTGTACAGGTCACCAGCCTGTCACAGGGCCAACACAGAGAGACAGACAACCATTCGCACTCACATTCACACCTATGGGCAATATAGAGTGACCAGTTAACCTAACCCCACTAACTGCATGTCTTTGGAACCCACACAGACACGGGGAGAACATGTAAACTCCACACAGCAAGAGGTCCGGGCCAAGGTGGAATCAAACCCAGACCTTCATTCTAGCTGTGAGGCAGCAGTGCTAGCCACCACACCACCGTGCTACATTCCCATTAGTCAGCAGTAACAGTAACACATTACGCATGTGACAATGGGTGGGCTTGTTGACTTGAAAAACATTTCAACATTAATATTTAATAACAGCTTTACAGAACATTCATTAAAGATATGTGAGAGGAATCATGAGCTCCAGTCTTCAAATGGCTGAAAACAGGGATTAGAAAATTATTGTACCTGTGGCCCAAAACTCAGAGCCAAATAAACTTTCAAACACTGCAAAGAGAGAAACAGCAAAAATTTCAACCTGGAGGTTGCCTTTTATGCTGTCCAGTTCCTTTGAAGTCTTGGAGAGCTGGTGCAGGATGCTGCTTCGTTCAGTGAAGACTTCCTTTAGCTTCTTTTCCAGCCCATCGTAGCTTTGTCTGTTGAGAGAATGAAAGAATGAAATTTCACTATTAAATGTCCGTCACTAGCTGAGAAAATTCACTCTTTATTGGCACCCTTGGGAGAATGAGGTGTTTTAAAACCAGATTAAGAGCACCATCGTTAAAGCTAAAGGGTAGAGCAATAGGAGAGAAAACTAATATCTACTCAGCACAGTCCCTGGATGAATAAAAGGGAAAGATACAAAAAAAAAAAAAATCTTCTCTTCCTTTCAATCAACCAATTTAGTGAATGCTCGTTTTACAGAGATATCTTTTGACCAGAGGTATAACCCCGCATTTCCATTTAAATATTCATGTAGTCCATCCAATTATTAAAGGAAAAGTTCTGCAGGGCACATTTGTCAAATCCTGTTTTTCTCATTGCAAAAGTCAACTCTGCTGAATGGCACTGCAGAGGCGTTCTTGTCATTTATTACTGAGCTTCCGGAGAGGCAAATATTACTTCACAGCATGTTTGCATGAACTATAGCCCTAATAAAGATAATATTTTTCATTCTTAATGACATACTAGAATCCCCACTGAGAGATGTACTGAGTAGCAGGGCACAAAAAAGTGATTAAGGGGCCATGGTGAGCAGATACAAAAGCAATGATAGCTCAGGAGTTGACTAAGATATGATGTGTTACATTTTGCTTTTGGTAGCTAAAGATGATAACTTAATTTCCGTCTTACTCCCTTAATTGAGTTAAAAGAGTTGAGATTTACTGCACGTTCACTTCTACTGTTGGAAGACAATCTAATAAGAGAAGATCTATTTTTCATTTAATGTAACATCCTTGTTTACTGACTCAAGGACAGAGCCAACTCTTCCAGGAGGTGTTAGAAATTAAGCATATCTGAATGTAGTTACCCTGCAAATAAAAGAGCCCAGAGGCTCTGAATTTTCCCTAAAGCCTGCAAATTTGATTACTTTGATGACCCCTTGAGTTTAATTGGAATGGTTTAATAAGCAGTCACAAAATAGCCCATCCACCATACCCCTCTACACTTTGCGTATGACATCACTGAATCTTAATAATGGTGCTGAATAAATGTATCAAGCCATGACCCACTGTGCGATGATCAGTTGCCCTGTTTTAATTTGTAACTAGAAAAATAGAGAAAAAAAAGTTGTCATGTCCTGGGCCGTTGGCCCAGCGTTTTGTGTTAGTTTATTTCCTGAGTGTGTCCTCCCAGTAGGTTGATGTCTTGTGTTTCCTAGTGTTGTGATATGTCTGCGTCTCTGTCCTTAGTCTGTGCCTGTTCCCCGTGTTTAGTCAGTATGTTCCTTGGTTTGTCACTTCCTGTTTATTTTGACAATCTGGTTTTCCTGTGCTTTGTGTTCAGCTTTGCTTCCCCTGTGTAATTAGTTTCATTTGCCTCACCGGTTGTTCCCTGCTGTTTCCTCTTGCCCTGATTACCCAGTGTGTATTTAAGCCCTCAGTTTCCATGTGTTCCTTGTCGCGTCGTTGACGTTGTGTGCCCGTGTGTTCCTGTGTTCCCTGTGCCTGCCCTCCGTCTCCCTTCCGAGGTTTTTTTGGTATTTGTGTTCCCCCCTTACCTGAATAAACGCCCTTTTAAGTTATGTTTACCTCTGGAGTCCTGCGTTTTTGCCCTTCCTCGCCCGTTTCCTCCCCGTCCATGACAAAAGTGTTTTACCAAATTTCTTCTCTGAAATTTTTCAAAGATGAGTCACAATTACAAGCTTTTTGAAGCAAGGGAGGAAATTTCCCAGGGAGTCCCCCCACACACATAATACTAATATCTATTTCTTTGGGGTCAGCATAACAACAGTGTGGGCTGTCTGAAATACTCCTCCATGCTTACCAGCTAGATAAGTCAAGTTATGTAGCAGCAGCAGCAGTAATGGTTCCTTGCACCCTGACAGAAGTGAGTGATTTCATATCAGATTGACATAATGTGTCAGCATAATCTCAGAGTTTTGGCACATGCACATAACATGCTTGATTTATTGGTGTAAATGATCCCCATCTGTATATCTGCATTTTTACAGCATAATTTAAGAATTTCTGACAAATTATTTTGTGGAGACCCCAAGATCATGGACCCCACTTTCCTGAACTTGATTCCAACAGCATCAAAACAATGAATGAGGAAAAAATGTATTTGCCCTTGTAAACACGTAATTTTAGGAGATTAGGAAGTAAAACCAAGTTTAAAATCTGACCCTATAGAGAAAAAAGAAAGCATCAAACACAAGATATTTTCTTTTTCCACAATTTAAAAGATCAAAACGATATCCACACTTACTTTTTTACGTAATCAGAAACACTAGATGACAGCAATAGCTTCAAGCAAAGCATATGCACTTAATGTAGATGAATAATTTGTTGCTTAATATTTGCTAGTAGCCACAAAATTTCTCACTTATCTTTCTCTCTTTACATGAATCACGCTAACAGAATCTGGCTGACCATCCCTCTCTTGCCAAGCTCAGAGAAAAATAGAAAATTGCTCGCGGATAGAGCCGAGCGCTGCTGCAATATTTTGTATCCATGGCTGTGTTTCAATTCAGGCCATCTTCCAAAAAACCCTCCGCACCCCATGTCATAGATCTCAGGCGCAGATCACACACAATAACGCATAAATCACTAATAGAAAAGCAACACCTGGGAAATAAATAAATAACATGGCATACTGAATCCCACACATGACTTGCTACCATATGGCAGTGGCAGGAAATTTATTACAGGTTCAAGCAACAGAGGGAAGATAGGGTGAGAGAGTCCTCCCTGTCTGCCATATTATTCATTACCCAATGGAACAGACCCTTGGGTAGCTGTGAAATGAATAAGACCCATAATTTGAGGCCCATTGACGCAGAAACATGTATATTACAAGCTTCTGAGATGAAGTCTGAATTTTTTTTCTTCTCAATCTACTATAAAGTGCTCATTACAGAAAACAAATGGTAACAGCTGCATGATTGTACCATGACCTCCCAAGAGTTCAGTGTTCTAGCAGGCTTCTATCAGACAAAGATGCCCCTTTTTTGCAATTCAGTGACGTTAATGACGATAATGACGAGCAGAACACTTGACAAAAAAAGGCTTATGGTCAGAAATGGCACCACCAGGCACACGGCCATAAAAGCCGTGGTGTTTAATAATGAAATCTTTCTTTCCAGGCATCTGCAGATTGAAATCAGTCTTTGGCTGTCTTTATGAAACTCATCAAACTCCTGAGATTGCGTGGGAGGCATCGTTTATAGGATCTGATTATTGAGGACAAATATTTCTTTGCCCTTGGAGTCACAGCAGGTCTCTGAGTTATATGAGGTTGATCCTGCAGTGTGAAAAAGAACTCCGGAGGCTAAAGGAGACAACACTGAACATTACAGTCAACATTCAAGCAACGGCTCAATAAAGGAATCCAAGGTTGTGTCTGGCTCTCATACATGGAGCTACAGGAGCTCATAGCCCACTGTTGACAAGAGATGGATTATGAATATTTTTAGATTCAACTAAAGCAATGGGAACAAATGGTGTGTTTTTGTGACAGGCTGTTTGTAACAAAGTGCCTAAAGATACATTTTAAAATTAGTTCTTTGCTTAGTTGTCATGTGTAGACACAAAACTGCTTTATCCCTTGAGTTAGGTGCTTAAATGACTCATAGGTCAACATTAGGTGCCTTAATAAACAAACAAGCATATACCTTATTCTGAAAATGGTCAGGTACAAGGACTGGACTGAAAAAGAGTGAAAAAGTAGCCAATGTCCAAAGACAAACTTTAAAAGAACCTTCAGAAAGCCTGGAGAACTTTAAAAATGCAAGAAATTCTGAAGAAATTTACTCCTTGGGAGGAAAATATAAAAAAATGAAGGGTGGCTCAAGGCTCTTACACATTACTGTATATAATTAACGTAGCCATAGTGCTATAGTGCTAAGACTTGATTGTAATACTCAGTGCAATCATACAGAGGATATTTCCCACCATTGTCTGCTTAAAGATTAGCAGCATTATTGGAAAACACAAAAATAAATACATTAAATAAACCAAATGAATAAATAAAGTCTCCCTCTTACCAACATAAATCCAGCTATTTATGGAAAATTTGTAGGAAGGAGTCAACAGTTCAGACAAGGACAAATTAAAGAATCCCTCTAGGCTGAGTGTCTTTGGAGGTTTCGTTACCAGCAGACTTTTTAACACCCACTCACAGCTGAATCGGGGCTCTGTCAGTCGTTCATTTCACCTGTCAACTATGCAGATAATTTGGTGACCAAAATAATACTCAGCCAAAAGCATTTTTATTTATTTATTTTTTGTTGGAAAAAAAAAGTTCCTTTACAACCAGAGACTTAACTTTTCTTATTTTTATTTCCACCCACTCCCCCCCTCAACATACATCAAAACTACCCTATGGCCCACTTACTGTCTTGCTATGGTTAGTAAACACTACAGTATGTAATCTTTCATGACACTCAACACATGATGACATGTTTATAATGCCTAATAGCTAATTTAATCCAATACGGCTTGACAGGATAAATTCAGGTCAAAAAGGTTTCCTAAACTCTTTTTCACCTTGAAGTTTACTCTAAAACTGCTGCTGGGATGCCTCACGGCGTTTTTCTACCCAGGTGTTGTTTGCTGTCCCCTGCAACCTGGTCTGTCAATTGATGTGTCAGAGCAATGTGATACAGCACCCAGACAGAAAACATAATTACCCATCAGGTGTGACAGCAATCTTGATGCGATAAGTTGGCTTATTTGCAAGGCGCTCATTTGTCAGCAAGCAATCATAATTACTGAATGTGCATGAACATAGTCAACATTGCTAATGCAAAATGTTCAATATTGGATTTAACTTCTGTGTGGATGAGTTTAAAAGAACGTGGGGACACCAGAGCAGACATCAGAAAAGATCTAAAATGCTGTGTTTGCTTTTTCAGCATAAAAATATAAGGTTAGCTAACAGCACTTGGAGGGCTAAAGTTGAATAGTAAGATATCATAACTGTATACATAAAAACTGTAACATGTAATGTTACATCAAGATCTGATTAAAGTGGATATAAAAGATTGAGTCTGCATTCATCAGTGACCATTGCTTCTGGTTCTTGGACTAGAAAATGAAACTACATGCCAAACAGAGAGAGGCATGCCAGCATGCTAATACACCATGCCATGTCTCTGATTGCACCGAACTTAAATAATTAATATTTTAGAAAGCCACCACAGAAACCAATAGCTAGCATAAAAGGAGTTTATTTGCTGTCATGCAGATTATGGGCAGACAGCCGTTTATGTGGTACTACCAATTTCAGGCTGGATTAATTGTGCCATTAGAAGGGGGGTAAATAAATAGTTTTAATAAGGGGGACAGCCAAGGGCCTGTCAGCAAATTAATATATTCCTCTAACAGAGCATGACCACCATCCAACATCTGCAACAAAAGTCAGTCATGTTTACCAACTGCTGTATAAACAATGCAGACAGCAAGTAATATTAATTGCATGCATGTCTGGGACGTCTGACACTAAATCTGTGTTAACTGTTTAGTTGGGGGGAGGAGGTCAAATAATTTGTGACGAGGAAGCTAATTTTTGCTTTGTCAGGAAAGGACAATGCAACCCAGAGACCTCAATCATCTCAACATTTCAGAACATAAAGCGGTGCATGCAGTACTCCACAGTAAATAGTAGATATCTTGTTACATTAACAAATATCTAAATAGTTTTTATTTGATTTTGTGTGTTTTATTTGGTTGTGTGCATTTTCATATATTGCTGATAACATTTTTATGGCAACTTCTGTGGTTTTGACAGCAACAATCAAATTAATTGATGTCCCCTTCGTATTATTTTTCTCTATCTGTCCTTTTTCGTTCTTTTTTGTTTTACAGGGTTCTCTGCATCTTTCTGAAGGTTTTTTTTTTTTTTTTATTACTTGCTATGCAATTTAATGCCTTCTTCAACAGTGTATATAGAATATTAATGAAAACCTAGAATTAATAACCATATCAGCAGATTGTTCACTAAGCACTATTATTTTTATTAGTACTTTTCACACAGCAAGTTCTACTAACATTATTAGTTAATAATTAACAACAATGCATGTCCAGGTCCACATCATTAATAATGTTCGACCTGTTTTCTGTATTGTTTAAGGCTTTTTAAGTTGACATTCAGATACCATGTAAGTTTAACAGGTGTTCAGTGAATAAATAAATCAATGAATTCTTTAGTAAAAATAGTTTGGAACAATGCCATCGTTCTTGATGAAGCTGAGTAGCAAGACAGTACTGTTCTGAATTAGTAGAATAAAAAGTCAATCAAATCATATAACTAAAAATAATAATTTTACGATAATGATTTTAAAACAAGTACCACTGAATAATAAAGCATGGATCCATCTGTTCCAAAACTGTTAAATGAAGAACAATTTGGTTGTAAGTATTTTATCATTTTGACAGATGAAATTAAAGTAGTGTAAACCAATTTTACACATGAGTAATAAATGCAGATATTCTGCAGCTCACTTTTTTTTAACATCACAAAATGCATTTAAATCTTTCAGAAAGTACACCATTTTTCTGCTTTCTGCTCTGTGTGTGGCTATAAAGATCAACAACATGATAGCAATTTTTTAATAATAAACAATAACAATTAAGTTATTAGATATGTTACAATGTAATTACAGTTAAAATGCCACTAACTGGTTACTTATGGTTTGTAAACCATTGACAAACATCATTCATTTGGATGTTTATAAAACTTTATGGATAATAAGCACTGTGAAGGGCATGTATAAGCATTAGAGTTTTATTAACACACACACACACACACACACACACACACACACACACACACACACACACACACACACACACACACACACACACACACACACATATATTTTTTTATTTTAACAAAGATCTTATCCTTGAAAAGTGATTCCTTCTAATTTGCTCATTACTAAGTTATGTAATTTCCCCCCAACGGAGATTTAAGGCATTGAAATAGAAATACTTAGCATATTAGATGAATAATTCAATGATTACTTGCAGGCATTTTCATGTATAAGTAGGTGCCAATTACTTTCCCTCGACATTTAAAATGATCACTCGCTACATGTACTTAGCAACGATACTGTTTGTTGTGGGGTTTTTTTTTTTAAGTTACAGGAGAGAAGTGTGTACATACAGTACCACTAAAAAGTTTGGACACAAACACACACACATTTATATATAAGTCCTGAGCGTATTTCTCTATTTTCTGCTTGGGTTGAGCTCATCAGACAATCCTCTCTGCTCATTCCAGTCTTACATACAATCCAAATCATTTTCATAGTGACATGATACCCTCTCAGTCAGAATAGCTCCATGCCTGGTAAAGCTACATTTGATTCCAAACCAAGTCAAAGCCAAGCCCATTTGCTAACTAACTCCACATTCATACTACATTTGTTTTATGAACATTCCTCCTGTATTTTACATAATGTGTAAATTTCGGATTAGAGAGCTGTCACAGTTCCATTTTTGTGTGTTCCTTAAGCTTACTGTTTGATATTGATGTGACTCATTCTGTCTTACTATAGCACAATCTCTAAACTAGAGACTTATATCGCACAAATCACAACTTTTAAAACTTTCCAGGAACTTCTTATATTTCCCAGCTACAATTAAATCTTGAATTTGAATGTACGTAATGCAATTCTAGCCATTCTTATTTTCAAAGCTTTGCAACACTGTGATTCCAGCCTCAGTAATTGTTGTGTCAAGCTGGATTGAGATTAGACTTTTTTGTTTACTCTGAAAAGCACACTCTGCCAGACATAAATGCCTACTGCTCTTGCTCATGATAAAGCAACTTCTTGCATGTGGGAGAGCCTCACCTTTTCCCTCAGAGATATTATATGACAATGTGTAATCCAGCTTTGTTCCCAGCCTAGTCAGAGAGCAGTACAAGGAACATGTTGTTTTGCACTAGTGACAACATCCTCAGGATATTAACGCTGCCACTATATTTCTGAATGGATATGACAACTGAAACCCTTAGTCTTTCAGTAGAATATATATATATATTCAGTACCAGTCAAAAGTTTGGACACAGTTACCCATTCATATGCTGCTTCAGGACCTGGACAATTGATGGAACTATGAAAATCCTGAAGAAGTCTGTCTGGTCATCAGTTCATGCCCTGAAGCTCAAGCACACTTACGTTATGCAGCAGGACAATAATCAGAAACACACGAGCAAGTTCACCTCTGAATGGCTAAAAAAACCCAATAAATTTAAGGTTTAAGGAAGGAGGTCGAGGACAACTGCGTGTCAGAACCACTATCCTAGATGAAACAACAAAGACCCATGAATACATGAGGAAGATGGCTGCAACTGATCAGGTGCTTAGTCAGTACCTCAGGCAGCAGAAACTCGAGAAAGAAGAGGAGCAAGAACAGGAGCCATCATGGAAGGACAGGTCTATGCACGGCATGTACCACCGGCAGCTAGAACAAGTGGCTGACATAGAAAAATCCTACCAGTTGCTGGATAAAACTGGACTGACAGACAGCACAGAGACACTAATCATGGCAGCACAAGAACAAGCTCTGAGCACAAGATCAATAGAGCCTGGGGTCTACCACACCAGGCAAGACCCCAGGTGCAGGCTGTACAGAGAGGCTGTGAGACAATCCAGCACATAACAGCAGGGTGCAAGATGCTAGCAGGCAGGGCATACATGGAACGCCATAACCAAATGACCAGCATAGTATACAGGAACATCTGTGCTGAGTATGACCTGGAAGTCCCGAGGTCAAAATGAGATACGCCCCCAAGGGTAGTCAAGAATAACAGAGCTAAGAGCCTGTGGAACTTCCAGATACAGACAGAAAAACTGGTGATGGCTAACCAACCGGACATCGTAGTGGTGGACAAACAAAGGAAGAAAGCTGTAGTGATAGACGTTGCAATACCAAGTGACAGGAACATCAAGAAGAAGGAACATGAGAGAGAAGAGCTAGAGAGAATTTGGAAGGTGAAGTCCCTGTGGTAATGGGAACACTCAGGGCAGTGAGCCCCAAACTGGGAGAATGGCTCCAGCAGATTCCAGAAACGACATCCGAGATCTCTGTCCAGAAGAGCACAGTCCTGGGAACAGCTAAGATACTGCCCCGGATCCTCAAGCTCCCAGGTTTCTGGTAGAGGACCGCAGGTAAAGGACTGCCCGCAGGGTGCGTGGGGATTTTTTTTGATAAATAAAGAAACACACACACACACACACACACACACACACACACACACACACACACACACACACACACACACACACACACACACACACACACACACTTTTTTAACATTTGATTTGATTTATATATTTGTGATATTTGTTTGTGTTCTTGAAACTCAACAAAATAAAAGCATAACAGATAAATTATAAATGATGATTTTTTTTAACATATAAATGGCAAGCAATCTTAATAACTACGATACTTCTATAAATACACACGTTTTGGTGAAACATAAACATCACAGTAGTGAAAAATAGCACTTATCTAAAACATAGCCCTCTCTCTCTCTCTCTATTAGTAAAGCTCTGTGTCTTGTTTCCTCTCATCTGACCGATAGCTAGGAAGTTGAGAACTGGCAACAAGCAGACAGATGCATCTGATTCACATCAAGGGCAATCAGTGAAGCCTCTTCCCAACTTCCAAGTGTCACTCAGGGAAAACACAAGAGGACGAGTTAAGCCAGCCAGCAGGGAGGGAGGAAGGGGGTGTGTGAGGTGGAGAATTTGGAATTGGATGACGGATGTGACTTGATTACTGGTTAACTACCCTGCTGGTGCACCGCTCTGATCTGGATGAGAAACCCGCTGGCGGCTGGATTCTCAATTTGGACTAGGCAAGACTCTATTTGAATCTATTGTTTCACTCCAGGCAGATTGACAGTTACGGGGCCCTCGCCTTTGACTGAACTTATAGAAGTTGGCTCTTTGGGTCCTACTTGCTTCAGTGAATTGCTACCTCACAAATGCTTTAATAAAATCTCCTATCTAGGGTTTCATCAAATTTATTAGTGTTCTGTTGGTGTGCTGAAGCACCTGCCCCAGTGTTCCAAATCACAAGCAAACCTGTTGGCCAAACTTAAGACTAGCACGATCGAAAGCATGCAGAGAGATGGAAGTCTTTTCCCACACTACCGTCTCATGACTTAAGAGCTCAGAGTCAAAAACGAATTAGATGATTTAGAAGAAGAACTAAATAATAATAAGAGCTAAATAATTTCTTCTAAATCATCTAATTCGCCCCCAAGGGTAGTCGAGCATAACAGAGCTAAGCGAAAATGAATGTCACTGACTCCATTTTGGCTTTGGCATATTCTATGACCCTTGACCTGTAGCCTAACATGTATAAAGCTAACATTTTCCTATTTATACCATCTAATTTATGGAATTGATTTTCAGGTCACTATATACATTTCAATCAAACAAAATTCAATTAAATATGTAATGTAGGAAATGTGGCACAAAAAAATTGAGACACGTCCTAGGACAGAAAATAAGACATTTTAATTGACTCCATGCTACAAATTAGTGTAGAAGGTAAAAAAACAAACAAAAAAACAAACAGGAATAAAAAATTACTTTCAATTCCAATTATAAAAGTGTGTTTTTTTAAATTGACCCTACAGAAAACTGAAAGTTGGGAAACCTTTGTCTCTGCTCTCCTCAAATCGGATCACTCTTGAGTCAGAAAAAAATGTATACTGACCTATTTACAACCATCCATTCATTTTCAAAAGAAAATACTCTGATGCACATATTTTTGCTTTACTGTACTGGAATGGAGCCATTATCTGAAACACCCACATTCATACCACCCTGGAAAACATCGCCTCTGTGATGTCTTAACCTCCCGTCTTTCCCAAAAACCTAACTACCACTGTGAGGTTTGCATTTTCATTCCTCCTCTGTCTTACAAATCATATTAAATGCACAGTTTATAAGCTCAGGAATGCACCACTGTCTCTGGTGGTTATTTGTTTGGGTATGCTGTCTCTGATGTTTTTGCTAGTTTTGCACAGATCATCCTGAGGCAAAGAACCACCCACACACAAGTTGCAGGACTGTGATTTTTCTACACAGCTACAAGCTACCAGGCAGTTTTTTTCAATGACCTCAAGAAATAATTTGACACAAAACACTCAATTACCTGCTAAGGCCAAGTTTATACTCTGTGATTACTTATAAACCATCTTAGAAAATTAACATTAAAATACAGCTATGTTCCAGTGATCCCTTTGGCAGGCACTGACAAGCAGGTAGTGTATAAGGTACTGACAGATTTCAGATATCACTGTAGTATTCACAACCCAACAGTTGCAGTGACAGTTGCATTCTAATGTTTTAGTTATACTACTGCTTCAGTTCTTGAGGAATGGAACGTGTAATGAAGCAATTACAAAAAAATGAAAAAAGCAAGCCAAAAACCTACACATGCATGTACAAAGGGTTAAATGTTTGATCAGATATTTGCCTGCTGGGGAAAAAATATGGCTTTGGAAACTGCCCAAAGGCTGTTGAAATTGTCTCTTGTAGTAATATGTTATGGAAGTGAACAGACTTCAGGTGATGGTGAGAATGATGACAGAGTTTCCCAATGTTTGCAGTGTCTTTGATGCACAGGCTTTTGTACGTACTTTGCAGGAGCTCAAAAGGGGGGTGTTATGTCGACACCAGTTAATGCCAAAGGGCTGCATATCAAAGTGTTGTTGTAAACAAGAGAACATTTTTGTTTCATAAATGCATTGATTTAATTACAATAGTCAGGCAAGCTTTTAGCTAAAGTCATGATGGTGACAGTGTTACTCATTTAATTTCCCAACTTTGGGGATAAATAATGTAATTCTTATGTTATGTTATGTTATGTTATGTTATCTTGTTTTATAATATCTGTTAATTATTTGCAGATATTAACAGTAGTTTGCTCAATTTGTTTAGCACTGAAATAATCTAAGTTCTGTTGAAGGAACATTATGTTCACAACCCATTCTGTTGGTCCTTTGAAATGCTTCAAATTTACTGCCTGCTGGTGATTAAGTGCACACTGTGTTTCTCTTTAACAGGGCTCTTGGGAGTCTGCACAGTGTAAGCAGTGCATGCAAAAAGTCATAACAACCACACACTCTGATTAAAGTGGTGACCAGGACAAGGTCCTGTCTGATGAGTAAGATGAGATAAGCAAGTTTTAAGCGCATAAACATCAGACACAGATCTCTTCCACCTTCATGTACGCATTGCTGTGATGCAAAAAAAAAAAAAAAACATTGCCATATTCAGCCAAATTTCACCAAAAGTGAGAAACTAACAGTAAGACACATTAAATGTGTTGATATATTACAAAGAGCAGGGAAGGATTCTTTCCTTGATCTCCATGAATTTCTTATCAAAATTATAATTACACTTATTAGCATATTAAGTATAGAATTCAACCCTAATCTGCAACCCATTTACTTTGCTTTTCATGAACTATGCAACATTATACTCCGTTGAAAGGAAAATTATCTATCACGCCTACAAACATCACTAATCTGAAAAAAAGACTGAAATGAACCAAGGTTAATAGAGGTCTTCGCCCTTAGTTGATAAGAATGAATACGGGCATCTGTGGTCTTGCTTTAGACTGACAGGAAGGCCATTTAAAATATGTGATTTCACTCTACTCCCACTTAGAAAATTATTCAGTTACCATATTTGATAAGTTTTTTCATGACATAGTGCTGCCTTTGTCTTGTCTAATAAATATGAGTAGTGCGAGCTGGGTGCTAAAAGTTGAATACTGGAGCGAGGCTATTTACAGTAGCATGAACATAGAAGAAAATTAGGCTTTTCTAAATTGATTATTTTATGAGCAGTAAGAGCAGGGATAAGAATGTACCACATCATGGCTGATCAGCCACTACTGGTTTGGTTTTTAACTAAATCATTTGAAGACTTCAAACAGCATGTGCTAGAGCTACTTAATATTATGTTATATGGCATCCAGAAAATGAATATAGGGATTTAAATAGACCTAAATATTCTACCAATCCCCCCCACCCCCAACACCACCCCGCCAAAAACCATGTGATCTGGGTCATGCATAATTTAATCCGAATAAATAATAAAAATTACAATAGTGTCATGTTTTTTATTTATGTGAATCCCTCTGTGATTATTCTCTTCATATTTGGAAGTGCATTTTGAATTTCTTATTTCTTTCTGGAAATTTCTCCCAAATACTTAATGAAATGCTGATGAATGACCACTTTGTGTAGAGCGTCGTCTTTTTTTTTTTTTAGGTAGAAACAGAACTGGGGTACAGCATACTTTCAAATCCAAATCCAGTGGTTAAAAAAAACACATTTCTGCCTGCCTTTCTCTTGGCACAACTCAGCTTCTAGTTATTGTGCTAGTTCAGTGAAACCGTCAATCAAATGGTTTGTTGCTGTGCTCCTGGTACCTGGCCTCTCAAGCTTTGCCATCTGTTAACATGCTTAATGTTCTCGATTCTCTTTCAGCTTGACCCTGTCTCGCAGCACATTTCTGCATTGAAAAAGCAGCCAGCTCTTTATGTTGTGCTCTGCTGGCTCAGTATCTTTTTCACTTGGTAAACCGCAATGGGAGTTTTTCTCTGAAAGCTTGTCTGAAGAGCAAACTATTTGATTATTTTTGCTAGGGGAAGCCACTTTACCCTAAGCCAAGGGACACTTTCAAATGGGTTCATCATTCATTTCTCAGATCTTCTGCAATAGGAGTACATGTCTATGAATATTAATAGCATAAAAATAGTCATATTTTGCAGCTTAAATGCTGATGAAAATGCAGTTTTGGTGTCCATTTGCATAACAGTGAGGTAAGATATGGGCATCATCTGCTGCATTTAATTGAGCATGAAACAGGATTGTACAGATGTATTTCTAAATGGAAAGATTATGGTCACACTTCTTTCCTGGATCAGAGTTTACCACACTAACACACATGTTGTATATGATTTCATGAAACATTCACCTAAACATTTACTACTGCCCTGTGTTTTTCCTTGTAAACCACCAGAATAAGTTCTAGTACTCAGAACTTATTGTGGGGAAGTATTCCAAATGCATTTTTGCTGCCTATCTTCTTTTCCAATGGAGAGGTAAGCAACATCAATAGTCTGTAAGTGAAAGATTATATTTGTGTATGCAAAAAAACAAACAAAAATAATATAAAAACAAACGCCTAACCCCAATCTTCACTCTATATTCATTTTAATGGGGAAAAAAGTTAGATTACATTTAAATAAAAAAACTAAAATTACCCTAAAGGTATATGTGTTCATGTGTGTGTGGCATTTCATTGTAGAAGCCTGGTCAGTCACCACTTATTAGGTACACATTGCTAGTTCCAGGTTGGATCCCCTTTTGTCTTCAGAACTGCCGTAACTCTTTATGGCATAGATTCAACGAGGTGCTGAAAAAATTCCTCAGAGATTTTGGTCCATCATGATATGATGGCTTCAGCCACTTCCACGATGCAAATCTCTTGTTCCACCACATCCTAACGGTTTGGATTGGACATCTAGTGAGTGTGGAGGCTATTTGAATACAGTGAAGTCACTGCATGTTCAAGAGACCAGTTTGAGATTATTTGAACTTTGTGGCATGGAGTGTTATCCTGCTGGAAGCAGGAAGAAAACGGGGACACTATGGTTATAAAGGGATGGAGATAGTTAGCAAGAGATATGCTGTGGTACTAAAGGGGCTCAAAATCTGCCTAGAAACTATTCCCCACAATATTACAGCACCACCAGCAGCTTGAACTGTTGATACGAAGCAGGATGGATCCATGTTTTCATGTTGCTTACACCAAATTCTGACCCTATCACCCTAATGTTGCAGCAGAAATCGAGACTCATTAGACCAGCCAATGTTTTTCCACTTTTCTGTTTTCGTGAACATTGCAAATTATAGCTTCTGTTTCCTGTTCAGTTTCCTGACAGGAGTACTATCCAGTAAAGTCTTCTGCTGCTGTAGCCCATCTGCTTCAAGGTTTGGCATCTTGTGCTTTCAGAGATGCTTTTCTGTATACCTTGGTTGTAGCGAGTGTTTATTTCGGTCAGTGTTGCCTTTCTCTCAGCTTAAAGCAGTCTGGCCATTCTCTTCTGTCCTCAACAAGGCATTTTCACCCAGAGAACTGCTGCTCACTGGATAGTTTCTCTTTTTATGACAATTACCTGTAAACCCTTGAGATGGTTGTGCAGGAAAATCCCAGAAGATCAGCAGTTTCTAAAATACTCAAACAAGCCTTTCTGGGACCAACAACTATGCCACGCTCAAAATCACTTATGTCACCTTTCTTCCCCATTGTGAAACTCAGTTTGTCAGCAGGTCATCGTGACCATTTCTACATGCCTAAATGCATCGGGTTGTTGCCACGTGACTGGCTGATTAAATTATTGATTATTATTTGTGTTAACAAACAACAGGTGTACCCAAAGAAGTGGCAAGTGGGTGTATATGGCTTTGTAGTTACAACTCATCATCTAATCTTCATCTGTCTTTCTGAAAGATCACAGAGTGTGAAAGCAAATGTTATGGTTTCAAAATTTCTTCATGTTTATTATGGTGTACCTCAAGGTTCCAAACTGGGTTTCTTGTTGGTCTTGCTGGTTGCTGTCATTTCTTCTACTTGGTTTGTGTCTGTAACATTTGTTCTAATTTCCGTGGAATAGTTATCCTTCCATTTGCAAAAATCCATTATTTAATGTGAAGAACAACAATTCCTCTCATAAGAAAAATATTGTTATATTTAAGGAAATTGTAACGGTATGACTTTTTTTTATGATGCTGCTGTTTTGGCCAGATCATTCTTGAAAATTAGATTTTCAAATTGGAACTGGAATTTATCAGCTAAAATAAAGGTTAAAACATAAATATCTACACATCTGCACAAACTCTAAACCCAAATCAAAACTAGAAAGTTAGTAAACACATTAAGGCAAAAAGCCCAATATTTCTTTGTATATAGAAAGGTACTTTGTGTCGCTGCAAAAAGGACAAGTACCTTTATTAATACACTCCTTGAGTATCCATGGGGAAAAGGTAATACATAAATTTTAGATTAGTGTTTTGGTTATTAAAGAAGAGAATTTTTTTTAATCTATTGCTAAGGCTAAAACTGTTCCCATGTTAAAAACTCCAAACTGTCTTTAAGGCTTAGCTAGACATGTGGTTCCATGAAGATAAAATATAATTAAAAGGATTACAAAATAATAACAGGTAAAATGAAGAATGCATGTTTATCTAAACAAACAGGGAACCTGGCAGTGTTGTGCACAACCTGGCAAATTTAGATAAACAGGTCACTTCTTGACCTGCTGCCCAGTAATAACATCTTCAATTTAAATCCTGTCTGGGACCTTTGCTGCATGCCGTGGCCTCTCTGTCTCTTACAGCTTTGGCTCTCTTCCACGTAAACTGTATAATAGAACTGAAATGCAATAAAAATGAATAAAAATGGTATTTTAAAGAGCACTTATGCAGAAATGCTAGAAAGGTCTGAGGCCATGAATCTGCCCCGCTGTGACCTTTTTTTGCAAGTCTATTTTTCTTGCGAGTTTTGCAAAAGCAGCATGCAGATACGGTTTAAAGGGGTAACTGTCAGAAATGGTTTAGTATGAAGTTTATCATTAAGCAAAGCTTTTTTAACAACACGGTTTTGTTTTTGTGTCTTTTGTCATGTCAACTAAGAAAATAGATGAATGAATGAAAGATGGAAAGGATGAAAACTTGTCTGGGACATTCAAATGTTTACCACTTACTAACCTGAGCTCTTGAATTACAGTGCACTGACATTTTTGGAGGAAACTAAAACGATTTGGTTAAAGGACGGGTCAACATGTTTTTATCTATTTATTCGCAGGCATAGATGTGAACACTGAATCAAGTTTTCTTCTGCATGTCCTCCCTTGCTCAAACCGTCTCTAAATCATCTCCTAATGCATTTGAAATATGTCCAATGGAATAACGTAAGTCTTACATGTAAGTCCTTGTTCTGTACCAAAAAAAAAAAAAAAAAAAAATTGATCCGAGGCTAATATGAGGGCTGAGCCATCCAATTAGCTTAATCAAGCAGATATCTATCAAAGTTAATGCCTTTTAAGTAAGAATTCCCTGCTGCAGCTCAACAGGGCAGCACTGCCAAGGGAAACACAAAGAGGGAATTTTATACTGAAAGGCATAACCTTAGAAGATATCCACTTGAACTTTCCAACCCAGACAGCTTGAAATAAATGTTTACTGACTAAATTTGACTGATTTTACTGTTTTCTTATACATTGCAAACAGGGGGAATAATTACAGCAACCAAACTTTTTTTTTCACTGAATTGAAATTAACATGAACAATTAACATGTTCCTTAAAGTTATTAAAGAATCAATTCTGCACGGTTTTATGTTATCGTATTCACAAATTCTATCCACAGAGAACGAATCGGTGTCTCGAGGACCACATTTTGCCTCGATGAGACTCACACAGACATGCTGAAAATAACAGCAGCCATGCTGTTGCAGCTGGCAATTAAATATAAAATATTTTTCAAAATATTTTTCCTGATCTGTCACACGGCAAGAATAACAAACGCTGAACGAGGCAAGTCTGTTTCAGCACTCTGTGCTGTCAGTGACTTGTTCAGAGCTTATCCATCCTCTTCAATGACATTAATTAACTGAGCATGGACTGGCAGTAGCTAATCCGTTGCACTTGAATTGTGAACACAAGTTAAGAAAAGAAAATGAGAACAGCATTAGCGACTGTATGACTTAGCCAACAGACAGCGTCTTCTCCTCAGGTTCACAATGCAAGATTTTCATTGCAAATCCCGAAAGACGTATTTTTTAAAAAAAATGTCTTTGTTTTGACATTGATGTAACGCTCTGTTTGGGGAAGCATGCTACATACGAGCGTGCTTTGAAAGCTTATGTAACGCTTGCATATGCAGAAGCCAGTGTGGCTTCAGCTCGGTTGAATATTCATAAACACTGCATATGACGAGATTCACTGCATCCTCAACAAGCATCTTGATCCAAAGGAAACAATAAGTGAAGCAGAGTTCATCTCAAACGGTTGAGTTATTTAAGTGTTCATATTTTGTAGAACAACATCATCGAGTGATATTTTTATGGCAACAAACTCAAATGAGTGCATGAAAGCAAAGGGGTGACACATAGTGATAAAACGCCACAGAACTGCAGTATCATCTGAATCTGCTGTTCCCCTCAACTTTATAGTTTTATAACAGTTTTCTGTTTATAGTTTAGCTCTTTTGACTACAGCTTTGCTGACTTGGCTCTCGTTATTGCGCTGCATTTTCTGCAGGACCAGGCTGTGTTTTTCACTAAACTCAAAAAAAAAAAAAAAAAAAAAAAAACCCCACTGGTACGAATGGAGCAGGGACGGGCACCAAAAACAGAACAAGACAAAGAATTCTGGAGTTTCATTCACAACAGTGGCCAAAAAAAGTATGTCATAAACAATGGCTGTCACATAGAAACACTTCTATCACTATAGTATTGATTTTAAACTGTCATCTTACTGCAAAGGCCCATGCAATGTGCTTCTACCGTGAATAGTAATAAATCTGACGTTTGCTTGATGAGGCCCATTTTTCCTCTCAAATTGGACAAATGGAGGAAGAATTACACACTGGGCACGAGAGACAATTTCATCACAGACAAGTCTTTAATGATGCCTCATCTGCATTTTTCAATTTGAAGAGGGCCAAAAATAGATCACTGGCCAGACTTTGTTGAAATGAGTCACGTTAAATGGCTAGCAGTGACAGTCACTTATCTGAGGATTATGTGTCTTCTTTACCAATGTCTCACTGCCATGTTTATCAAAACCTATATTAATACTTAAATGATGATAATGAATATTGATGATGAGGAATGAATACAGTTTCAATGGATGGATGGATGGATGGATGAGGTTAATTTATTTATTTTCTTGCATTTTCTTTAATCATGGAATGAGAGGAATCATTTACTTTAGCTTGGGTTTGTTTACATGCTGGTGGAGGAAAGTGCTTTTCTGAAGAAACCATTGTATAGATTGGATTAAAACAGAAGACAAACAGCAACAGTCACAATACAACTAAATAATAAATGCTAATTATCTGAAACAACTCAATTTGCTCATCTACAACAAGCAACAAAATAGAGAAAAAAAAAAAGTCTGAGTAATTTATCAGGGAAGATTCCACATATTCAATCTTCTCAAATATAGTTTTTTAATTAGTTTTCTTCATTGTAAAGTAAATATTTTGAATATTTTAAACCGTTTGTCAGATAAAACATGAATTAATGGAAACAGTATGTCCAATCTCCATGCAGAAACATGACTTTGTTTCTATGTGCTGCACTGTAAGGTTTTATGTGGAAGAAAATGACTTTAAGTAACCTTAAAGGTCATTATGTGTTCAACTGCAAATATCAGATTAATACAAACCTGTTATACAAATGAATGCGGACCAAACTTGTCAGTATAATCTCCTTTTCTATTGCTGAATCTAATTTACATAATACAAGTATGATATTTGAATATGTCGTGAGCCTTTTATTCAACATGTGCAGTTTTACTTTCCCCTAGGAGTCATTTGCCCTGCTTAAAGCTGGGGCAAAGGCTTGTCCCTCCACTTTAAATACTGGCAGAGCCTGTGACAATACTCTCTCTTTCTCTCTCTCTCTCTCGTTTGCCATTACTACGCAGCCAAGACCATTAACATTTGGGTAAATTCTGCCGAGAAACTGAGGAGAACAGGATCATAAGCTGATGCCTGTGATGAAGTGAGAAAGATAATGGCTCAAGCTCACGCTACGTTAGGGGTCAAAATGCCTTTTTGTCGCTCTGGATTTTGCATTCTTCTCTCAACATGGCTCAAGCTGTAAGCTTCTCACAGTGTCTACACGTCCTCACAAAGGCAGAGCAGGGAGAGCAGGCTTAGGCTCAACACTTCCTCCCTCCCTCCCTCTTGTCGCTTATGTCTCTTTATGTGAGTGTCAAAGTCAGGGGAATCTCTTATTCTTGTTGCTTTGGGTCCTCGAATCATTTATGACCTTTAAGATTAAAGATAAGCCACAAAGTGTTAGCTTCAGTTCACCAGCCCTTTTCTCCTCATTTTCTGTTGGTTGGGTTTTGATTAAATATTTTGAATAGCATTTGAAGGGGCTTCGGAGTGGGCAGATGTGCAAATGAAGCATTGTGCGCTGATGAATCAATCCCGAGAAATAGGTGTGAAGAATAAAAGGCTGGCTGTTGCAAAAAGCTGTGATGGAAGGATTAAAAAATACATAATGGCATATTCCCCTTTGGCAAGACAAACACATCACACAAATTCCAGCAGGTTTTGCTGTTGTTGATTTGCTGAGTAATTAAGCATAGATTTGTTATTCCTTTACACTATTAGACATCACCAAAGCTCTCATTATGGTGACCCACGCCACTGAAGGTCTTCTCTTTTTCACAAAGGTAACCCTGGTGAATCGCCTACAATATGTGTGGAAAAAATCAATTTCTCTTTTACTTCAGAGACGTTAAAACACACAGACACATATTTCTCTACTTTTGCAGTTAACCATGATTCAGGCTGCATCTATAACACAAAATGTATTATACCTCAGCTGCTGTGCACAAACAATTTCAAATATAGGAATGAAATATTCCAAAAGTAAAATAAAGGCTTAGAGTTACTGTCAGCTGAGGTTAGCTCTCAAAGAGAAGTCTTTTCCATAAACCATGAAGTTATATTCCATATCTGCATGCTTTTATTTTGTCAAGAGTTCACATCCATCATTAAAGAGAACCCAGGAAATCAAAACACGAGGCACCAATTAACCACTTCTGTTATTGGTTGCATGACAACAGTTTGGAATGCATTTATTAATTGAATTCATTAAGCTTGTCATCTTAATTAATGTCCTCTATTTAATTGACAGATGGACAGTTTATAGGCGTTATCGGTAAGTGTTTCCCACACACTCTCTCCGTGCTGCCAACATTTCATGCTCACATGCCTACAGGCCTGGTTGTGTAATATTTTGTCAGCCTGAAAACATCTACACAGTTAAATGACATATTAAATATCTCCCCGTATTGCTACACTGATTTACAGATAGTGCAACTCACCGGATATAAATCCCGCATGAGAGCGCTTGCCGTTTTACACGCATGCAGCAAGACACGCAAAAGTCGTGTCAAATTAGTGGAAACCCAGGGCGCTGGATTAATGTCACAGCTGGGTTGGGCGAGTCAGAAGCAAGATTCATTCATTCATCAAAAAAAAGAAAAACTGTCACTCTCTGAGTGGAAGTCAAGCTGTTGATTGTATGATGAAAAAACATATACCTTACCTCCGAAGCTTTCAGCACCAGTGCAAATATTTTCACTCAGTATTTTAAATGTATCGTGGCTTTCTTACATTGTGGGCAAAACGTGAAATTATATGTATAAGCTTCGAATGCACTGCCGTGACATTTAAAATGTGGCACGCTGTGATTTAAAAGTCATGTTTTGTGTTTGTTAATGATACAGAAAGAAAACTGGTGGCCTCCAGTACAAAGATCTAAAATTACAGAGGCTTGTCAGCTCATATATCTGACAAGTTAAGTTTGGAAAACACAAAGCAAGCGTTAAATTCAACTTTTCTCTTTTTTAGATTCGGCGGCATTGATTGAAACAGGGATCCTGCGATCATCAACTTAAAATGTGACAGGTGTGATATGAGGGGGGAAGAAAAGCCATTATGTAAAACTATTAATATTTTTCACCATTTTAAAGCAAGCAGCAACACTTCTACCATGCAGTTTGAACAATTTCACACTGAAAATTCAACAATGCCATGCAACCAATATCTCAGTTATCCAGTACCCGTAAAGCTTAAATCTGTAAAGGGCTTTCTGCACATTGTTCACATCAAATAACAAATGCATCATCAAAGCCAAACAACTGAAACTATAAACTAAAACTGCGTTCTACAAGACAAACTGAGAGCCAATGAAGCAAATTACTCTTTGTGCTCTCTGCTTGAAATACAACCACTAATAATAACAAGCTACAGAGCTGTTGATATATGAAAAATAAATAAATTCTCTAGAAAACCATATGGGGAATATTACACTTTTTTTCTGTAGGCATCACAAACAAAATTTGAAGAAATTTTTCCAAGTGCGCAAACTATTTTCCTTTTTGTAGTAAGCCTATTGACGTCTCTCCAAAGAATGAGAGCAGTATGTTGCCAGCTCACCAGTGCTGCAATTTGTAAAGGAGCCTCAGAGGAGGGTGGCAAATAGAAAGACAGAACAAAACAGCATTCATGATTAATTCCTGTTAAAAATTACATTGTCGGGTTCAGCCAGTGGTAGCGTTTCTAAAAAAACCCCCCATAAAACAAATGCAAACAAACAAACAAAAAAGGAACACTATGCAGTGTGCAAGTTCATATTATTAAACCTTGACAAGCTACAGTATTGTGATAATCAAGCTCTACATCCAGTAAGTATATCAGAATGTGTGCTCCTATGCAGAGCTACGGGAAAGGCTAATTGGGAGGGGAGGGGAATTTGGGGCGTAAGGAAAGCTCACAGGAAGGATGTAACGACATATCAGATGAAGCTGACGAGAGAAGAGCTGCCACACACAGCAGAGTCCACACTGAGCTTAACAGCAGCCAAACAATATATTTTGTGGCAAATTCTTCATCATCTTGCTTCACAGGAGTATTGACGAATACAACCTGTTCTCCTGCCCACAAACCACCCTGCAGCATTGATGCGCTATGGGAACCACTCTATAACGTAGAGTACAAGCTCAACAGACCACGCATGATCACTGACAGATGGCATCGTATGCGTGCATCATACAGTTTTTTACTTCCATGTCAGAGCGACATCATTTACCAGCAAATGTCATTTTGGGCCCTTAGCTGCTCGGGTGGTCCTAACGCTTCAAAATCACAGTAAAAGAAAGAAAAGAAATAAAAAAAAAAACATGCCAAACCCCAAACTGAAACTTGCACTTTAAAGGTAAACCTTCATCAGTGGTAACAGTGGATGCGAGGGTGTTGACATTCAGCCTGTAAAAATAGATGGATTCAACTGCCTCTGTTACTATGGCAAAAAAAAAAAAAAAAAAACACTTGTATTTCATTTGAAGCTTTTGGTGACAGTTGTTTTAATCACACTCACAAGAGCACTGAGCCTCACGAGAGGGTCAGCAGACAGCTTGATATTGATGCCACTGCTTCTCTATGTTTCTGAATGCATTACACATTAATACTGATATTATGCCATTCAAATACCAGTGTCACAGGCATGCACACACTGAGCCCCGCGTCTTTCATGACTTGACATATTATTCATCTAATTTAGTGATGCACCAAATGCTTTCCCAAAAGATGATTTATAAAGCACACCAGCACGTGGCACACAGTGGTACTGTGAGGAGAGGATTTTTAGAGCAAACATGTTTTTTTTTTGTCGTTTAAAATAGATCTTGTAAACGCAGATGGACAGCCTCCCCAGATGAAAGCTTATGTCATCTGTGTTTGCTGAAGTAAGTACTTTTTGTTGTTCAGCATGTAATTTGCATGGCTTTATAGTATTCAGTCCACAGACAGTGAAGGCTAAAAATTGAATGAGCAGAAAAGCAACAAAAAAGGGCTCAAACTCAAACAACTCTTTTTACACCATTAGCGTGCCAAAGACAATATCTTTTGCACTTTGCACAATGGCTAATTCAAACCATGGCACAGCATAACATATAATTTGCAACACTTTAAATATGGAGCTGCCAGGCAGGAGGAAAAGAGGAAGACCACAGAGACGATTCATGGATGTAGTGAAGGAAGACATGCAGAGGGTTGGTATGATAGAAGAGGATGCTAGGAATAGGGTGAAATGGAGGCAGATGATCTGCTGTGGCGACCCCTAATGGGAGCAGCCGGAAGAAGAAGAAGAAGACTTAATGAATGCTAGCACAGGTGTTCATACCCGTTTTATTAATTAAATACCAGACATGCCAACAATGTAGCAGCCTGCTCTAATAAGAAGCAAACCAAAATGATTGGGCCCTATGAGACTGTCTGGGGAAGGGAACCTCCAGTACAAGACATCGAGTCTATTAGATTACCTAATGCATGTGTGCCAGGTGGATCTCGCTCATGCATTACAGTATTCACATGTACAACCTTGTGTTTAACCTTCTTTCACATCCAACACACGCACACACACCACTTCACTCTTTCACTGTTTTAGTCTTTAAGACAAATTTGTTATGACTAATTTCTTTTGTTTTTTTCTCAAAAAGTCATGATTATTTCAGTAAATCACTGACAGTGTCAGGGCTCTAATAAAAAGAAAACGTATTAATGCAGTGACAAATACTTTTGGGTGGATTAATTGGCAAGCGTGTCTGTAGATGTTATAAATATACTAAGAAGTCTAGAAGGGTTTGCTCAGCTAGAATGCAGCCTCTTATGCTCACTGGAAAGTTTATGATGAACAACACACACGGAGCTGTGTTCATTTATTATATTAATAGACTACAATGAGGTCTAGACCATGCAGTCCTGCATGTTTGTAACCTCAAGGGAGCTGACAAATGGTATGCATATAGACCCAAACCCAGGCTTTTCTTTGCTGGGTTCTAAATGCATTTTCTTTTATTACAAAAAATGAATCTCAATGTAGAATTTTACTGGAGCAATATTGGCCATGCTGGATGAAAAAAAAAAATTTTTATATCACGATTGCATCACAGTATTTACTGGTCTGCCTCTTAATGTAATAGCAGACAACAGAAAAAAAAGAGAAAGAAATAAAAACGTCAATCATGATTGAATACCTCTGCCTCTGTGTGAGAGGTTGAAAGCATGGCCAGTGTTGCATTAATCAAGTAGATACCCCTGCCATGTTGCTGTTGACCAACCATCTTTACAGGAGGTCTGTGGTCTGCACGTGTCCGTACATCAACAAGGATCATTCGTCATCTGCTAAAGAATGGTGGGAACTTTATTTAAAGGCCTAAGTTGTCTGGACTGCACATGAGCAATGTCTTTAGGATTTAAGACTTTTTTTTTTAATAAGTGTTGATTCATAATTCTACAAAATTCTAATCTTGGCTCTTGTTTCACTGGGTGACAGAGGGATATAATCCCAAACCTCAAAATGTCAAAATGGATTACATTAAAAGTTAACTTTAAATTCACAGTTTAATCTGATTATTAGCTCAATATAAAACCATTAAGGTATCACAAATATTTTAAAATTTTATAACATGCAGGGGTCTGGAATTTGGGGTTTAGGGTTACACATTTATGGCTCAGTCCAAACTGCGGACACAATTTGCATCTCTAATCACACTTAAAACAAATGCCACGCTATTCACACTATATATTAAGTCAACTGGCTTCACTACACTGACAAGAAGATGTGACTGCGACCGCTGTGAACCTTAAATGTGTTTGGATTAGTGTGACATGACTGGCTTATATGTTTAGGTATCTGCCTTAAATCTTTCTGCCAAAGTACCTGTTATTAGCTGAGACATCAACATTACAACTGTGCAAATTCCACTGACTAATGAAGAATGCAATGGAGCCATTAAAAAAAAGAAAAAAAAAAGAGAGACTATTATTAGACCATAAGTAATTGCTTTTCAAATTTTATATTTTCATTTTTCCCTGAGGTCAAGACTTGAGATGTTTATCCTTAGATTTGTATCTTGTAAGACATAATAAAATTAAACATGGCAGATTTAACTTTATACAGTGGAATTACTTGTTTCACCCTTGCTAGCTATCCTACCATATTATTATTTAACTCATGGCCAGGATTAGGCATTTCCTGCTACTTAGCAGTTTATTTAAATAAGCTGATGGACTTCTGTTAAGCTTAAACTGTCTGCAAAGCAAAAGACTAACTATAAATTGCTCTTAAAAAAAAAAAAGAAGACAAGTGAAACTGAGATTTGTGCCAGTTATATGCCTGCCAGTTGTGTGAATCTTAGTAAATACTGTTATCCCTGAAAGTGTGAAAAGATGTATGCCTTTTTTTTTTTTTTATTAGAGTTATATAACACTTGAGTAAAATATTTTATATTCAGATGACAAAAAGCTTTGGAGTCAGATTTTGGTCTGCCTACAATAAAATAAAATGAAACTAGGTAATATGGTAACTGTCATTACTATGCTCAAATGCTGTGCAACAGCGTGCTCAATAATGCATGCTTACAGTGAGCAAATGCAGAATGCAATACAAACAGAAGATGTACACAAAAAGCTGAAAATACACAAAGACGATTCATTTTCAGTGTAAGATAACACCTTTTTTTTTCACAAGAATGTATTGCTCTGGTTTTACAATCTTAACACATCATGTTAGTGACTCCCTTACAGAAAGAGACAACTGCCAGGTGTAAAGAAAGAAAGGGAAGCAAAGGCAAGAAGTGGCCAGAGGGAGTACACTTTCATCCATCTGGATAAAGACAACTACAGGTGACAGGTAAGCAGTCAGAGATGTACATCTGGGCCTGCTGTCTGAAGTCAAGTCCCAGGTACAGCACGGCTGTGACCTGGTTCAGAGGTGTGGCGTTGCTTCTCTAAAATAAGGTGATGATGAATAAGATGACATTAAGAGTGAAAAGAGTACAACAGTAAATACTGTAGATAACCAAACTCTGAACATCAGCTAGTGAAGAGAGGGGTGGCAGATTTTTTTAAATATTATTTAAGCAAAAAAATAATAATAAAATGTCTAGAAGAAATTTCCACAAATCTCATTCTATCAAAAAAAAGCAACCCAAAACAAATTTGCCTCTACATGAAAAAGTACAGCAACCAGCAGTTCACATTTAAGAAGTTAACAGTGTTACTGTAGTTTGTAGGTTGTTTGCTTTAGACAGTGTTTGAATAACTAATCAACTATTCAATTAACTGAAGGTTTGATCAGCTATTGTTTCACCTCACAGGAGAATAAGATTTTAAAAGAGAGACTAGAAACAAACAGAACAACAGGACGTGTATGTGACAAAGGTAATGAAGGCTAAGACGATTTTGTAAATTCTAGGGAGCAAGGCTATAAATTGGGCTTGCTGCTATTATTTTGGCTGATTACCTGATGTCTTTAAACCAGAGACATGCTGTTCTGCATATGCTGTTTTCAATTTGCATAATTCTGACGGGTAAAAAAGAAATCACTCATGGTAGGAAGGAAGCCTGTTTTCTGGTCTCATTACAGTTCTTATTACAGAGTAGGGTTAAAGAATAATGCAGTTTCTGTTCTTTTTTTTTTTTTTTAAGATTTGGAGAATCAAATTGGTCCCCTCCTTTGTATTTCTGCTTGTGTCTGCATGGAGAGTGGTTGTATTAGGACTCATTTTATTGCTCTGAGAAGAAGTCATTTCCTGTCAGTCATTTTTATATAGTTACAACAACCTCCAAAATTTTAAAGTAAGATAATCCACTGCAGTAAAAACAACATTTCCTTAATTTTTTTTTTTTTTTTCTGTAAAAATGAAGGTGGAGCAGAAATAAGTTGCTAGTTTATTGGGCACATTGAGCTAAAACTATCACAAGAACCTTGAAATAAGTTCTCCTATCTCAAAGGTGATAACATTTAGTTCTGTGAAAAAATAAATAAATAAAAAAGATTGAAGATAAGCCAACATGAACTACAGAAATTCATGAAAATAATTAAAACACTGAAACAAGACTGAGAGTCCGCAGCCATGCAAGCACCCCTGATGCCTTGAGCTAATTGCTGTAACAGTCCTCCTAGTAGTTCAGCATGCTTGAATGCTAGCACCAGCTGATTAGAACACAGCAAATTAAGAGTGAGACTGATAGGAAAGTAAATACATGAACAGAAAAAAAAAATTACAATTCTGGCCACACGCTGCAGAAAGATATAAAAGGATAAGGGTTTATCCTGAAGGTGTGTACAAGATGTCATTACAGCCACTGTAATAGTTTGCACAATAGCTACTGTACGACTAACAGACTATATACATGCATCTCATTGTGGTGCTGTAAATCCTGCCAACTACCCATGCAGTATTCTGGGAACCATGACAAAATATACAAAATATGAAGTGCGCCAATCCTTTTTAGAGATGTTGGGGTATTTCATATCAAATCAGAGGATAACTGGAGCATTTTGGAGCATTAGTCCTTTGGGAATTATGATAAATATGTACAAAATGGTTATCTATCAAAGAAATCACCAGCTTCATATTCCATAACTTGATAATGTTTGCTAGAAATACAAATTGCAGAAAGCAGTTGTGGACAGTTTTCAGTGGTTAGTAATTCAGTGTGACACTGGCATTATTCTTGAAAAGCAGCAGGTTTTCTGTAAAATCATCACCTGCAGTGTAGCAAAGAAGATTCCATGCCGTATCTGGAATGCAGTGTATATCGATTTTCCAGCTCTGTGACTGTGTGTGTGCTGCCGATACCCTTCCCCCCCCCCCCCATTTGAGCCAATGGCCTTCAGGTAGTTTCAGAACATCCACAGTATCGTGAGAGAGCAGATGGCTACATCAGGAAAAGAGACACAGTGCACGCTTGTTCACACAGCTGATTTAAAACGAAAGCTTTCACCCTGAGATGAGACATCGTGGGGCACTCATGAACAGTGGCACTGAGTTATGTATCTGTCCAATTTCATCAAAACCCACTCATGAGATAAGACTGTTAGCTTTACAAACACCTACATGCACGCACACACACATCTACTGACCAATTCTTAACTTTAAAGGGATAGTTCAGTTTCTATTAAGTGAGCTTGTATGAGGTACTTTTTCACAGAGTGTAATGGTAGATCACTCCCAGTCTGAACTACTGGAAGCTTTGCAATGCACTGCAGTGGATGGGGTTGGTAGCAAAAATATATTTTTGTAACAATCGAAAAACATGCCCATTGTAGCCAAAACAATCAGTGTGGTATATTTATTATTCATAATATTTTCACTGCTGTACCTTGCTGACATAAAGCCCTTTCCACTTTAGAATTTTGTACATTCACGCTCTCTTCACTAACACCATCACAAAACAGTAACTTGAAGAACATGTTGCTAGTCTCCTTCTGCCTCCATCAGTTACTTTGTTTGTGTTATTGTATGAATTTGGTGTTTTAACATATCAGTTCAGATCCAAACTAACACCAATGGTAAGGGCCGTCTCATGGCAAGATAAAACAGAGTAAACATTCTAAGTAGAGCACAAACTTAAACCTGTGTTGTCTGCAGCTTTCCAGTTCTTTTGAAATCCTCAGGCTGAGTTAACATCTTTTATAAAACTCTAAATATCAAAATATTTCCTCACTTAAAGGAAATAAGCAAAATTACAGCCACACTGTTTGAACCCTTGGTCCAGAGTAAACCTATACATAAAAAAGCAGTAAAATTTCAGCAACATTAGCTTTCACTGCGGCCATTCATTTTAAGTGTGGTCAAAACACTCAGGAGTTGCTGTCAATAACCTGGAGAAAAACCACATTGCGAAACTGGTAGCATTAAAACACAGTATCGGTCACAAGAGCGAGCAAGACGACCCTCGGTGGAGGTATAAACAGGCGCTCAGAGTGACATTCTGCAGAGTAACAACTGCAGCATCACAGCAGGAGTGAGTGTTGTGTTTTACCAAAGTTACATTTTGGTAACATATATTGTTATAGCCAGTGATAAGGCACAGTTGTTACTATTAGCTTTTTTGTTTGTTTGTTTTTTTGCAGCAGTAATTTTGATATACTCGGTCTGGGTAGGGTTAGGCTGAGAGCTGCATGATATGAAATTCAAACCATTTCTTGGTATGTGGTTTAGCCTAATATGATATTTTATTTGCTGTACTACAATATATTGTGAACACTGACAGAAGAGCTGCCAGTACGAGCATGAAAAGTCAGATTAAGCTGTGAAATCGAATGGAATAAGTAAAATTCAACTGAAATGAAAACATTAATTAAAATTATTGATGCATTAAAATGGCAGTTTGACATTAGAAGCTGATAACATTTAGATTTCATGAGATGAAATGCAAATGAGATTATTTTAAAATCACGTCATGCCGCATTTGTCCACTAGATACCCTCAGACAGTCCTCCCTGAGTCCTCCCTGTCATCCACCACCTTTTATAGCTACTTTACATTAGCTCATTACTCATGTAATATAAATAGAATGGCCTTTTGTAAATCGGTCTAAGATGTTTTAGCATCCTTCCTGTTCTATTTGGCCTTCCGGCTTTTCACCTCTATCTTTTCTGCTGCTGCTGCTGAGCTGTATCCGCCTGCTAAAACTGTAAAGCTGCCTGTAACCACATCCACTTAAAGTTCCATTTGTGTAACATGAACTCCTGATGCAAGCTCTAACACACTTACTTGACAGCTGACATATGGACACAACAGAGAATAAAGGTACCACATGTTCATTTCATTATGATCTTTATGACTGGAGCATGTTAGTGTAAACATATCGTCAGTGAATGATTCTGTGATGCTAGAATATCGGTGATGCCAAGAGTCAGTCAGTTTCTGAACACATTTCCAATATTTTAATACAGCAAACGCACACATTTGTTAGACCTAACACATATTCATTAGTTAAATGAGGCTCCCACTCTGAGCATAAAGTGCAAATTGTATTTTTATGCCACTGACAGGCTGAAAGCTCACAGCGTTGTCGCATTTCACCAAATTAAATCTGAGGGAAACTTTTAGAAAAGATCAATAAACCAACAGTGTTGGACCTCCACAATGAGCTTTTGTTTAAAAAAAAATGTCAGTTGTCCTTGGGCAGTATTTCTTTCTGTTTCATTTTGTTTTAACTTCCCCAAATCTCTCAAAAAGATTTGCCATCAACCTTGAAATAGTGACTGACGGCCTTTAGATTAGAGTCGAAGTTTGGACAAACTTTTTCACGCTTACTACTTGATGAAGAAGCAAATTGCCTGGATTCCTACATTTTTCATTATATACAAACAAATGTCAAATATGAGGAATGAATAAATGTGAATATTAGCTCAAACAGTCTATCAATTATAACGCAGCTGTGACCACACCTGTGCTTATTTGACCTCATGTAAAATTGAAAACTGACAGTTTATATTTACTATTTTTTTTTTTAAAGTTGCACAGTAGGAGCTCAGTCTAGTAATGGTCAGTATAAACTTTTCATTACTGAAATTCAATATTTTTCAATATTATCACCTCCATTTTTGATGACTGAATACCCAAATTTGTAGAATATTCTGAAATTCTTCAGAAAACTTTTTTTTTTCATTTGTTCTTTGCTGAAACTCTTGTGTTGTTCTACCTTTCTCCTAAATTAAAGTAAAAGTATGTTTGTTTTACTGAGACTGGCGTTATGCAATGACCTTTGTCAGATTTCCATTGATAAACCACTTTGCCAAGATCTAGTGGTTTTACAAACACCCTATAGTGAAGATAATTCCCACAACAATGGGAAGATCCTTTGTGCTGGCATGTTAATTGGCTACTATAGTTAGTATCCCATTTAATATTAATATCATAGTAAATCATGGATGTGGCTTACTAAACAAGGTGATGAGCCAGCACCAGTCAGCTGAGCCACCCAGCTCTACCCTGTGACCAACTCTGTTTTCTAAGCAACCAAGAGGACAAATAAATAAATGCTTATATTCCAGTCAGCAGTGTCCTTTCTCCCATAGGTAGTCTTTTCAATCGCTCACCTCAAAATTAAGATGACTTTAACACCATACACACCAACGCTGACTCTCACAGTCATTTGATCTTTTTAAACTTGTCTGGATTGCAGTGACATGCTGAGGTTTCCATCGGTGTTGGTCTTTTCTGTGTGTATGCCCCTTTGACTTTCTTCAATACAGAGTCAAACTGTTAAGACTGGTGCTGTTTATAGTATATTGGCTTTATGTAGAAATAACAGAGCTATGAGTTTCTGCTGTTCATACTGCTTTACATTGTACTGCTTTAAAGGTTTTTAAACTGAAGTAGCCCATATGTCAGGTTCTGAAACAGAGTGGATCCTACAGTCTCCACAATGCTGCTCTAGAGAATTTTTTTTTATTTTATTAAAATCTTTCTTTGGGGCCACAGACTGAATACATTAAAGTTGTGTATAGAATTAGTAGTGGTAGTCCTCTGGACAAGGATTTCTGTGTGTGAAGTCATCCTTTTAATATGCATTGCAGGTTTCTAAACTATGCATTTTTTTTTCCTTGAAACATCATTCCTTGAAAATGCTCCCAGTCAAATGAAATTAGACAACTGTCTGTGTCTGAGTTCCTCTGAAGGTCAGTCTGGGAGTCAAGTGATAGTCTGACCTTCACGACTGCTGAAGAATCAATAAAGAAATCTAATCAAGGGATGTTTGCCAGGGTTCAAAATGAAATTAGGTCAGAAGACAGGGGCTTAGGATTTGTGGGCAACCTGTTAAATTGTGGCATTATGTTAAGTATAATTTAATTAATTGGCTAGCACATCAGTGTTTGCTTTATATGTTATACATCAGGAGAATCTTTCAGTCTTTGTGAATGTTCTTGGCTGCTAATAATCTCTAAGCAATGCATGCAGTCAACCTTACAAATGGACTTTGGAAAGTAATTTTCTTGCTAAATTGGTTCTCTGCTATTCTTATTTATTTTTATATGCAAATTCCACAGATGCATTTACAAGCACAAATTAAGAAGGTTTAGCTAATATCCCTGTATTTACTGCAGCTCGTGGCATTGATAATCAAGTCAACTGCTATGTACTGTATCAAATCCCTTTGCCAGCAAACACCATCAATCTTGTTCATCCTGTCATAAACTGCAGTCATGTTCCTGCCCTGAAATTTATGTTACATCCATGTAACTTAATCACAATTTGTCAGACTCAAGGCATAATGGTGAGATATAAAGAAAGATAGCCTGACATAAAATTTAAAAATCTGAGATACTGTGCGTTTACTGTACCAAACAGCAATTTCATGATGTGACAAATTTAACAGTAAGTCATGTTTTAATCACAAAATACCAGATACAAACAAAGATCAACCTTAACTAATTGGGATGGTAAAATCTCAAAGGTAAACTACTGTAAAACATTGTTTCATAATGACTTAATATAGTCCGAAAGTTTCTACTTTACAAATATAACTAGACCCACTGTGTGGCAAATACACAACAAAGCAATAATTAGATGCCACTTCAAAGAGTCTCTCTCCCCACACTTCAAGATGTTCAAGATGCTGAAGTTGTAGTCTGTACAACCACAACCCTCTGGAGAGGCAGCTGAATAATACTGATGACTGCCACACGGGCAAAGTGGCCGACCTGCTGTTAGGAAAGCACAAGACAGGAAAGGCCCAGTTAGTAGCAACTACACCAATACCATCGCCCTGGGGACAGGTTGGTTGACTGAAAAAAACCTAAACTCTAATTTAAGTTTGGACACGCTCTCCCATTTATATGAATGGGAGTGTGTGTCCAAACTTTTGGTTGGTACTTTACAGATTCACTTCAAGATTGTAAGAGTATAAACTTCTGTGTAAACCCATTCGTAGTCACATCTAGGTATCAAGTGTTGGTCATATGCAGTCATATGAAGACATGAAACTATAGTGAGTGATTTAAACTTTATATAAAACTCATTATGGTTTTATTATTTAATATTATAATACCATAATGCATGAAATCTCTGTTTGCTTGCAAACAGCAAACTGCTCCGACAGAATTTGAGAACTGAGCAACCGAAACTGGCACAGAGGTACATGTTAGGCCCCCAAAAGGTTCTTATCTATATCAGATATTATGGCATCATTATATTGCTGTTGTGTCATGTTGTTCATTTATATCCAGAAAACGTTCATTATACATGACATATTAGGACATCAACATTTTGCCTAGCAACCACAGATGAATGGAATAAAATGACCCATTTGTAGTGTTTTTGAATTTTTCTTCTAAAAACATAAGATAGTTTTAATCCCTTGACAGTTTCAGGTAATTTATGTAAAGAAAACTTGAATTATGCCTAAAATATTATGCATATGTCATCATGTAGCCTACAAACCACCTAACAACAACTATAATCACAGACCGAACAACACTATAGCATAGGCATGTGTGCTGATCATATCAATTTAATGCATTTATTGGAACATAAGCTTGATTAGTAAGCTACTGACAATACTTATGATGATCATAGTTCCCTGAGATCATCATTCATTGGTATAAGCAGAGGTTGGACAAATTAAAAAATATATCAAAATGACTTGCAAAATATTTTTTAAGTTTATATACCTGGTGCCCTGCCCACGTAAAGTCTGATACATGGTGAAGAGTTTTCTTTACATTAAGTCTGTAAATTCCTTTCCTTTAAAATTTAAAAATGTAATACTGCTTTAAAAATGTGATTTACTTCCTGCATTATGTACTTTTTCAGGGTGATTTTCAGGAGTACATTCCGGGGGGAGAGAGGCGAGCTCTACCTCTCTCTTGTGGTTGTTTTTCATCTTTGACATTGGGAACATGGTTTTATGAGTTAATTTTGAGTTGGCACAAAATAAAAGAATACAATATATTACCAGCTTTTGATGCTCTTAAAACAAAACTAATGAAACACACTTGAAAAATAAACACCTTCCCCATTTAAGTGGTGTGCATGTATAATAATTAGCCGCTAAACAGTAATGGGTGGGTTACGAGAGGTTAAAAATTAAAGACTTGGGGAAAGAGGTGGCTTTTAAACAAAGAAATTTCAATCTTGTAATCTTGAAATCAAGTTAGGTACATTTTTTTAAGTCAAGGGTTTCAATAAGTATCATAGTAATTAAATAAGAAACACACTACCCACATAAGGCCATTCTTATAAAGGAATTCTCATGGCTGAAAGCAGACTCGTCAAATAGACTGCATTCTACCACAGATAACAGCAGCTTTGGTGACATTCTCCCCTGTGGAAAATACTTTACCTCATGTGGCTGATTGATTTTAGGGATTGGTTAGGTCAGGGCGGTGAACGTGTCACCACAGTAATGCACTCCTAGGTGAGCATTTAGGTGTGTAGTGGATCAGACTTGGTATTCATAGTTGGCTGTATCGCCATGCATGATAACATGGTGAATGTGCATGAGTTACAGAAGTGAGGCGGTGCTCATTCAAGACCTCTCACGATTCACCAGCCAGCTTACAAGGTTCCAATTTTCACACAAATCGGCCTATGACCAGGGGACTGAGCCAGTGAGTTGAAATTTTGAGCACATTCGAGGCATCTCGTCTTTCTCATCAGTTTTCCAACACAGTCACTCTATCAAGTATCTCCTTTGCTGCATCTCTCCAGCTCCTTGAACAGAACTCCTCTATTAAGAGACCGTCACTCCAGAGTTCTTAACTAGGCTGAAGCATGTGATTTCATTGGAGTCTGGGAGATAGTCAACACACTAAAGTCAATAAACATATTGAGCTGCACTGAGCATCTGATCACAGTTATTCATGGTGTGCAGCATCAAAAATCTCAACTCAGTGCCGGAAGACCATTTCACTGAAGAGAGCGCAAAGGGGCAAAGATTCCAAACCTTAAGGGGCAATAAATGTATTTGCTGACCAACAATTTTTTTCATTTTTACAGCTCAAGCATCCACTTACTATTTTTCCATTCATCCAAGTTCAAGGTTTTTTTTCCGCTTTCTCCGCCAGCGAGTTAGTCTTTGAAGTTACAGTATTTCATGTTCTGGGGCCCAAATTTCCTCTTTGGGCAGAAAGTTTTCTCACTGCAGCTACTTTTGTGCCTCACTTTGTTCATCCCCATGTTATACTGATCAAATATTTTTTACTGAAGTTTGTTGGCATATGTGTGACAAACACACGATTAGGCCCCAATACACAACAGCACAAAGTTACAGCGACATACCAACCAGACATGTTATGTTGAGCTGAAATGGCTTTTAACTAGTTTGACTGTTAATTACTGGTGAATTTAATATTTTCTAGCAAAAATGCCAAACAAATATCTATGATTGTAAACTTTGTATTTAGAGCCAAGTATTATCCAGTGAGGGAGTTAATATCCTGATTTTCTCACATTCACCATCTCTTTCTCGAAAAAGAGACCTGGGAGGAGGGAGCAGGAGTAGTCACTGAAATCAAACATTAATCTACAATATTACATGAAAATTTCAAAAATTAGCAAAAAATAAAAAAGTGAAAAATCAGAAATTCATCTGCAGCATTTTGTATAGATTTGCCAAATTAATACTTGTAGCAAGTTTCAAAAGAATAAGGGAGAAGTAGTCACTGAAGTTAAACCAGAATGTACTGTTTAAAAAAAAAATAAGTGAAAATAAAAGACGCATTTTGAAGCATTTTGTAGAGCTTTGCACATTGAATAATCATATCAAGTTTCAAAAGAGTTGGTCTAGGAATAAGCAAGGAGTAGGCATTACAGGTAAACATTAAACGACTATCTGTGCCACGTTTCAGAAAATTTCAAATAAAAATGACAGGGGAGTAGCGAATTTAGCAAAAAATGACGGACAGACGGACGGATGCCAGATGGCTCGGTATCGGATCGGCTCCACTGACTGTCATCTGTTGTTGACAGTGGAGTTAATAAAACTTCATGAGTAATCCAACCTAAAATGTCCAAAATGAGGACATAACTAATACAAATGCAAAGTTACACTATAATATTCATTTTTACTTCAGTCATTTTAAAATAGCTAATTATTTGTATTTGCAATGAACTTTTCTAAACCAACATTATAAAAATTCTTCACGCAAGGCAACAACTTTAAAATAAAGTAACATAACATTAGCAGTTCACCTGAGGGTTTAAGAAACTGCTGAAAGCTCACAGCAGATCTGCACATTAGCAAGCTGTAGCCAGTAATTTACATGATGATCTGCATTACTTGTCGGTTATGTTAATCATTCACAGTCAGGTACAGTCGGAGGGTAGACTGCTTTGAATTGTGGGACAAAATTTATCTTTTCTTTTAGGAAGGAAGCAATGTTACACCGGTGACGTTCTGTGAGGGCAAGCAAGGCGAGCAGTGCTTGTCTATGCGTTAGCCCTGCAGCACACTGGTGACCTGCCCATGGCGTACCCTGCCTCTTGCCCTATGGCATTTGGGATGAGCATTAGCAAGCAAACACGCACTCTCATTCATCATTGTAACAGATGAGTTTTCTTTTTCAGGAGGTTTTATTGTTATTATAGTTTACTTACTAATTTTTATTTATTTGGGGGGAGGGGGGGGTGTCTCAGTTTCTGCTTGCCTTCCTGTAAAAGTCACGTTACACCATTGTGTTACACTATGCAAAAGGAGATAATGAAGGAAGTAGTGATACACTATCCTGTAGTATTTAAAGAACACTATTTGATCAGCTCTTATTATGGCTACTATGTAAACACATCTAGGTTAGTTCACTGGATGTGTTTACATAAACAGAAAAAAGCAAAATTCATCATTTGACTGCAACCCTACTACTACTACTACGACTACTACTACTACTACTACTACTTCATCTACTTGCAGTTGTATTCAGCTGCCACCAGGAAAAAATGCGGAAAACAGTAGATATGAACAGAATAAACATGATGACAGATTTACCATCTCAATCTAAGAGATTTTCTTACAGATTTCTTTCGGCTAATAATGTTAGGCATACTGTGACAAAGATAGCCGATTCTGATTCCCACATAGTTTCAGAAATAATAAACTGCCAACTCTTACTGTATAAACAAGATAGCATTTCAACGGAAGCCAACATTTTTAAACCACTTCTCTGGCTCTTGACTTTCTACTCAGAGTGCTGTGAAAATAAAAATTGAATTCAACTCGTGTTTAATCGTAAGAGGAAAGGATCTTGAAACTCCATTAAATTATAATAAGTCTGGGATATCATTCATTTTTAAAATGACTTTTGGATATCATTCATTTTTAGCAGAGGAGCAGAGTAATGGCACACAGATTGCAAGGGACTTAGAAGGGAATAGCATCTACAAGCAATGCAGCCTTTGCAGATCACACAAGCCTTTGGGCTATTGCCTCCCCCAAATAATGTACCATTTATAATATAAAATGTATAATATCTGGGTTTTTTTTTTAAATTTTAGAATATATTGTCCCAAGATAACAGTGCCAAAATCAATCCAATAATGCTTTATTCATCCTGTTTTCTTGTCATTCAAAGTGTTATTTTGCTGGACAAATACACTGGTTTATGATCCTGATGGGCTGATGGGTGATCATCTCATCTGATCGCCTCAAACCCTGAACTGGTGCAAAAACAAACACAATAGGATGCAAATACTAAGTGGGATGGCAGATTTCCCCATTATCCTGATAAGCCTCGTTGCACTGTGACTTTTTAAAGTTTAGTATTAGATTTTTATTCTTGGATTTTTAACATTGTCATCCCCGGTTAGGGAGCTTTTATATCAGTAACACTTTGGTTTCCACCAAAGCTCCTCCTTGCCTATTGATTTTTGCAGTAACATTTTAAATTAAAGCATCAACCAAATTCCCTGCAAAGAGTAAAAACGCTTAGCAACCAAAAGTTTCCTAGAAGGAAAAAGCAAAATGATGCAACCACTCATTGCAGTTTGTTAAGCATTAAAAAAATATAGCATATTAAGGTTATTAATACACTTTTTTCACTCCAACCCTTGTGCTAGGAAAAAGTAAAAACAGATCTAGCCTCAAATCTTTGTTCATTTCCTCTTATCTTGTGACATTCTGTGAATTAACTCAGTTAACACCAAAACCATGAGGTTTTTTTTGGTGGAGGCCCAGGGAAGCAAAATGAAAAACTGCAAACTGCAATCCTATACAAGCCCTTTCGGTTAGCTCTACGAAATCGTGTGAATGCTGACAGCTGATCTGTATCAATCAATCGTGGACCAAATCAGGTTGGAATGCTCCCACGTCAACTTTATTCAGTTTATAGGTTTTTTCCTCTCTCTCTCGCTCTCTCTCTCTCTCTCTCTCTCTCAGGATTATGAGCCAAACCTAACAGTCTCACTGGGGAGGTCTAGATGATGTGCCAAGTACGGGCTAGGGGATAATTAACTCAGCTTTCCAATTAGGACAAAGCAATCCTCTGAGGATACAAATAGGGAGCAGATAAATACTCACGCATCAGTATGGGATGAGGGCAGGGACAGGCAGACAGATAAATATATTGAGAGGGATACACTGCCCTCAAGTATTTGACTGTTTTTGATATTTGTTTGTTAGGTAAGCATTCTTTTTTTAAATTTTGTGATATAAACATTCATTTTCATAAAAGTGGAAAGGGGTATGCCATTTCAGCTCTGGCACCTGGCATCCTGCTCCCTCACATCTGTAATTATCACACATCATTTCTTCTCACTGTTGCCAGCTTGTTGCTAGATTTAGCAGATCTCCATACATTTTAAGCAACTTTTTTTTTTTTTAACATCTATATCATCATTTGCCAAACAGTTGCCATGACTCTGCAACTGCAGTACAGAGTGCATACACTGCACTGCATGCAGGGGCATTGGAGGGAGCAACACAGTTGTTCTTGCATTTTGCTACACAGATGGAGGCAAAGCACTGTGAGATGTAAGCAAATATGCTAATCACAATCAAATGGGACAATGCATAAATGATGCTAGGTTGTGTGTCTTTTCCAGCGTCTGCATTTTAGGACCAGTTCTTCAACATGTTATCAGTGTACTGTAATTTTTTCATCTAAATTAAGTAACTAATAGCTGCCATTTTGACATAAAACAATAGGTAAACACAATTACATTAATGGCTCTAGTTAAGGGTGCGTACCAAACAGAACAGAACCTGCAATAATGTCATTAGTAACACATTTGTGTAACTAATACAGCATGTGAAAATGACTGCCATGTATGATAATGATAATAAAAATGTAAATCTTAATGTAATGGGTAGTACGCACTGAATGCAATGCACACACAGACACACGCATACACACATATATATGTGTGGGACAGGTCATTCAAGTTGAAGATCTGAGGTAATGCTGGTGGTATTAATCAACCATTTTCTTTGTCTTGTGTAATGATGTCCCTGTGAAGGTTTAGCTATGGGCAATTTCTTACAAAGGAAAACTTTGCTCTTAGGAATAATAACATTTTGCATATTTTTGCTGATGCTCTTTTCTTCTCTTTAGAAAGATGACAAACAAATCCAGTCTCCCCGTGGTGCAAGGGCAAATTAAAAGGAAAAGAAATATGCTCAATAGGATTCATATTGTTCCAATCATGTTAAACACCCCAATCTTCTGCAGAATTGCTGATCTGCTGGGAGTGAATATGAGCTTGGCATGATAAAATGAACATTTGCCATATTAATTGCTTTAACCTTGAAAAACATTTATTGAAGCCTAAGAAAAAAAAATTGGACATCAAAAAAAATGTTTTTCCTTACAAAACCAGTAATGTAGTATTCAGAGAGTCTAAAAATTATAATGCATGAACTGGTGAAGCTCTGTGATGAAGCAAATTATGGCTTTATCTGGAGCTGTTGTTTCCCACTGACACCGATTCATTTATTTATGGATATTTACCTCATATAAATGTCTAGTGACAGTGGCTAATGGCAGATGAGTCTCTACAAGAGAATCATAAATACAGATTAATTTGAGAAGCCAAACTTAGGAGTCAGTTTCTATTAGCCTGAGAGACATTCAAGAGATTTTCTACAGTTCCATTATTTCACACCAACATTGGAAATAGGACTACTATAGATAATAAAAGATCATTTATATGTGTTTAGCTTGACTAAAAACACAATAGAATCTGGATCTGAAAAGTCAACAAAATAAAAATAGAAAATATGTCTAGAATTTGACTAAAAGCCAGGCGAATACTGTGTAAAGCTCATCATCATAATGAGACAGTCACTTGCAGCGAATTGTCTTGTTGAGTAGAAAAAAGATAATCTATGTGAACATCAATTTATACGACTTTAAATAAAAGCTGGTGTCTATGGATGTAATAAATGCCCAAGTAATTATTTCATGATCATCAAAACAATATTTATTACACAAAATGCATATCTTATATCTTATCATGCATGCATATCTTAGTGAAAAGCAGGATGGCCATACCTGAGCACATGTAATGCATGTTAGAAAGGGATAGGTCATACAGAGCAGGATGCTATATGACAGTGAGACAGCCTGAGAATGGAATTAAAATCTATCTGCCTGAGGGTTTGGTGTTCACTGACAGCCTGTCAGTGTCTTTGAGTCCCACTTTCTCAGTTGACAGTGCAAATCAGCTACACTTCATTCACAGTTTGTCATCATCCATCATTAAAAAATGAAGAGTCTAATTCTGAAGGTACTTGATCGGTTTACTGCAGACACGAGGGAAAACACATCAGAGGTGTGAAATATTGTAGGACTTAAATAGTTAGCATGCTAAAATATTCTGTGCTCTTGAGTCTATAAATGTTTCAGAACAGTAAGTGCCAAAAAGTATTCATGGTAAAAGCTATATTTTGCTTAGATTTCCCTTTGAGTTTTCCATATTTCCTACACTTTTATATATACCTACAACAGAGGCAGAATTCTATCTTTTTTAAGACTAAAGAAAGAAGTCAATCTATCTATCTATCTATATATCTATCTATCTATCTATCTATCTATCTATCTATCTATCTATCTATCTATCTATCTATCTATCTATCTATCTATCTATCTATCTATCTATCTATCTATCTATCTATCTATCTATCTATCTAGAAGAGGATGTTTTTTTTGTTAATAATAATAATAATAAGAGGAAGGTAGACAAGTTTAAGTACCTGGGGTCAACCATCTCAAGCAACAAACAGTGCACAAGAAAGGTGAGGAAGAGAGCACAAGCAGAGTGGAACAGATGAAGTTGATTTGTGACAGAAGGACAGCAGCAAGAGTGAAAGGGAAGGTGTGCAAGATGGCAGTGAGACCTGTTATGATGTACGGTTTGGAGACTGTGGCACTGACAAAAAGACAGGAGGCCAAGCAGGAAGTGGCAGAGTTTAAGGCGCTAAGGTTTTCTCTGGGAGTGACCAGGAGGGATTAGAAATTAGTATATCAGAGGGACAGCTCAGGTAGAGCACTTTGGAGACAAAGCTGGAGATGGTTTGGACATGTGCTGAGGAGGGATAGTGGATATACTGGACAAAGGATGTTGAATAATGGAGCTGCCAAGCTGGAGGGAAAGAGGGAGACCACAGAGAAGATTCATTGATACTGTTTAGTGAAGGAATTTGTGCAGCGTGATGGTGTGACAGAGGAGGACGTTAGGGATAAGGTGAGGTGCGGGAAGATGGTCTGCTCTGGCAACCCCTAAAGAAGAAGATTACTATTTTACTAGAATCATATGTATATGTACTGCATAGACTTATATACATACAGCTGGAAATTTTGGCCAAATTTATGGGCTCACTATTGGCACTTTTGTATTACACTCCCAGAACTCTATTAGGGTTTGTGCGTGTTTTTATTTTGTTGTTGTTTTTCTTTTTTTTTTTAATGGCAGTAAAATTATTAAATAAATAAATAATACTAAATTGAAGTTTGAGTTTCAGTGTCCCTAACTGATCTGACTAAGCCCCAAGGAACCGTTCTCAGCTGTGTTTTGGTTTTCAGTGACCATATGGTGTTGGTAAAAGTTTTGCTACATAGCGACCTGAAACCGTATTTTTTCCACAGTCCTTTGAAAAAGGACTCAGTTTTCTGGAAGCATTCAAATAAATGATGCTCTATCTGCTAATCTGTTATCCACTTCTCCCTAATGCATCCTCTGCTCTAACTAAAGCCAGCTGTCACTGAAACCCACATTAGTGTCAATATGGAGACTATGGAGGTTTCGATAAATTTTATTGATGCTAAAAGAAAATAACTGTTATTTGAAAGCAGTTACTTCCAGACAGACAGACAAAACAGACTCAACAGATATTGCTGCTGTCCTGCACGCTCTGTCTTCTCTAAAGTTTTCATCGTCATGCAACTGCAAACAATACATAAAAGAAATTACAATTTGACTCTGTCTCCAGCGCAATCTCAAACACTAAAAACCCCAAATGAGTGGCTAAACTTTGTTCATCATTACTCCTGGATCGTGGCCCCAGAGTTGATTAACATCAGTGTCTGACCCCATAAAAGCGCTTCTAGAAGAATGGTCAAAAATTTCCAATAAACCTTGTGGAAAGCGTTCCCAGAAGCTCTGGAGCTGTTATAGCTGCAAAGGGTGGGCCGACATCATGTTAAACCCTATGGATTGAAGATGGGATGTCGCTCAAGTTCATACGCATGCGAAGGTAGACGAGTCAATACTTTTGGCAATATTAATGTATGTCCTCAAATGTGTTAAAAACAGAGTCCACTGTAATCCCACTGACATTTGCAAAATGATCTACAATTTTAAAAATTAAAAGTAAAATAACAAATAGGTCTAAAATTTCACACTAGTATTTTACATTATTCTATTCAAGTATGGTGTTTTATCAGTGGCTTTACCAATTTAATGCATTAAGCCTTTAATATTAACTTCAAAGCCAGATTTAATTTATCATAGTAACACAGCTTGCCAGGGACAGATTGCCTGACTGCTCTGTGTCAGGTATGTATGTGAAACCGCACATAAAAATGTGCTTTGTCATGTTGTTGCTACAAAGCAGTGGTTAAGAGGTTACTGCTCTGAGATAAATCAACTCAGCAGGTCCTCTGATGTTACACATCAGCCCCTCTAAGGAAAACTGTTGTTTCTAAGTATCAGTGACTTTGAAACCAGAATTAACTGCAAAACAAGACGGAGTACCTTGAAAAAAAGTAGGTAGCCTCCAGTTTCCATTAGATTAATTAATCTCTGTTTGGCTGCAAAGCTACATTTAAAACACTTTTTTTTTTTTTGAACAACTAAGCATAGTAGACATTTTAATTGACCTTTTCTTAATGTCAAACATGTGGAAAAAATAATATAAACTCTTTGATTAAGCATGCTTTCAAACATTTTCTCAGCTTATATGTGGCTTTTTTTTTTCTTTTTTTTTTAGCTCTGAGGCATTCTGAATTGGCGAGGGTACGCTAATTTATAGTAAATGCCACACAGATATGGGGAAAATTTGTCCTCCAAAGTTGAATGTTTTTGTTGTCAGCTCAAATAAATATCACATCTGCCTTCCATCTGCTAAAATGTCACTTTATCCGGCATTGTTTTTAAATAAACTGGGTCTGTAAGAGATTTTATCACTCACTTTCATTTTGCAGCAAAAAACACATTTTAAGATAGAAATATTTTCTCAAATGTGCTTTCAAACAGATGCTCCATGAATTCATACACATATATTCTTTTGATGTTGCTTAATTTTGCATCTTTCTTGAGCTGGCTTTCCTTTGATCCATCTGTAGACCTCTAGTAGTAATGCCAGTACTGCCCATCTTGAAATAATGTGTTTTAAAAGACAAACAAAGGTCATACTACATGTTTTATCCTTGATATAATGCAGCTGCATGTACGCACATTAAGATTAACTAAGGCTACAATTACTGTATATGAGATGATGAATTCTTTCCAAAAGTATGACATGTCACCCTTCACCTCTGATGTCTCCAGGAAGGCATTTTGGAAGAGCTGTCTTTGACAAGCATTTGGCATTGTAAATCTCATTATGTAAATATGATTGATTGGGGGCATATTTAAATGATTGGGGTGGACAACGAGGTCGAGCTGATAAACTAATACAAAGTGAATATAATTTTTTTTGAACTGATGAATGTGATGATGCAGACAGTTCAAAGCCTCTGGGGGGGCTACTATTCAGTTTGAATGCCTGTCTCAGTGGCATTTCATTACATTATTCTTAAGGACAGCTGTCTATTGCAACATAAATATGTACCCCTTTACTTCCTTAGGGTCAGTGCAATCAATTTCCCCCTTTGGATTGGCTGTCACATTAGATGTAAGGGTAAAAGAATACTTGAGTGAATGAAGTGGTTCATGTAGGTGTAACAGGACTTTGTCTGAAGGACAAGGCAGATGCTAGCTCTTGATGCTGGAGGTTTAAAATGTTCTTTATTAAGAGCATACTGTTTGTGTCATTGGGAGCAGAACACACACAGGGCAAATATCACAGCATGACACACCTTGACCAGTGTAGCAGCAGAAAACTCCCCAATTCTGACAAGGGGACTCTTTTGTCTGACACCAAATATCCATACAACAAGTGCACAAAACTGTATCATACACTGCAGGTATCCTCTGGAAAACAGACGTTCATGTTGGAGGCGCCTGCAACAGGGCTCCATATGTGCTTGCTGAGATAAAACGGAAGGGATGAGCATACCCCCTGTAGGTAAATACTCATCAGACCAGAGTATTGGCTGCTGTGTTTCCAGATTATTCCATCATTTACTGGCACTGTCCTGCAGTCCTTGAAATCCTCTGAAGAGTCCAGGCCCTAGTGGCCTAGAAACTGGCTCAAAAGAAATTTTTCCGCATCCCTGGAAGGTTCACATATGTCTACTTTTTGGTATGTGAACATACAATTCTTAGCCTTGGCTCCTTTTATAGGTACTTACCTAGACACACTTACCTCTCTAGCTGTATAAATATAAGCACATTGTGTCTAAACTGCCACGGCTTGTCATAATACACAGTTTCAACATCTGAAGATTTGGTGGAATAAGGTACACTGTCAAATCTATCTGCTTTAATGATTTGGATATAATTGCATTCTAGTCACTGATCAAATGTAAGTATACAGCATAACATTCACGAAACATGACATTTTCTGCTCGCATGCTGTGGAGCAAAAGTAGCCCTGCTGTTTACATGGCCCTCATAAAAAAAGCAATTAGAAGCAATTCCATAGTCTCGCATAAAGCACAATGGATTGTTCAATGAACCTCAATACAATCCCCTCGCATGCAGTGAGTTTTTTATGCCCCAATGAAGATTTAATAATAGCAATTCAATAACAGGCTTTGGTTTAGTCTTCTTCCTGGCAAGGATAAATACTGTGCCGTAGTTGGAGGAAGATGAGCTAAAACTATCTACACAGATAAACCATGTCTACACCCTTCAACTGACCATTCCAATACAGGATATTGTTGGCTATTATGGCTCTGGCATTTCAGCTCAACCCATTTATGACTGACAGGATTATTTTGTCACCTAACTATTTGCTCCCATAACGCAAATCATGTGTGCTATTCTTTGTGCTCCAGGGTGACCTAGTTGGGATTTTGAACTCTCAGATTCTTCAGCACTTCCAGAAATGATTCACACCAAATCTAGCAAAGGTCACTGCTTTTAAAGCCAAAGCAAAAATTACTTTTGAATTTGATGGCAGCAACAGTGGTAAGTTTAATCACTGTGTTGCATCACCTATTTTTTTTAACAACTCTCTGTAAGTGTTTGCAAACTGGAGAGACCAGTTGTTGATTGGTTATTGAAAGGAAATTATGTCCCCTTGCTTCTTGATAGTAGATTTCAGCTGCTGAATGGTTCATGGCTTCCTTTGTTATATTTTTCTTCTATCCTGTGTTTGATATTTTCGGTGGATGACAAGTCTGGACTCCAAGCAGGCAAGTTTAACACACAGAGCCACACTATGAAGACATGCTACTGTAATCCATCCAGAATGTGGTTTAGCATCAGCTTAATTGCTTTCCTTGTAAATTATGTCTATGATTGACAGCATATATTGCTCCAGCATTAATGGTGTCTTCATAGATATGCAAGTTTCCTGTGATACGTGATACATTTTACAAATGCTTAGTTTGGAATGGCCTCCATCCATCTCTAATGAGACTGGGCCACTAGAAAGTATCTGGATATTGTGTTGTATATATATATAGTTCTATTGTTCAGGTCAGGACTCAGTCAAGTTCTTCCACACCAAACTTGTTCCATGTCTTTATGCACCTTGCTTTGTGCACTGGTGCGCAGTTATGTTGGTACAGCAAGGGACCGTCCCCAAGCAGTTCCAACAAAGTTGAGTGCATGAAATTCTCCAAAACGGCTTTGTATGCTGAAGCATTAAGAGTTCCTTTCACTGGAACTAAGGGGCCAAGCCCAGCTCCTGAAAAACAACCCCACACCATAATCCTCACTCAACCAAACTTTACACTTGGCACACGCAGTCAGACAAGTACCGTTCTCCTGGCAACCGCCAAACCCAGACTCGTCCATTGGATTGCCAGAGAACGTGTCTCCACTTCTCTAGAGTCCAGTGGTGGTGTGCTTTACACAACTGCATCCAACATTTTGCATTGCGTTTAGTGATGTAAGACTTGGATTCCAATTCCACGAAGCTCTCTACCCACTGTTCTTGTTCTCTGCAGAAAGTCGGTGACCACTATGCACCTCACCATTTGCTGACCTTGCTCTCTGATTTTACATCGCCTACTACATCGTTGCTGAGTTGCTGACCTTTCCACTCTCTTCCACTTAGTTATAATACCACTAACAGTTGATTGTGGAATATTTAGTAGAGAGGAAATTTCACAACTGGACTTGTTGCACAGGTGGCATCCTATCACGGTACCATGCTGGAATTCACTGAGCTGCTGAGAGCGACCCATTCTTTCACAAATGATTGTAGAAGCAGTCTGCATGCGTAGGTGCTTGGTTTTATTCACCTGTGGCCATGGAAGCAATTGGAACACCTGAATTCGATGATTTAGATGGATGAGTGAATACTTTTGGCAATATAGTGTAAATATTCTAAGAACTGGCAGCACAATATACATCAAAATAATATAATCAGTTTTTCCAGTTCTTAGGATCTGCCACATATAAATGGCTAACTCTTGAGGTGTGCATGACGTAACATCTTCTGAGTGTCACAGGTACAACAGTAATGGGAAAGCCCAATTAATGGCATCAACACAGATACATGAAGCAGCTGCAGGTGCCTGAGAGAAAATCTGTTTTTCATTACTGAAAGTAGGTGAGTGAACCACTCTTCTTTATGCTTGTTCATTTCAATTGACTAAGGTATGGATGTGATTAAGTATTCATTTATTCATTCATTCTGTATATTTTTACAATAAACACTACTTTTTATCCTTAGAGATTTGCAATAGATTAAAATTTTTGTATAGCGTGTATCTACTGATCTGCATTTAAGTTACTGAGTAGTTTCTGGTAGTTAGCATGTGTTTGTTGTAGGATTTGGAGTTTTTACTTCTGTTCTGTTTGAACTTTCTCAAAGTCTACAATCCTCAAAACTCTCCAAAAATCTCCTACTTCATCTGTCTTCTCACTAAGGTGCTGTGCTCAGCTTCGTTAGAGATTCCTTTGCTTTCTTCCAGATAAATCTTTGATAGACTTAAACCTACCCTGTTCTTTCATTCATTTCCATCTCCTTGTTTAAATATTTTTCATAGTCCAGCAATTCAGCTCTCATCATTTTTTATTCCCTCAAACTGTCTTTGTGTCCTAAAAAGATCTTATGAGTGATCTGTACAGCCCTGTACTATCTGCACATCGAAAACAATAAAAAAAAATAGGAGTGGTGGGGTGACTCATTGTGTGGTGATGCTGGAGGGAAAAAGGCCATCTAATGATAGAGAAATGTGCTGAGGCTTCCAGTAAGTATACTGTCAATCAAACACTCAATATTAATTTGGATATGACAAGTTTAAAAACAAACAAACAGAAAAAGCGTGATATCTTGCCGGAAATATTTTAAACAGTTCCATCCAGTGGCTGCATAAGTGTAAGATTGGAAGCCATTATTTCAGCATTTCAAGATGAAATAATAGATTAGTAGAAAGACCGATATCATGTATAGGAAAGTGTACTGTTTTCGAATAACACTCTGTAGCAGTCTATGATATATATGTGTGTGTGTGTGTGTGTGTGTGTGTGTGTGTGTGTGTGTGTGTGTGTGTGTGTGTGTGTGTGTGTGTGTGTGTGTGTGTGTGTGTGTGTGCGTGTGTGTATATATATGTAGAGAGAGAGAGAGAAATAAAGTAATAAAATTCATGGCAGATGCCAGCTCTATTGAGATCTTGGCATAGCAATGTGCCAAGCAGGCACTTGATTTTATATTTTATATATATATATATATATATATATTTATTTATTAATTTTTTTACATGCATGTTTTTAGTTTGAGGCAATGTTCCATTTGCTTCATTTTATTATATTTTCTATATGTAGCTGCAGGATGAGTTTGGGTTTGCTCAAGAAATGCAAGCACAACTGCTGGCAATTACTGCTTTTATATGTTTGATCTTTGACTACTATGCCACAAACAGCACAAAATAAAATAATCTGCTCAGTCTCTCAGCTTTATTTATTTATTTAAAACTGGTGTATCTGAATTGAGATCTACACCAGACACATCAGTATTGTTTTACTTCATTTTCTCATCACTTTCTTTCTTTTAAATTTTTTTTTGATCAGAGTTACATGGCCAATACTGTAAAGAGCATTGGTTTCAATATGTAACTTGTAAGTATAACTGCGAAACTCAAAAGATTTTAGAAAATAAATTAGCCTTCTATGTAGAATAACATTCCTTGAAGAAACTACTGTATTATTTGCATCTTTCCCTTTTTTTGTTAGTCATGCTGATAAAAGGAGCTGAGCTCTCTAATGAGCAGGAACAGTTTGCAGTTTGATGATGTGAATACTCACAAGTCAGCATGACAGGCTTTTCCATCTGTCACTTTAATTAATTTCATGATTTAAAACCAATATCCACATACTGTCAAGGGCATTATGATAGTCAGTTATTTCACTTCAAAACTTCAGACCTCCCAATTGACAGTACTTTACAGAGTCACCAACACTGGAGTGTTAGGGTGGCCACTCTTCAACAACAATTATTGTACTTCTTGCTTAAGGTTTCGCTCTGTCGCAACTGTTGGCCAACAGGAGGGCTGTGACTGGAATGCTAAATGTGTATTTCTGCAGTAAGAAACCCAGTTATGATTCTGCAGTGCAAACACATCTGCTTTTACCTGTCAAAAATATATTCTAATCCCTGTCAGTGTGATAGGTTGATTTTATTATTCTATTGATTATTAATCAAAGTTCATAATTGAGGTAAATATCTCCATGGGAATTGTTAAGAATATAACCTATCATTCTTCCATCGGTGATCTACTTGTTGAGCCTTTTTGTTAATGTGTGGGATATGTGATCGTTTAGTCATACCTTGCACTGCAGGAGGGGGGCACTCCGGCCGCGGTGCTTCATTCTCAATGAAGCTGCTGAAGGAGAAGCATCGCGTTCGAGTGTATTTATTGATTTCCTTTCCCCTTCTCAGGTATGTGATGAGTGTTTGTGCTCCTAAGCTGTGGAGATATGTGCCGAGTTTTGTTTGACTCTCTGTAGACTGACTCACTACCTGTTCAAGACGTTTTGAAGTGTTATTTCTTTTGCATTTCTTGTAGCATACTGTTGGCTAGCTAGCTGAGCTAAGTGCTCTACGCTGCCGCTAGCATAGTGCACTGCGCCGCCAGAATGTGTGCATACGGTGATGGCGATGCATGTGCGTGTTAGTTCTGTTTGTACTGAACAACTATTGTAGAGAGAATAGGAATAAGGAAAAATGTCTGTTGATGTGTGTATATAAATGTTATTTTCAATACTTTGGAGTTTGATGATTTAAATTTGTGTTTAATAATTTGCTTGGGCATTTATGTCATATTTGGGTTTACCTGCAAGGGAGGACGGGGAAATTATACTGTACCTTGGTTGAAATCATTATTTACCTGTGAAGACAGATGAAGGAAGATCATTTTGTGATATTGTCCTAGAACTGACTGATGTGTACTTTTGTTATAGTGTTTCATATTAATGTTTTGTATCTATGTGTATACTTCAAAATAATTATATATTCTCAATGAAGCTGCTGAAGGAGAAGCATCGCGTTCGAGTGTATTTATTGATTTCCTTTCCCCTTCTCAGGGTGTAACATCACAACATATTACCATTGAAAGCTTGGTGAGCTTATATCCATTAATACAAATAATCTGATGTAACTATCATGTGTCCTATGAAACGGGTTAAAAAGGCAATGAAATGTTTATAAGAATTACAGTGCCTTGAAAAAGCATTTGCCCCCTTCGTGATTTCTTTTTTTTTTTTCGATATTTGTCACACTTAAATGTTTCCGATCATAAAACAAATTTTAACATTAAACAATAATAACTTGAGTAAATGATGACAATGGTTTCATTTATTAAGGGAAAAATCTATCCAAACGTACCTGGCCCTGTTTTACTAGCCACACCCAGGTTTGAATCAAGAAATCATTTAAATAGAACCTGTCTGACAAAGTGAAGCAGGCTAAAAGATCTCAAACAGCAACACATCATGCCACAAAACAGCTGAGAAACAAAGTCATTGACATCTATCATTCTGGAAAGGGTTACAAAGCCATTTGTAAGCCTCTGGGACTCCAGTGAACCACGGTGAGAGCCATTATCCACAAATGGAGAAAACTTGGAACAGTGTTGAACCTTCCCAGGAGTGACTGGCCTTCCAAAATTACTCCAAGAGTGTATCGACGACTCATCCAGAAGGTCACACAAGAACCCAGAACTGCAGGGAGAAAACCACTGCTGACCAAAAAGAACACAAAGCCTCACATTTGCCAGAAAAACATCTTGATGATCCCCAAGACTTTTGGGGAAATATTCTTTGAACAGACAAAATCAAAGCTGCGCTTTTTGGAAGTCCCGTTATACACTGTATCTGGCATATAACTAAGCATTTCATAAAAAGAACATCGTACCAACAAACATGGTGGTGGTAGTGTGATAGCCTCGGGCTGCTTTGCTGCTTCAGGACCTGAAAAACTTGATGTAATTAATGGAACAACAAATTCTGCTCTCTACCAGAAAATCCTGAAGGGGAATGTCCGGCCACGAGTTTGTGCCCTGAAGCTCAATCACACTTGGGTTGTGCAGCAGGACAATGAAACACACTAGTAAGTCCACCTCAGGATGGCTAAAAAAAAAGAAAAAGTAAGAAGATTTTGGAGTGGCCAGACTTAAATCCTATTGAGATGCTTTGGCATCACCTTAACCAGGCTGTTCACTCTCACCCTCCAGTTCAGCTAAATTAAAACAAAGAAAAGTGGACCAAAATTCCTCCAGAGCAATGTGAAAGACTCATTGCCAGTTATTGCTAAGAAGAAGAAGAAACAGCCTTTATTGTCCCACAGAGGGGAAATTTGGGTGTAACAGCAGCCGCAGTTATTATAAATATAAATAAAGATATAATAATTTACACTATTAAGAAAAGAATATATATAAAATCAACAAACAAGATTAACCTTAATACTACTAATAATAACACTATATACAATGTACATGATGTGCCTGTGTGTTGAACCTTAACAGGCCGGACTATTTACAGTATATTATATATTATCCTACATTGTGTAGGCTATTGTGGTTTTTGTTGGGAGCAGTGATGGTTATAAAGTCTTACAGCTGCTGGGAGGAAGGATCTGCGGTAACGCTCCTTTGTGCATTTAGGATGCAGCAGTCTGTCACTGAAGGAGCTCTCCAGCTCAGCAACAGTTTCATGCATGGGATGGGAGACTTTGTCCATCAGTGATGTTATTTTGGTCAGAGTCCTTCTGTCTCCCACCACCTGCACTGAGTCGAGAGGACATCCTAGGACAGAGCTGGCTTTCCTGATGAGCTTGTCTATCCTCTTCCTCTCAGCTGTAGACAAGCTGCTGCTCCAACATACTGCTGCATAGAAGATGGCTGATGCCACCACAGAGTCATAGAAGGTCTTCAGGAGTGTCCCCTGCACTCCAAAAGACCACTTGATTGCAGTTTTTTCTGCCAAGAATGGCACAACCAGTTATTAGTTTTAGGTTGTAATTACTTTTAAAGATATGGTCAGGTAGGTCTAGAGAGTTTTTTTTACCTTAATAAATTAAATCATAATTTAAAAACTGCATTTTGTATTTACTTGGGTTATCTTTGTCTGATATTATCAAATTGTAAAGGATTCTTTTGACAGGCAGGTTTTGCATAACTGAAGAAGCCACATAAATATCAATAGGTATACAAAAAAGTATGCCAGGTTGGTTGGTTAATCTGAGCCTTACTATTTTAATTCTTGTGGCATGAAGTCTATAAACTGCTTGCATTTTCTAATCCCTAGATGACCTAACTTGTGTGTACATACATTAATTCAGCTACCCCTGCCATTTTTCCTCCTCGTTTGTCCAGCATGCATTTATTAGCCCTCCTCCAATCCGTGAACACAAAGCAGTAGTGAAACTTGCTTAAAAAGCTTTGTATGTAAAAATGGTGTTTATGTAGAAAAGGCAGCTCAACAGATTCCCAGGAGCACAAGATCATTGTTAATCCGGTTAGGTTGGAAGTAATATTTTATTATTAGTCCTATCCATTTAAGTAATGGGATTCTGCTCGCTATGCAGCCAAGCACTATATCCAAAGGAACCTGTTGTCAGCACAGGTTGGAAGGTGTTGGATTAATGTAAGTTGTACTGCATATTACACAAGATTTGAAAGACTGTTGGGGATATGACACTTGATATGCTTTTTAATCATTATTTTTAGATTCCTAATTACAGAAACATACACAGAAACATTTTTTAATGAATTAAATTTTCATTAATTTTAATGGTTGGAAGAGCTTAATTTTTGCCCATAGAATACATTGAAAAGGCTCAATGTGGATTTTCAAGCCTCTGCAGAAGATGGATTTACAGACTTATACTTCAGTACCTTTAAGTTACAAATGATTATTTTTCATTGTATATGTATTTAATTACATCTGAATGAAGTGTGAGGATTTAAAGGACTGGGTCTTTGAGCATCTTCTCTGACTCAAATACAAAGAGTTGCCACTACTGAGTTGCAGTCAATGCCCACAGCAGGTAACACTACAGACCCTTTGTCTGAATTGAGGCTGATAAGGAGAAGACTGACAAGGTCATGTTCAGCGGGGACAATTTTTACTCCCACAGGTGACCAGTGTTCGTGTCTTTTTAAACCTACCCAGTTTCCGCCTTGACACCTCCCTTGACATTCTCCTCCACACTACAGTGTGTGTAAGATCCTACAGATAATCTCTGTTTCTCTTTCTAATCGTTTTAAGGGGATTAATGCATATAGTATGACATAAGTCCTGAGCAACAATGGGAAAAAACATAAAAATGTATAAATGTTTTTTTAGGTAAATATAAACTATATATTAGTATTCCTGTAACATATTAGTAACATGTAACATATGACTATTTTCATGATTGGTTTGTCATTTAAGCCTGTGAAACTATAAAAAGAAAATGCTGGATATTTTCCTAGATGTTAGGGTGACATCAGTTGGTAAGTAACTTTATCTCTAAGAGACAACAAACAACAAACACATTTTCTCTGGTCTTCTTCCAATGTCACCTTATCCTTATACAGATATGTAGATAGATAGCCAAGGGGGCAAATTAGTTTTTGTTACCAGGAGTGTAAAAAGAGAAACTCAATGTTGTACCAACCCAAATATGTTCAAATTACCATCATAGGAGAGTGTGAAAATCATAAAATATTAACACTTGATTTTTTTTTTCCCACTCTTGGCGGAGAGATTAGTAAGGGAAAAATAAATCGCTGCAGCTCTAATTGAACAATAAATCTATGCATCATCTAATCCTGATGTAGATGCCTTGCAACAAAATCTGCATCTCTTTGTTTATTTGTAAAATCATCACCAGCCTCTTTTGGCAGTTTGGGATTCACACCACCAATATGCATAATGCGCTCATGAAAGTGAACACATTAAAACGCTTCTAGCAACAGAGAAAATTATTCACAATGCCTGCAGGTGGGCAGACTCCGTTCGCTTTGTTGTGCAGATTTGCACTAAGTGCAGACGCTCACAAATGAGCGCGCACACACACAAACACAGACACACAAACACAAAGTTACAGCTTCCCAACACATGACTGATATATTCAATTAGTGACTTTAAAACTTTGTGAACATACTAAAAATAATGCAACACCCTACACACTTGATGTAACTCACATTGTTTAATGATGATTTCAGGTTGCGGCTCAGCAGGCGCGATAAAGATGTTTTCATCCTCACTGTCATCAGTGATGAGAGCTTAGAAACTGTTTCAGTCTAACGGTCGAATACTGTTTATGTTGACATGTTTTGAAGTTTCAAAATTTGCAGCTTCATCATGAAAATTGCATGCATATTTACATGTGAATTTCAGACTTTATTACGCTTAAATGTGATGACAGGTAGCAACACATTTTTTTTTTAAGTTTATATCCACTAATATCAAATGAAAAACTTAACTAAAAATTATGTTACAGCTTTGCTAAAGGAGAAGAATTTTTTTAGTGAGTTTGACCCCTAAAAATATATACTAAACAGAGGGGTTTTTGTTTTCCACTATGCACAGTACCAGCCAAAAGTTTGGACACAGTCATGAGTGTGTCCAAACTTTTGACTGGTACCGTGTACATTCAGCATTGTAGATTTTGGAGGCTCAACTAAGATTTTAGATTCAAATTGAAACCCTAGGCAAGAATCTGAAGCTATTTTTACCCAACATTAGCTATGGTGGAACCGAATCCTTGCTAACCAATTCTTGCAACATTGTACTATTTGACGATTTTGTAACAATTTGAGGAACTGTTCCAAAAAATAGAACAGAGTCTTGTGTTGTGTTGCACATTACTGCAAATAGAATCAAAGTAATAATGGCCATGAAAACACACTGAATGGCCTGTCCTAGAGGGAGGAAGCCAAAAAAAAAAAAAAAAAGCTTTTATTGCTGTAATTGCAATAATAAATAATTAACACACAAGGTGAGTGAAAGTTATGGACAAAAGCCAAGTTTAAACTTGCACAATAACATTCAAAGCGTCTGCGCTACCTTGGAGACTGCTGTCTTGCGAATGACCTTGTGTATGTGTTTCTATCTAAGCATCCCATCAAGATAAAGAATGTCACTATGACAATCAATTTACTGTTCAAAGGCACTTAATGTTTTTTTGTGCACATATTGTGAGATTCAGAGGTGTACAATAAAAAGCATTTGCTTCAGTTGCACATGGGTAGAAGTGGAGGTGATATGTTGTGATGTGTTCCTGTTGGGATTTGTACAGATAAGGGCATGGAAACATTTTAATGGATTTGGAAAAGAGATTTTCCATTTGCCTGTCTTTAAGAGTATCCTGGAAGTAAGTAATCCCGAAACCCCACATTCATCCTCCAGGGACTTTCATAAAGCTCATTAAATCAGTGTTAATCCAAACACCTGTCATCAAATGCTAATTTCCTAAACATGCCAGGGGAGTTTGCTTGGTATAACTTATTTAACATCTGAGGTGAATTTTGTATATGCATCTCCAGATGCTTAATGCAGTTACAAACAGAAATACTTCTGTGAATTCTAATGTCAAGCTTACAGATTCAGATCTGTACAAAATGTCCCCAGTAACCTCCACGGTCCCCCAACTCAATCTGTGTTTATATATTAAAGGGCTGCTGTGAAACTGTGCCCCTATTAGAGAGATTATAAGATTAGAGACACATTAGAATGCATCTCTAATCCCACAAGTCAAGTCAGGACAGTAAGCAATGCCAGGAAAAGCTCTGAGAAAGAGCAAGGAATGTGCGGCTATATGCTGCTATGCACGTTTGTGACCCTGTATGTTTTTATGTAAATAACCAATTCTCCGTGGTCTCTTCTATTTTTCTTTTTTTGGTGTGTGGGAGCTTCAGTGCTCCTGGGGAAATGGTGCTTTAGAGCCAAATTGACATTCACTGGAGTGTGCCCCCCTCCTGTCATTTTGTCAACACCATCACCGTGTGGAGCTCAGCCAAGCAAGACATCTGACAGACAGGCAAATGGGAGTGGTGGACTTCAGCAACATAACACCCTCTCACTGCCCTCTCTGTGCCTGGTGGTGAGGTTCAATGCGCATACATCCACACACAAAGGAAGAAAGGCCATATCCTGTAACCTGGACTTCCTCTTTGCTCTTCGGTAGTTTGCCGTCTTCTTGGGGGAAAAAAACAAAAAGACCCCAAAAAGACACAGACAGACACAAACTAATCAGAGAGATGAAATCAGGAAAGGAAAGAACTGCATGAGTGGGTTTCCATTTGTTGCCAAATAGTAAATCTGACACAAGAAATTGATTGGAAAGTGACAATACCCCCTTAATACTGAGAGCACCAGCCAATGACTTTTTCAGGGCTAGAAATTATGACGAGGTGTGCTGCTGGAAATTTACAACTTTCCTTTTTGCAATGCCAGGTGTATAAAGGAGAGTAGTAATCTGTTTGAAGAATCAACAATCTATTAAAAAGCAGCACATTTCTAATTTAATGACATAAATGCAAAATGGAAATTTCAGCAGAAAATATGGACCTAATTTCAGTGGGTCATTAGTTTCATAGTGGCCACAAATTCCTGCAAACTGTGGCTCCTTTGACCCAAGCCTATGGATTAATGACATCCCCGGCACTTCACGTTTCCTCAAGACACCATTTTTCTTTTACTGTGAATAAACCGGAGTCTCCAAAGTGCCATCACACGCTGAGGTCTGCAGGCATAAAATCCTCGATCAAAATATAAAACAAAAAAACATTTATGAGATAAACTGCCACCATGGGCCCTACAGAACAGCTTCTCAGTGCTAAATGCCACGTGTCACTGCCGCAACCCACCCCTTCTACATACACACTGAGCAACACACTTATCAGTCAGGTGTCATGGCAAAACACTGGAAAAACAGGGCGATATGGGACACAAATGGAACCAGCACTTGTCAGCCAAGATGGATCCTGACACCGGAATATGCTCAGGAAATGATTAGATAAAAATAACAGAATCCGCCCCAGCGTCTTCAAGGAGGTGTGTTGGTGGCTGATAAAGGATTCAGATTTATGTAGCCTTCACCAAAAGAAGCAGATATTATGTTTCTTGAAAAATGGTACATGGGAGCTTGGCTGTGATGTACAGTATACCCAGCAGAGAGCATAGAACAAATACAGATGGGTTCATAAAAGACAGGAAATGAAAAACACAGTACTGGTTTGGCAGCTTTATGTGATAGCTTTGAAGATTATTTTCAACTTTGAGCAGGAGTTTGTGGTGTTTGTCCTTGAATGTTGACAGTACATCTCTGTCAGAAATCGTTTTTCTTGATGTACCGTAACACAAGCACATAGTACAGAAAGAGTCCCTATGTAGATACTGTAGTTGGTGTGTATATTAGAGAGAGCCCGGTAATCAAGTGGGAAACTCTCGCATCAAAGGTGTTCTGTTGAATTACTGTACACCCAAGACCACTGACAGCTGTGGGGTGAATTCAGGCAGCTCAGACATTCATCCAATCCCTGCATTCAACGCTGATCAGACCTCAATTACTCAACGGCATACCTACACAAAAGCTTACACTGACTCCCCTGCACTGCACCAAATTAATTTCAAATTTGTTTCTGTCTCAGCTGCAATAACCTATTTGGGACAACTGTCCCAAAAGAGCCCGAAAGGGTCCACAACTGCTAAGAAGCCAAACTGGATCCAGCAGAGGCTAATCCAAGAGCTCATGTGAAACCGCCTACTCAGCAATAATTCTACAGAAGGGGAGGGGGGCATGAATCCCCCTGAAGAAAGCAATTCCCCACCTTTGATACCATGTTGTGTTCACATAACACTGAACACAACAGCTGTATGTGCCAGGTTTGGTTCACTCACTTGTTTGATGTAAAGATATTTACAGTAAAAGAATACTGTTCACCACTAAAACACACTTTATCATACTGTTTATATCACGTCACAGTTATTATTACTTAATTACTTAAAAGTCTCATGGATTCACAGCATTTTTGAATCAATGTGTTGAAGTAGCTGGATTTGTTTTGTACCTAAAATGTGCTGTTATTATTTTTATATGGGAATATAAATTCCTATATATTTTATATTGAACCAAGTAACAATCAAGTAAATAATGTAAATCTATGAAAACAGACATTAATGCTTGTATTCCGTGTCTCATATCTCTGGTGGGTTGTAGACATGTCTCAGCATCTTGTGTGTGCAATATCTGATACACACACACACGCACACACACACACTTCAGATAGTGTATATATGCCATAAAAATGACAGGAAAGCTATGCAATAAATATTTTATATTTGTGTGTGATTTCCATATCTGAAGGGTGTGTGTGTGTGTCTGTGTGTGTGTTTGTGTTTGGGATCACTGTCAGGCTGAAAAATTGAACTGCCAATCAGGCCTTTTCAAGATGATACTGCATAAAATCTGACAGTACTTTACTGTATTTATAATTCCATCAGTTTTGACAAGATGCCCAACACCACTTGGTAAAATGCAGCCCCAAACCATGACTGAGCCTCCACCATGTTTTACAGATGGCTCTAGTTCCCCATTTCCCTTCATTAAGAAAGGCGCCCTGATGAGGCTTTGGTAAACAGTAGGAGGATGAACTGAAGGGCCAGATGCATCTCTTAGGTTCTGTGACAGGTCTTTGTTGGATCTTTTTTTCTGAAAAACGTGCCCTGCAGATACAGTCAGTTCTTCTGTCCTCCATTTGTCCAAATCCCTCATTTCTTAAGGAAACACTACAAATCATACAGAGATATGTCAGGTTTACGCTCTTTGGGAATCCCCTTGTTGGTTATGTGTAGACATAACACTGGTTAATTCCTTGATTTTGGTATCTTTTCATGCTTGAATGAGTCATGGGTCAGTGTTAACTGCTTTCTATCTATCTATCTATCTATCTATCTATCTATCTGTGTGTGTGTGTGTCTGTGTGTGACACATTGTATATTTTGATCACACTATTTTTTAAACAGATAAAAATTTAACTTGAGGATTGAGGAAAATACTACAAATTTTTAATCTTTTATTGTTTAGGTTGTATTTCTATAGGAACAGGTTGTTGTTTTAAAAAAAAAAAAATCTTTGTATCATGCTTCAAATGGTGTGTGTTGTTTCTTTTCTTTTCTTAAGAAGAAGAAGAAGAAAACATTGTTAAGACTGTGACCCTGAATTCACAGCACAGCTGTTTGACTGGACTACATTCTTCTGAGCAGGTGTCCCTGGTATTGTGCCTAGAACTTCAGCTGGAACAGAATCTCACATTTCCATTTGTTTATTTACCACTCATTATAATCAAGGTCTTTGTACATTTGCAATTATTCATAAGGTTTCAAGTCTTCAGGCAAGTTTTGCTGTTAGCATCCAGTAAGTGTACTTTAAACATGCTAACAGGGTAATTCTAATTTAAAAGCCACAGTCACGCATTAACTTTACCCTTTACTTCACAGCCTTAGGTGGTTATTGCTCAGGTAAATAAACAAATAAATGTGATTTATGCTAGCATTTGCTAAACAAGGGTGAAAAAGATAAAAACACGAGGGTTGAATGACAGACACTTCAAATGTCGTGTCTTAGATAAATCAGAACAAGTTTTAGCATCAAGAAAAAAAAAAAAAAACAGATTAATGACAGCTTTGACAAAATAGAGCAATCTCAATAGTCAGCCGCACAACTAGAGTGCAGACAAATGATGTAACACAATAAATATATTGATAAAAAGGGCAATTTACTGAACTCTCTCTGTGTATCTTTTAGACGATCTAAGCATTTTGTGTCAACCTGTATTATTTATGATCTGTCTCTTTTGTTCATGCCAAAACCAATACCTCCACATTCTCTGGGCTTTCTGATATTCTGTGAATAATGCCTCTGAGCATTTTGCTTCATTTCTTAGTGAACCAATTATGGCCCATTTAATGGTGGAAAAGAATGAAACAAGGGAAACGGTATTATGGTAGATTACGGGTGGCAGCTTAATGATTAGACAAGTGCTCTGTGACTAAGACCTGAATCTCAAGAAAGGCGGAGAAATCAGAGTGGGCAAGGTGAACGTGAAAGCCCCGATCCCTTCAAAACCACCGCAGCAATAGTCCAGATCAAGCACTAAACCACTTGAGCAGAGTTGTTCAGTGTGAGGGCCAGCACCCTGGTGTATAAGAGTGTAACTATATGAATGTGAAACACGCTGTTACTGAAATGTATCAGAACTATATAAGCATATCTGCTTAGTAACACCTCTCTGAGAATAAATAAAAGCACAAAACCAGAAAAGAATTCCCATAGATTATATTTTCATCTCCCTCAGTTTGAATGGCATTTCTGTTTGGTGTTTAAAGAGGTGCTATTACGCTCTTTTCCACCTTCATATTTTTACTCTTTTACTCTACTGGGGTAGCTCTGTGTGATTCACGTTTTAAAATTACTTTTATTTATTTTATATTTGTGATTTTTGAAAACCTTCAGCTTGATGTCCTTATAAAAACAAACGTCCTCAGCTCCTGCGCCGTTCCCATCATCTGATTAACTGCCCCTTATAGACAGAAAATCTGAACAGAAGGTGGGTGCAGTTTCTGAGATGGCAATATTAAGGATTTCCACTCTTTCTGATATCATGTAGAGCCAAGCGTAGTAAAAATCAGTTTAAAGAGAGTATATAAAGCATTTTAAAGCCAAGTTTTTTTGTTTTTTTCATAAGATTTACTTACCATGTGTTCACCTCATTATTTCAAACTGACTAATTTTTTTAATATAAGATTCCATTATTCTAACAGACAATGGTGTTTTCCCCTTTAAGTCCAATGGACTGTAAGTAATTCTGTTGTTAGTGGGATCATATACACCATAAATGATTGTTGAGATAGAGAAAAAAAACACATTAAGAATAATTTAACACTGTGATCACAGAATTGGAATTTACTTGAGTTATAACCTAGACGTTCCAGACTTTAGATTTTCAGTTACTAACACTTATCAAACCAAGAACTATAGCAATCTAATTTGCTAATTGCCATTCATGCTCTGCTTCCCATTCCAGTACAAAAAAGTTGTGCTTTACTCAGATTAACTTTGTTTAGCTCAGGATTTTGGACTGCTGGTCAGACGAAACAAGATATTTTATGGTATCAAACCTAAACTAAGTGGGAAAATGTGAAGGGCTGTCCCCAATTCCAAGTAACAAGTAACAAAATGGTTTGAATGAATTAGTGCATTTAATCATTTAAAAATATTAACTACGTGGTACGTGTAAGTACAAACTAAACTGAAGTCAGACTTGACTGACACAGATGTCAGGTTCAAACAGCACACAATCATATACAGCGAGGGAAGCATGCACACTATGGCTTAACTCTAATGCCATGACTGATATCTACTACATGAAAGCCTACATGAAAGTCCCTGAACCTCAGTTCACATACAAGAGCAAATAACTACATGCATACATTCTTCCTTAGCTGAAGAGAGAACTGACTTCTGGCTGCAGCCAACTGAAACAACACGGGTGCTTTATATGCAGTGCCATTGTGCAAATGGGTGATGCTCAGCTTTTGTTTATTACGGTTATACATCTTGCACTTCACTGTAATACAAAACAAAACAAAAGAAAAAAAAAACAGGTTGTCCACTAATGACTCCTCACTGAGAGAAAACAGCCATCATGTTTACAGAGACTGTGCAATTAAATGCCTGCCAATTACAACAGTGACTAATATCTGCGCTGACACAGCAATAAAGATTTGCATCAAAGGTATGACTCCTAGCAGCCATAATACTAACCTGCAATGAGATTATTTCAAATGACAATGTGAATGCAAGAAGACAGTGAGGCTCCCCTTGGCTTTGCAGAGTTTTATAGCAGTTGGCTTAGTGTTAGCTGTCCAGTTTGGAACTTCACTCTTTTGGTTTAGATTTACCCTCTGGCAGAGTTTTCAAAAGAAAAAAAAATAATAAAAAATCCAGTGCACACTATTGTACATGCTCAGTACACAGTGGCAGACACAGAAACACAAACCAAAACTCAAGAGCTGAGGGAGAATTTAGTGTCAAAACCCGAGTCAAAAGCAGGCAACTACATTAAACAATTCACACAGTAATAACAAAGTAATAGTGTGTTTATCTTCAATACTTCTCAATCAAATAAATGGTGAAAATAGCTTATTGTGTAATAGCATACCCTGTAGTTTATCTGTAGTTCAAGAGTTTGCAAGAGAAAGGCAAAATATTTATATGACTTCATCATACCTCATCGCATCCACAACAACATTATATTGTAATAGTCCAATTCCAGCTCTGACAAGTGTTGGGCAGAGCAGCACTTTATAAAACTTCAACCAGCTCTGGTGGCGGAAAAGCATAACTTGCTCTAAATGCTCCGTTCTGCTTCATTTCATGAGGCCTGTTCCCATACCATGTTTTGGATAATGATGACTTTCCCTAACGTTACAGCAGGGTGTTCACTACAGCTCAAGACAAAGTATTAACAATAACATATGAAAGCACAGCATTTGATCTATAAGACTTTGCACATGGTTATGAAGCCACAGGAAATTATCACCTGACTCTTACTTCCTCAGAACACTTCAGCATCTTTTCTTGGTTTTCCGACTTTGCTTTCTATTGCAGTTGCTTGTTTCCAGTCACAGTAGGAAACTGTGTTTATTTCTACTTTCAATATACTTTGTTACAGTAGAATACAGTTACTTAACGCATATATTGTGCTTATAGTATTTATGCTTAGGCTCAAAAGTACTTAGTATCATAATTCCTGCCAGCCAGTGTTCCAGTAAAAAAAAAAAAAAAAAAGTATTAATTTTAAAATTAAGATTAATTTTATTTTACATACTTAGAGGAAAAATGTTAATGTGTTACTTTACTGTTTGCCAGTTAACAATACAACATTAAACTCTATCCATTCCACATATCAGACAAAATTCTTGCCTTAGTAAGAGGGGCACGAACAGGATCTTTACACTTTACAGTCACATTCACGTCCTTTCATGCAACAAACTGGAAGAAATGTGCATATCTGCACTGTTTAAAAGTTGTAGACAGCTCTGCCATTTTTGTCTCAGCTCCCAAACAAACTGAGACCAGGTGACAGTTGTGAACGCACACGTGAAAAAGCTCGCTGTTGGATTTCTTTCTACTCTGCCCATGTTGCAGATAAATGAAGAACTTGAAGAACTCAAGTGGCGTAATTGTTAATTAGTAACTGTAATTGTGATCATTGAATTCAGGAACAGTAATATCACCAACACTGGATACAACACTGCAAAGGCAGACACATACAAAATACATTATTCATTAAGAAAACACAAAAGAAATAATATTATGTCTATTTCCCATCACTACACCAATTTTAGATAATTAGCATTTGCAATTCATTAGAAGTGCAGTCATCCATCACTGTTAAATGCAGTCATGCAACGAGCATTTTACCTGATAATGTCAAGGCACATTTGTTATTTAAGGAGAATGATAATTGTGGTAAACCTTTTAAGATCAAGGTGATGGCAGGTCAGATGCCACTGCAGAAGTTAAGCCTGCGTTGTCCTCGCAGGACAACACAGGCTTAACTTTTTAAAATACCAACAACGCTTTTGTTTAAAGGATTGATACCACCTTGGTAACATCTGTTAATTTTTAATCTCTCCATCTGCCATATAATGTCCAACAGCTTTGTTTTTGCATCAAGCTAATATCCAGGTTCTCTTATGGCTCATTGGATAAAATGCTATTAAATGATAAAAGTTTGTGTTCTAGAAATGCAATAAAAAGTGATCTATAACATGCACTTTTGAAGAATAAACACTGCTGTCACTGTAGATAGCTTCAGAGAACATAGCACCTGAAATATGGCCTTGAATATAAAATGCCTAGCTACTCTTCAGCCGGTACCAATCGTGGTCCTTTTAATTACTTTCTCATTTGTAGGAGCCACCCAAGGTTCTGTTTATTGTAGCCCACTTTATTACTGTCATGTGGCCAGTGTAGTTGCCATGGTGTGACCATTATGCCATGTCCTTTGAATTTCAATTATCATTCACAGTCTGATTTGTGCCGAGGACATTACCGGGCTGCACAAATATCATTTTGTCTCATCTTGAGGAGTCCCTGAAAGTCATATCTATGATCATGCTTCTGCTATAGATGTTGTTTGATGCTATGGTAAAGCGTGAAAATAGGAAATCATGCTCGCTTTTCTCCAAGTAATTTTCCACCATGCAAATGTGTTACACTGCACTGGCCAAATCACGATACAGCCGTGTACTGCTGTACATTATAAAGTCACTCAGAGGTTGCCACAGCATTTAAATTACACAGATCCCCTTTGTGTAAGGGTTGGCATCACTTCAGTCTAACACTTTAACCTCTTTCCCCCAAAGTGCTACACTGAGAAATTCATGAATGTTTACAAAAGAGTGTCAGTCGAAAACACGCCAGCGTACACAGACATCTTTCAGTACAAACAAAAGGACGAGTTCATTTGGATAACAATGGTGCTCTTACTCAATAATAATCAAAAAAAAAAGCCATACAGCCAACCCTTACTTTAGGACAGAACGTATATATGTAGGTAAGCTCTGCATTCCACACTTACTTAAGTGAGCTTTATCTTTTCAAAACTATTGCCCTGTTATCACCCAAGTGGTAAACAATGCTCAGGGACAAAAGGCAGATTGTTTCCACTTTGCTTCCACTTTGTCATGATTCCTGCAAACCACCCGAAGTCCCATCACTTCATAGCTATATATTAACATCTTAGGTCTAATTCCACATCAGCCCCATGCTTGACTGGTTAATTCTGACTCTCCCCATGTGCCAGACAGTGTTTGTCTTGTATATGTCTTGTTTTATCCAGAAATTTAAGTACTGCAAAGCCAAACGTAATTCATACTGTGAGTGCTTGTTCAGTGAAATGTCATGTGGAGTTTCTCTCCACCGCTGTCCATCTTGTTTGAATCTACTTTATTGTCACTTGCAGCAAAATATTGATTTGATGTAAATAATGATCTGTGGAATATTTTCAGCTCAGCACACATGTGAGGGGAAGGCAACACCTGCAAAAGCATTTCAGCATCATTTCTCACTACTTAGCTGAAAGACCGAAACCAGTTGCACACTGAGATGTTGCTTTATATTTGAAAACGTTTTCTGTGATGGGAAAGTAGAGATATACTGAACAGTTTCCATGAGGACCAATGTAAATGAAAACAGAATATAAAGTTTTATTGCTTAAGGCAAAACATATGTTCAACTAACTTAACAGATGTCACAATGGAAGTTCCCCCGTTGATTACTTACATATTTAAACATGAATAACATTTCATGTTTGCAGAGAAAACAGTTGCACATTGAGATGTGAATGAATAACATTGGATTCCGAAAGCAATGTTGTAAAAATAAATACGTAATAGAGTACATTTTGTAATCTTTATTTCCGCTTCTCTAAAAGAAGACTTGTTCTCAAGGCTGAATATGCGAGTGCATGAAATGAAAAACAAACAAAAAAGTTCCTACCTACCGTGTTCTGTCTTCAACTTGACCTATTAATGCTCATTTCCTGCTCTACATTTTTGTTCTTGGACTCACTGAAGCAAGTTTGTGTGGGTCGAAGTTCAAACTAATCTTTAATTTACCTTTTACTGTGCCATATCTACCCCTCGCAAATAGGAGGACTGAACAGCAGATGGACGGGAGTGCTATGCTCACAGCCTCGACTGTTAAAAGCCAAATGTTTAGAGTACTCTGAAGTGCAAGTTTTTGATGTATCAGCATTTTTGTAGATATGTTGACATCATGATTAATATGAGAATCAACCACTGTAGCAGCATGAAATCCAGAAAAACCAAACAGGTCCACTTTAAAATGTCATTAATCAACATGAATTAACAAAACTACCTTCCTTTTCATGTCTTACCCTATATTAACATTAAGGGCAGACTCCCTTTGAAATAATAATAATTTACAATATGACCACTGATATGACTACTGCTAGCGATTAATATATAAAGCAATCCTGCTGTACTCTAATGTACAATCCAAGGCTCTCTGTAGTCCTTTTAATTGCCGTACAAAACACTCATAAATATTTGATATTGTGGAGATCCCACCAGATATCCCTGTTTCCAAGAGGAGGCTGCTAAGGTAGGAGGCATCAAAGATAGTGTCAAAAAAATGAGTCAAATGTATTTCAAGAAATGCTCTGAAAGGGAATATGTGAAAGTTTAAAAAGGTGGAGCTGTTTGATCTCTATGGAGCGAAAAAAAAAAAAAAAAAGTCAAATGCAGAGGAGACAAGCTTACTGTAGTAGCCCCACAGTCCTGACCCAGAAGTGGAAAGTCATATCCCATGGGACTGATGTCAATGCAGCCTTGTGTTCTGGCTAAGTACCAATTGATTTCTGCAATGACACATGGCCCTGCACCACTATTATGTGGCCCGAGTAACCCACTCAATTCATTAAAACACCATAATTCTTTGTAATGGACTTAAACGAGCAAGAACTGGTAACAGTGTTTTTAATTTTACAATTTTCACCGAGATGACATTAAAATGTTGAGAAGTCTCACGTTTCTCGTGGGCTTACTTATGTTTAGTAGGTGAGCCCATGAAATGTGTTAGATTTTAATACAATAAAACAGAACTAACCATGGTTTTGGTGGTATCTGGTGGCCAACCTTAGAGCATCGTGTTTCCCTTTAAAAAAACTCAGCCAGTAACTGAAGACTTTAGCCAATTAGAGGTCTTTTCAGAACAGATCAGGTGACAAGTAGAGAGTAAAAGCCAAAACAACTGCCACAAAGTAGGTTCGGCTGGCACACTGGATTGTAGTTCCCTCAAGGCTTTAAAAGTTTTTTTTCTTTCTTATATTTTTCCATTTTTAGTCACAGTTTGCGTGGGCTTATCCAACAAAACTACTTGATTAGGTTAAAATACACCTGATAAAAATCATTAGCCATATATTATAATGTCTAACAGACAGTCCATGAAGGCAATCGCCATATATCTCCATCCTCATCTCGGGTGCGGGTCCTGGAACAGAGAGGGGAGAGCTGCAGGAGGAAAGCTGTAAAGTTTCAAAGTTGCTTTCTGTTTTGGTTTATTTGCCATTGTTTTGTTATGGATGTTTTGCCTTTTCAAACTTCCCCACATCAACTTGAAATAGACCAAAAGGTGCATCAAAATGCAGCCATCATGCATGAAAACTTGACATGGTTCCTATTTTATTAATTCTCATTTCTTAAGGTGACTCTATCAGGTCACAGAACAGAGGCTGCAGTTAACATATGAAATGGATTCTCTCACGCACCACTGATGAGATGAATCAAGCAAAGCCAGGCAGAGCAATACACAGACTAGACAGCTCGAGTCACAATTCATTTTACTGGTGCACATACACCTCGCAGTCAGTCTCTTCAGTGCCACACTATTACAAGAAAAAATGAGGATGTCACAAATGATAAGCAATGTTTGGATCCATGACCTCCAGGATAACAGCAGAAATGTGACAGCTGCTTGAGGAAGCAATCGGCTATTGTTTGGAGCACCAGCTGGATCAAACCACAAAAATCTACCTGAAGCGCTAACGTTATTCCCAGGTTTCACATGTGGCTTTGTTAAAATAATAAGAAAGAAGTAAATGGAATATTAAAAATTGGGGGGAAAAAACAGAATCAAAATGGGTACAAAAGTGGTTCAAAAACATCTAAATGTCTGTATTACTTCAAACAAGTTCTGAAAAAAATAATAATTATAATGATTAAAAACATTTTGCAATACTGTAGTTCAGGACAGCCACTGTCATTACCACAGCAGAACCACTGTAGAAGGATGCTAGATCAAAACACAGTTTAGCAGAGTAATACACAGCTGGCTATTAAAATGAATAGCTGTGTATTTGACACGTCTAACTTTAAACATATCAGCATAGCAGGAGAACTAAACCTGCTCAGTGGAGACCTTTAATTGAATCCACCCGTGGATCCCTGCAGAGGTGATGAATCTATAGAACAGGAAACGAGCGTTTAGCTGTGCTTCTGAGCCCTTTTCACTGTCCTTTTCATTAAAATTTGAAACCATGGCCATCTGAAGACTCACGGTCCTGGGCAAAACCTTGTCTCTTTACACAAATTCACTTTGTCACCAAATCGTTTCTCATATTAGGTTTTCTCTCGTACTTTTGTACAGTCGCTGTCCCTGCTGTACAAACGTAGCACCACTTTATTACTAGACAGAATAAGAGAAACGCCCTTCAGTGTGAGTGTGAAAGTTCACTGGCCGTCCTGGAAATACGAGTTTGAAAACAAACAAACAAACATGTTATTTACGTACTGGAACGACACAATGACAGCAGAGAAAACGTCATTTACAGAAAACCGAAGCTTCAAAAAAAAAAAAAAAAACAAAATCAGCAGAGGAATTCCTTGAAACGGTTGTCATTTTTTTTCAATTACAGCATTATAAGATTAGCTAGTCATATATTTTGCTTCCTGAAGGCAAAGCGGGCAGACGTGGCTTTGCAAATCTGTTTAAGAGCTGGCAATTGCTTCGTTTTCTTTTCTTTCCCTTTTTTCCCCCCTAAATTTTAACAGAAACTGCGGCTCAGAAGGTCACAATTGACCTTTTTCCTGCAAACCCTCTGCTTTTAACCAAACCCAGCGTTCCAATCATGTTATTTTTTTTTATGCTGAGTCTAGAAACAAACCATCTTATAACACACTGATTACATCTGTGTGTTCTGGTAATTACTTTTCATGACTTTCCCCCTCAAGAGGTAGCACACAATCTGTGCTGACCTGCCAAATTACCACCTTAATGCCTTGCTCTCCAATTAGTGTTCAAAAGATTACCTCTAAGACTAATAATGGTATACACGGTTTAAAAATAAATCTTGGGAGACAGCTTGTATTTTAATTAATCAAAGTCAAACAAAAGCACTTTTAGTTTCACAGCTTAGAACATAGCTACAGTAAATGAGTCAACACACACAAAAACAAAGTGATAAAAAAGAATGATTCAGAAGTTGCTGCCTTAAGGTTACTTCTATAGGTGACTTACAGTAAGGGAAAAATCTAATTGTAGGTGTGTTAAAACACATGTGGGTGCTTAGTTTGCTGACGATTAAATGCTAGAGGTTAATACATCAATATAGCCCCTAGTTATGACTCATGCATCATCAGTGGTGTGCCGCTCTGGTATTGACAAATATGTTGGATGTATGCAATAACCTTGACTTTCTCTACAAATCCCCATCCATTTTAACCCCTGAGGGCAAAAGAAATCATTGGTAACCATTATGGTGTTTAGCATGTCACTAACAAAACAGGTACGTGTCTATTTAGTTCAAACCAACAGCAAAACACTGAGTTCAAAGTCATCATTCTCCCTGTGGATGTATTCGCCAGAAACTGCATTCCACTCATTCACCACGAAAAGATGGAATTTTTTTTTTTTTTTTTTTTTTTTGGGCAATGAGAAGAAAAAGGGAAAGGCAAGTTTTATAATGCATGCCTTCCTGCATGTGATGTCTCCATGGTATAGTCAAAGCCCTGAATTTCCTCTCACGGCTCTCATTAAGGCAGTGGTGTCAGGCACTGGCACAGAAGAAAGATGATTTTATCAACGATTTAATTAATCATCAAAACTCTTCCTCTCCGCACAGTTCTCTCTTCATTTGTTCATTCTTGTCCATCACTGTTCCTTGAGCTTTTTTTTTTTATATATATATATTGCAGATAAGCAAAAGGAACACACACACACACCTGCTCTTTCTAAGGCACTGCAACACAAGTCGCCTTGTCCTTTCTCTCAGTTCCCCTGACTTCAACTTGCTCCCTCCCAGACCAGGCAGCAAAAGTCCCAAAAAGCAATGTCGCCACTATTCAGGAGGCAGCGGAGGAGGCAAATCCAGTGAATTACCTCCACAAAAGGACAACTGTCTCTCAGCCTGCTAAGAACTAAAAAAGATAATAGCCTAGTTCAACAGATAAGCCCTTCCTTCCTCCTTTAAGTCTCTCAGTTTCCAACATTCTTCACACACAGAGAGCCACTGCCGGGACGAATTAATGCTTCAGTATTTGGCAGGACTGAACAGACCTCCAGAATATCATGCTTTGAACCAGTACACCCCTTTTGTTTCAGAGTCTCTGGCAGGGTGAAACTGACAGGAAAAAAGAAGATAAAGCAACGTCCTCTTATTTATCTCTTACCTGGTGTTGAGGCTCAGAGCTGGACAGAGAAGCAGTAAGCAAATAGCTTGGATGAATTTCATAGCTGTCTCACACTCCCGTTCCTTCTCCCTTCTTAGATGATTTTTTTTTTTTTTTTTTTTTTTTTTTTGTGTGTGTGCCTTTCCCCCGTGTCTCTCTCCCTCGCTCTCTAGCTCTCCCACTGGCTGCCTGGGTTTTTTAGCGCACTCTCATACACACACGCACCGAGACACACAAGCAGCGAGGTAGACAGATGCAACACAGTGGCTCGGCGAGAGGGAGGATCTCTGGCTTTAAATAACACGGGGACACGGACCGACTTGGTAATGGAAAGGAGCGGGTGGGGCTGAAATCAAGAGAGGGAGATGTGGGAGTGATATGATGTCAGCGCCAGTGCAGCTACAGCTATTGGCGAAAGGCTTTTTTTTTTTTGGCTTTTTTTTTTTTCGCATTGTTTGATGTTGGTTGCTCCTGCAACAAAGCACCTCTCCATTCATTTCATTCTGTTTACTACCTGCATCGCGATAGGTGGAGATACAGCAAAACATTTAGTGGGGACAGTGAGCAAGCCAGGTCGTGGCTGCAAGTAACAGCAAAGTCACAGTTTAGTGAAGGTAAGACATGAACAGATTTATAGAGCAATTATTAATGAAGCCCAGTACTTCAAACAGAAATCAAGATCTGGTACCGAATATAGTGAATGGAAACGGAAAACCTTCACCACCGTAAAAGCCCGAAACTAAAAAAAATAAACCGATGCCAAGCATTTCTTTTTAAATCCTCTATCTTTGCCTCCCACCCCTTAATTCGTTTTAATTTTTCCGCCCATTGGATTCCAATAATGACGAAATGCTTTATTTAAAAAAAAAAAATGCCGACCTAGGACTGACAAAACAATTAGAAACCAAATAAAAGGAGTAATGCCACGTAATTCATAAAACAATTAAAGTCTTAGCGCTGTGTTTTACTGATTTATTTTATTACAATATGTGCAATTTCATTGAAATGCTGATCTACAGCAAACTTTATTTAAATATATGTGAAACCTATTTATAGGTAAAATATAAATCTTGTAAATGCGTATTTGTGTGTGTGTGTGTCTAATCCAGTAAATTAAGTACTTAAGAAAACTGCATTACACTAAAGCATAAATTATTTTAAAATCCAATACTGCCAACACACACACACACAACTCATATCCCACTGCTCACAGTAACTCTATTTCAGTCAGGACCACTATAATCAGAAAAAGAATCTAATTTCCATATGCAGTAATTTATACTGGGCCTTATAGCTCTGTAGTGGGACCTCCTTTGAATTATAGAGCAGCACCAAGATCCCCTGATACAGAACAAATCAGACAAGACATTAATTAAGGTTTCAGCCACATGGAGACCGGTTGGTGACCCCCTCACTACCTGCAGGAGCAAGGGAAAAATGTGTATATACAGTAGCAAGCATATAAAGTAGCAAGTTGTCGCAATCCTCTATATGTGTACTCTACAACTGGTTGGTGAGTGGTTGCAAAGAGGGTGCGGCACCAAAAACCTCTTCGTGATCGCTCTGGTCGCTAGCAGATTGCCACGGTCACCTGTAGTTTGCATAGAAGATGCCGACTTGTCTGCAAACTTGAAAAAGTGTAAAAGAAACAGGAAATACAGAACGCTCACCTTCAAAATAAAAGTTGTCCGTTACGGCTGCAGCCAACACAGTTCAGAAGGCGAGATTGGTTGCCAACTGCTCTCTAGGTCTGTGTGACTACAGCCGAAGTCAGACACAGTATGGAAAGGAGGTAAAGAAGAGGTGGGTTGCAAAGAGGCTTGAAGATGGCAGCAGCTGAAGCAGTAGTATGCCTGACATTTGATTTGCCAATTGGATGCATAGCCATCAGCTGATCTGGGCTGTTGTCAGCTGGTATGGTAAGGCTCATTATATACAGTAGCAGCATATAAAGTAGCTTTTGTCGCAATCCTCTATTATTTTACAACTTGTAAAATAACCAAAACAACCGATAAAACTTAAAATTGGATTAAACTTAGTTTACGATTACTAAGATTATGTTGATCTCACAATATATTTGTTCAAAGTCAGATCAGGTGTTGTACAGTATGCCGTGTAGCTTTAATTCTTTAACTCAACCACACCTGGGCCCTGAGTCAGACCTGGACAAGGACGGAAAAAATAGAACTGTGTCATAATGAAATCATCTTCCCGCTCCGGCCTCACTTGCCCTGCAAATCACTTTGAAATTTGAGGTTAACCTTGTGAAAGTAAGAACAGCTCAAGAACAAAATGTTGAGCACTGAGAGGATGTTCAAGTGAGACTCCGAGCCATGTTATACAGGTAGAATATTAAGCAGTCCATACAAAAGGTGGAGGTCACACACCATAGGCATGATAAATGATTTCCATTATAGGTTTAATAGACTTTAGAGTCTATTGTACTCTAGTAGTAGCCCATTTTCCATACTGAAAGATTTCCATCCATTTATTTGGCGTAATTAGAAGTTCATGCATGGAAACCCATAGTGACCAGTTGTAATAAGTCTGCTAGACCACAGCTTGCCATGGTTACTGTGGAGAGCATCCTCGGTGGACCTCTGTAATCTGTCTCAATCATGTATCACATCAGCCTGAAACTTGTAGTCCCACTGCTCTGAGCCAACCTGTTGAGCATCTTATCATAATGAAGAATAATTACCATAAAATGAGCATGGATTGTTGATATTATGCAAGATTACATTTAGATAATTCCCATATCTAAGCCTGAATGTCACATCAATTGATTTGTGTATTTTGTTTCCAAATGCTTCATTTAAATTTTGAATATTGCCTGAATGGGATGCTTTGATTCAGTCACAGCCAAGAACTGTTCAGTGTTTTTTATGAATTCTTGATGAAAACATATTTTTGTAAACCCATAGTTTGTTTATGTAACACTTAAACAGCCACGATGACATTAGAATACAGTTTGTTTTATGTTGTTAGTCCTCAAAGCAGTTCCGAACATAAAAAAGGTTCTTCGTGTTAGCTTGCTATTAACATGATGATTCCTTTACATTTTCCAAAACACAAAATTACTGCTGACATCAAGTGATTTCAGGCACTTTCCTGCGATCGGATCTTCTTAGAATTCCAGTGTTCCAGCTGTGTTTGTTGCTTGAACTAAATAATTAAAAGGGCTACCGTGGAGCTCTGTAAGGCATGTAACATATTATTGTAAGTGTATATTTTTCATCTCACACTTCCTCCAATCTTGTTATTATTATTATTAGCAAAGTTCAAGCCATCAACACCACAGAGTGATGCTGCAACATAAACCTTACACAAGAATTTTTTTTTTCTTTTTTTTTTTTAAATCTAGCTACAAAGTAAAAGTTAATATTTCACCACCTCGTAATCCCAGTGAGATCACCGTGGAAGTAATGATGAAAACTGAAATCAAGCAGCACAGTCAGGCTTTTGGTCCAACAGAAATTTGAAGTTGCTAATTCACTGATTTTGGGAGAGTTGTTCTGAACTATTAATTGCTGAAAGTGTTACAGTGTCTGCGTGCACTCAAGGTTTGTGTATCATTCTGTAGAAACTTTATACTTTTCTGGATAAAAGAGTTTGGACTCACTTTATCAAAGTTTTTTCAGGGATTTGGTTAAAGGAGATAAAGTTGGAACTACGGTAGGACTGTGCTTAGGATAAAAGTTGAGTGAGGCATGTAATGACTGATACTGCTGAAATTTTAAAATGTTATAATGCTGCCACTGTCCTAAAAAGGCCTCATTTTCATCATCGCATATTGGGATTGAGTACAATAAAGGCTGTCACTGATTAGAAACAGATATGTGTGTGAGTTTAGGGCGTCAAAATAAAATTTTAAAATAAAGAGAAGGAAGACCTTACCTACCCACTGCCAAAATATAAAAGCCAAGGTCAAGGAGTCTTTGTGCCTTGGGAGCGTGTGTTATTTAGCTCAACTCAGTGTAAACAGCCAGCAATGCCTTAATGGTTCAGAAAGGTTTTCCATGTAAAACTGCATATTGTACAGTAGCCTCACATTTTTACACGTTTCAAGCACATTCAGCTGTGAAACTGAAAAATACAACGTATTATGTTAGACCAGCCCGCTGAATGGGCAAATGGGTTGAGTTCCTTGCTAAAGAGCTGTTAATGTTGATATTGGTTCTTTGGGGATTGCACAATATAATAGCTTTTGCTTTTTTTGGTCTGCATTTCCCTATCCAGAAACCCTCTCCTTTTCCCTTCTGGTCATGAGCCACATTCTTTACCTGCAGGCTACAGGAGTCCCAGCAGGCAGCATTTCCACTTGTCTTGCTCTAACATATCCAAAGGCGGTGATATTGACTGACAGTTGCTTCAGTAAATCAAGATATCCCTGTTCTAAAGTGGCTAAAATAATGGTCTGTCAGCAGTGTTGCTGCTTTTACTGAGGACTGTTTACTTTCTGAAAAAGAAGTGCCTCGTTGCTCTTCCTCTTTTCCCCCCACATGAATATTAACCTCAAGACTATAAGTTAGCAAGTACTGCAATCTCCACAGTCCATTATGTATGTTTACAGAGCGTTTGCAATGGAAGAGAGAGAGAGAGAGAAAAAAAAATCAGCATTCCCTTGCATAAATTTCCATTCTCAACATCTACAGTGCCATTCAACATTTTGTGTGGAAAGCGGAAGAGAAAACAAAAAGAGAGGGAGAAGTCTGGCAGCAAAGCTGAAGCTTAAGGCAGTTCCCTGTCAGTTGGTTCTTTCTCTCAGTGCAGGAGTATGGAAATGTGCTTTCACAGAACTGGTGCTGAAATAGGCTCTGAACATCTTGTTTGAAATGTTTAGTTTGTCAACACATGTTAACAACAAATGAATGGAGATACTGGGAAACACAACCTTAATCTCAGTAAAACCGCACAGCTATTGTTGGTTATACTATTAATAAACAAAAGGCAATACAGTAATGCATCTTCGTGTGTGTTACAGAAACCTCCCCCCCCCCCCCCCCCCAAAAAAAAAAAACTAACAAACAAACAAACCAACAAATGGGGCTTTGCAGTGTGCAACAAAACAATTTAACTCTTTGACAACAAAATCCACGAGGAAAGCATACCTGAAAGATTGGAGAAGTTTTGACTGCGCGTTGTATCTGAAGACTTAAGTATAAGGAGAAATAACATATTATAACTGATTACCATGGCATGAGAAAAGGTTATGAAGAGACTTGTTTTTAATTCTGATGTGAAGCCGGTTTGTTTTAAGCTTCTTCAGTTTTCTCCACTTGCGTTTTTGCTTCATACTTAGAAACACGAATGAAGGAATTTCTCTGTTTTTCAGGAAATCTTGATGTCTCCAGAGGCTTCTAGAGGTCCATCACCCCATACTTCACAAGCCATTTGAATAGTGGACCAACAGCAGAAGCTCACCATAACAAGAGCTTCTTGACAACTTATAGTCAGTTTGCTGAAACCTCACTGACTGGGTACAGACCTCTGAATCTGTCCACTCCAGCGAGTTGACTGATTTGTCTGGCATGTGACATGAAACAGCTGTTTCTCAGTTTAAAAAGCAACTGGCTCAGTGACTGCTCTGGCACTAAAGACTAGCCAATCAGAGCCATGGGCAGGACTAACACTGTTGTCAAGCTGGGCACCAAGAGAGATGACAGGAGAAAAAGAGCAGAGTTTACTTCTCTCTTCTCTCATAAAGCAAAGACAAAACCAACATGTTGGCAAGCTTTAAAATGAAATTGGACTCAGGCGGATACGTCGGTCCACAGTGATTGTTTAGAAGAAATCAAATCCCCTCCCCTACGGAAATCAGAGTCAAGGTAATGTCAGATTGCAGATTGAATCAGAGTGTAATAAGTCCGATATCAGGCAGGAAACAAGCAGGGAAAAAAAAAAAAAAATCTGCTGGCACAAATAGATGTAACATGATGCAACAACTACAACAATTTAATTATGCCAACATTTTTCAGCCTTTTTTAAGGAATATCTCAATTCATTTAAATGGCTGCTGCTAAGGAGAAAAGAGAAAAGGAAAAATGCACAATGAGCATGGAAAGAAATGAATCAGGTACAAAAGGTAATGAACACCAAGTGAGCCATGAATCAGGTTCTTAACGCACCAAGACTTCCCCCTGCAAAAAGCATAGAGTATTAACCAGTAAATGTCTTATTTTTCAGGAAGTCTCACATTGTTTAAGCCAGTTGAAGATGCCAAGGCTGAGATACAAAACATGCCAAACTGAATTATTGGGAAAATGCTCAATTGTCTACAACATTTCTGATACAATAACACATCATTGTTTTGAATATTTCAGTCAGTATAAAGGTTCTTGGACTAACCTAAGAGAATCTTGCCAGTACATTAGTTAGAGTAAGTAGTTAGAGTGGCTTTTTTTTTTTTTTTTTTTAGCCACTGGCCATGAAAGTAAAACACAAAAACTGAAAGTAAAACAAGAAGATGGCCTTTCACTTGTGTTACATTACTTTATGTGCCATATTAAGATATCATCACTGAGAAGAAAATAGTCTCTGTGGCAAAAGCCCCCCAGCATGTGTGCTAATAGCTGCAGGACAGCTAAAGAGAGATGGAACGGTCTAAACAGGCTACAAAAGTACAATAACTGAAGTCAGTAGCAAGACACCCACAATCCCCAGCAAGACGCTAAATCAGCCACCCACATTTAAAGCTGGTAAACTGGCAGGACACCAACATGACACCGTAGCAAGATGCCAGGACACCCACTTTAAGCAGTAAGACAGTAGGACATTCATGTTTAGTAACAATGCAGCCACAGATTTGTATTACTGTATTAACAAAGGACAGGGTATTTTAAAATCATGCACAGTCCAAGCCAATAAGGAGAACCTTGGTTATTGTGGCTTTGTTCACTCCAGTGCCTAGTAATGTTCCAGCAAGACCCCCGGAGCAGAGCCTTGGCCTTAACCCACGGTGATGCTGCCACTGGAGAGGAGCATTTGTGGGGGATTGTGCCTCGGTTTATTGTGATTCTGCGGGGTTGTTAGCCAGTGAGCTACTTACCCTGCATCCTCAGAGTGAAGGCAGAGAAAATGGCTAAGAAGCATTTTTCTTTAAATTATTCACCCATGTGATTGTTGTAAGAAGACTATTATTAAGTTAATTAAGTATAATCAAGTATAATTAAGTACTGATTATACTTTACATTTCAGAGCTTCAGTTGATAATATTACTTTGAGCAACAGAAGAACTCCAGCATCAGCAATATAACATGCATTTCATTTTTAGGACTTGGCATAGTGTGGCCAAATTTGTGCTGAAGAAAAGAGCATGGGGAAAAAACAATGAGGTGTAGGAGACTGGGATGGACAATATAGAATTTGCACAGTATTTACAGCTGTCTTGTACAAAACTGAGGTACAAAAAACAAAAAAAAGTTACTCACTTATTTCACAGCCTTTTGGGCTTAAGAGGCGTAAAGAGATGACCTTTTGCAGCTTGATTGCTGCTGTGTCATATTTGCCATACAGACAACAAATCTATTTATTTGCAGCTCTATAAACAGATCGATTTCTAGGTTGTGTAGCGTTATCAGGAGTGTATTGTGATTGGTGTTTTACCATTACATGACCATTTCTGGGACTGATTTTTTACCATTTTACCATCTCTCACTCTCAGTGGATAGACTCTGACCTTTAAAAGAAGACTGCACAAGACAAATACTGGGATATAAGGGGCTATGTAGAATTACTCTTCATGGAGACCATTGGTTTGAAGTGATCGCTGTTTCTTTCCTATTTTAACAAGAAATTCTATAGAAGTTACCTAAACAGTGATGGATGCGTGCGATAACGTTTACAAAAACTATGTATCATCTCACAATCTCTGTGACCGTTAATCTTAAAAACTCATGAAAAAAACGTTTCAATTCATTATAATACATCAACCAGATTTTGTTTATTTCCCATATTTCATGTAACCACAGACCTTTCAGTTTGTGCATAATGACATCAATTGCAGTTTCAATTTCAAATTGAAAAAAAGGGGGGGAAAAAAATCCAATTTGTCACACTACAAAATATAAATTGGATACACAGAGAATTGTGCGAGATTGGATTTGTGAATGCATATAATATTGATTTGAACACCTACTTTGCACCGAAATGAAATGTCCCACTCGGTAGAGCTATTGCTACAAAAATAAAATAAAATAAAATAAATAAATAAATAACAGAACTTCACATTATTTCCAAGTAATTGCTATGGTATCTTCACTCCACTGTGCCATCACGTGGGTGGGTGTTCTTAATACAGTGCTCTAGAGAGGAGGGAACAGTGAACTACAGGAATACAAACTGAACTGTCTGGGGTGGAAGGATTAGCAATGCTTATAATTCAGAGACAAGCTGGTTTTTAAATTCACTGATGGATTTTTACTGCCACCTTCAGGTGGAAGCTTTAACTGCAAGTAATGCCTGGACTTAAACCTTACATAGAGCAGTTCACTATGGTAGAACAAAGAAAGATGCAATAAAACTGCACACTGAGTGTGAAACTGCGCAATTTTAAATAAAAAAAAATTATGGTGTTAATTTGTTTAATATTGCTCTCTTAAATAGGTGGTGAGGCGTCTTTAAGATTTCATACAGTTGCTTCTGTTACACTGCTGCTGCATGACCTGGATAAACAAAATGCTGCAGAGTGCACTATTCACATCATTTCGCTGTTATGTCAGCCATAGTCTAACAGGGATTCAAGTTTGTTTCAAATAAAACACTTGAAGTGCAATCTAATCATTGCAAATTTGACTAAATTCTTTTGATATGATCATTGTCAATCTACCAAAAAAAAAAAAAAAAAATAGAAGCATTTAATTTCAAATTAATTTCATATCATTCCAATTGGCCATCAAATATAACTGAGATATATGTAGAATTAAATGTAATACCATGAATGTCATTATATGACTCTCCAATGATACATGGTGGATAATTAAACTTGGAAATGGAAGTTTTTTAAAAAAACAGCTTTTAAGGTTAGTGCTAGCATAAACGGCCTCTGGCAGATAGCCATTCTTTGTGACTCTATTCTTAAACACATGATTAGCTGCAGTTTTTGACTGCAGTCACAGTAAAGAAACTTAGACAAGAGGACTCATTAGGATTACACTTGAATGGCCTGTTTAAAGCCCATGCATACATAATGAACAGTGAAATGGGCAAATGAGAAAAGAAAGGGTCAAAAAATGTGACCCAGCAGCTGTTGTCTGCAGGAGGAATGGGTACCACGGGGGGATGCACAGCTAATAAAGGATTCACATAAATAACCGCAGGAAGAGCTCAGGCTGCAACATAAACACAGACCTCCAGTCAGTCAGCCGCAGCTCTAGCCAGGAGGACATAAACATGCAGGTTTATCAGTGCATCTCTGAGGCAGCTGCACCACTTGACAAAATGATAAAGACTGACAAAGTGCAGCTGCGGCGCCAGTACGGAAGATAAAAGACTCAGCCGATGAGAGCCAACAGTTAAAACCAGCAGAACCGAGTTAATATGCTGAGGTGATTTTAACTTGTGATTGTTTTTGTCAGATTTTGTTGTTGATGGTAGCACTGAGCGTGTCTGCTGGGAGCTTTCTTCAAAGACAAACTGAAAGAAACCGAAACCGCTGGGACCGTGAAGGCTCACTCCTGAATACTATTTCTACAGCCTAAACTCTGCTCCTATGTGTCTTGCAGCCTAATATACCATTCTCTTTGGTGATGGATGCTAAATGACCAGTAGCTCCTCCAAATGCATGAGAAGCACATTTTTGCAGCGCTGGTATATACTGTAAATTATGCAAGATTGTCGATGTACATCTCTCCAGACTGAAGAGTACTAGACTTACAATTTCTCTCTCTTTCTGTACGCAACCGGTCATTTAGGCTCAGGTGTTCAGGCATTTTCAATGATAATAATAATTATAATAATAATAATAACTATGATTATAAAAATACAAGCAAGGGTTAAAGAAACATAGCCACATAATGAATAAATGAAGGAGAAAAACACACATAATTTGCCACACCTATCATCATGCTTAGGTAGTACACGCCGTACTGTATGACTAGCTGTCTTGCCAGAGGGAAGGAGCTTAGATTTGCCATTAAAGAAATGTGAAGGACACATCAGCATTGTTCCGGCTGTTTTGACAACCTACTGCTGTGTGCCTATGACGGGTCTGAGTAAATTTGGGCTTGGTCCTCCTGGGTCCCACATAGCTGAACTGTTCTGAAAGCATGCCGGTCCCTACCACGGTTCTCTTGAGGGATCACAGGCCCATTTTATGACGCGGGGAGAGGAATACTTAGAGCAAGTATCCCAAAGCAGTTGTCACGTAATTCAGTTCAGCGTAAGATACTGATGGTGGCTTGCAGCTTTACTTCAACCATGCCTTGTCCAAAAGTGATGAGGCATTACAAAAGCCCTTTGTTCCAACTAAGTAGACAGAAAAGAAGTCAGCAGTTCTGCCCTACTTCATCAACACACTCAGCTTTGTTAAATCTTGGTTTAGCTCATGGATCAGCAGTCACATCTTACAGAATGTGTAAGGTGCCTTTTTTTTTTTTACTAGCACATGATTAGGCTGTGTGTTTTCTAAGACAAAGACTACAGTTGTTTGAGCACAGTACTGTGCATGTTGGGTACTAAAAACACATATGAAAACTTGGCAGGTAGATTTTTTCAGGCTTCTCGGAGAACTTGCCACAGTTCCTTTGCTGATTTAGGCTGTCTCAACATCTTCTGTCTTTCCATGTAATCCCAGTCTGTATCCATGATACGGAGATCAGCACTCTGGCAAGTACCCATACCATCTGTTGCAGGACGCCTTGTTCTTCTTGTCACTGTAGTTCCTCATGACTCTGGCTGTATGTTTTTGGTTGTTTTCATGCTGCATAATTAATTTGGATAGATTAGATGTCTCACTGATGGTATGGTGGTAAAACTATGTCAATATATGAAATGCCTTGAACATTTACATTACCATATTATAAACAACTGCCTTTATTCTTGGGAAATAAGGCTTGTGTGCCCACCAATCCACTGTATTTTCTGATTTATTTACATGGATGTACAGTGGCTAACCATAGAAGAAGGAGACAAGCTACAGTGGCTTGCAAAAATATTCATACCCCTTGAACTTTTCCATATTTTGTCACATTACAACCACAAACATAAATATAATTCACTGGAATTTAATGTGAAAGACCAACACAAAGTGGTATACAATTGTGAAGTGGAAAGAAAATTATACATGATTCAAAATATTTTTTACAAATAAAAAACTGAAAAGTGCGGTGTGCGAAAGTATTCAGCCCCCCCGAGTCAATACTTTGTGGAACCACCTTTTGCTGCAATTACAGCTGCAAGTCTTTTAGGTTATGTCTCCACCAGCTTTGCACATCTAGTGACTGAAATTTTTGCCCATTCTTCTTTGCAAAACAGCTCAAGCTCAGTCAGATTAGATGGAGAGCGTTTGTGAACAGCAGTTTTCAGATCTTGCCACAAATTCTCGATTGGGTTTAGGTCTGGACTTTGACTGGGCCGTTCTAACACATGAATATGTTTGGTTTTAAACCATTCCATTGTAGCCCTGGCTTTATGTTTAGGGTCGTTGTCCTGCTGGAAGGTGAACCTCCGCCCCAGTCTCAAGTCTTTTGCAGACTCCAACAGGTTTTCTTCCAAGATTGCCCTGTATTTGGCTCCATCCATCTTCCCATCAACTCTGACCAACTTCCCTGTCCCTGCTGAAGAGAAGCAGCCCCAGAGCATGATGCTGCCACCACCATATTTGACAGTAGGGATGGTGTGTTCAGAGTGACGTGCAGTGTTAATTCTCCGCCACACATGGTGTTTTGCATTTTGGCCAAAAAGTTCCATTTTGGTCTCATCTGACCAAAGCACCTTGTTCCACATGTTTGCTGTGTCCCCAACATGGCTTCTGGCAAACTGCAAACGGGACTTTTTATGGTTTTCTTTTAACAATGGCTTTCTTCTTGCCACTCTTCCAAAAAGACCACATTTGTGCAGCGCACGACTAATAGTTGTCCTGTGGACAGATTCCCCCACCTGAGCTGTGGATCTCTGCATTTCGTCCAGAGTCACCATGGGCCTCTTGGCTGCATCTCTGATCAGTGCTCTCCTTGTTAGGCCTGTAAGTTTAGGTGGACGGCCTTGTCTTGGTAGGTTTACAGTTGTGCCGTACTCTTTCCATTTCTGGATAATGGATTGAACAGTGCTCTGTGAGATGTTCAAAGCTTGGGAAATCTTTTTATAGCCTAAGCCTGCTTTAAACTTCTCCACAACCTTATTCCTGACCTGTCTGCTGTGTTCTTTGGACTTCATGATGCTGTTTACTCCCCAATATTCTCTTAACCAACCTCTGAGGCCGTCACAGAGCAGCTGTATTTGTACTGAGATTAGATTACATGCAGGTGGACTCTTTTTAGTCATTAGCAGTCATCAGGCAACTTCTGGATGCAGTTGGCTGCACTCAGAGAAAAGGGGGCTGAATACTTTTGCACACCACACTTTTCAGTTTTTTATTCGTAAAAAATGTTTTGAATCATGTATAATTTTCTTTCCACTTCACAATTGTATACCACTTTGTGTTGGTCTTTCACATTAAATTCCAGTGAATTATATTTATGTTTGTGGTTGTAATGTGACAAAATATGGAAAAGTTTAAGGGGTATGAATACTTTTGCAAGCCACTGTAGATATGACTGACGTGCAGACTTTCAGCTTTCAGGGGGGTTTACAAAAATTTAGCATTAACTATTAAGTAATTGCACCCATTTTTATACAGTCCGCCATCTCCAGAGTGGGGACTAAACTAACTGGACAGACAAGCATAATTTTAAATATAAGGAAAGTTTTGCTACTTTACTACTACTTTGATACTTGGATGAAAATCCATTGCAGTCTGTTACAGTTCCTAAATTCATGGCTCAAAGGAACCTAAAATATAAGATGCCGCAACACTGCTGCCACTCAACAAACCTTTAACAATGAAAATATGATTACTTACATGGAACCAGCAGAAAAACAGGAGATGGGAGCCCCAGCTAAAACAAACAAAAGAGGAATTCAGGCTTCTCCCCTAAACTAATATCAGTACACTAATCTTGTAGAAACAAAACCGAAAACAGGACTCCCAACTCAACTTATAATTAATAAACAAAGCTGTACAAGCAACAGCTGAAGTGTAGCACTGCTCTGGAGCCCTTTTCCCAAAATGCTGGCAAAATATGGGGCAAAATGAAGCCAAGGCTCAGAAAGTTCAATCAGTGATTAATCCTGCACCAAAACAAATATGTACTCTTAATTTTTTTTTTTTTAATCCTGAAAATGAATAGACAACATTGTTGAATGCCAAATAATGACAGAAGAAGAAAAATGCAGGGCTCCACGACCTTTTTCTTTTCCCAACTCAGACACCAGTACAGAAGGTTTTAATAGTTTCTGTCAGTCTTATTTTATTTATTTATTTTTTGAATAGTATTTTCCACACACGTCTGACATGCTGTTTGTTTATGTCACTGGCAACAAAAGCTGTGCTTATAAAAACTGTTTGCAGCATTTTGTGGCATGTTAGTGTTAATCTGTTAGAAATGGACCTAATATGCCAAATATAGAGTTGCTTCAATATCACTTAAAATTCAAGCTTGTTTAAATTTGGGTTAAAAACCTGATCCTAAGTCTCTTATTCTGATTGTCAGTGTCTGCTATTTCTTACGTATGGTGTTTTTTTCTAAAACATGTGACTTTAACTTACTTATAATTCTGCTGGGCCGCCCTTGCCTTGACCAAAGGATGGCTCTGTAATAATGTCCTATTCAAACAATCACACTGTCAAGGAGACAAATGGAAATCATTAGGTCACAGATTACTCTGAATGGTCACATAATAGGCAACAAATGAAGAGACATTTTTAAGCATCATGCTCACCATATGGTGCTAACTCTGTTCAGGAGTTCCTGTCTCTTACAAGCAATACATTTCAATGACATCTATGTGAAAGTCCCTTTTGAAATCGAATGTATTTAACAAATGTTTGGGTACTTCAGATGTAAAGGCAAAGGGGGCCATGTTCACAATATTAATGCAGGTTGGAGTGCAAGAATAAAGAGTTGATTTATTTTAGTTGGCGGCAGCAGATTAGCAGAGATTCAGACTTAAGTAGGCTCAGAGGGAGGCTGACTGTGAGCTGTGCCTGAGTTGAGCAGGTCGGAAGGTGCAGAGCTGAGCTGGGGAGGGCTGGCAGGTGAGCTGGTGGATCATGGTCTTGAAACACAAAGAACAAATTTACAAAGAAATCAGGTGAATTCACTGAAGAGTAGAGACTAGTAGATGACTGTCTTTAGCTGGCCTTGTAAATGTATTACCGCACTAGCAGATACAACAAACTGGTGAGGAGTGGAGGAGAAAACTGTGTTTAAAGAGGCTTCATCAATCCATTTTCTTACCTGCTTATCTGATTCAGGGACACAAGGGTGGAAGAAATGTGGCAATTTTGAAAGAATATCCACATTTCTTTGAGTGTTGACACCAACTGTTTGACACAGCAATAAGTAATAACTTAAAATGTTATAAAGCAGCTACATTAAGGAAAGAGATGGGGAGCACCATGGGAAAATCACCAGTCTATGGCAGGGGTAATAGTATGGGACAGACAACCACTCACACTCAGTTCAGACCTGTGGTCAGTTTAGATCTAACATGCATGTGTTGGGACTGTGAAAGGAAGCTGGAGTACATGCAGAAAGTCCACACAGATACAAGAAGAACATCATACTCCAAACAAACAAACCCCTGCTGACTGGCAGAGTCAAACCCAGAACATTCCTGCCGTGAGGCAGCAAGGGGGACCACACAACAGGAATGACAAGCACCATCACTGGTGCACCACATCGGTTCCAAATTCATTCAAAGCATGGTAACAACCCCTGTGTCATCAACAGCTACCATATTTTCAGAAGGAAGAAGAATAAGAGGTCCTTCAACAGATGGTAGAGCACCCGCAGAGCCCTGATCTCCTTGAGTCAGCCTGGGATTACATGAAGACAGAGAAACAAGAGACAACAAAGCCAGAGAAAAACTGCGGCAATTTTTCCAAGATGGTTTAACACTACCTTAAAAAAAATCTATGTGGCAGCATATCAAGGAGAATTGGTGCTCATCTAGTGTCATCATATCAGATATTGATCTGATGTGGATGCTTTTATTTTGTAGTGTCTGCGCACTATACAAAAGTGTTGAGAAATTAAAAAAAAAAATAATGTTCATTGTTATGTTTGAAAGAATAACCACATTTCTTTGAGGGTTAACACTATTTAAGATAGCAACATGCACAAACTGGACATTTTATTAGGTACACCTGTTCAGCCGCTCATTAACACAAATCAACCAATCACATGGCAGCAGCTCAGTACATTTAGGCATGTAGACATGGCCAAAAAGACCTGCTGAAGTTCACATTGAGCATTAGAATGGGGCAATGTGGCATGGTTGTCGGTGCCAGACAAACTGTGGATCTACTGAAAATTTCCCACAAAACCATTTCTAGGGTTTACAGAGAATGGCCACAAAACCCCCCAGAAAAGTCTGCATAAAAATGCCTTGTTGATGCCAGATGAGACTGCTTTGAGCTAATAGGAGTTCACACGGGCTCACCAAAATTGGACAATAGAAAATTAGAAAAACATCTTCTGGTCTGATGAGTCTTGATTTCTGCTGCGACATACAGATGGTAGGGTGAGAATTTGGTGTAAACAACAAGAAAGCATGGACGCATCCCGCCATGTATCACCTGTTCAGGCTGCTGTAACGGTGTGGCGGAAATCTTCTTGGCACACTTTGGATGACAGGCTCAAAGTCCAGGTCAGAATCATGAACTAAGTGAATTCACAAAGAATTATCTGCATTATCTGAAAGATCTGGTCACACCATCCATTATCAAAGGAAAGGATTTGATGCTATTCCACAGCTCAAGGCACCAAAGTTTAGAAAAGTGTTATATGAATAGTGGTAACTAGCTATGTTAAAATGGTTGCAATGTAACACAGTTTGCAATGATTATAACCTCCTTTGGCTGTATTGACAGCTTTTAGAATTATCATTTATTTATATGACTTGAAAGCCTCGAGAAAGGCAGCAGTTAATCTGGATCATTTCTACAGCAGGAAGAGAATACATGAGTGGACAGCAGGGTGAGAATTATTTCTTAAAATCACCATTTATTTTAACATTGTGACTAGTATGCTGTCTTTTTGTTTATTCCAATCTCTGCAATGAACTGATGTTATTCACAGTTTGTCCGTTTACAGAACACGGAGGAACAACACTGAAAACATTTAGAAGCATTTAAGATAAACTTTTGTAGTCCATCTTTGGGGGGGTTGTAGTTTGAACACAGCAGAGCCAATGCCAGCCACTTCCATAGTCACAGTATCCAGGAGCCCAGTTTGAGTGCAGATGGATTCACTGAGCACAGCAGTTTTCTTTTCCCAACTCTTTATGAAATCTTCACATCTTGACCTTGATGTTTTCGACTGATGTCAAGGAAAGTGATTAGAAAAACATACAAACTTTCTTTTTCTCTCTCTCTGTTTTTTTTTTTAAACTTTTTGACTGTAACCTTAGACACCATCTAAGTTAGCTCGCTGATTCACTCAGCATTCAACAGGTGTGCCTGCTCAGAGAGCAGGGGCACCTTCAAGCCTGAAAACAGCGTTTTGCTGTGTTGCGATGGGTTTCAAGGTAGGCTTTCAGTTGCAAAAACCTCACAATATTTAAAAGCTTGTAAGGAAAATTTTAGTTTTCTGTAATTAAAATCCAGGAGAGAGACGATCTGAATGCAATGCAATGTTTATTAAAGGCTTGCAAGTCAAAGCAGTTACAGGTAAACAACATCAAGGCTGCTTAGGAGAAGGGCTCAGTGAGGCAGTCTCACTGTCCATCTTTCATACACATCAAATGTCTACATGACGTTACACAAGAGCTCAAACAGACAACAACAGGAAATAAATGAGGAAGCTCTACTTAGGTGTTATCCATCATGAACTCAGAGTTAATAAATGTTTTTCACTTTTAAAACTCTTCATTTCAGGCAAGCATCACATTTCTTAACAAAAACGATGTCCTCGTCAAGTCCCGGTTCCTTCATTCACTCTGTCGTGACCTCCGTGTACTCCTCTCTTCTTGCAGACGCTTCCTCTCTTCATATACAGAGGGGCACAGAAAGTTCAATACACATAATACAATTTTCTTCTTAAAATCTTACTATCAGACTATATTCTTCTATTCCTAATACTATTTCAACTATGCTTCTCACTCTAACATTACCTTAACTGATTTTCTATTTAATGCTTAATCACAAGCAGGTTATATATTTCTCTTAATCACTATGCTATGCTATATCAAAGCTTGATCATGCATATAGTTAACATAAAAGATTAACACTTATTTAAATTTTCCTAACAAAGCCAGTGCACACAGTGCTGCCATTGGGGCAACACATATGTAACATAACAGGGTTTTCAATGCACCATGAACGCATACAGAGTTGGACAATTCGCAATCACAAATGTGTTTCTGTTGTTGTTTCCACACTTTATCTAAACGCAACAAACATTCTGCTGCTACCTCGTCTCCGCTATCTTGCTTACACGCATAGACACACAGCTTCACGCACATACAAACATCTCCAGATCATCTGACTCTCTGCGAGAAGCTAAAACAGCATCCCCTCTCTGGAGATACGGCAGATCTGTATGCGCACCTGACAGCGAAGAAGACTGCACAAAAATACATCAAATCAATATGAATTATGTGTTTAATAATGTTTCAATTAGCAAAAAAACAATTAAAATATATATAACTCTCATTATTATCTTAAAATTAGGTATTCTTTTTAAACCTGTGAGCGATATTTATCTGAGTATGCGTTGTATTTGTTGCATACTGCTTTATTAGTACATTCCTCAAAATGATCAAATGCTTTTATGTCATAGTAATCTTAGATTTTTTTTTTGTCAAGTTTCTATTAATATTTCTGCTCTCTTCTGGACAGGCACCTTGCATGCTGCACCTCTAGGGCCACTCTCCCAGTTTTGGGGTTAAATTCCATAATGTTCCTTTTAGTTTCCTGTTTCTTGTTTATTTTTTCACATCTATCCCAGTTTTTCCCTTTTCCCCCTTCTGTACCTCTCAGCCCTTTCTTTCTCCTTCTTTCAGGGAACTCGGATTATCATCTATCACAAGTGTCCTTTTCTGACCCTTGTCAACAACTGTCTGCTTGGTTAGCCAGCTGCTTGTCTGCGTGGAACTTGAAGTCCCACAGGATCTTAATTCTCCTGCTCAGCCACTTTCTGTGGTGCACTGTGTTGGGACTTGGGGAGTTCTAAACCATATTCCACACAGATGTTCCTGTACATTATCCCAGCCTCTCAGTTATGCTCCTCAGTGAATGCTGTCCCAGCTTGCATCTTGTTTCTTTGTGCTGGACTGTCTTCAGGGCATCTTAGCACAGATGCACCTTTGGTCCCATCTGTCGTGGTAGACGCCTACCTCTGCTGCTCTGGTGCTTAGGTCCTGTTCTTGCACTGCCATGATAAAAAACTTCGGGCTGTCTTTTATTTAAAAAACAACAACAACAAAAAAAAATGCCCACCTACCGTCTGGTAATCCCACCCTGAAAATAAAATTTTAAACAAAAAAAACTGAATTGAAAAAACATCCATTTAAATGCAGGACCTGCTCGACTAAGTTTGGGCTCTAGTAATTCTAAGCTCAAGGGCAACAAAACATACTGAACTGAGAGGATAATTTTACTAGTGAGAAGTGAATGAAAATACACTAAATTAGCACATTTTTTTCTCATGTAAAGCAAGGTCACAGGAAATGGTGCATGACTGTCGAGCATGGATGGGGGACGTGTTTCACAGCTTGCACAATTATACACACTTCGAACACAATCACTTCTGTGCTTACTGGCATTCTCTCTAATTCCGGGGACAGGTGTTCTTCTTTCTTCATACTGCCTCGCTGCAGAAAATGAAAAAAAAAAACACACACACACACACACACACAAAAAACCATCTACAGCAGATATGTCATGCTCAAGTAGCGCACACATAGGCTGTTCTTAGACATGCTCCCACTGTAGTCAGCATCATGCCAGAGAAATTTGGTCTGCTTTTGTTGTTCTGAGGGTTATTCACTGAACAAAACTGCACGTGTCCCTGCATACATCTCTCAGCTGTGTGCGGTAATATCAGCAGTGATGTGGCTTTTGGTTTTGTGTCCGGCTGTGCAGCTGGTATGATTGTTTCAAATGATAGCGCTAACAATGACACACTCGTTGCTGGATGAAATCTGCGAGTCTCCCTCTGTGAAAATCCTGCTATTAATGTGAATGTAAAGTAGTTTCAGTGTTATGATCGTGTAGGTAAAAACCATAATGAATGGTACACAATAAGGGCCTGGGCTTCAGGTTGCTGACAGCTGCAGATGAACTGACTTATTCACAGGAACAAGGATTTACATGTACAAAAAAGTTAAAAATGAAATACAGTAAATACACAATTATAAAAATATGTTCTACAATTGTCATTACTACCTTAAGCCACAAAGTGGCGCTCTTTGATAAGGTAGATAAGCTCATTAGTTTTCTCAATAAGACCCTCCTGATTTATAAAGATGCTCAAGTGTTTTGTAAAATGTATTCTTAGTACAAAGTTTCAAACAGTTTTCTTAGGTAGTCATACCTGAAAATGAAGGCCCGTTCTTCTCCTGTGATTAAGAATATTACTTGTGTAAATTAACAATTCACATCTATCAAAAAAACTGAAAAGCAATATGTTTTGGGATGTGGGTTTCATTATATAAAAAGACAAATGTCTTTCATTGCAGTCCTTGCGGATGACTCATTGATTGTACCACTAACCTAATGAGGGGCTACCGTAAATTAAATTCAGCTGTGGCCTGCATGATTTACAGTACCTTGTTTAGTGAGTCACAGCAGATTTTACTATGATGATAAACTGCAGTATAAAGAAAAATCAAAGGAATAATGAGAAAATTCCCATCAGCTGTGCTATTTGGATGCTTTAACCTGGACGCTTGACCGTGACGCTTTTATAACTTGGATCACGCTATTTACTCCCATCATTAGTCCTCCTCGTATGTGTGTATGTGTTCCCTGATCAAAAGCGTAAGGTGATGACAAATTTACTGTCGTGACCTTTGCGGCAACACTGTGACATCTCTCATCAAACATAAATGTGACACATCCACTGTGTTCGAATGCATCCGTCTGTGCAGACAAACTGTCAGAACTGAAAAACGTCCAGCTGCTCTTACAAAGACAGCGGAATGTTTTATTCACACAAACCGTAAGTGATAAAGTGTACTCTTTATTGATCATCACTTTGTATTTGACTGTCTTGAGAAACGCTTAATTGAACACTGGGAAACATTATCCTCCTTACTTCATGCATATGTGACTGCCAATCATCCGTCTTCCTTTTATAGTGGTGCATCGTTGCCATTCTTCACACATTCTTAGTCACCATCTGTCAAAAAATGAATAATTGAGCACCATATCTTCTGCTGTTTAACATTTGCTTTACTTGTAGACTGACATTCCTGTGAGGGGCCGTCCTCGTGTTTTTTTTTTTTTTTTTATCTGTGCTTTGATACTAATAATGAACCACAACAAAAGAAGCTGCACTGGTGTTGTAAGCAGTCATTTTTACACTGACTGAACAGTTATTTCTGCTCCTACTTTGCAGCTCTGCACTCACGTCTTCTAAAGATGACATTCACAAGCATTTAATTAGCAGCTCGACTGTTTCTATCGGGAAAATGTGACTTTCGGATTAATGTTAACTAGTATCACCACTGTTTCATTCTTGTTGAAAATAAACATGTAGAAAATAAAAATAATCCGATTCTGCCAAAAAGTCATGGATTTCTTCTTTTGTTACTTCGTATGCCTTTATTGGTATCATCCGTGCTTCAGGATGTGTTTGAACATGTCATAATTCTTGTCATGTCATAATTCTTGAAGTGCTACAACATTTCAAGGATAATAATAAGTAAGTAATAGGTAAGCAACTTTTAGAAATGAGTCTGTATCATTCTGTTATTAACTGCATTTTTCACATGTACTGTTTAAAAACAAGTGTTTTGTCACATGTAATTTGAAGACTAACAAACTCTGCATTATAAAACTGATGTGATTGGTGTGTTATTGGTAGAGAGCTGCTTATTTACACACCATCAAACATGAAGCAAGAGTAGCATTCATTTAGAGTTGTGCCCCTGGCCACTTCACAATTGCACGTGCGGTATCCGCTCTAACACTTTCTATAGGGTAGCAATGATTGATGTTGTCCTCAGCAGGATAAAATATCAACTAACCAACTGCACAGTCATTTTGCTTATCAAAGGTTAAGAATGAGTTTGAGTATTACCCCAGATTTTTTGGCAAATGGTTGAAGGCTTTTAGCGGTCACGATGATGAAGATGGGGAAGCTAAATATGCCAAACTCTGACTGACTCTCATTAAAGCTTGAGAGAAAGTCTTTGATGTTTTCAGACTCAGTCACTTCAGTCAATATTAGAAGTAAATATCCCTCCTGCTGTTTCTATGTGAGTACATTTTCTTATTTCTTTCCTTTTTTTTTATTATTGGATGCTTCTTGTGTACTAATTTGTATTTTATTTCTCAAAAGAAAAAAAAATCGGCTTTAAAGCTACAAACAGAGAATGCCTAATTCTTCTCTCAGGCCTTACATTTAACTTCTTGTTCTCTGAGGCACAGCATTTAACTCATGGCCTACCGCTTCCTAATCACCATGACTGAACATGACATAAATGAGTCAATGTGGCTCTGAAGGCGTTCAGGCCCCCACATGCAGCCCTGACTGCTAGCAGCAGAAGTCTCTTCACAGCTGACCACTCACGCTCTTGGTTCAACTCAACAACTTGGTTCCTCATTAGGATGTGATAGTTTTCCTACAGACACAAACTTAAGGGGAAGCTGCTGCATGTATTTGCAGAACTGAAGCCTGACTGCATTGTATATGTAATCATAAGAATTCCCGTGCACATATTGCAAATTTCTCTTTTTGATTCGAAACGATCCGAGTGTTTGTTCTTTTATATGATAAATGGTTGCATCTGTAATGACTGAAATTCCCCCTCTGGGATCAATGAAGTATTTCTAATTCTGATTCCACACATCCACACAATCACAGTTTGCTGTTAATTTCTCACTAATATGTTCAACTGGAGAAAACTACCCTTTTTTATTTACATTATGCCATCTACTGGAGAAATGTTTTCTTAATTCTGTGAATATCTGCATAAATGTAGACCAAATTATGTCATATTGGCCTATTTGCAGTGATTGCTATGAATTTATAAACCACTACAGTATTAGAAAAATTTTCCTCTTTTATGGGTGCTAGAAAGTATAAAGACTCTATGATATCAATATCAAATAGCAGCCCAAAATCCAAAATGTTCCCCCAGCTTAGTGTTGACGCAATAAAACTTAAGTATTCCTCTTAAATAAAATGTTAACAACAAACCCCAGACTAAATTTTAAAAAAGGCTAAGTGGCATGGCTCAGAAAGAGGTAGCTGACTTGTAATTGGATGAGAAGTAGAAGGAGCCTTCCAGGTTGTATTTTCACAGTGTCTAGTAGATTTAACCACTCAACCGATCATGCATGTGCAATGTACTGACAAGTGCTCATCTCCACACACAGCACAGTGCTACAACCAGACTGACAACAAAATGCTGTGGATGTGTGGAGGTAGTTTTAAATGTGACTCAAGAATAATGTCTTTCATAAGCATTTTATTAACAAACTGGCACTAGTGTCTCTGCGAGCACATTTTGTACACGGTGCTGTTTGCTGGAATTTAACACAGTTGAAATGAATTTTCATAAAAGTGTGAATTTCATATTTTTGTCAGTGATTCTCTTATTTATTTAAAAAAAAAAAAAAAAACATATTGAATTGTTCTGCTGTTGCCAGTGTTGTTTTTCCAGTTAAGTCAACTATTTAACATGCTCATGCACAAACCCCAGAGCCCGCAAAGCCTTGGCGCATGTGTTTACAAGCCTACAGCACAGCAGTTTTGTGTTTCTCCCCCAGTATTCACACAGTTTCTGAATTAAATATGCAGGGTTAAAAAGCATCAGCTCATCATTCTGCAACAAGCCCTCAGAGACAGAGCTGAGTCTTGCACTAGTGTTGGTATTTTGGCCAGAATGTGAGCTGCAGATCATCCAACAACCCCAGACTCAAGAAGAGAAGTTCTGTGACACTCATCACAAAAGCGGGAATTGCAGAAAAGTGTGGGAAAAAAAAAAAAATCCCAATCACCACGCAAGTTTGAAAGCTGCTCTTCGGACTGCCTGTTCGCTGAAGTCCAATCAGCAACCAAACCTGCACTTTGGATTTAGACACATATTGAAGCGAGCAGTGCTTCTTATAGAAATAGCTCGGAAGGTGGTCTTTTCTTCGGGTTTACCAAAAATAAAAGCGCAAGAACAAAAGTGTTCTATGGCAACGCTGGTTAGTCCTCACGGTGCAGAAAAAAAAGCCTTTCCTTTAGCAGCACTGAAAGTCAAAGAATGCTGTTCACTAGGTATCCAAGCTGCTGTTATGTTCATGGATCTTGACTTGTTGCCAGGAACCTGCAGCCTAAGTCTTTTAGCACAACATCATGTACACAAACATCAAAGCATATCAACACCCCGTTTCACTGGGTTCGCAAATTCAGTCAGCTCAAGGCCCTCTTAAATAAACTGATGCTGACTGCAGCAAATCAAATCTACCATCAAGACACTAAAACAGTCTCACATTCTGTTTGTAACAAAGAACCTGTTTCATCTGCCGCTGTTATCACTGTTAACTTGGTAAAGCTTGAAAGATGTAACAGCATCAAGGGTGGGGTTTAAGCAGCTGACCACTAGTTCATCCCTACCCTCCTTAGGGAACCGACCAGTCTGCCAGGCAAAACCACAGACAGACACTAATGGACGGCTAAAGGAAAGCAATAGCAACATTTTTTTTTCCCTATAAAACGAATGTGCTGCCAACAGACAGTACTACAGTCAAGGAAGTAGCTCATATCTCTGTCCTGCACCCTTTTAGATGCTATTGCATCTGTACAGATATTCATTTTTGTACTAGTACTAAAATCACATTTATATGTTTTGATGGAACTGAACATCATAATACAAGCACCCTCATGCATACATACATACTGTTTCAGGACCATCTCCCCATTCTCGAGACACTAATCACAGGTTGTGAGTAACATGCTTCTGATGGGAGACAAAAATTCATAGCACCATTGAATATAAATGCAGATATCATGAATCAGCTGTCCAATCTTTTTTTAAGTGGCCACAGTGGGTGTCATACCATTCGAACTGCAAAAAAAAAAAAAAAAAATGAGATTAATTCACTGTCCTCCATGTCTGGTAGCTTTTATCCTAGATGTCATCCAAATTTCTTCAGCACTACTTTTCATCTAGTTTTATTTCTTACGTGGGACATAAGTCATTTCTTTTAGATTAGCTTCTAGTTGGAAAAATGTGCCATAAATTTTTTTTATGTGGTATTGGTGTAGAGTGCGTCGCCTTTTCCAACTGTCTGAATAATTCTCTTCCCCTTCTGTATGCTTTATTGTACAACTGAGATGTACCACCATTGGCTGTCTACATCTCTGTGTACTGCAGTTTGTCTAGCAGATTTAGAGCAGATGTAGGGAGGTTACGGCCCTGGGTCCGAATCCACTGGCCGAGTAGGGCCTTTCTTAGTGGAGTTTACACGTTCTGCCCGTCTATATGGGTTCTCTTGGGTACTCTGGCTTCCTCACACAGACCACAAAACATGCATGTTAGGTTAACTGGCAACTCTAAATTGGCCATAGGTATGAATGTGAGTGTAAATGGCTGTCTGTCTTTCTGTGTTAGCCCTACGATAGACTGGCGACCTGTCCAGGGCGTAGCCTGCCTTTCTACGACAGCTGGGATAGGCTCCAGCCCAAATGCGACCCTGAATTGGATAAGCAGAAGAAAAAAAAAGGGATCGATGGTAGGGAGGGCTCCTGCAGAATGTGCACAGCACGCTAAAACATCTCAGAAATAACAGAAAATTCAAGTATTTGAAATAAAACTACTCCCCTTCCTTACAAAATCAATGTATACAATAAATCATAAATCTCCTTTTCTAGCACTTACAGCTTTTGTCACACGGTTCATTCAGTAGGAGCCCTTCATGTCCACCACCACTCCACTAAATCCTGAGCCTTCTAATCTCCCGTAAACACTCCCTGACTGTGGAGCCTCCTTGGCACCGGCAGCATGTGTGTGCCAGCTCCATATACCCATTAGCACTGTTAAGCCGCTGCTTCTCACCCCCAACTCTCAATGCTCACAGCAAAGGTGAGTTTGTCTGATGATTACCTCACTTTGCATTGTGGGTGGCAATAATCCCTGACTTTGGCAAGGAATCCCGAAAACAGAAACTTATCCATCCCTATCCTCAACAGTCTTAAGTTGCCTGTCGTTACAGGAGAGATTTGCATACTGTTAAAAATGAATTTGCTCTATGTCCCTGTATTTATTTCCCCTCTCCCCTTCATATCCGAGGCTCCCCGTTTGCTCATTTCTATCCATATTTTTAAATATACATTTTAATACTTCTCCCTCTCTAGCCTCCTTTCCTGTCACCACAACTCAGCTTTTCTGCCTCTCACGCACCACCCTGTAATTCAGTTAACCAGATCATTCCAATCATTCCATAAATAGGAAAAGTACGGTAAACAAAAATCAAAAGAAGATGCTGCCAGTGCAATCAGAGAACATTTCTCTCCATTTCTTTTCAACTCCCCTCGCTGCCTGTGCTCTGAGCCTCTCATTCTCCCAGTGCACTGCAGCTCCTCCTTCCACCTCTCTCATCAGCTGCCCCTCCCTCTTCCTCTCTGTCTCTGCTAGGTGCAGCATGTATGAGAGCGTGTGTGAGCCAGCAGAGCTGCCTGTGTGTTTACATGTCAGCCTATCAGTGCTGCCGGATTTAGCGCATCTGGAGAGGACGAAGGCATTTTTCAAATGCCCCTCAGACAAGGGATTCACATCTCTGCATATATCCCTCTTTCCCATTTGAATCTAGCCTGTATTGAATCCTGCATCCCTGTCTCCATGCTTTCGGGGGCATTTTGAATTTCCTTGGCAACATGGAGCTGCCTGAATTAGAATTCTCTGCATGACAGTCCTGGTAAGTACTCTGTCTCTATGGTGGGCTTTGAGCACTGAGTCATTGGATCAGATTTATTATGGTGCAGTGGTGGGGCCAGGGGATCGCCAGGGAGCAAATTAATGTCAAGAATATCATATGCAAATGGGAGGGATATAAAGAATAGGAATTTTACTCTTAGGAGAGCTCCAGTTCTTATTTGTGCTTTGTCATTCAGATTGATTTCATGTTGCTGTTTTGCTCTTCAATCTGTGCTTGTACTGAGAGAACACACACATATGGTGTGTGCATGTAACATCTCACTGTTCAATATGTAGCTCAGATCTCTTCCACGGTGTGTATATGGATGTGTAGTGCACTCTGTACACATTATATTCTAAGAGTTTTGGATGCATCCATGAAAAACTCACATATCCTGGCTTTTTACAACACTAATAAAGGTGTGAACCTGAGCAATAGCGGGTGTGTTGTTTTTTTTTTTTGCCAGGTTGGTTTCTTGCTGCTTCCCAGTCTGCTCATTTACATTCATGCTCCTTCAAATGCCAATAAACTCATGCAGACTGACACTTACACATTCTCAGCAGCAGTTTGCTGTTGGCCATTTCCAGTGGCAAAGAGGGATCCTATGGAGGTGCTTGATTTGCCACAGGTTACATTCAGCAGATGGATGGCAGTAGTGTTGATGGAGAGGGTGGGCGTGGGAGACTGTGTTTGTGTGTGTGTGTGTGCTATTTATGCAGGTCAAATGAACGATCTCAGTTTTAATTTCTATTGCCTGTTAGATTTGCGTCTCCACAATCATGGCTGCAACGCTCCAGTAGGCAGACAGCTATGAGGAGACTCTTCCTCTCCGTTTTCAAGAGCACTAACAACCTCTACAAGCCACAGACCCCCGACAATCTCTGAGTGAAGGCTCTGCTCTTCACATCAACGTTTCATGAGCTAGACAAAGGATTTAATTGGGTCCCTGTAATCAGGTTAGAATGGTTCATTTGAATCTCTTCTTTTGGGGTGGAGGGGGGGGTACTGTAGATATCTATACTTGTCACCGTGTGCACGTCTGCAGCTTCAAAGTAGTCAAGTCTAATTCAGTGAAGTGAAATAAGCAAGGCATGTTCAGGACTGGGATTTCTGATTACAGCTGTTGAACAGCTGGGTGAATGAATCTGTCAATGCTGCTGTTCACACAATTATTCAGCAATCCATGCTACACACTGTCAGTGTCAGCTTGTTTCGTTTGTTGGGTATTCTGCTTTGTGTGATTGTGAATACAATATGAGCACACGTTGTGAAATACACAAATTGGCTGTCATATATCATCACCCTCTTAAAATAATGGCCAGAGTCATGTTTTTCATGTTTTTCAGAAAATACTTTATAGTGAAATGAGCACTGGTTTGCTAATTTGCAAATTTCAGATTCTGCGTCACTGATTTTATTTATTTTTTAAATATTGTTCATTTACTTTTTCCTTGCAGTGTGAAAAATGTCAAAAATGTGAAACCCAAATATGTAACAGATACTGCTGCTAACTTTGTAAGCACCTGCACGTGTCAGATTTGCTTTTCAAACACACTTGACTAACGGCCCAGGCTTCAATGAGAGCCAGTCAATATTTTATCAATAAAAAAAAACAAAAACAAAAAAAAAACAACTGGTAGCACGACAAACCAGCGGAAGCCAACGGCACTGAAAAAATATGTGTCTCGTTTCAAATCAGATGCTAGCTAAGCATCCGAAGCAAAAACTGACGCAGCAAACGCCTGCTGCCTTGCTTTAGGAGGATAAAAAGGCACCAGAAAGGCACAATACTTCCTTACTTAGTCAAAGAAGCTTTCATTCACTAGGATACTGAAAACCAACTGAGTATGACATGAATAACAAAATGGTAACACTGCAGGCAAAAGCCTTTTTAACTAACTATTTAACCCCCATCGACTAAGTGCTGTATAAGAAATATATGAAATATATAAATATTGACTAAAGAAGCTTTGAGGAAGGAAAGGAAAATAATGTGACATCAATCTTCATATCACTAATTATTTTGGGCATTTTGAGAATTTTGTACAGTATAGGTCCCAGTCACATGTTGCACTGATCAGCTCTGTTAAGCTATTATCGGTCCACTATAATTAGGATTATATGTAATTGATTCAGTACTGTATGTACCGTACAGCCACTGGAAATTGGGATTTATTGAGCAGGGTACATTCAGTAGACATTTAAAATGATGAGTATAAAACCAGTGAGGTTAGTGGGGTTAGGTTAATTAGTGACTGGATGGTGATGGATAAAGTATAAGATCATATCTTTTTGTGATCATATCTTTTGAGATTTCTTATATAGGATTTAAAGTGGATCTTCTTCTCAAACTAGCAATTTCACTGTGCATACCTTTGCATTTTAGCAATACATTATACTTGAAACAAGATATAAATACACAAAGGAGACCATTTACTTGCTGTATGGTGACATCTAAATAAAGAACCAAGGTGCCACCAAGAAATCATGCTTCTAAATTTCTCCAGCATGATCTAATTTACTTTTTACTGGCAAAATAGCTGGCTGGATTCCTTTCAGGGGGAATGATTTAGTGAGTGTGTGAAGCACTACACACGGGTCTGCAGAGAAGTGGTTAGAGTAGATGGTGGAATCCAACACCTTGACTCCAGAGACCACAGTTCTGATTAGCTTTAGCCAACAAAGGCACTTTGGTTTCAGTGAAGTCAGAGGCAAACAAGCTAAAATGATATTTTATTCAATTTCAAGTTTGACAATGCTGTGATCGCTTTGAGTAGTTACTGCATGAAGTTAGTATATTTTAGCAAATAAATATAAATGTTGTCAGGGAGCATATTGCTGATCTGCAGTGCCTCCTTAAAAATTATGATCCCATACAAGTAAACTGCTTCAGGGGAAACATATCTTATGTTTGTTTGTGATGCATAACAAATACATTTATAATCAGCATATTTTCTGCTTTTACAACTGTTTCTCCTTCCCAGGCAGCTATTGATATATTAGATGGGGCAGGACTGGCCACCCTCATAACCCAGAAAATTGTCAAGTAAAGACAAGAACAGCACACAGAACTTTATCAGCGTACTACAGTCTGCTCCCTTCCAAACAAAATACAACCCACTAAGCACAATAAAAGCTAATCTGCTCTCCAACCCCTCCCCACCCCTTTTTTCCACAGTGCTTTGTTCCATGTTATCACATGTTTAATATTCTCCGATGCAGTCATGTACATAATCCTGAAAATAGCCATTTGTCAGACAGTGAGATCAAATGCAGATCATCAAAGCTAAGGTGTTGTTTTTATAGTAGGATTACAGTTAAAACGAAATACTAGAGAAGCTGACAAAACACATGTAGGATGAAGTTACAATTAGCAATATTTGTTGGGCAAATTCAAAAGAGACAAGTGTGATGAAATGAATGCCAAAAAATTTCCTTGTACTCTGTGAATGGTTACATTTTTTTATTTAAAGCTTCTGTATGGTCACTACTGTTTCATTTCTTACTGCTCTTTGATACTGGATTCAAATGAAAGCCCATTTCATTACAGCTTAAAATCAGGGCACTCCTCCACATAACAGTTCATTTGTGATGTCCCAGAAAACAGCCAGAAAACATCTAGGGTGTTACTATTAAAACATTTTCTAAAGCAAGATCCAATGTTTAAATGAAGATGCTGCTACATAATGGGCACCATCGACTCCACTGAAAAGGAAACTGTAGAAGTGATTGTGGTGCAGACTGTCAGACTGTGTGTTTATACAGTGTCTGCTGGATGGAGAGGTGACAGACAAAGGCAGATCTGTCACAGGATAGTCAAATTTGCGTTCTACAAATATATTCAGAAGGTCACAGTTCTGCTGCTCTGCAGCAGCCTTCCTCATTTAAATTTGATAATAACAGCTTTATGCAAAATATGAGCCAGTCAGGGGCTAGTAGGATCGAGGACTGAGGTCGTTTCATCTTCTTTCTTATTGGGAGCCTCAAGCTCAAGTATAAGATGGCTTACAAAAATATGAAGTTGGAATTAATGGAATTGATCAAAGTGAAAATCTTGTATTTCTCATTCATCTGTCCATGCCGGTTATTCACCAGGCTCTTATAGATAATGAAATCAGTTGTCTTTTTTTCTACACTGTAAACAGGACAATAAATTACTGATCTATATTTCTGTAATCTCAGAACTGTGAGGATCAGGGCAATAAAGAAATAAGCCTCTGGAATCTTAAGGCACTCCAACTTCATATTTGCACTGTAGCTACTGGTTGTTGCCCAAGTGATTTGGTGAGAAAATCTCTCAAAATCTTTCATTGTGCCTTCTATGAGGACCTGTAAGAGGCTTGTCTGTTGTAAAAATGACTTCAGCGTGGCACCTAGCCCTTTCTTTTTGGTTTCATCCCAAAAATCCCATATTCCCAAATGGCGGGTAGAGGATAAAGGTTTGTGTAATTTCTAGCTCATCCTACTTGACTTTCAGGATGAATAGGTGCTAATGAAGAAAGAACCTCTTTTGTAGTATTACTGTTAGACTGCCAGTCAACCAAGAAACCGATCTGCATGGTAATACCATGTAAGAGGCTAAGTACATTCTAGACTTCTTTCCTGGACAGGATGTTTCTTATCATTCTTCACTGGGCATCTGCCTGCCTTTGCCGTGTAGCCAGAAGAAGCCAAATAAGATGGGATTGGGTCTTAATGTTATTAAATAAGTAGTTGTTAGACCAAAGTGAAATGAGCAATTAAAATAGTGAGAAAAGACAGATAAACAAAAAATGAATATGAAAATATAAAGAAAATGTCTTTAAATGGCAAATTAAATCTGTCTTAAATGACATTTTCCATACTAGCAGAAAATCTAATGATACTGTAAAATGAGAAGGAACAGCCCAGCCTGCAGCTTTCATTCTCTTTCAGTTAATTGTTCTGGTTCATCAGCCTGTCTGGTTGTGTCCCTCTGGCTCTCACTGGCCTGCCCGTAAAGCCGTAGGCAGCTGCTCCCAGCTCAAAAGCTTCCAGCACAGAAGTTCCCACACACTGATTTTAAGGTACTGGACCAGAGTATCCTTTGGAGAGTAGTGTCAGGTAAAGCCAGTTAGACATATAGGTACCCAAAGACACTCATTAAAAAAAAATTAAAAATAAGGGCACACCGACTCTAGAGTGAAATTAATTAATGGGCCATTTAGAAAAATTCAAGTAAAGAATTCAAATGCATACAGAATGAGTATGTAACCATGGGTCAGCCTTGGGCGATGTGGTATTGGCTCACATTACTCACAAGAACACCAAAGTACATGAAGGCTCATGAGTTAGGACTATGCTTTTAGGTCTACTTCCTGAATCTAGTGGCTGCTTCAGATAGCAGCTTTGTTTTTAACAGAAAACTGACAATTCTACAAAATTTTTTTCAAAACAATGCTTTTTTTGTTTTGTTTTTTGTTGTTGTTAATAAATAAGCACAACCCTCTTGCATTCGCTGGAAGCTGATGTGTTGCATTTCAGCCCAGTCTCATGGCAATGTGTGAAATAGTCATGAGAACCTGAATTTCAACACGGCAAACGGGAAAACAAAGTTTTTAAAGATATGACAACTGTATTTTAAACCAAACCATAATTTTATTCTAAATCTAACCAAGTAGCTTTTAATGCCTAACCCTAAACATGCAGCATATTTATAATTAATAACATTTAAAAATTATGAAAAATTATGAAAGCCTATTAATTGAAATTGATCTCTGGCATGAAAGTAAAGATGACTTACCTCCTCCACCACCTCATGGCATCCAAATGTGCACTTTTTCTCGCATTTAATCAGTAAATATAAGAGTTGACTGGTGAAAAATCATGTTCAAGGCCACAAGATAATGTTGGGAAACTTTTTGTCCAGCTACGCAAATCAATAGATTAAAGGTTGTGACTATATCACGAACTGCAGTGAGACCAGGTTGTACAATTACAATTGATTATAATTCCAGCTATTTACATTTCTCATTTTGATCTCTCATTTTATGTCTTTAATGACAGTTTCTAATGAAATCATAACTCTATATCCTGCTAATTAATCTCTCCGTGGCTGATCATCGTGATCCTAGTTATTTCTGTAAACAGCATTGGTGATAAAATGCTCCTTTCTTGTTCACACTCCAGTATAGGAGTTTAACATTTTGGGCAATGTCTTATGGTAATATTTAAAAGCAAAGTCTGACACCATTGGTGCAATACCAGTCAGATTAATGCCAACCTTGAGGTTAAGGAAAAACCAAGGCGGTGAAAGTTAGGTTTTTATTCACGCATAGTTCAAATAAAAGTCATGCTTGAATAAAAGCATGTAAAAAAAAGCTTTTATTCAAGCATGACTGACACCCACATATTTCAGCAGGAGTCTTCTCCAGGGCGTGACATGTAGGTGGAGGTTCAGAACTGTGAGTGCTTTAGATTTTCCTTTTTGCACATGCCTCTAAGCCCGGACTCCAAACGGGAACTTCTAAACGGAAATAAACAGAACTTAACCCTGATCATTAGTGCTTGTCACACTGCGATGTGTCAAAATGTGGTCTGTGAAAGACTCAATTCATAAAATTTCATGCATTCAAATTTTGCCTTAAGCCTTAAGGGATTTTAAATAAATTTACCTGACTTGATTCATAATCACAAAAATAATGGTGCCAGATGACAAAATAGTCTTTATACATATTTCTGAAAATAAGCAAATATGCCGTGATATGCCGAGTACACCACATAAAAAAAAAAAGAAAAAAAAAAAAAAGGTCCACTGAATTGCGACCACTATCTAAGATCAAAGATGATGACGTTGGTCTTGTCCACTGACCACACAGGAGATGAGAGAGGCCTCGAGGATGATTATTTCCAGACCAGCAGCATAGTGGATGAACGTTTGAAACGATGCAGTTTTTACTAACTTGCTGCTGCCCATCACCCTTGGTGTGCCTTTGAGCATAGTGGCGGTCCCTTTGAGGTGCATACATGATCTTCTTTGCAATAGAAAAAGCATAAATGATCAAAAGCACTACGCATCAAGGTGAGCGCTGCTAAAAGACCACATGAATTATTGGTTTATGATGCTGCAAATAGAAAGGTAAATGTTTGTTTTTAGTTGTATGCACTTGTACTATGCATGATTTGAGCTTTCCAAACAGTTCGGTAGTTCTTTTTAGAGGATTCAGAATTGCATTTGTATTAAATATATATTGCTTGGCTGGCCACCACCACTAGTAGCCATGATTTGTGATAGGGGATAAATTCTGTGTTGGTCAGAGCGCAGTAAAGGTACCCCACAAAGTACAGATTGGAATGGAAAGCCTGGATGCCATTATTTTCTGTTCTATTAAGCACAGTTGCTGGTTGAGAGCAGGCTGCTGTGATCACTTTATGTCCCTTGCCGTCTTTAAGGCCATTGATCTACAGCTTCACCTGCCAAACTGAAAATTATAGTATTCATCATGAATGCTTAAGTGTCAGTCCCAGCTTGAATTTGTTGGAGAAACACACTTAAATTTTAGACTAGTATAAAGAGCCTGGAATATCCAAAAGTCCCCAAAGTACTCCAGGAGACCAGTTGGGTGAGAAAAATTTCCAGGTGTAACTCTCCTGGAGTTTGCAGTTGTTTGGCTTCTTAATAACTTGTTATGATGGATTATGGGATATATCTGGAGTAATTTAGGTCCCTCTGGAACTTTAAACTATCACTGCAAGGTCCTTTTGTTTTGGGTTAAGCTAGCAGTGGGTGATTTACTGTGCATTGCAAAGACATAAAAATTGGCAGAGGTTAATAAATATTCTTAAACACTCAAAAGGTTTTTGTGCATTTTGATGTCCTGCCAAATGATCACCTTTATTACCTGGACTCCTCCTGGGACAGTCTCCTACCTAAATTAACATGGATGCGGATGTCTTCTGTGAAGTAACTTCTGAGACAAAATGCCTTTCTGGCTGAGGGACTGAGAGTTGATAGCACACTTCTGTCAAAAATAGAAAGCTCACGTTTGCTGACCCAGGCGTGTTTCTACATGCCAACATGGGTAGTTCCCATGCGCCAAACCATGATGTCCTTCTTTCAGCATTTTTCTTGGCATGGTGAACAATCAGGCCATGTAGCTTCCTTTTAGGTTTCCAGTGAGTGCTACCTTTAACTTTCCACAGGAGATTTGTTTTCACTCCTTCTGGAGGATGCTGATTAGTTGGCAACATTTACTGTAATATATGTTTGAAATGTTCATGCTCACCCAGCAAGTATTTATTTTAATGTTATTGCCATTCAGTCAATATCATTACTGCTAAAGCATATCAGGCTCAGCGCCATGCTAGAGATTTGACTTCCATTTAAATATTTCCCTGCTAATCATGAATCCCCGAACTTAATTTTTGTTGCAGAATTACTGACAGAAGGACCTTTGGTCTTGATAATTAAACACAGAAGATATCACAAACTGCAGGTGAAGTTCACACTCCTGAAAGACGTCTCTAGACACTCTCAAAGACCTGCCTGCTTTTATCTATCACAAACACTTCACTTCCACGCAGCCCACAAGGTTCTCTTGTTTATTTGCTTTGTGGTGTTTAAATGATTGCTTTCAGTTTGTTGTCACTTGAACACAAACACACCAGTGGAAGCAATCTTTATTTCTAAATCCTATGTATTTATTTTATTGCTTTTGAGCCGTACCTTCCTTTTTTGTTTCATTCTCACTATTCTCTAAACAGGTGCAGGATAGTGAAAGGCGTTTGGGGATATGTTTGCCACTAAACACGTTATATATAAAAAGGATGCTAATAAGCAGATTGTTGACAGCAATAATAAACAAAACCAAAGCTAGATGTAGTCTAGCTAGTAGAATACTGTTATGAACACTGACTGGGAAAAAATGGGGTATATACGAAATAAATTATGGATTGTTTGATTTTAAAATACAAGAAGAAGTCTTTTTTTTTTTTAGCTTTGCTAAATAGAGTTTCAAATGTATATTGCTGAAACAAAAAGCACATTCAGCTTTCATAGAAAAGGGCATTAACTCTAATTTAATCACAGTTTCAAACACTGCTACAAAAATGGATCAATAAACAGCACTTCTCTGCTACATTGAAAAATAAAGATACATCATCCGTGTCCATAATGCAGGTGCATCAATGAATGCAAAAAGCAAAATCATTTATGTTAAGGAAAATGCTCTACAAATTCAAGCTGCATTGGTGATTCCAGATGGCAGCTACAAAATGAAACTAGAGCAGTCTCAGAAATATACCCTCACTGGCCACTTCTTAGTTACACCTTGCTAGTACCGGGTTTGACCTCCTTTTGCCTTCAAAACCACCTTAGTTCTTTGTGGCATGGATTCAACAAAGTGCTGGAAACATTCCTTAGAGATTCTGACCCATATTGACATGATAGCATCACACAGTTTCTGCAATAGAAAAAGCAGTTTCTGCAGATTTGTCAGTTGTACATTCACAATGCAAATTCCCTGTTCCACCACATTGCAAAGGTGCTCTATTGAACTGAGATCTGCTGACTGTGGAGGCCATTTGAATAGAGTGAAGTCATTGTCATGTTAAAGAAACCATTTTGAGATGATTTGAACTTTGTGACACAATGTGTTATCCATCTGGATGCAGCCCTCAGAAGATATATATATATATATATATATATATATATATATATATATATATATATATATATATATATATATATATATATATATATGTTCTATTTAAATCACCTAAACACCATTTCGATAGACCTCCTAAGATTATGCTACACAACAGGTACTTAACAATAACTAAGAACAGCAAAAGGGCATGCATGCACTGATGCATATAGGTCATTTGTCAGCATGCTACTTGGAGACATTCAGTGACCATTAGTAGTGCACACCTTTCTCTCAGCTTTCCCTGTATAAAACAACACAGCTCCACAAGAGAGGAGATGCAGAGATTCAAGGCAACGAGAGACTAATGGTGAGTCCAGACATGCTTTTGAGAAAAGAGTATGACAGCGTGAGAGGTCCGCAGAGAAAAATGCAAGCAGTCATAAAAGGGCAGAAGAGAAAAGGCTTGTCCACTCATATTCTCCTCCTACACAATACTTTCAGAAAAGGAATAGAAATAATCAGGGTCATGACAAAGACTATGCGAAGTAGTAGATCAAGGGATAAAATTCTTTCAAAGGAGACAGCATTTTTAAAGCTCACGTTCACATGTGAAGACTATAAACCGTGAACAAGGATTGCAGATGAGAGTTTATTTTCCAGCTTTTGTTTCCAACGTTCCAGCTCAAGGTCAAAACAAGGTGATGATACAGTGAGTAGATATAGACTGTAAGGCCAGATTACACAGATAGTACCCCTGCCCTTACTACACTCTGAATCATAAATTATGCATGATACTCCAGTTAAAAAGTAAGAAAAAAAAAAAATCACCACTGCATTCAAGCTCGCTTGTTTTTCGATCAGCAGTGACATCTGCAAACATCATCCTCATTCATATTCTTGACAAGATTAAATCACATTCATGGCCAAACAGATAATCTATTCACCTAATGTCTTGGTAATATTTCACCACACTCTGAGGTTTAGAATTTGCAACAGTGGATCAAAGTTACCCGTGTGCTTACACTATAAATGAGATTTGGGGGCTTAAATGCAGTGCACTGCCGCTTGTTCATATTAGAACATATTTTAAGAACTTACTGAAAGAGGCTGCATGGAATCCATTTGTAAAAGCATGTAATTAGCTTTCATTCTGTCTAGAGACTGACCTATTTTCATTTCCTTTATTTATTTATTATTTAGGGCTATTACCAATACCATTTATTAGTAATTAAGGCCAATAACTGATATTAACGCCAATATGTGTTTGCAGTAAAAAAAAAAAAAAAAAATTACAGTCTTGTAAAAATATTGAATAAGAGAAAGCCTAGATTAATAAATTTTAACATTATAACAGAAAAAAGCTGCCATTCAGGACTAGAGTAATAATGATTACTACACCTGAAGTAGTATGACTCTGCTTATGTACTTTTGCATGTTTACTTCAAATATTTGAAGATTATCTTCCATATGTCACTGACTATAGCTGAAAATGATCCTGTATGGCTAAAGCTGGCAAAATTTACATGATGGCCCACCTTTCTTCTTAATCTTTCACTGTTCTGGTGCTTTTATTGCTCACTGAAGACCAAAGTTTTGGTTGTCATTGTTTTTCAACCACTGTTCTAGAACAGTCTGTGTCCTGCAAACTTAGCAGCTAGCATAAAGTATCTCTTTATCTGTTTCTGTATCCCACAAAAATAATTAATTTCCTCAACTGTGGCAAGGTGTTGCGCTTCTTGTTCAGTTTTTGCAGATAGGATCTCTCTTCTGGAGATAACCTAGCACATAGTGTTAACCATTCCAGGTGCCTCAACCTAACCAAACAGTGAATGAAGCAAAAAGAAAGAAAAACAAAAAGAGAGCAAAAATGAAGCTAGATACTGACCGAAAAACAAACAAACAAACCAAAAACTTGTGTTTTAAGCCATCTCGACACTTCCTGCCTCTTTATGTGTCTCTTCCAAAGCACTTTTACCTCTTTGTATTCAGTACTGCCACAACTAATGCGTTAAAGCACTGACACCATTGGAAACCATATGCATGTCTTTGTCATGCCAGGGACCTGTGAAAAAATAGCAGTATTTGACACTGTGGAATAAAAACGCATTGCTGTCCTTGATAGCTGCATTGCCACACTTGATAGCTTACCTTTGTGAAACTTATCTTCACTCTGTCTATTCTGTAGATGCACTCTTTCCCTTTGTGCGGCACCGTTGCCTTCAGTGCTGGAAGGCTATTATTTGTGACTTGTAACCAATCAAACGAACCATAGAGTGGTGACTGCAGACACAATCGACTGCATGAGAGCCACTTTTAAAGTTATTTATTTCATCAAGTTTTGTTTAAACGACAATAAAAATGGTGGAAAAAATCCTGAAAATCAGATCTAATAATTGGATGACCCCTATTTCTCACAGCAAGTTTTATTTTCAAATCCCCATACACACGGGACCGTTGCCCATAGTGTCTGACGTATGCAGCCAGCAGAATGAACAGTTCTGGAGGAAGTGAAAAATGGAGGCTGCAATCATTGTCCCATTGGAACTACTTAGACCACAATTCAAGCTGCTTCGGCTCCATACTTTTAATTGAATAAGAGTTGTAATTTGTATGGCTGCACCAAAACAAACAAACAAACAAACAAACAAAAAACATACCTAATCTTCACTACCAATTTAATATTTTTTAAAAGCTGTTACTTCATAGTAGATAATCAAACAAGTTCCAAAAATCAGTGCATAGAAAATTTGAAGTACTTTCTAAAAAAACTTTTTTTTTTTGTGGTAAATGGTTTAGAGGAAAGGATCTGGGGCACCTATTTATCTTTCACACATTATGACAATATGATGAATATTTAGATGCAGACTATTAACCTCTCATAATGAAATATCCTCCTTAAAAAAATACAAAGATATTCCTCTTCATCACTTCAATTATTTCACGAAATAAAAAAATATGAAATTTAATTTCCTACCTCAAATGTATGAGATATGCTACACAGTATATCACAGAGAGTATACTTATGTTTTATTTATATATTTATATTACAACTTTAGCCATTCAGATTCTTTTGTTTTTGTTGTTGTTGTTGTTGTTGCTGTTCAAATGTAAAACATTAATTATGTCAGAGTTATCAACCAAAACAGGCCACCTGTATCAGTGAAATGAAATGACAAAATCACGGTGTATGAGACACTTTGAAGATTGTATCCCACAGATAGAGCTGTGACTTAAATTGTGTGATTGATGTGAGAAACAGGGCTTGAAAGTTTTACCAAGTTAAAGTGCGCCTGAGTCAAAATCAAATAAGGGTTTAAAGTCCTCTGACAATCCTCCTCTCTCTATCTATCACCACTTGGCAGCAATCTCTCTTTTATATCACTTCAAGGTCAACAGCTTAGCAACAGCATGGGATGTTTGGGGGAGCCATTTAAAGATGTACCACAGATTTTTTATTTCATTTTATTTTTTGTCTAATTAAAAAATGTTTCTACGTGCAGAGGCAACGTGTCAGTGATATTTGCAGTAATTGTCTTCGGCACACTCTGAAGACAGAAGCACAGCAGGATTGTTGCACTGTGTGACCAAGCCCTTTTATTGATTGGATAATTCCATTACTTGTGAGGAAAGTCACTATAATGAAATTATACGCAAGGAAAATGGGGGAGAAGGCAGCTTATATCTTTGTGAAGCTGTGTGGATGAAAATCACACAATTGAAACTGTGATTTCCACTGACTTTGAAAGCAAGACACAAAATATGCCCCATATGTTAAGACTGGGATTTCAACACTTCCTTTTCTGTACAGGAAAAAGTTACAATGTCATTAAATTTGTTTTATATTAAATGAAAAGAAGGCAATTAATTTCAAGGCAAATTAAAGATGTACATAAAAATATACTTAATTCATTTGATAAACCATATGTAGCCACATTTGTTTACACATAAAAATCTTATCAAATACACATAACGTTGAATTCCTAAAATCCATTTTTCTGTGTCTCCACAGGTAAGCAGTAGGATGGTGTTTGGAGAGGCAGGAGGGCACAGCTACTTGGTGGCGTGCTGGCAGCCCATCCTGTTCCTGATGCTGGGCACCGTCCTTTCTGGCTCCACCACTGGTTGCCCCTCCCGATGTGACTGCAACGCTCAGGAGCGTTCAGTCGTGTGCCATCGACGGAGACTGGCAAGTCTTCCTGAGGGCATCCCCACTGAAACAAGGCTGTTAGACCTCAGTAAGAACCGTCTCAAGACCCTGGGGCCTGAGGAGTTCATTAATTACCCTCAGCTGGAGGAACTGCAACTTAACGAAAACGCAATTTCTTCCATTGAGCCCGGGGTTTTTAGCAACCTTATGAACCTTCGAACACTAGGTTTGCGCAACAACGAGCTTAAGCTTATTCAGCTAGGGGTGTTCACAGGCCTGAACAACCTCACCCAGCTGGATATTAGTGAGAACAAAATTGTCATCCTGCTCGACTATATGTTTCAGGAGCTGTACAACCTGAGGGCTTTGGAGGTTGGTGACAACGACCTAGTTTTTATCTCACCCCGATCATTTCATGGACTCAGCAACCTTGAAAGCCTCAATATTGAGGGATACAATCTGGCCTCAGTGCCCACCGATGCCCTTAGCCATTTGCACAACCTATTGTCACTTCGATTACGCTATCTCAACGTCAGTGTCATAAGGGATTACTCCTTCAAGAGGCTGTATCGACTAAGAGTGCTGGAGATATCTCATATGCCGTCTCTGGATACCATGACCCCCAAATGCTTGTTTGGACTCAACCTCACATCATTATCCATTACAAATTGTAATCTCACTGTCATCCCCTACCAAGCTATCAGCCACCTAAGGTATCTTCGTTTTTTAAATCTGTCTTTCAATCCCATTCACACTGTGGAAGGGAACCAGCTGTTCAATCTACAGAAGCTCCAGGCTTTTCATTTGGCTGGTGGGAAATTAGTTGCCATTGAGCCCTACTCCTTCAAAGGACTCAACCACCTCCGTGTACTCAATGTATCCAGCAATGCCTTGAGCACCCTAGAAGAGTCTGTCTTTCACTCCGTGGGAAACCTGGAGACCCTGGCTTTGTATGACAACCCACTGGCCTGCGACTGTCGCTTGCTCTGGGTCTTCCGCCGCAGATGGAGGCTCAACTTCAACAGGCAACAGCCCATGTGTGCTTCACCAGAGGTTGTGCAGGGAAAAGAGTTCAAGGATTTTCCAGACATACTCCCTTCTGACTATTTCATCTGCCAAAAATCAAAGATCGTGGATTACAAGGTTCAAGAAAGCCACGTAGATGAAGGAACTACAGTTTTTTTCTCTTGCCAGGCTGAGGGTGATCCAGTTCCTGTGATAATGTGGCTATCCCCTAAAAAGGAATACATCACCACCAAAACTGTGAGGTCAAGACTTTCCGTGTCCAATCAGGGTACTTTGGAGGTGCGTTATGCCCAAATCCAGGACAACGGTACCTACACGTGCATTGCAAGCAATGCAGCAGGCAATGACACCAAGGCCGCTCACCTTTTTGTGCATAGCTACTCCCCGAATTGGCCCCATCAGCCAAACAAGACATTTGCCTTCATTTCCAACCAGCCTAATGATGAGGGTGCTAATGTGACCCGGGCCACGGTTCCATTTCCATTTGATGTAAAGACACTTATCATTGCAACCACTATGGGATTTATCTCTTTCCTCGGAGTGGTCCTTTTCTGTCTTGTAATATTATTCCTCTGGAGTAGAGGGAAAGACAATACTAAGTCAAGTATAGAGGTTGAATATGTGCCACGTAAAGAGGAAACAGAGGAGGCCAGCCCAAATGAGGCACCGGTACAGTTCAACATGAAAATCATGTGAACCTCAAAAGGACATCGTGTAAGCTTACAAACTGCAGTCGGGATGCATACTATACTTGCTTCAAATATGTACTCTGTTTATGAGCGATAGAAATTGCACAGCAGAAACGCATCTTGACACTATACCCTAGACTTTTGTTTTGTTTTGTTTTTTTACTTCAGGGACTGATCTTTCAAAAGAGAAGTGTTGAATTTGGAATATTCTAATTTCTGTAAATTTGTATTGGCAATACTCAATCAGTATGTTAACATGCACTCACTAATTTTGTGCGTCTAACAAAATTGAGGCAATATTTTAAACAAAGCACATGGATTACAGTTTACATGATGGAGGGATTACTATCCGGAAGGATTTGGAGATTAACCTGCACGTATAATCTTTCTATCAGCAGAAAAAGGACCTGTTAAGATCGTCTTCCTGTTTGACGATTTCTGCTTTGATGGGTATACAAAGCATACTAACCCACTATTAGATCCCAGGTTCTGTCTCATATGGGGCCAAGTTGAAAGCTGTTTCCTTTTGTCCCATGACAAGCAGCTGACAACTAAGATATGGATTTTTTTTTTTTAATTTTAGATACCCAGAAAAGAGAGAAGAAAGTGAGAATGGTTAATGCTGTTGAAATTTGACAGCTAAAGAAGGTCATTTTTACACGCAATTGCTATTAAACAATAAATAATCAGAAGGTCATATTATAAGTTGTAATGTTACCAGAAAGCACATTTTTGGATATCATTTCTCTGAAATTTAAACATCATTAAGGATCAGTTGGCAGGTTAGAGACAGAAGAGTAAGTGTTCCTCACCACCTGCTGTGTGTCAGTGAGCAGTGGCTTTCTAACTGTTTTCCAAAAATCATTAAATTGTGTTTTGAAGTTTTCTCTGTACACTCTACTACTGTTTTCCTTCAGAAGACATGTCTAAATACTTCAGACAGTAGGCTGCATCTCCATTAATTGTCAAGGACAAGTGTTTTTTTTTTTGTAACTGGCTCAATTTTACTGTGTCAGAAAGTTTCAATACCTTTTGTGTTTCCTTTACCAGGTGATGGTCAAATTATAAGTGTGCATGTTAACACACTGAAGAAGAAAAATAAGCCAGTATGTGCTCCTTTCAGCCAACAAAAGGAAGTTTGTCATTAAATGTATTGACTTGTTGCGGTATACATATTTTTTCCTGTATTTTATTCTTCCTTGTACATTACGCTATGGCACAATATGAATGCTTTTGGTGGTTGGGTTTTGAACATATTTAAATCTAAAGAGCAGATTAAATAACTAGAAAACATGATAGTGACATTATTATAGTAACAAGTTATAATCACATGTCACAAAGTTTAATTGTTTACCTATTTGGCAGCTCGATAGTCATGAGCACTCAATCCAAATCCTTAGCGTTTATTCTCGCCATACCTATGAAAAGCGGTGGCACTATTAATTTGTTGCCTTAAGTACCCATTTTCCAGCTTTTAGCTGAGCAATACTCAATATTTAGGTGCAAAATGGAGTTTTATGCCTCATAAGGATTTTATATTGTCTAATTAATTTCACAGTTGAGGTCTGCTCTGAAGATAATGTGTTCATTAACTCTTAAAATACTTGATTGAACGGATGGACAGATGGAAATTCTATTAAAATAAAGAACATTTTATACTACGGGGTGTTTATTTTATGCTAATGTACTATAAATGAATTTGAATGAATTATGTCCTATGCAACAACAATCTCTACAGAGGTAATTGGTCTCTGTAGGAGGCACACAGTAAAGCACACTTTTAGATTACCTCTGAAATATTTAATTCGGTGTAGAAATTTGATGTTGATAGCTGCCAAATACCCATAAAATCTTATAGTGCATTCAGAACTGGTGCTTTATTATAGTGTATGGATGACCAATTATCACAGACACAGTATTTATAATTGCGCAGTGTTAACCCTAAAAGGCATGGCAAAGCAAGATCATGTTTAAAATAGGATACCCTATCAAATTATAGTTTCTGCTGTCATAACTCACTCTCTTCAAGCAGACTTTAGCCTCTTTGAACTTCATGCTAAAGCATACTATTAGCATCAATATGGTGTGAAGTTTCAAGTCATACAATGCACAGTGCATAATTGAAGGTAATGCATACCTGCAGCTAATGATGAGATGATTGATTGTCATCTTGATGATGTCTGGGCAGAGGTGTTAAAAGCTAATGAAAAGAGTGATACTTTCTGAAGCGCTGAGTAGTGCTAGCTAGCCGAGCTCTAACTTTTATGATTAAAAAATATGTTATGGAATATGCTTTGTCTTTGCAACACTGATTAGGATAAAGAAGTTTAAAATTAAAATGAAGCTTTGGCCACACAACCACCAGCCCTGCTTGTCCACTGTAGTGCCGGTGTTTTCTGTCATGACATCTGTTTAAGCATGTCGCTGCATGCTTCTGGAGCAGTCAGGATCAAATTACTCCACAGGACAGAAATCGTTTCAATAACTTCTCCATGCATCATTCATTCTATAACGTGGGTTTATGCTTGAAATAAAAGTGCAGCGTTTCCTTAAGGTATATACTTTAAATTAAATTCTTACTGATAATGTCAGTCATACAGTAGTGTATATCATTAGTGTGCATGTTACAGTGCTTTAAAAGCTTGTTATGAGATTAAAAAAAAAAAAAAAGCGAGCACACATTTTTATGCTGCATCTGTGTAACAGATTGTAAGCCTCTGACTTGCTTCACAAACCTTGGTGCTACCTGTTAGCTATAAGGTGCTAATAACTGTACTCATAAAAGCAAGAAAGCATGAAGATAAGGGAAAAATGAATTTCAAGGAGGTGCAAAGCGTCCCAACTTAAAATACATTTGTTGAATACTTCATGATCTCAAAAGAGAAAAAGCCCTTGCCATCCAATGCCATTTTAAATAAGATAGCCTTTAATGCAGCCCATTTTCTTAATTTCCAATGAGCTGACACCAGAATTGGCCATCTACTATGATTGATGAAAATTTTATTCCACTTTCACAGTCTATTGCAGCTGCACTAGGAACATGACAGCTACTGGAAACTGTCCAATACCTGGTTTGAAAGAGTGTTTAAAGGATAGAATTTTATTTATACCTCAATTTCAAGCAAGAGAAACTTGCAGGCCCTACTTTATAGAATTACAACTCCACTGTGGCTTATAAAGAGACAAGCCGTAAACAGGCAGACATTGGTGGACCAAGTAATCACTGAAACTTAAAATCGACTCACAGATTGTAGAGAAGCAGAGAAAAAGTGGATTATATGGCTGAATAAACTGTGAATGAATGATTTAAAAAAATATATTAGGGATGCAGCAATTCAATTCACTACTGGATGTTATTCCAATACAGACTAAAATAACTGGATCAGTTGGATCTAGTGAATTCAGTTCTCTGTTACTCTGTGTTTACTCTATCAGCTGCCAGCAGTGCACCTGTAGACCAGTTCATTTTGCTAGAATGAGAACTAATATAGCAAGAAGAGAGCAAACAACAAAGGGTCAACAATGTGGAGGTATATCATGCTTGCTGTGTCAAAAAGTTCTGCTTGCACTAGTTTGTTAGATAATTGCAACAGAAGAGCAAACAGCAGCCAAGCTAGGTAAGAATGGCGGGAAAACACTGTGCTTTCCCTCTTGACCTCTGTTTCTTCTCTATTGCCCTCTCACTTTTTAATTTTTTGTTGGGAAGCTTTTATTACACCTGCAGCTCAATTAACATCATGATCACTTCAACTGTCAATCACCTGCTCCCCTCCTAGTGTCTGGGGAATGATATAAATAAAGAAAAATAGGGTGTAACAGAGAGCAGAGGAAGAGCGGAGAGAACCTAAAACAACTCCTAATACAATTTATACAACTTGACCAATAGCATATGTATGAGAGCCCTATTCCAGAAAAGAGGTTTAGGGAAAACTCTGAGTTTGTTAGCCCTGAGATGAGGGGAAACTGGGTTTTCTGTTCCATAGAGAGAGCTAACTTAAACCTTCAGTCGCTTGCCATAACAAAACCTAACCTACTCACTGGAAGGTTGTCTTCATCAACCTCTGAATCCCAGTTATGAATATTATCCTGCTGGAGAGAAACAACAACATAATGAAATCCAGTATTATTAGTTTTTCATATGTGTTCTTATACTCCAGGTTAGACGTAAATCCTAGACTCAAACCTGAAGGGCAACATTCGTAGCTCAACCTTACCAACCTGATGCAAAGTTTTGGTGTTATGAAACCCTGTTTCAGGAGATGTATTCTGGTCATCAACGAGGGCTGCAGTTATGTAAAAGAAAAAAAAAAAAGAAGAAGAACATTTCCCCATCGCTTGTAGGAGAGGAGATTAAGATTAATAACATATTCCAAAAAAATAACCTAAGGGGAGAAAAGTAAAGGAACTTAACAACTGAATAAGAAAGGAGAAATTTACACAGCCCCAGATGGAACATTTTAAATTTGACAGGTAAGAAGGGAGCTACACCTGTGGGGGTGATTACAAGCCTCCAACAAGACAAATTTAATTTTGAATACATGTGAAAACAAGTAGTGGTTGTAAGGGACTCTGAAAATAGGCCTATTAAGGAAAATGTATTCTTTAGGTATTTAAGTCAGGCTTTTATATCCTGATAAAATCCCTATCATTTCATACTAATTACAGTCTAATTTCTGTATGCCATCCAATTTGCATCTAGAGTTAAATCTGAGTGAGCCGTAACATAGCAAGGACTGTCAAGATGGTGAAGCAGTGAGAGCAACAAAAGCCATTAGCTGCCAGTGTTCTGGATAACTTCAGCTTTGTGCAGTTCAATCAGCTGGCATAAACCAACCTCCAACTAACACAAAAATAACAATGGGTGAGTTACATTATTGACTAGAAGAGAAGTTTTCTTGGTCCCATGAGCACTCACTCTCCCACTCCACTCAAGAAAAAAAGAAATAAAAAACATAAGCAAGTCAACCATAAGGAATGAAACCACTACAGACAACTCTGTCACCTGAGAAAATATGTTCATGATGAAAGGAAAACCAAAGTCCAAAAATCACAGGAAATCACATGGGGAACAAGACAGGTGGATCCACACATGCATATAGAGAACAAATCAGAACATTCACTGGAAGTTACACAGAACTAGGCAAAGCTGGCCAAAGGACAAAGGAAAGACAGTACTGCACACACACACCCACACACACACACTGAGGGCTGATAGGGAATTGGAGACAGGTGGGGAATAACCATAGCTGAACATAATTAACACAGGTGAAAAAAATCATGACAGAATAAATCTAAAAGTCAGTACATTAGAGTAACAGTGGAAACAAGAACCATGAATCCTAAACTTCAAGCACTAAACCAATAAAATCCAAAGAGAAACCCAAACATCAATATATTTCGCTAACAACCCTAAACTGAAATACATAAAAAGCCTGGAACCATGAAAAACTGTGGCTCTGAGAGATTTTGTGAAGCAGCACCACGTATTTTTTTTAATGATGAGGACACAGTGACTTTAGCAACTTTTTACATTAACTTACCAATTTTTAAAAAGTACAGTGCAGGGGCGCTTAACTGTACTCAATGCAGATTCTGTTGCATCGTAACATCTGACCAAAATAATGTGTAGCCAATAAAAACGTGCACCAGCGTTGTGTTATTTTTCCAGCATGTTCATGGCAACATACGTAATATTGTTTGCAGAGGATTCTTGTGCATGTGTCAACATGTGTGACCAATATTAGCTGGCCATCTGAACTGGTAGATATTAGTGCAAGGCACCTCTGCATTTTGTCCAGAGTGATTATGTTAGGTTTATACTGCGACTTAAATTTTTTTATGATAATAGTATGAGGAATGAGTGTGTTTCAATTAATTGTATGAGTATTATAGTTCTTGCCAAAATAAATTATTATTGGAAAAATAAATTACTGATCAATTAAAACTGAGCAGAGACAATTTGCACAGCACACGTTAAGATGGTGAATCTGAAGGGAAGGTTATCTGAGGAGAATTCACAGCCCTCATACAGGGCGGCTGAATAGCAGAAAGAGATGTCTCATTGGTTAATATTGTACACAGGGGTTGGCTGCACAGCTGGAATCCCAATCTGCTATGGAACCACAGAGCATGCATCCTAATAAACAACATCAGGAATCCTATGGCATGTCTAGAAACTTTTGTAACTTCTGAGATTACATTCTATAAATGAAGAAACTGTAGCCTTTCTGGTCAGCCTAAAATGTGTGCAGTACTGCGCAAAAGTCTTGAGTTAACCCTCATTTCTTTATATTTTGCAAGGAAATTGGAACATATGTGTGGTGATTTGTTGAAATGTGCGAATGTACATGGACATACAGTACAAAAGGCAAAAACAGAGTCAAGCAAGTTTTGGTACGACCATCTTCAGTCTTCAACACAGCCTGAACTCTCTGACTCAGCTTTCTTCTCATTTCTTAAAGTAGTCTTCAGGAATAGTTCTCCAGTTTTCTTGAAGGACATTCAAAGCTCTTCTTTGGATGTTGGCTGCAGTGTGGATCATCTGTCAAGATGCTACAATAATGTTGAGGCTCTGGGAAGGCCAATCCATGAGTGATAGTGTCTATCCCTCCTTAAGACCTGTTGCCACTGATTTTGAGCCGCGTTTTTGTGTACCTCATCTGCTGTAGATTATTTTTTAGTCCTGCTACTTCTTTTGTACTCTACTTCACCAGTTTCCTCAGTTTTTTAAGGACACTGCGCATCATGCTGAGAAATGTCAAGTTTTCAGTTAATACTGTAGCTGTTGGTGCAAAAATACTATTTTATGTCTGTCAAGCTGTGGTATATTTGGCATTTTTCACATATTCAACTAAAGAAATGGGAACAAATTAGGTGTTTTTGTGTCTGGCTGCTAGTAACAAAGTGCCTGATGATAAAATTTAAAATTGGTTCTTTGTTGTCTGTTATACAGTATGTACACACAACACTGGTTCATCCCTGGAATCAGGTGCCTTTTTATGCTTGAGCAATTCATAGGCTGGTCTTACATGGCTTAACAAAATAAAATAAAATAAAATAAAATCTTCTGAAAATGGTCTGGTACAAGGACTGAACTGAAAATGAGTGAAAAACAGCCAAAGGAAAACTCTGAAAGATCTTCAGAAAGCCTGTAGGACTGGTGCTAAAGATCACGTCTAAAGATTATACAAAACTCTGGTTCCTTGGAAGCAAAATATAAAGAAATGAGGGGTGCCTCAAGACTTTTGCACAGTACTGTCTGTGCATTTGATTGTGCCGGCAATATTGCTGCTACATGCTGTTACAGTTCACAGTTATGCCCAAAAACCCACTTAAATGGGGCTTTTACATCAAAGCATATTCAGTGTTAGACTTATTCCCATTTCCTGGTTCACATTGCAGCACTTAAGGAAATATCTCAGAATTAGAGCATATGCTTGTTCAACTTTACCCCCAGTTTTGGCCGTAAAATCTCTGCTATCAGCGTGTTTAGAGTTGAGAAATGCAGTACTGTTTAGCAGATCACTCATTCCACCTCAAGCAAAATAACAAAGGTAGGCAGTTGTAAGTCCTCCTAGTTTAACACTTTCTCACAGTGTGGTTATTTTTTTGTGATCAATATACTTTATTATGTTCTCCACTCAAATATGCTTTTACTTTGTCTAAGCACCCAGTCTGCTTAAAATGGAGTCTACATTACCATATAGATAATATAATTTGAGACTTTGCCATCAGCTTGTGAATGCAGTATGACGGCTTTGGCTGGAATCCCATCTCAGCCAAATGCATTTCGTTTTAATTCAGAGGTGAAAATATAACACTCTTCTTTGTTGGTGGAAGAAACAAAATCCATGCCAAAGCAGCATTAACCAGGTCAGATTATTTATTTTCAGGAAGCCTGAATATTTTAAAATGTATATTTTCTAAGGTTCGGGTTTAACCACAGCTTTGCGTTTGCTTAAAAGCCAAGAAGTCCCCAAGCAAAAATCCATGGCATATAAGACACCAAGGAATAAAAATTTGATCTGAGAGAAGCAGAGTGTGTGTGGGAGTTTGAGGAGGTTGGGCTGCATGTGGACTAATCTGTTATGACATGGGAATGGCCGACTCTGGTTACTTTTGTTTCACACCTCTTTCTGGTTTCATATTTTGACATAGGAGTAGTATTTTTGAAGCAGTATGTTTTGTTTTCTATATTTACTGACATAAACGTGGCTAATGCACTTTCCCACATAAAAAAATAAATAAATTGACGTGTCCAATTGTATATGAGTACTTACCACTTAATGCACCACAGAGCCCTCTGATGCCTTTGTTTATCTTCCTTTCAGTTTATTAAATATGCTTTCTGCTCATTAACTGACTGTCCTCTTGATGCATAGAGAAAGAATGTAGGAGCCATTTGGAGCCATTTACTGTCAGGTTGGGAAGTTGCTCACATTTCATTCATCTCTCAATGATGTTTTAAGTGTTTTCTTTTGAACTAACCTGGTCATTTAATATTAATCATTTTAACATGAAAATTTTTAATAAATAATGTTTCAGTATGAGAGATATCAGTCCTCTTTGTCTCATCTAGAAACATCTGTAATCTACAGAAAATAGTATGACACGAAGTCAATGCAATGTCAAAAAACTAGAAGTGAATGGGAATATATTTTTCAATGGTGAGAGTGAGACACTAACACTTCCGGGTCAGAGGGGGGAATATTCTGTTATGTTTTAATGCCTAGTTAAAGACAAATACATGAAACGCTTCAAAATGCCAATTGAATATTATAGTAATAATATGAATCAATGTGTATTAGAATTTAGTACAGAAAAGTGCTAGAATTATTGGAAAAAATCCACATAATACTTTTTTTTTCCTGTTATCCAACAACAAAATAAAGGACATGCAGATCAAAATCTAATTAAAATGCAACTACAGCAGAAAGTGGCTTTATAACTGTGTTTGACATTTCTGCAGGGCACTGATATTTGAAAGTTTTTCAGATTTCCAAACACAGTTTTAATTAAATCAGTGGTTGCTCAATGAGACTGAACTAATCCAGCTTTGGTCTCTATGTAACGAATGTGTTTACAGTACAGTTACAGTTTTTTTTTTTTTTCCTTCATTATACTGTGAAAATTATATCACTCTGACAAAACCTGCTGTTCTGCTTAGCAATTTACCCATGAGACATCTTGGGCTTAACATGAATCATAAGATACTAGTGGCTTCCATATTGGCATTAATGATTATGTTGTTATGTCAGTACTGTAGGACTATAAGGGTGTATATGGGGCACATTAATAACTGAAGATGGGTTATTATCTTTGCACTGTGAGCTAAATACAAGGTAGGGGCACTTTTTTTTATTTACATTTGTCTGACCATGTGAATTGAACAGTGGAACAGTTCATTTTTGTTTGTACTACTCCTAACATAGTTCCTTTATAATGAGCTTCCAGTGCAAGATCCACAGTCCAGTCTGTGCAAATATGCTTTTTCCAGAGTACATCTAAAGTTGTTGGGTTTGAGTTAAATCAAGTGAATAGCTGTGTACAGTTTCCACAAGTCTGGGATTATTCACTGTATACAGTGTATACAGCATATAATATACACAGAGAGAGACCCTCAGATGCAAGTTACATACATGTATTTTTATCTAAATAATTAACAATGAGAGCTGTTGATCGGTTCAACAACAGTGCAGAATTGTTTTCTTTTGCCACGTAAGTTATTCCTGCACGAGACATTCAAAGCACATTTTAAGTTCATTGTGCATCAAGATGAGCAGGCCGGAGTTGACAGACTGCCGCTGTCTGTGTGACCATATTCCCAGAATGACAGTGATGGAATTCATTAATCATTAGCAGCCTGCAGGCGTCTGACCCACACCCAATTTGCCTACTGTGAGCCAGTCAGCTAGTGCTTTCACACATCGGTGCCGCGATTACTGGGTTATACAAATATAGATCTGCCAAAAGGAATAAAACGGTGTTATTAGGTTTTCAGGTTTGCTCATCTTGAACATCTTTTTTTCACTTTCCCTCTTCAGACCCACGGATGCAGACCGATCACTGACTTCCCCTTTGGCACATGGTGATGTGTGGCACAATCCGTAATGTGAGTGGCCAGTTTCAGAGCAGCAGAGCAAGGTCCATGAGGGAGCAAGCCATTTTTAATGGAACTAAGTTGCCCTCAAGCTTGCTTCATAATTGGACAACTGAGAAATGATAAAACTTTAAGAATAAAAGGAAAAACATTTTTTTTTCTTTTTTTTTTTACAAATTTGTATTTTTTCAAATATCTTGTGCAAATCTTGTAAGAAAAGTTTGTTTGTGCAGATTTATATATCACTTTCCACTTTTCCAGCGTCAGGATGTGACAAATAGTCAGGAGCAATAACGTCGCATTCTTGGGGAGATGCATATCTGATTTTTGTTGCTATGCTACTGTGCTGTAGCATAGACTGAAGAAAAGGTCTCTGGAGCTTTCAAAGTAAGTGAATAACATTTATGATGGTGGTAAGAATTCCCAAGGCATGCTGTTCTTTCTGTGTGTGTGTGTGTGTGTGTGTGTGTGTGTGGTGTAGACAATGTGTTTAAAAGTATTACAGGATTGCAGGTTGTGGTTCCAAAACAAGATCAAGGACACTGCTGTGGTACTGGGTAATTTTGGTTTCATTGCTTTAAGAGAGCTGTCATGGTATGATAGGGTTATTGATCAATCTGTTAGAGTAAAAAAAAAAAAAAATGGCTTCACTTGAACTCTCAGCTAGTGAAATATTAAAAAAAAAATAGTGGTCTACAAAATGGTATCACATATAATCCTAAATCCAACAGTCATTCTTTCTCAGGAATAGTGAGCAGCATTCCAGGGGGTTAATGCAAAGGATGTTTCATAATGTAAATATGCAAATGTTCAAGATCACAGGGAAGCCAGAGCACATCTCCATAGCATGCTACCTAAGTTACATTCATCTGGATTATGAGAGAAAATCAGAACTCCTAAAGAAACCAACACAAAGACTGAGTTTAAATTCAATACTGCAAGGACCACAAGTTACTACTGTAGGCTACAAAGCTTCTGATAAGGAAGGATTTAGTGAGAGTTATTTGTTTAAACATATAACATATATGGATTAGCTATTTTTCAAATTATCCATAGAAAGTTTAAAAATTTCATTAAGTTAATTACTTTTGGTCACAATAATCATGACAAATGTAATGGAAATGTTGTGGCACCCCTAAACAACATATATGGTTCCCCTACTAAGTTGGGAGTCTGGTGGTTTGTGTGAAAACTTACTGACCTCTAATATTGTTTCAGTCTACCCCTATTTATTTATTTATTAAATAAATAAAAGCCTTTCTGTTGTTATTTTTCCTGCTGAACTGTTACAGGCCACATTCATTCACATTTAGCTGAGGTGTTTGACGCGTGACTAAAACAGAATAGGTCAAAATCTTCTGTGTCACTAACTGTACGTTGTAAGCAGAGTGTCACGTAGCTGATGCCCTTTTTTCCCCTCAAAAGATTCATCGTTCTGTGAGGCTGCAAAGCAGTCTTTTCAGGTTTGAGTTTAGACAAACACAAAGCAAGTAGTGATATAAGGTGCAAAATAAACAGGAAATGTAATATTTACTATATAGGTCGGCGGTTTGCATAGCCAGGTACTTGGCCTGGATGAAGGATTGTAGTAAGATAGGAGGCATTAAGAATTAAAAGCCCTGAATTGTTTTTCCCAATGCAGCTGACTTCAACAACAGATGGTGGTGAATATGGATTCACCTTGACATGACAGCTTTTTTGACTGAAAACATCTGTCAAAAAGCCCGACACTGATCCTCCTCTAAATGGAGCAAGTTCAGGAACAGCCTGCAAAGCTTCAATGAAAACAAAATAATAAAATAACAAATCCTGCTTTTAAATAGGGCAAGCCTGCCTTGGAAAGTTAACAGCAACTTCTGACTATAATTCCCTTGGTAGTTTATTGAGGGTTTGGCACGAGGCAGTACGCTAATTAACCAAATTCATTGAATTAATGGTTTATCGCTAACCCTCAAATTTCTCGATTGTGCCAGGCTGCTTTAGAAAGCTGGAACTGCCAGCAAGCTATACCACTGAGAGCAGAAAGAGTGTGATAAATGTGCACTCATGACAAAGGATATACTCAGCAGTATAAGTACTGCAATTTCACAAGACTGTACTAAGGAAATTATTGACTGACAGGTTTTCATAGCAAAAAGTAGAAATAGATCTTGAACATATTATTAGGAGCTAAGGTATGAAAAATATTCCTCCCCAACATTTTTATCTGTGCTCACATGCAAGTACTATGCAAACCTGTCATTTGGCTGGGTTGAAGTAGGATTTGGCCTACGATCTATGATGGACGTACCAGACCTTTTACCATATGACAGTTAGGATAGGCTCCTGTCCCCCTGCGACCCTATATTGGAAATGCGATTAAGAAAATGGTTGGATGGAGTGATGGATGGATGGAACCCTAGGATCTGTAGCACTGCAGTGGGAAGAAATGACTCATTTAGACATAAGTCACAAAAAAACTGCGCTGCTTGCGCTGAGCTTTATTGGTCTTTGTGGATTTCTCTAACAGCATTCTGCAATATATAAGCAGATGTTACATGAGCTATCATGGCTGATTTCCAACACCCAGTCAGTTTAAATGTGGTATATTGATAACAGCAGGTGATACTAAAGTGCTAGATAGATAGATAGATAGATAGATAGATAGATAGATCGATCGATCATTTGTCATTTCCAAACATATCCTCACAGGCAGAAGGTCCTGGGTTCAAATCCTGCCTGGGGCCTGTGTGGGGTCTGTCTGGGTACCCTGGCTTCCACCCACAGTCCGGTTTAGAATCACCAATGAGGTTAATCAGTCATTCCAAATTGACCATAGGTGTGAATGTGAGTGTGAATGGTTTCCCTATGTTACAGACTGGCAACTTGTCCAGGGTGTATCCTGCCTCTGTGACAGTTTGGATGGAGAATGTAGATTTTTCTTTTTATGTTATGTATGTTGTCTTAATGCCTGTTTCATCACTTGGACAGCTTTATTAATGACAGTGTTAAAAGGTGCGATGCATTTAAGCCCCCCTTGCCATAAGCAATTCAAACTAGTGCAACAATAATCTTTGCTTGTTTGTTTATGCTTTGTTTAAACCACTCAGGGTGGTGTAAAAGACTTATTAACAGTTTCTCATTTGCACATTACAGTTACAGAGCGACACTTATTCATTTATAGTTCTGCAACTAGATGAATGTGACAATCTCTTTCTATACGCTGTTTTTAGTCTCCACTGGTTCCCCAGGGAAATTTCTGTCTCTTTAGCTGCTAAATGCTCCACTATGTTCACCAGCTCATCACTGCCTGCATCTGTCTGCTGCTTGGTGCTGAGTAAGTGCTGTGCATTGGGGGTTTTTTAAGCTTTGCTGCCACATAAACAGCTGCCTGAAAACAATACAGTTGGAGGAGTGAGAGCCAAAAGAGTAAAGTCGCAGACTGGACACCTCAACAGTAAACTTACAGTAGTATGAACTTACTATGAAGACTTGGGAGAGCATCGTACGTCAAGTTATGCTGTGTTATTTCGAACTTTCCCATTAAATTTTCAATATTTCTCTTTGATGTTTTTCAACAATTTAGCATATTTTGTTAAGGTTTAGTAAGATATTGAAAACATCTGGAAAATGACTATAAAATTAAGCACATAGTGGGCAATTTCAGTTGTACTAGGTGAAAAATGCCTTAGAATACCTTGCCATTTTCATGTCATTATATTAATAAAATATACTGACAGTGTCTTACAAGACTGTCTGAGATATTGATTATTGATATAATATTATTGGGGGGCATGTTTTTAAACAATGTGAAATTGAGATGTGTGAGATATGTGCACGTGTTTTCTCTCAAAAAAGGAGACAAACAAATAAGAACAACAAAACAGTGCTAGCAGTGAGAAATAGTATAATCACTACCACAAAAGAAGCTGTCAGTACATCATTGTAGTCCCTTCATCCTTGCTTGAGCTTTGCCAGTCAAAGACACTTTAACAATGGTAGTATCAGCTGACAACAAAATAAAAGAAAGGATATTACTTCAGGAATATCAAAATCCTGAGTACGTTGGAAAATGTCTTTGATGTTTGGGAAAACTTTATAACACTGTTATGAACACACACACAATGCCCCCCCCCCCCCCCCCCAAAAAAAAATAAATAAAAATAAAAAAAATTCAAACTGGCAGAAAGTATTTTTTGTTCTATCGGTAAAACATGACATAAGGTAATACAGACTTGGTAATATTATCTTTTTTTTTTTTTTTTTTTTACATAAAAGTAGCTGTGGAAAAAAAAAGATGCCATTACAATCAAATTTAACAAAAAGAAAAGAAAATAAAAGCAAAAAGAGGAAACCAAGTTAAGTCAACCAAACTAAAGAAAAAAAAAAAAAAAACCGTTGCACCCTCGCAGCAAGCTGCCACATCCCTTCTCCTTCTATACAATGGGTGCTTTTCATTATGCTGACATGTCTCCTCGCTTCCCACACTCATGTCTCTTCCTCACGTCTTAGCTGCTCCCTATGAGGATGTGAGGGATGCTTTAAAGAGACAAAAGGAGAAATCCCTGCTTTGTCTTCAGTTTTATGTATGGATCACTGTTGAGTGTTACCAGTTGTATAGACAATTAATTTCATTCTGTTCTTGTTTTCTCTTGTTGAATAAAAGACAACATATATTAATTGTATTGTATTGTTAAAAAACAGCACAAAACAATTAAAAAAAAAATTTCTCAAAATTTAAAATATACAGTTTATTTTGTTATAATAAATAGGGTTTTATATATATATATATATATATATATATATATATATATATATATATATATATATATATATATATATATATATATATATATATTACCTGTACCTTCCTATTCACAACATTGAGCAACATGGTCCTCCAGTCCTCCTGTGATGGTTCACCCTCTCTGTCACTCCTCTTTACTTTCTCTCCCTTCTCTCCCTCTGACTGTACATGTGTGAGATACCAACACCTTGTGTTTCAGGGGTGGGCCTTCCTCTGTTTCCTGTCTTTGGAGCCCTGCACATCTGGGAGTGATGAACTCACCTGTTGGTAATTGTCACTATTAAGATGGAGGAAGCCCTTCAGTCGACATCTGATCGTTACACTGGAAACAGTTTGTGAAGTTGGCTCCTTTGACCTGTGCGCTCGCATGCTTTGGCTCTGTGACTTTGCCTCACCTGTTTGTTCTCCTCTGTGCAGGAACCTGGACCTGCCTGTGTTGGCGTTCAGGACCCACTAACTGAAACTCCTTCTGCTTTCAATCTTGCCTTGCCCTTGCTGTAAATAAACATGTTAACTTTTATGTTCCGAGTCTGCATCCTGAGTCCGATCTGCACCACAGTTTATGATAACACCGCAAATCAAGGGCTGTGACAATAAACTGTATCACGTATATTGAGGTATTTATAAGTCGTACATCAGCTACATAGGTGCTTCTTCACATAAACTACTCCAGAAGCCTCCTCTCCTCTTGTGCCTAGTCCTCTTGAGCACGCTTAGGGGATTGGAAGAGCCTCCACGATGCCGTAGGGGGAACGATTTCTGGGTCATGCGAGAAGATGCGAGGCAGCATAAGTCATGAAAAGCACTCACTGCCCTTCTGCCTCCTTGGCCTCAGCTCCATGGACCTTACCACCTGCACAGGGGCCTCATTTATGAAACAGTGTTTAGAATCCATACTCATGAGGTAGGTGTGCATATGCACACCTGCAGGCAATGTTCCCTTTTAAAGCCAAATGAGTGTGTGTGGATCAGCCTCAGATTTTTGCCCTTTACACACATACACATTCAGCTGTAAATGTTAATAACACTTCATGAATGCAGATGAATAGAAATGAGTCTGCTGATCGATGGTTCTTCAGTTCTTGTACTGTGATGTGCAAAAGTCTTGAGCCGCCCTTCATTTCTTTAGATTTTCCTTCTAAGGAGTCAGACTTATTTTTGTAATTTTTTTAAAGTGGTCTTAAGCAGTAGTTTACCTGGACAACTACAGCCAATGTCCAAAGTTTTTTTTTTACTCATTTTCAGTCCAGTCCTTTTAAGAGGAATATATTTATTTATTTTTTTGTTTGTTAAACCACTTAACACTGACCTATGAATCAAGGGATGAACCAGCGTTGTGTGTACATATAAAAGACAATTTAGCAGAGAACCCATTTTAAATTGTATCTTTAGGCACTTTGTCAAGAGCAGTGGACTGAAAATCAGTGGCAACAGGTCTGATGGAGTGATGAAAACAAATAAAAAATTTTTTTGTTTCAAATCATCATCAATATGCACAGAGGAGGTGAGGAGAGAGGACTGAGAGTATCAACAGCTGTCTGTAAAACACAGCGGAGTCTCGGTCATGGTTTGGGGCTGTATTCCCACTAGTGATGTTGGTGATCTTTTCAAAAGTGATATAATTATGAATGCAGAAAAGTACCTTCAGATTTTGATGCAATACCATCTGGAAAACTTCTGATTGGCCACAGCTTAATTTTTTCACTATAACAATGATCCCATACACACTGCCAATGCATTCAAAGTATACCTGGATAGAAAAACACACAGTGGAACCCCATCAGTCGTGGATTGAAGCCGCGTGGGATCATCTTGACAGAGAATAGAACAAAAGACAGCGAAGATCCAAAGAAGAGCTTTGAATATCCTACAAAAAGTCTGGAGAACTATTCCTGAAGACTACTCAAAGAAATTATAGCTGTGATGGGTGAAGAGACTGGAGAAGGCAGATTGTGAGAAGCAGTCAGAGCACTCTGTGTGCCTGACAGTACAGTTCTGTTCACTGCAACATTTTCACACATGAAACCTATATGATTCTCGGTGATATTAGAGGATAATGAAAGCTATTCACGTACTATTCAATTTATTAATGTTATGTAATGTTGTTCAGAATGATTATTTTGCCCTTCTTAATGAGGTTTTTACTCTTAAAATCAGGGAAAGGTGAGTCAGTTTTTCCTGAATCCTGACACCATTTTAGTATTCCAGCTGCCAGTCCTCTCACCTGTGCTCTAAGCAGCAGGGAATGTGATGGTGGCAAAAATGATGTAATAATGAGCAGAAATGGGTTTTTAGGTAATAAAATAACATGTTTATATGTATATTATTAAACATACAATTATTAGTATACATATAATTATACATATTCACATTTAATTTGTACAGTCTGGTTTAACCACCACCTCACCATCTGCGTTGGCACAGTTTTGTTGCAGTTTTGCACCTTCTCCTGTCAAGTTTCTTTATTAAATCTCAACTTTTGTGTGGGAAGTGGCCTTTGCATCTTTGTGCATGCACAACAACAATAAATTAGACTTCTGGTGAAGGAGGGACATAAATCACACAGAATGTGAATAAATGACAAATGTATCACCTCCTTTCTGCTGATATGTTGTTGAAATATGTGCATATTTAAGCCAAAATAAGAAAAAAAAAAGTGCCTAGCCATAATCTTTGGAATAAAAGGAAATTCCATTAGTAAGCTACCGCCAAACTGTTGATGTGAATAAGGCACTTAAAATTATTACATCGAGTTAAACGACTGCAAAGAATGCGACTGAGATTGGAAAAATTAGATATTACTATCACTCATGTTCCATGCTTTAAGTACATTTACCAGACAGCCAAAAAGTCCAGAAAGAAAAAGACACAATTAATGATTGAGTACTTTTTGTTCAACAGCACAAAGCTGCAGACACTGATGGGCACTTTTAAGAAAGAAGCCCGGAGCAAAAAAAAGACATACCTGCAGAATCAATGCGTAATTGTTCTTTCCAGCAGGAATTTAGCTCGCAGGATAGATTTGTTTTCAGGGGAAGAAGATCTGTTATCCCTGACACACTCCTGGAAGACATCCTTCAATGTATACATTCTTCACATCTAACAGATGGTGAATGCACCTATTGGTGGGGAATGAATGTAACACATAAAGACATTTATTGCAAAAGTGTGACATTGTTTGATCTCTGGATTGCCAAGAGACCATGGACTAAAATAGGTGCATATCTACTCAGATCTGATAACTTTGGACTATTATTCCGTCTTTTGTGAATGATGGATGATGATGTAGTGATACTGCATCATCATATTAGTCTAACAAAAAAACAGCCCTGCACAAAGGCTACTGCTACTACAAACTCCAAGTTAACAGACACTTCCACAGGACTGGTTTTCAACAAGCAAAGACAGGCAAAGTAATATACCCATGTCATAAAGAAGATGGGCATTAAAGCGAGGGGATGTGATGCAAGTTAAGCCTTTGGAACCACACACAACTTGGATGAAGGCCAGTGTGATTAAACCTGCTGTCTGTGGCCATTTTTTTGAAGGAAGTGTTGTCCTCTCAGAGGGGTCCTTAATCCAAGGCCGGTTACAGAAACACAAACTGTGGAAAGTCACAAACCACATGTCCTACTGTCAAAAAGCTGCATTTGGTGACCAGAAGCTTTATACAACAGATTAAATCAGTATTGATCAATATTTAGACACAAACATCTGAAGAATTTTTTTCAGGCAATATCCATCCATCCATTCTCTTCCGCTTATCCAGGGGCAGGAGCCAAAGCAGAGAAGCCCAGGCTTCCCTCTCCCCAGCCACCTCCTCCAGCTCATCCGGAGGGACCCCAAGGTGTTTCCAGGCCAGCCGAGAGTTATAATCTCCCCAGCGTGTCCTGGGTCTATCATGGGGCCTCCTCCTGGTGGGACATGCCTGGAACACCTCACCCAAGAGGCAGCCAGGAGGCATCCTAATCAGATGCCAGAGCCACCTCAACTGGCTCCTTTCGATGTGGAGGAGCAGCAGCTCTACTCTGAGCCCCTCCTGGATGGCTGCACTCCTCACCTTATCTCTAAGGGAGAAGCCAGCCACCCTTCGAAGGAAACTCATTTCTTATATTCACGATCTTATTCTTTCGGCCACTACCCAAAGCTCGTGACCATAGGTGAGGGTAGGAACGTAGATCGATCGGTAAATCGAGAGCTTCGCTTTTACACTAAGCTCCGTCTTCACCACGACAGACCAGTGCAGCGTCCACATCACTGCAGAAGTAGCCCCGATCCGTCTGTCAATCTCCCGCTCCCTTCTCCCATCACTCGTGAACAAGACCCTGAAATACTTGAACTCCTCCACTTGGGTCAAGAATTCGTTCCTGAGCCGGAGAGGGCACTCCACCCTTTTCTGGCTAAGGACCATGGCCTCAGACTTAGAGGTGCTGACTCTCATGCAGGCTGCTTCACACTCGGCTGTGAATCGTTCCACTGCGAGCTGGAGGCCACCCCCTGATGAAGCCAACAGGACCGCATCATCTGCAAAGAGCAGAGGTGAGACTCTGAGGTCACCAAGGAAGAAGCCTTCCACCACCTGGCTACACCTAGAAATTCTGTCCATAAAAATTATGAACAGAATCGGTGACAAAGGGCAGCCCTGACAGAGTCCGACACCCACAGGAAATGAATCCGACTTATTACCGGCTATACGAACCAAGCTCTCACTGCGATTGTACAGAGGCTGAATGGCCCGCAACAACGGGCCAGACACCCCATACTCCCGCAGGACCTCCCAAAGGATGCCTCGAGGGACACGGTCAAATTCCTTCTCCAAGTCCGCAAAGCACATGTAGACTGGTTGGACAAACACCCACACACACTCGAATATCCTTGAGAGGATAAAGAGCTGGTCCAGTGTTCCGCGACCAGGACGAAAACCGCATTGTTCCTCCTGGATCCCAGGTTCGACTAACGGATGGACCCTCCTTTCCAGCACCCTGGCATAGACCTTACCGGGGAGGCTGAGGAATGTGATCCCCCGAAAGTTGGAGCACACCCTCCGGTCTCCCTTCTTAAAGATGGGGACCACCACCCTGGTCTGCCAATCCAATGGCACTGCCCCAGATCTCCACGCAATGTTGCAGAGGCGTGTCAACCAAGACAGCCCTACAACATCCAGAGCCTTCAGGAAATCAGGGCAAATCTTGTCCACCCCAGGGGCTCTGCCACCAAGGAGTTGTTTAACTGCCTCAGTGACCTCACCCCCAGTGATGGTCAAGTCATCTCCCTCGTCCCCAGACTCTGCTTCCACTACAGAAGGCGTGTCAGTGGGATTCAGGAGGTCCTTGAAGTATTCCTTCCACCGTCCGACTATAGCCTCAGTTGAAGTCAGCAGCACCCCACCCGCACTATAAACCGTGTGAGTGGAGCATTGCTTTCCCTTCCTGAGTCACCTGACAGTTTGCCAGAATCACTTCGATGCTGTCCAAAAGTCTTTTTCCATAGCCTTACCGAACTCCTCCCACACCCGAGTTTTTGCTTCGGCCACTGCCCGTGCTGCATTCCGCTTGGCCTGCCGATACCTCTCAGCTGCCTCTGGAGTCCCACAGGCTAACCAAGCCCGATAGGACTCTTTCTTCAGCTTGATGGCTCCCTTCACCTCCGGTGACCACCATCTGGTTCGGGGGTTACTACCACGACAGGCACCAACCACCTTGCAGCCACAGCTCTGAGCAGCAGCCTCAGCAATGGAGGTGCGGAACATGGTCCATTCGGACTCAATGTCCTCAGCCTCCCTCAGAATGCTGTCAAAGTTCTGCCGGAGGTGGGAGTTGAAGATCTAGCGGACTGGGGCTTCTGCCAGGCGTTCCCAGCGCACCCTCACAATATGTTTAGGTGTGCCAGGTCTGTCCAGCATCTTCCCCCGCCACCTGATCCAACTCACCACCAGGTGGTGATCAGTTGACAGCTCAGCTCCTCTCTTCACCCAGGTGTCCAGAACATACGCCCACAGATCTGATGATACGATTACAAAATCGATCATCGACCTAGGGTGTCCTGGTGCCATGTGCACTTATGGACATCCTTATGTTCAAACATGGTGTTCGTTATGGACAAACCGTGGTTTGCACAGAATTCCAATAACAAAAGACCATTCGGGTTCAGATCGAGCAGGGCGTTTCTCCCGATCACGCCCCTCCAGGTCTCACTGTCATTGCCCACGTGAGCATTGAAGTCTCCCAGCAAGACTATGGAGTCACTAGATGGAGCACTCTCCAGCACCCCGCCCAGTGACTCAAAAAAGGGTGGGTACTCTGAACTGTCATTCGGCGCATAAGCGCAAACAACAGTCAGGACCCATTCCCTGGCCCGAACGTACAGGGAAAAAACCCTCTCGTCCACCGGTGAAAACTCCAATGTACAGGCAGCATGCTGGGGGATACAAGAATATCCACCCCAGCTCGCCACCTCTCACCAAGGGCAACTCCAGACTGGAACAGAGTCCAGCCCTTCTCCAGGAGACTGGTTCCAGAGCCTAGGCTATGCCTTGAGGTGAGCCCAACTACATCCAGCTGGTATCTCTCAACCTCATGCACTAGCTCAGGCTCCTTCCCCACCAGAGAGGTGACATTCTGTAATGAAGGTCTTCATTACATATTTAGAGTGGAATATGCACAAATGGTTTTAGCAGACAAGTAAAGGAATGCAGACACATTAAAGGTTTAATATGTTTTATTTGTGTTGTAGATTCCTGTTTGCAGTCTTCTAGCTGGTACTGGTGAAGGTCTGCCTAGGAACAAATGTTGTTTTACTATTGCAGATTTGGTAAATCAACAGGAACTACATCTTAACCTTTATAGAATTAATGTTTTAATGGTTGGCATTTATTGATATTTTTAAAAAAGATAAACATTTAAATTGAGATTGCTTACCTGTGCTTTCTCCAAAAAGGTGTTCCGGCCAAAAGAGTCCCCAGGTTCCTGAGAGCCTTTTAAAGGTTCCAGGTTATACCAAGGAATTGAAAAGGGGATTGAATAAGCAATTACCAGTTTGATTTGTATATTTTGCATGGTGGGTCGATTGGAGGAGTATTTTATGTAATAGATTTTGTGTTTTGTAGTATGTTTGGATGTTAATAAAGTTAATTAGTTAAGTTGTGTGTTTAGTTTGTTAGTGTACTTTTTTTGTGTACCCCAGAGAGTGGTTAGGCTCAAGTGGTGAATTAGCAGCAGTCTATAAAAGGCTGCCAGTTAAGATCAGATGGTGGTTGGAACCCTGCTCACCGTTGTGCTGTACTGTTTGGTTTTAGTTTTGTTATGTTTTTGTGGTATGAATATTGGTGAATAAAACACCTGTGGGTCAGCACGTCACCTCTGCCTCAAGCCTCCTATTTTAATTCAGCCGCTACAGTCATCCTAACACATTCCATGTCCGAGTAGCCGGTCTCGATAGCCGGGGATCGGTCCGCCAGGGCCTCTGCCCTCGGCCACCGCCCGACACACACTGCACCTGACCCCTTCGATGCCTCCTGCGGGTGGTGAGCCTACAGGAGGGCGGGCTCATGTAACCTCTTCGGGCTGCACCTGGCAGAGCACCACGGGCTAATGCCCGGCCACCAGACGCTCTCCCTCGAGCTCCCTCCCCAGGCCTGGCTCCAGGGTGGGGTCCCGGTAACCCTATCCCGGGCAGGGTAAACTGTTCCCTTGCTGTTACAAACATAGGGGTCTTCTGAACCGCTCTTTGTCTGGACCCTCACCCAGGACCAGTTTGCCATGGGGGACCCTACCAGGGGGACATTCCCCCGGGCAACATAGCTCCTGGGATCACTGGGACACACAAACCCCTCCACCACGATAAGGTGGCGATTCACGGAGGAGTGAATTGCCAGCTTTTTTCAGGCAATATTTGAATAAAATCAGTTTAGAAAATAAAAAAGAAAGAACATGATAAATCATAAATAAAACTATTGTGATGTAGAAAGTTCTCTTAAATTCTTTCAGGTAAGGGTACAGAGGATCAATGCACTGTATGTCCTGATTTCTTACACAGAAAATACTGCATATATTTAATGTATGGAAAGATTGTATTTGAGACAAATTGCTATAATTTAGCTTTGCATTTCATGAGCATTTAAGGGGGTGATTGGATGTAACAATGGGGACTTTTTTTTTCTTTTTTACAGTTTTTAAAGTCAAGAATGAACAAACTGAAACAGGGCAGAGCAGATGGTTTGGAAGAGGCAGAACTGGGACTCAAATTCCATATTAGAAGAATTCCATTTACAGCTTTACATCATGTTATAAAGGAATTATTTTCATGAAGAAAACAAGCAAAAAATTAAGTATTTTTTCCATCCATCCATCCATCCATCCATCCATCCATCCATCCATCCAAGGAGATGAATTTTTAGAGAGGAACTAGAGTAGAAAGCTGAGGCATGGTACTCTTTTTTTTAATATAATAAGCACCTCACTGCTCATTATTACCGATAAGCTCATTGGGAAATCAAATATTTTATCAAGCAGGGCTATGTTAATGTTCTGAGTGCATGATAATGCACTTACATCTAATAATGTGATTCTCTGATTTCACGCCCTCTGAAGGTCTAATATTTAATGGATTAGGTGAACTTTCATTCAAGGCCCCAATTAAGACATGCTAATACTAAAATGAATGTAGATCTGACTGTACCCATGCTCCTTAGTGATTCAAAATGTACCAAACTTATGATAGAGATATCATCTTACATCTTAGGTGTATCTGCACTTACAGTTTAATCATTACTTTCAGCCCATCTTGGGCGATTTGGCTTGTTTGTTTGTTTTAAACTCTGATAGCTAGTTATTTAGCCATAATGGCCTTTCCCGTGTGCCCTGGGAGACAGCAATGGCCCTGCGATGCATTTCCGCTTAGGGTGCTGCTGTAGTCCTTCCAAAAATGTCACATACATGCCAGGTTAACCTTTAGGGATAAAGCCTCCAATTATCCAGAGCTCTGAAACCCTTACTGCCTTCATCTTACAGCTTCCTTTGAGATCTATAGAGACACACCTGTGAGTGAGCACACACACACACACACACACGCACACACACACACACACACGCACACACATACATACACACACACACACACACACACACACACACACACACACACACACACACACACACACACATACGCCACTTTTTCACTTTAGAGGATATTATACAGACGTACATCCACAAGTTCCCATACTATCCATTTACATTTACCCTGTTGCAAAGCATTTCTTAGTGAGATAACATGCAGGGATTGTCAGTAGATTGAACCACTATTCATCTAATGTGAAAGATATGATCTAATTTGCTGTCATGCTTGTTTACAGGTGCAGGCCCCATTCTCTTAAATGTTAGCCTGTTGAGATAGTGACTAGTTTTTTTTTTTTTTATGAGAATGGACACTCAGTCACAAATAAGATGACAGCAGTTGCACACAGGACCATGATCAATCAAATCTTCTAGGGCAAGACGATGCTATGAGCAAGTGACTGTAAATGAAGTAAGCTGCACCCTTTTTTCAGCCAAGCAGTCATCATATTAAAAGTGGTCACTGTTCAACTGACAGCAGAATTCAATTCTTTAAAATTTCAAACAGCTGACAGCTCAATACAACAAGGCGACCTTTAGATAACACTAAATATTGTTGCAGCATGAATATCTGTCAAAACTCTGGCATCAAGAAGAGCATAATGGCATCAGATCAACTGGGCATAAAATAGGCCTGATTAACGATGCATAAAATGGGTTTTAAATACAATGGGTACAATTTAAGACACAAAATCAATAACAAAGGAGTTGGTTTGGTTAAAACACCAACCAGAGAATGAAAGAAACTACAAAAGTCTCTATCATGATTAAAAATGATTTAATCAGGATCTAGCTAACTTGCAGGGTTGTTAAACACATTCTATTGCATATAGAATTTGCTTCTAAAAATGTATAATATTATGTTTGTTTTGCCATTTTAGAAATAAAACTGGAAAAGAAGACAGAATTCTAAAAAGACAGCATAAAGGAATACATTTGGTTATAATCTGTAATCTATGCTTTAATGTCCCAGTCAGGCTGTGCAAAATGTGAGCAGTGCTGTGCAATGGCAAGACTGGACATCCTCAAAAAGATCACATGATTAAATCTTGTGACTCCCAAAACCTCTAGTGCTGCAATACAATCACAACGCTTCCCCTTACACCCCTTTGTATTGCTTCAGTTTTTCCCATGCATTAGTGACGATATGTAGAAACCACTGTTTGACAATAGCCCAGATGAATTTGTGCTGCTTCTGCTCAGATAAAAGAGGCATTGCTACAGGGAAAATGCTGAACAGCAACTGTGTAAGCCCTCCAGCATGTCATCAACTTGAAATCTAAGCAATACTCTGCTCATCAAAACATAGCAGTAGATCATAATCAGACAGAGGGAGCAGAGCTGCAGCGTGAGATGTTACACTTGACTGCACAACATGCAGATGAGGCATATACACTATATTGCCAAAAGTATTCGCTCATCTGCCTTCACACACATATGAACTTGAGTGACATCCCATTCTTAATTCATGGGGTTTAATATGATGTCGACCCACCCTTTGCAGCTGTAACAGCTTCAACTCTTCTGGGAAGGCTTTCCACAAGGAGTGTGTTTATGGGAATGACCATTCTTCCAGAAGCAAATTGGTGACAAGAAGGCCTGGGTTGAAGTCTCCACTCTAATTCATCCCAAAGGTGCTCTGTCGGGTTGAGGTCAGGACTCTGTGCAGGCCAGTCAAGTTCTTCCACACCAAATTTGCTCCTCCATTTTCTTTATGGACCTCACTTTGTGCACTGGTGTGCAGTCATGTTGGAATTTGTCTAAAATGCCTTGGTATGCTGAAACATTAAGAGTTCCTTTCACTGGAACTAAGGGGCTGAGCCCAGCTCCTGAAAAACAACCCCACACCATAATCCCTCCTCCACCAAACTTTACACTTGGCACAGTACAATCAGACAACCACCAAACCCAAATGTAGAAGCATGATTCGTCGCTCCAGAGAACACGTCTCCACTGCTCTACAGTTCAGTGGCGGTGTGTTGTACACCACTGCATCTGACGCTTTGCATTGTGCTTGGTGATGTAACACTTGGATGCAGCTGCTCAGCCATGGAAACTCATTCAATGAAGCTCGCTACACACTATTCTTGAGCGAATCTGAAGGCCACATGAAGTTTGGAGGTCTGTAGCGATTGCATATACAGAAAGTCGGTGACCTCTGCACACTATGTGCCTCAGCATCTGCTGACAGGGCTCTGTGATTTTATGTGGCCTACCACTCAGTTTCTGAGTTGCTGTCCTTCCCATTTGCTTCCATTTTGTTATAATACCACTAACAGCTGACTGTGCAATACTAGTAGTGAGGAAATTTCACGACTGGACTTGTTGCACAGGTGGCATCCTATCATGGTACCACCCTGGAATTCACTGAGCTGCTGAGAGCGACTCATTCTTTCACAGATGTTTGTAGAAGCAGTCTGCATGCCTAGGTGTTTGGCTTTATACACCTGTGACCATGGAAGTGGAACACCTGAATTCAGTGATTTGGATGGGTAAGTGAATATTGTTAAAATAATGAATATGTTAAAAATACTGGCTACAGACGCTGACTATGGAATGGAACGATCATTAGCCACCTCCTCTACATGGATGACATGAAGCTGTATCCTAGGAGTCAATGAGAAATGATCCACACCACTAGGATCTATAGCAATGACATCGGAATGTCATTCGGACTCGAAAAGTGTAGTCAGATGTAACAAAGAGAGGGAAGGTACTCAGAACTGTGGGGAATGCACTAGCTGAAGGCAACATTACAGACGCTGAGGACAGCTCTAAGTACTTTGGAATCCCACAGGCAAATTAGGACCATGAGGAGGCTGCTAGGAAAGCTGCAACAGCCAAATACCTGCAGAGAGTAAGGCGAGTCCTGAGGAGTCAGCTGAATGGGAAGAAGAAGAGAGGGAAGGCAGTCAGAACTGAGAGGATGCACTACCAGAAGGCAACATTGCAGACATTGAGGAAAGATATAAAAAGTTTGCTTTTACTTGCATTTTAGACTGTCCTACATTATAAAAAAAAGTGATTTACTATACACTATTAGTGAATTAAATAATATATTTATGAAATCAAGGAGAGTTCCACACCAAAGAGGAAATAATGTGTTTACACCTTAAAGTAAGCACAGTTAATCAATAGAATATGCTGCACTCACAGATGGAGACTATTATGCAATGCTTTCAGTCATTTACTTTATTTAAGGTTTGTTTGCATACAGTTTTGAATACTGTATTTTGATTAATTGCCATTAAACCATTTTGTTTCAAGGAAATGTCTTAGAGGTATAAAGAAAACACATAAATAAGCCATTTGATTCACTTACATAAGTAACTGCCAGCCACTGTAAGCCAAGCACTGACCCCCCCAACCCTCTTCCTGTCTGCTGCTGACCCCTCAAGGCAGCTAAAAAATGCTCTCTGATTCAGATGGATTTTGAAATCATTTACTCTCCTTATAGTCCTAAACATGATATGATATGATATGATATGATATGATATGATATGATATGATATGATATGCCTAGATCCAAATAAAATGCCCATGTTATATTATTTAACCCCAGATTTAAAGGAAACAGCTACTGCAGTCTCCAATAAATTCTCTTAATGGTCCCATCTGTGAAGCCTTCAGTTTGAATCAATCTTACTAATTAATAACTCAGCCTTTACAAATATTAGGGGCACAGCATGCCTACAAACGCTGCATAATCTATCTGAACACCACCGATCTGAATACTGATTGCAGTGATTAAAAGCCTAAGTGAAAATCATTCTTAGAATTGTTATTCAACATTTACCAACTTCACTAAGTTTTTTTCTAAAAACTCTGCATGGACGGTGCTCAGCATGAGTTCAGTCAGCCAACCCAGTTTGTTGTGTGAATTCAAAATAAGTGGAGACCAGGGTTATTATAGTTAACGAAAACGAACGAAATAACGAAAACTGAAATTGAAAAAACATTGTCGTTAACTGAAATAAATAAAAACTATAATTAAAAGGAAAAAACGATAACTAATTAAAACTGAATTGTGAGTTTACAAAACTAACTAAAACTAACTGAAATTAACTTGCTTTTTTTGGGTTTTTTTTTAAGCCTTGTGGATTGATATGAAATCATTGTTTCCGCTCTCCGAGTTTAAGCTGGGAGCGCCACAGGACAACTGTGTGAGTGCGCATGTGCGTGCGCTCACCGCGCTGGTCCGCAAAGTAATGGCTGCGGTCTGCAGAGAAAGCGGCAGAGTCCCGTATGGAGGCTCTTTGAGTACAAACACCTGCACACGACCACAAGGTAATTAACACACACAATCCAGCTACACAAGCATAAATGCGGACATGAGGTCGGACACTTCCGTAGGTTATATACAAAGACCCTGCAGGTTTAATTAGCGAACATCTAACCAAGCTAGCTCCAAAACAGAAGCAGCTTCAGGTGGTGAGAACATCAGGATGCAGCTGGATTTGAGCTTTGACTCCTTCAAAGAGTTTGTTTTTGTTTAACACCACATGTAGGCGTTATTAATCTGCTGCACTGATGCTGAAGTTTATTGTGAAGTTTATTGTAGAATTTATTGAGTTTGGGAGTTCATGTTTTTCTTTGTTTCTCCCTGATTATGCTCATGTGTGTCCTTAATATTACACAAATTTAGCATGTCTTGTGAACAGTTGGTTGTTGACTATATTTCTTTAAACTGTATCTTTTGTCAAGTTTTCATTACACAATAGTCACTTTTGCGCCTTGAATCTTGCACCTGATCAGGTATGAAAATACTAAAACTAATACTGAAACTAACTAAAACTAAGCATGAAACCAAAAATAAAAACTAATAAAAACGAGCAAAACCACTCTGAAAACTAATTAAAACTAACTGAATTAGAGAAAAAAAAGTAAAAACTAACTAAAACTAAACTATAATGTAAAATCCAAAACTATTATAACCCTGGTGGAGACAATATTTGGCATGTAGTCTGACGTTGTCTCTACCTACAAGCAAACGCCAAGCTCAGCACAGGGATGATAGACAAACCATGTCCATCCATTACTGGGAGTACACAATCTCATGAAGTCAGATGAATGAAATCTTAGGCCTGAAATTCAAATGCACCTGATATGTAGCAGCATTCTAAAAGGCAACAGCACTGCAGCAGATAATTATACACTTAAGCATATCAAAATATCAACAATTAGAGCAGATACCCACTTCATACGAAAGGTTATGTAGCATTGATAAGCAGCAGATGACCATCAGCACATGGATTTAAGCTTCAGGTTGACAAAGACTGTAGCTGAGCGAAGCAGCAACTCAAGAAGAGGGGCTCAGCAGTGTAGATGCAATTATGATATGAAGACTGGTAAAGGAAGCTGTCACAGAAACACATTCATTTGAGCTGACACATTTTTCCACTGTGTAGCTGAATCCCAAGACTGTACTCTGGGTTCTGCGTAGGACACAGCCATGTTAGGAAGCCAATCTAAAATCTAACTTTAACTCTTAAAATACAGTTATGAGCAACAATAGTAATCAGCAGTAGTCATGTCAAGGCATTTTTTTTTTTAAAGTAAGCTAAATACCCTAGAAGAAACCAATGATCCCACAATGGCCGACCACTTAGAGGCAGTGTCACCACATTGGAGCAACAAGTCAAGTTTATTTATAAAGCACATTTAAAACAACGACGTTGACCAAAGTGCTGTACAAGATCTATAACCCCAAGGACTATACTAAATAAAATTTAAAAAATACATAAATAAATAAAATAGATAAATAAAAACATTAAAAGACAATAAATAACATAAAACAACTAAAAACATTTAAAACAAATACCATAAAGCAATCGTCTAAAAGGAGGTAGCACTGCAGCCAAATGCCAAGGAAAAGAAATGTGTTTTCAATAAAGATTTAAACGTGTGTATCGTCTGAGCTGTGCGGATATGGAGAGGTAGATCATTCCATAGCTTTGGTGCTGCTGCTGCAAAAGCTTGATCACCTCTCTGTTTTAGTCTGATTTTAGGCCTCTGTAAGAGCAGCTGGTTAGATGACCTCAAAGCTCTTACAGGGGTGTGACTGTGAAGCAGCTCAGACAGATACAAAGGTGCCAGTCCGTTTAAGTCTTTAAAAGTAAGCAATAAAATCTTAAAATCAATTCTTAAACGGACAAGGAGCCAGTGAAGGGGTGACAGGACCGGGGTATTCATGCTTTTTTATACCAGTTAAAAGACGAGCTGCCGCATTCTGTGCGCCAACTGCAGGTGGCGCACAGATGATTGATCTATGATTGATCTATGATTGATCTATGCCCTGTATTTTGATCTATGCCAAAATACAGGGAATTACAGTAGTCCAAGCAGGAAGTAATAAAAGCATGAATAACTTTTTCCAGGTCCTGCTGCGGGAGATAAGGTTTTACCTTGGCAATGACTCTGAGTTGGTAAAAACTGATTTTGGTAACAGCACTTACTTGCTTCTCCATTTTAAAACTGCTATCTAAAATGACACCCAGATTTTTCACAGCATCACGACAGTGAGGAGCCAAATGACTTGGAGTGCCAGAGGAGTTGCTTGAGGGGTCAAATTTACCAAAGCATATGACCTCGGTTTTGCTTTCATTAAGATTTAGGAAGCTGTTTCTCATCCAGGACTTAATGTCACTTAGACAGCTCAGCAGGGGTTCCCATGGATCTCTGCTGTTCAGTTTGATGGGCATATACACCTGGATGTCATCAGCAAAACAGTGAAAAGAAATAATGCGTTTCCTAAAAATCGACCCTAGAGGCAACATATACAATGAGAAAAGAACTGGGCCCAGAATGGACCCTTGTGGCACTCCACAAGAAAGCTTTGCTGCAGTAGAAAAACAGCCTCCTAGATGGACAGAGAAACTTCTGTCAGTAAGATATGATCTGAACCAAGTCAGAACCGTGCCTTTAATGCCAATTTCATGTTCTAGACGGGATAGAAGGATCTCGTGGTCCACAGTGTCAAAGGCAGCTGACAGATCTAGAAGTACTAAAACTGCGGGGCTACCAGAATCAACAGTTAAAAGCAGATTGTTAAAAACTCTTAAAAGAGCCGTCTCTGTGCTGTGACGTAATCTAAAACCTGACTGAAACTTTTGCCACATTCCATGTCCACTTAAAAATGTTTGAAGTTGCTTAAAAACAACTTTTTCAAGAACCTTGGATAAAAATGGTAATTTAGATATTGGTCTGTAGTTCGAAAGAACATCGGGGTCAAGGTTCTTCTTCTTGATTAGAGGCTGTACAACTGCATGTTTAAAGGCAGCTGGAACACAACCAGATGCAAGAGAACTGTTAATTAGAGCCAGTATAGTTGGTCCCACTGAATCAAAAGCCTCTTTAAAAAGGCGAGACGGAACACAGTCTGTGGGAGAGTTTACAGATCTCATATTTTGAATCACCTCCTTTAGTGTGGAGAGTCTGACAGGCTCAAACTGCTCAAAGACAGCTCTGCTGGGAGGAGGTGCAGATGAGTCTGTTTCAGCCTGAGGTGATGAAGGTCTGAGGGCAGAAATTTTTTCCACAAAAAACTTCTTAAAGTTTTCGCACAGTGCAAGACAGACCTTCACTTGGTTTACATTACAACGAGGATCAGCTAGTGAATTAAAAACACTAAAAAGAAAATGAGGCCTGTGACTGTTACTTGAAACAATGTTAGAGAAGTAAGCAGACTTTGCATATTTTACTGCTTTCTGATATTCCAACAAACAGTTACGCAGGATCTCTAAGGAGACATGGAGCTTATCCTTTTTCCACCTTCTCTCAGCGCATCTGCACTCACGTCTGAGAGCGCGGGTTGTCTCATCCAGCCAGGGCTGGGAGGAAGGTTTAGTGCATTTGGTTGTAAAAGGGGCAATACGGTCCAGTACAGCAGTGCAAGTAGATATAAAAGAGTTAGTGAAGTCCTCCGTACTCAAGCTCAAGCAAAAGTCCAAATTGCTTAAGTCAGAGGTTTTAAAAGCAGTTGCAAAATCTGCAGCGCATAAAGAGTTAACCAAGCGCACACGACGTGCAGAGGATACTTGATTTATCCCAGAGCTGGGGACTGCTGCTGTAAATAAAACAGGAAAATGGTCCGATATACCACAGTCCGATATACCACAGTCATGTATCTCTGTGATGCAGACTCTAAGTCCATAAGACAACGCAAGATCCAGGCCACCTCCCTCCATCAGATGACATGCTCCTTTCTATATTGATAGAAATTGGACAGCTGTACCCAGACAACGCTGCAAACTTTGTTGACGTCACAGTGAAACACATTTGCCACATGTTTCAGCCCAAGAGCCCCAAAGAACTAACCCCTTTGTACAAGTGCTGCTCATCCACCAAAGACTGATCAGGCTTCTTCAGACACTGTGGGAACTGAGGAAGAACCAACAAGTCCACAAAATAATGTTGACTTGGTCCCACCAGCTTTTCCATCACCCCCCTGCTGAATCTGAACACCTTAAAACTAGAAAGAAGAAGAAGAAGAAACCAAAGCGCTTTTTCCAAAAACTCCACTAAACTCTGTCCACAGCTGTGATGTTTCTGCGTCAGTCCCACAGAAACCGATTGATTGACTTTAAGCCTCATCTTCCCCCTTTCCTTACCTTCTCTCCCATTCTATCCCTGTTTTCTCCCTCTCCTGAAGCATCACTTCTCCACCCTCCCCTCATGATCTTTTTTCTATCTTTACCACTCTCACCCCATTCTTTATTCCACCCTCCCTTTATTTCCCATCATCCTCTTTCCTTCCTCTTTCCCTCTATCTAGCCCCCCCATCATCCCCTCTCCCCCATTTCTCCTACTCTCTCCCCCTTTCTTTCCCTTTTCTCTCCATCTTCTTCCTCTTTCTATCTCCATCCATCCACAGATGAACATGGCAGGACCTAGTCGGCCAGTGGAGTCAAACCCAAGACCTTCTTGCTGTTCCTAACCACTGCAAAACCATGCTGCCCTGTATTTATAAGACACAACATCAAGATAAATGATTAAACAAAACCAAATAAACAACCGATTAATATTTCTGCATGTGTCTGCATCAATGAATATTTTGCCTTCAGATGCTTATAAGAGTCTTTTAAGATTCTATACCTCCACAACTCCAGTAAGTGTTGTTAAATGAAATATTAGTGTTATTGTTTTTCCTTTTCACTCTGGGAAGAAAATAAAACCCTTTTAACAGGAAGACACCTTTGGCTTAGTCAGACTTAGGGAAGGTGGTCTTCACTGTTGAAGTGAAGGGAAAAGAAAAGTTAAATTATTGGATGCCATTGACGCAAAGGTATGTGGTGTGTGATGCATCAAGTGTGAGCCACAGCAGCCTGGGCCTATAGCAGCATAACTAGGGTGACCTTAGTTATGACTCTGTACTGTTCTTTAGTTATGCTGCTTTATCAAAAAGAAAAGTTTTAAGCCCCTCTTAAAAGTAGAGAGGGTGTCTGTCTCTCAAGCCCATGCTTGGAGCTGAAGGCTCTGCCTCCCATTGTACTTTAAAATTTGGAGGAACCACAGGCAAGCCTGCACTCTGGGAGCAAAGTGTTCCATTGGGATGATATAGTATACAGTGCGATCATTCAGGCATTTGTATCTGAACATTAGGATTTCAGATTCTATCCTGGATTTTACAGGGAGCCATAGAGAAGAAACTATGGAAGGAATAAATCTGATGCTGCTCTTTTCTAGTTCTCTAAAAGAGACCCAGACCCAGTGTACACTAAAATCTACAGTTTTAACAAAAAAAGTTGCTGATAGCACAGATATTCCTTAAACTACAGCAAACAAAGAGTGAAAGCTTCATAACACGCATACCAAAAATTATTGTAAAAGAATATATCACTGCACATAAATAGCTAGAATAAAGACAGTTATTAACAATCAATACTATCAGTCATAAGACAGCACTAAGACAGCAAATTGCTTCAATAGTTTTATAACTACCAAAAACCAAGTAAGCACACAGAAACACTATCTACTCATAATATACAATACAAAGACAACTTCCTGTGGTGGAACTCAAAGCTGATTTCTGCCTTTAAACAAGTTGGCATAAACCTAGAACAGAGGTTTTATATATACCTGGATATGATTCTTATAACTTTATATGGCACCTATTCAGGAAATGAAATGGGAAAAAGAAAAATAAGACTTTTTATAAGACACGTGTCTCATGTTATGATTTTTTTTGATGAAAGGGCCCCTTTTAAAGCAAAGTAATATTTTTGTGTCATTTGTGTTTTATGTCATTCTTTTTGCTATTTTATATCAGAAACATAAGAATCACATTCAGAGGTAAATCAGACCATGTAAATCTCATTAGACTTACATGGTCCATAAGTGGCACTATATAAATAAAATTAACAGAATAAAACATAAATCTGTCCTCCTAATATTATAAATCAGAAGTAAGTAATGACTCAGCTCCACTGCTCATGATGTATGATAGTCACAGTGACAAAATACTTCTGAGCTAGTGGAATTTCCTAATAGCTTCTAAGACACAGCCAACAGACAAAGTAATGTGGACCCATTTTTAAAGAGCAGAGACGTGACTTTAATGACAAAAGACAGGAGCTAACCACTCTGGTGATTACATCACTATTTGTTGCGATGCTTTTGATTATTTACTGTGCTAACTCAGGCACAAAAGGAGCATACATTAAAGAAAAATTACTTCGCATCAACCCCACAGAAGTTTCATCTTGGTAGGACATGTTTTATGAAGTAATTTTGTCAGAGAGATGATGGAGCGAATGCCTTTACCCGTACAACTTTAAGCACAAATCTTAATTTTCACTGAATGACCTTTTCAACTCTGAAGCAAGTCATTTCCAAAAGGAGCTGTGAATGGTTTTTTTAACAGCCTGTGACAGCTGACAAAAGAACATGACTGCTTTTAATCCTCACAAAAGCATGCATAGTGGGTGATGTAAATGTTAACTTGTGACCCTTAATTATGTTGACAGAATGGCATATTTTTAAGGGCACTGCGAGTCTGAACAAATGGGAACATCATATGTAGTCAGTGTAGAATTTTTTAATACAAATTCATCAGTGAGGATTTGTAAGAAGCAGCTATCCATGCATAACTTATAGATGCTTTCTGCCCTCCATTAGAGGAGAGGCAAACTATATAAGATGATATTTTTGTAGCTCACGAATGATGAATGCTGTTTTGTTTGGAAAGAAAATTTACACAAAAGCAAAAAAGCCTTTATGTGAGTAATTCTTCTTAGAAGTTTCATGGTTTTGTTGTTCAGTTTTAAAAAAAAAAAACAAAAACTGTGTAATTATGCATATAAGTGCCAGTATCTTTCTTTCTCATACTCTTAGCCAGAAATGTTCACTTTAGTAGCACTTACATTTCTCAGATTTTCCATTTTCATTACTGTCTTTACTCTGAAGCGTTTTTTTTTTCTACATGTATTTGTATTTTACAAGTACTGTACTTGATCTGCTTGTGATCTTTGTCCTGTTGCATGTTTCAAAACGATCAAATCCACGCACGTTACTTTTTTAATTGCTTCCTGCTACTCTGCCTGCGCTCCTTAATGAGTTCATGCAACACACTGTATTTTGAAATAACTGCTTATAATTAGATTTTTTTTTTTTGTCGACTGCAGGATGCTCAGTTATTTTTACTAACACCCATGCATGTGTGCATGAAGAGTCAAGTTCTGTAGTTCTCAGATAACCGCTGACTCTAAGCCTCACTTGAGCCTTCTTAGCCATCTTGCTTGCCATTTGCTCAGTTTTAATAAGGAAGTCATACAAAAAACTACTGTTGAAATATAAATTTAGAGCACTAACTTTCCAACATCCACTAAAACCAAAGCAAATGAGTCAGTAACATCCCACCCCATCTCCTTAGCTGCTTTTTATCTAATTGTATCACATCATCAAACATTTTTTAGGATTCTCTTGGGGAATAAGGGCCTAGGCCTTTCAAGATATACTGATTTCTGTTTTAGATGGTTGGTTACATTTATTGCCAGCACTGAAAACAAATACTGAATTGTATAACCACTGAACAGTTCCCAGAGGCTTGAAAATATTCAAAAACCGTTTCAGCAGTACTTCGCATTAACAGAGATTTTGTCAAGGTCTGGCCTGTGATCCACTTATAGACTTGATCCAATTAGTTTAACAGTTTGGAATAAAGGGATCGCGGTGCAAACACAGTGAGTCACAGTCACTTCAGTCACTCCCTTGTTCTGTTCCTGCAGTTCCTCCCTGTAGCTATCTCACGCAAACAATTGCTGCTCCTGCCTTCTCCCTGTCTTCTCTCTTTAAAAAATTCTCGGTTCATTTTTTTTTTGGTTCTATTTTACACAATTCACTAGGCATCATTCGCCCATTTCTCTGTTGTCATCCTGTTCTTCCTCTCTCCAGCTCTCACTTTCCATTCTACATTTGCTCATCTTCCATCCCAGACAGGACAGTGCTGTATGATGTCAGGGTAGGAGGGGAGTACTTCTGCTCCATAGCGCAAGACAAGATCAAAACCCACACAATGCACATTTTAGAGTGCTGAGCATGTTGACTAGGCTAGCACTGGGCTGAGGCCCAGAGTCTTACAAATTGCTCTGCCAAGCAGTTGAGGCATTGTTTCCCCTCATTTCAGTTTTCCAAACGGCGCGGCGAAATGTGCTGTTTGGAAAACAGTCTGATACAATGTGTAAGACTGAGAAGGAACATGATGCCTGCAAACAGATATAAAAGAAGCGTCTCAAATGTTATGGCATAACGTGCACGCCTTGCATCTAGAGAATATTGATTTGAAATCCTTGTTTATATCAGCCATCTGGAAATAAAAAGTCAGTGTCAAATAAGTAGAAACACGGTGCATCGTTGCCAGGAAATGACACACAAGTGCGAGCAAAAAAGCATGTTATTGAAATGCCAGTCACAACTGCAGGACAGGCAGTAATGTCTTCAGAACCAGCCTCATCACTGCATTGGCCCTCAAAAAAAAAAAAAAAAAAAACCCAAAAAACCCCAACCCAGCAGACCAATGCTCCACTAAAGAAAAGACAGTGTGTTGTGTGTTTGGTCAACCTGGAACAACTCTAAAGTTTTGGCCACAGCTGGTTTGTGTTCTGCTCATCTGACCACACAGGGATACCCTGAGGTCATATAAAAACAGGCAGGCAATTTCCATCCCTCTGATGTTTCAGTTAATTAACTCTACATTACACTGCTCTGCAAATGATGGCAAAATGTTGTTGTTAAGGTAAATGCACCAGCAAAACTTTGCTCATCCAGCACACTTGGAGTAGCATTATTATAATTTATTTCATTTAGAGGTGTGTTTGACACATGGTGAATATAATATTTACTTTCCCTGTGGTTTGGTCTCCATTAATGCCTGAGAAATTTTTCTTATTTAAAGATACAGTAAAAAAATATTGATTACATTTTGTGACTCATCTACATTCTTTATATTACACCAAATACACAATATACACTTTGCAAACGTGATTAATTTTCATGTATGTGCTCCTTGGGATGTGTTTTGTTAACACTGGATATGACATCTAAGTTGTTATTCAGAGTCTGACAAGCTGATAATGCTAGTAATTCTATTAGATCATCTAAACATGCCCAAGTGAACTATTGCAAACATGCCATTATTTCTGCACAGACAGGCAGGCAAGCCTTCTGACCAGCACACTGTCAGCCTAATTTACACAAAGATCACTCCATCATTCTGGAGACCTGGTGAAAATTAGATTTGTTGTGTCTTTTAAAACACAGACTGAAGGTTTTATGTCATTTTGATTCAATTAATCTTGACTGCTCTGAATGCTGTAGAGTAATATAACACTAATAACATTACTGTTAACGACTGCTTGTTAGGTTTAGATTTCATTTTAAAATTTGACTGATCTTTTTCAGTGACTGAACCAATGTGGCTCTCGTATCTTTATGTATTTTCTGTACTCTTGTGAACATGATCTCGGTCTGCATGCTTTAGAACAATGAGTCTTAATTTTTTCCTCTGTACACAACCACGCTAAATCAGATAATCAGGATGATTGAAGTGCAGGCTTTCAGCTTTGATTCAAGGGGTTTAACCAAAATACTGCATTTACTGTTTAGGAATTGCAGCCATTTTTGTACAGTTCCCCATCTTCAGAGGTACAAAAGTAATTGGACAAAAAAGGTGCTTTTAATATGTGGATAAAAATCCTTTGCGGTCAATAACAGCCTGAAGTCTGGAACTCATGGGCATCACCAAATGCAGCATTTCTTTCTTTGAGATGCTCTGCCAGGCCTTGACTGCAGCTTGTTTGTGGATCTCCGTCTGTGTTTTTGTCTTCAGTAACTGAAGAGCATGCTTTGAGATCAGGTGACTGACTGCCATTGAAGAGTAATGCATTTTTATCAGGAGAAGCTTGAGTTGTTTTTGTGGTATGCTTTAGATAGTTATCCATTTGCAAAGTCTAATCTGACCTGTTCTTGAGTGTAACCAGTGGTTAGCACCCTGTTGTAAATCTTCTGCATTTACATTCAAAAAGGTATCTCTTGATTGCAGAATATGATGTATGCCTGCCTTCTCGAGGGTGCTCTTGACTTGGCTAGATGTTAAAAAGGTTTTTTTATTAACTAAGGAAACATTTCATCTTCTTTAGTTGTCTTCAGAGGTCTTCTAGGCCTTGCTGAGCCGACCTGTGCATTCGTCGTTTTTAAGAATGAAAAGACTGTGGAGTTGATCAGTGTCAAAGTTTTTTTTTCTATCTCCCAGATTCGTTTCTTCAGGTTTTTCAGCGTAATGATGGCCTCTTTGATTTGCATCAACAGGTTTGCTCGAGTAAGCAGTTACCAAATATAAGTTCAACACTTGGAATCAACTCCAGATGTGTTAGCTGTTTAATTTGCTATACTATGAAACTGCTTTTTGTTCAATTGTCCAATTTATTTTTTGCTTCTGAAAATGGGGCACTATGTATTTAAAATGACTATATAACTATTAACACCAAACATTTGTTAAACACTTTGAATTAAATTTCAAAATCTGCAAATCTTAATTGTTTTTGGTTTATTTTATATCCATCCTGGTGGTGTACAGAGGAAAAATCATACACGCAAAAAGATCATCATTGTCCAAAAACTTATGGACCTAATTGGTGCCTTAATGAGAACATGAGCTAAGTTACATTTAATCTAAGGTAAGGGCCAGAGAGTAACACAGACAGAACTGATCTATGAAAGAATCACAAGAATAAGTAACACCAATACCTGAAATCCTTTTGTTCCTGTATTATTGGACACGTACACATAATGTTTTAAATAATATATGTCCTATATTCTCTTATGGAACATTTTTGGAAAATGTCATATTGCATAATACTGCATTTTAGAACACAATGGCCGAGCTAAAAATAGAAAGAAAAAAAAAAAGACAATAACAGTATTCTTCACTGCTGCTGTATGCAAAAATCCCTACCACAGGGTGCCAATTTTACAATGAATCAATCACAATTGCAGACAAATTCTAGAGCTTTGCATCCAGTGGGCTTTACTCTAACCAAAAATCTCCAGCACTGATTACATAGTGATTTTGGACCAAGTTCCACAGATGTGCTTATTGTCACAGAGAGTCACTGTTTGTGTGAGACGCATTTAGAGAAACAAACTGGATATTTTCATTGAAGTGTCTGTTTTTATTGAATAATGGCCAATGGCTATACAGGCATTATTTATATTTAAAAATCCCATGAAATTATAAAAAAAAAAACAATAATCCATTAGTCCGGAAGTGAGTCCAGAAGTTTCAAACTTCTTGCACTCAGCCTTTTTGTTTCTACTGCAGCTCCACATTCATAGTTGTATATTTTTGAAAGCCTAAATCATTTCCTGCTGTGCGCTGCAGTTCTGTTCAAATATTAGTCACACCAAAGTAAATAATGCAAATGATGGGTTCAATTTTCAAGCGTGGATTACAGAAGTGTTTGGGATATTTACAGCAGCGGGGCAGTGCTGGCTGAGTCAAAATAAATTCCAAGGAGAGTGCTCGTGACGTGTGTTGACACTAAGGAAAATACATTATAGAATATATCTGGTCTTATCCTTCAATCTGACCAGAACTATCGCTGCATGACTGTTGTATATCCTGATAACATGTCAATAGTTTTCCAGTGATTGTAGCCATTTCTGACACTTTAAGCACACACAGTCATACACAAAATCAAATCATCTTCTTTCAATATGCTTCTACAGCTGCCGTCTATCTTGAAAGCATCGTGAATGCAGGCTGCCCTTGCTACCTCTCTGTAGGCAGCACAGCGTGTGTCATGGCGAGCACCAGCACCCAGAGGACACAACAGGAGCAATTACACTTAACTCTTGGCGTTTGAGTGACAAGGAAACTGATTCAGAAATAACCCATAGCACAGAGTGTTGTGAAGTGCTAATATCTTTGCCTACAGGGAGTTTTAAGGTAGCTGGGCCAACACAACAAACATGTAGAGTTACTATTTAACACAAAAACCGACACAGCGTGCTAACTAAGCCATCATTGTAAAAACTTGCTATGGTGCTGTACAACCAGTGCAATGAAATTGCTGAATGATAATAAATTCCCATGGCTTCAAAAGTTCTATTAAAAATGCTCAGTATAATAATCATGTTACTCTAAGCAGTACAGCATTTACACAAATATCAACATACACACATGTAGACATGCCAGTATACATAATTTGGCCTCAAGTCCCAATAAGCTCTTTTGTTCCACAATACACTTACACATTTTTTGTTTGTCCCAGCTGTTCTTGTGTCAGTTTTATTCCCTGCTTCCCTTTCTGTGTGTGTATGTCTCTTTTTTTCAGATGCTGACATTTCCCACCTGTCCACCAGCCACCCTCATTGTGTTTTCTCTTGTGCCTGACTTCCCGCACAGCTGGTACCCCTCTCGTCTGCTGTGTCTCAATCACTTATTATGTGCTAATCCGAAATGTGTTTAGATTGGGTAGCGGTTAGCATGGGATAAAATGGTGGAAAAACAGAAGGGTGTTAAGCTCTGTGCTAAAGAGTAACAAGTGTGTATTTGGGACCAGTGTTGCTCATGGTAACACAACTGAGAACTGAAGTAAGAGTCGGGATGTCATTACAGAGGTTTCATATAGTTTTTTTTCTTTTTCTTATATAACAAAACTGTCATTCCTTTATATCTACCATTCTTGAATTTGATGTTTGATTCAGAAGAGGCTCAGGTGTATGGTGTTTCATAAATAAAAACAAGCAACAGAGCAAGGCTACAATATTAAAGTGCTCAAAACAATAATCATCAAGTGAATCTTGACTCATGATAGCAAAAATCTGTATTTTATATCCTGAATACCACTGCATAACTCAGTATTGTTGCCAAGCAGAAGAATCCCCTCATGGTCACATTTTTTTTTTTTCTTGCCCTTTTCCAAATGAATGCTTTCTTGAGGAAAATATAACACGACAGTGACTTACATTTACTCCAATCGCCTCTACAGTGGCTGCATTCAAAGCCAGCAGAGAACCTGAGTTGCAATAGGTTAAAACCTCTGCAGGAAATATGTGATGGCATCATCGGGAAGAATGTGTCACGCTAACGTGATGGGCGATTGTTCCGCTGTAACAAATGCAAATATTCAATATTTGTTTCAGTTTTTCATTTACTGCTGGAAGAGAACGTGGGTAATGTAGCTGCTCTGCCATTAAGTTGTAATGTTATCAAGCTGCTCGAAGCACTTAATGTTTTGTTTTTTTAATGAAAAATGAGATTGTCAATTTAACAGAATTGTTTATATAAATTCTCTCAAAACAACCTCTATTTTTGAATCAGGTTCATATACAGCACATATGTTGGTGCTGTTGTTAATTTGTAATGAAATAAGGAGGGACAGGCCTTCGCCTGGTCATGGACCCACTTGTCAGTCCAATTACTTTTGAGCCTCTGAAAATGGGGTATTATGTTGTTACGTCCGTAAGGGTATATATGTGTGTATGTGTGTGTGTATGTGTGTGTGTGTGTGTGTGTGTCTCTGTTTATATGCTAATTTGTCTGTGCAGGTGCTCGGGTTCGATTGGTGCAGTGTGCTCCCGCCTGCTGATAGCTGCGATAGAGGGACACGCCCTACTTAGGAGGCTGGAGGGAGCACGCGGACCAGAGAGCATCATTTGTGTCCCACGTGTCCAACCAGCCACCATACTAAACATATGTTCCATTCCAGAGTGGGTAGGGGTGAGCCGCCAGTTTGTTTCTTCGGTTTTCTCCTGTGTTGTTATAGGTAGGGAGGTAAGCAAGTGTCATTTGTTTTGTTTCTTTTTGGTTTAGGTTAGACGCCAGATCACGGTAGTTTTTAGTTCCCGTTTTGTTTATTATTTTGGCCTGGGATCACCCTGATGTGAATCGCTCTGTGTGTGTTTTTCTGTGAACCAATAAAGCATTGTATATATATATTTGCATAGAAGGTTGTTGTGTGGCTGCTTGGGTCTTGGGGGGCGAATGGTGTTCTCTTCATGTTGCGCTCCAGGCCCCTAGACGGGTCGTAACATATGTATAAAAAATTCTGTAACTGCTAAACAATTAATAGTTTTGCTAAAACTCGTAAATTAAAGCTCAAAGTCTGCACGCCAGTGATATGGTGATTGTTTCGTATTATATCCACTGTGGTTGCATACAGTACCATCACCATTACCAGCACATTTGCAATATTTTATTTCATTCTATCTGTAAAGGCTGTATTTCTTCATTTTACCATGTGTGGGGATTTGAAAATAAGATCCAAACTAGAGAACAGCAGGCAGACGGGCAAAAAGAATAAACAAAGGTAAACTTTAATAAAAAAATTTACCGGTGAGGTTATAAAAGGACATGGCAGGGAAAACAACTATAAGTTAAAAGTGGCTGGGGAGTTCAGGTAATAACAGGCTGAGTCCAAAAGAAAAAATAAGTAATCTAATGAACAAACAACAGAAGTCCTAAAGCTTAACCAAAAACTCCGGAAGAGATACAGTACAGAGACTAGGAGACGCAAGAGCACATAAAGAGGAACGGACAAGCGAATATACACAAACACGTGAAAATGGTTAACAAAAGAACAAAATATGAAGCAAAAGCACAAAAACGGTGAAACCTCTGGCACTCATAACAAAGACTGATGTAGAACTCACTCACAGAAAAACAGAGACAAGCAGATACAGTAGAGTGGGAAAAGACTAAGAACTCTACAGGGGACAAAGAGCAGGGGAACTCCGAGCTAGTTCAAGGTTACAGCATTGGTCACTTCACACACCAGCTATGACATAACCATTCATGAAGATGCTTAAGGTATGCCAGACTTGCATCAGCACTGGTATAGTAGTAAAAGAAATTGAAACAGGAAGCTTTTCTTAAGAACTTTTCTTCAGAAAGTCTTTTCAAACCATTGCAGCATTGCCCTCCACGCTGTGCACACCACTTCACAAAGATCAAGAGCTGAATGGCCAGCCAAAATGACTACTGATGTCACCATTCGTGAGGGCGACAATGGCGAGCATAAACTAAGTGTAAGACATCTGGAGTTTGGTTGTTGACTAGAAAACCAGATGAGCTGTGTGATGAGCTGCCTAGCAGCCTGGCCACTCAGGATTACGGCTCGAAGACTGATCACTTCTCCAAAGGACAGGGAGGTGGATCAAATCTGCAGGATGACCCTGAGCAAAGACGGATCAACAGAGCACAAGGCCTCCATAACTGGTGTATTTTAAGGAATGGCACAGTGGTGCAGTGGTTAACATTATAGCTTCACATCAAAAAGGTCCTGGGTTTGAATCCACCAGCCGGCTGGGACACTTATGTGTGGAATCTGCATGTTTTCTGTGTGCCTACATGGGTTCTCTATCCAAAGATATGCATGTTAAATGAATTCACCATAGGTGTGGGTGGGAATGGCTGTCCGTCTCTCTGTGTTACCCCTGAGATAGACTGACACCTTGTCCAGGGTGTCCCCAGCCTCTCACCTTATTACACCTGGAACAGGCTCCAGCTTCCCCTGAATCAGATAACTTGTTAAGAAAATGAATGGGTTTTAACCCTCTGATGCATGAATTATGAGAACCTCAATCAAGATTTCTTTTTTCTGAATGTTTTTTATTTCTCTTTAGGCAAGAAAAAAAAAATGCAATTAAGATTTTGTTTATGAACCTATTTTTCATGGAGTTACAAATATGTCCACTCAGCTGGACACCATGCATTTGGGTTTTCAACCAGAGAAATATGTATCTAACACACCAATAACAGAAAATGATATTGTATCCTCAGATCGACTGTCACTATTGCTAATATTGACTAATTCTGATTCTGGTAATGACATTCAAATAACAAATAAAAATTACAAAAACAACTCCCCATGACTGGCCAGTCGGTAGCAGTGTATGGGATGATGCACAAGCATCCACTGTGTTGACTGATATGCAACTATAACAACAAAACACAGGCATATACAAGAGAACAGCTTTGAACAGCCGTGACCACTGTGCATGACAGGGTTAAGATTCTTTGACATTGTAATAATTAACAATTATGGAAAACTGAGGGGTTTATAATAAACTACATGTCTAAATGATCTTGGATAATAACAAATTTGCATAAACATTTAAAGCCAGCTGTATCAAGAAATGCTGCAGGCTATATTGAGAATTATTCTGCTTAAAGCGTTTTTAAACAGAAACAATTCTGAATACTTCATTTATAGAGATTTAAAACACTCTTTAGTAAAGCCACCAGAATTTTGTTCACTTTCTGGTATGCACACAGATTTACAACAGAGACATGGGGAGCATGGGGAGATACAGTATCTTTAGAGGAGGGCTGCAGTTCATCATGTCACAAAGAGTCTGATAATAAGGAGATGTATGGGTTTGTATATGTGGGAAACTGCGTGCCTGTGTGTTTCAAGGCAGTAAAGAAGATGAGGTGGAAATGAAATGTAGGAAATGAAGTTCTGGTGAACTGTGGGTATCACGGCGGATGAATTACATCTGTGATCAGGATGCTGTGTCCATCTCCGCACACAGTGAAAATCAGGCAAACTTCTGTTTTCTTTCTTTCTTTCTTTTCTCTTTTTTTTTTTTTTTTGCTTAGAGCTTGAGATCAAAGCACGGAGCCTTCTTAAACTCTACGATCTTAAATAATAGCAGCCCTCCCAAACTATGGCAGACTAGTTATGTTCAGTTTATCACTTTTATTGTTAAAGGTTGAGAATCAGATTTCGTCCGTTCTTGCAGAACAATTGCCTCTGAAATGGAACTATTTTTACTTTCTTTTACTGTATGGTTTATAACCATAATCATTTTTACTAAATGTAGAATGTTTACAGACAAATAAATTATAACAAATGTGGTTTACTCATTAGTTTGTTTTTTGCCAAGCTGCTCACACCTCAGTGCTCTTTGGCATTGGTCCTGTTTGCCGGTGTCACAAATAGGAAGAATGAGATTCCTCCTAACCAAACAGTAAAAGCAAAAGTAAATCAGGAACAACAAACGTTAACAGCAAGAGGAAAAACAACAGGAAAGATCACAGTTATGCAAAATTACCCCAAACCCACTCCATCTGCCTTCTCATATGTGCTAAAATCAAGTATTATAAACAACAATTATGAATTTATAATAAACACCCAAACAATCCTTATAGATGCAGTTGAGGGAGATGCATACACCCTATTGATACCTTTTCTTCTCATACTGGAGGCTTACTGTTTGTGACGACAGTAACAAAAGCTAATCAGGTAATGTCTGGAGTCAGTCCCGTACCCTTTAGTGCTTTGAGTGTTTGATCTTTTCACCCCATTGTTGTTTGCCAGAGTCATTGATCTCATCATTATTAGTGTCTACATGCAAATCATATGCCACCCACTTCCTCCTGTGGGGGGAAAGGCAGTCTGTATACATGTGATACTTTGCAAATGGTTCTGGGTAGGTTCACCTTCTCAGTTCCACACCGTTTCATTCTGCCCACTATGTGCAGGAACACACAACACAGCATTTATCATTACTAGTAAACACAATTAGCTATCATTTAATTGTTGGATAACTAACATTACTATCACTCTAATTGTTTCACGATGAGCTGTGACTGTTGGGTCATACATACATAATTCTTTTATCTTGTTATGTTTTATAGTGTGTTTCAGACCCCAAGGATCAGCACATTGGTGTATCCTTTGCACACTGCAAGGGATACACCAATTTTGTGCTTTAATTGCAGGCAAAAGCGACAAGCGTTTCTCAGGCTGCATTCAGGAGAGCTTTTGGAAAGGGACAGCCTTGTCGTATGTGGTAAAGAAAAATAGACTTCAAAGGATGCAGCCCTGAATTGGGCCACAGTCAATATGTGCACAAGAGCATCAACATAGTGACGCACATGCTGTAGACATTATTAATTGGGTTACATCATAAAACACAAACACGTCTTTATGCGTTATATGTTGTGGCTTCACTGCTAATGTTGTTACATGAGTAGGCTTTGTCACTGATAATTTGTTTATAAGCCCATCAAGGGATAGATCCCATTTTCTTTATGTGTTTATATTACTCATAAATATGGAGGACAATAAAGTCTGAGATCCCATGACTAATTTTAACTGACTGGGCTGAGCGCTTGGACAGACTGCTTGGAAAGACTATCTGTGGAGTACCCTGCGGAAACATTTCAACCTTATGTAACTGCTTCTAAGTTCAACATATTTATGACCAGAAAGATGAGTCTACTGGAAACTGCTCATATTCCAGTTGTAATTTTTACAATATTCTCTCTCTCTATTCTCTCTCCTTCTTTGTGCTTCCTCTTTTTTCTTTTTTAATTTGTGATCATTAGCTAGTTACAACACAATATTATTGCTTGTCCTCCCAGTGCAAACTAAATTATGAGTTGCTGTTTTCTCAGCTGGGTGCCGGGACGAAGAATCCCTTTTTTTCTAATCTGGATATGCCTGAGTGAATAACAATAGCTTTCTGACTGCCCTCTGGTGTCAACTTCAGTAGGAGGGTGTCTCTTCTTTGCGGGAACTCAGTCTTCTAAATTGGTTGTTGGACATGAGTAACAATAACCAAAATTTTAATATTTGCTCATGAGAATGAATAAAAACGAATTATGTAAGATGAATGTATTAGGTGATGTGGAGTAGGAGTATCACCTATTAGTCATGCTGTATTCGGTTTATTATTCACGCTGAAAAATGCAAGTAGATCTTGACTTTGCTGATTAATCGATAAGCCACATGACTTCCCATTACTTTTGCATTGACTAAGCATTTTGTCTGTAAGCACTGCCATTTGTGCTTTTAAACTGGACATGCCCTGAGAAATTCAATATTTTATTTCCCTCACACAATAAAATATATGGCAATGATGCCATTTAGGATAACTGCCCTTCCTGTATTATAAAGAAAATCCCAAATGTGGCGCTTGGCATCTAACAGTAAGACCCAGTTAGAGTTGTGTTTAATATCTACCTGTCAACAGATCCTGTCATCACATGGATGCCACTGGACTCTTATTAAAATCTGCAGAACGGGGGCTTGTTTCTTCTTCCTTTGGCTTCTAAAGTCAAGGTCACAGCTAAAATGAGTAGCAGGCTAACCTTGTCAAACTAAGCTCTATATACCCCAAGAGTTTTTAATTAGACTAACACCAATGTTGTTTTAGAAAGCTTCTTTACGGAAGATAATATGCACATGTTCATAGAAATTTTAAGCTGGAGTGGATTGTATTATTCTCACTTAAGTAGGTGATAATGGTAATATGATCTCTATCTTATCAGTTGTTGAGAGGTGTTTCTTTTTTCATGTTTTGAACACTCTGGGCTGAGTGGATCAAAGAAAGAGATAAGAAGAGGATATCAAAAGGTGAAAACCTAATAAACACACACACACACACAGACACACACACACACACACACACACACACACACACACACACACACACACACACACACACACACACACACACACACACACACACACACACACAGTGCAGCAGTATTCAGTAATATCTGTAGTTTCGACTGTTATGTTGGGAACAGGTGTGTAGAAGAGAGCTCTGTATAGGTCCCAACACACCAAAGACTTCCACACAATGATTGTTAATATCAAACTTCAAACTGGCAGTTTAATGATAAAAAATGACTGAAGCTGAATGTCTTCAACAAAGGAAGGAAATTATGTACACTTCTTAACAACCAACTGATTTCTTTGTAGAAAAGGGTTAGAGGCATGTGACAGACACACATTGTTCATTATGCTTTCATTTCAGTGTGTGTGTGTGTGTGTGTGTGTGTGTGTGTGTGTGTGTGTGTCACATACTGACATTATGAAATGATCAGCACTGAATGAAGCCTCTGACCTTTATATGATACTGAATGCTCAGTCACTGTCTATACAGGCACTGAGGGGACCTGCAAAAAGAAGGAAAACCACAAATATCAGACTAAAATCTGTCTTTTTCACCACACGGTTATGAGGACTAATCCCATACATGATTGCACAGCATTTTTTCTGAGCTTTTTATATTAACAAATATAACAACAACTTTAGTTGTTTTCTATTGATGTGATATTGAGATGATATTGATATTAAAAGACCTTTGAATCAATCAGGGGATGATAACATGCTCCGTTCCTTTGTTTGTAATTCATATTGTATGGTCACTCTGGTGTTTACAGAGAACGGAAACACAACATGTAACCTTAAGGTGTGAAGTGTGCTGTGCTGACTTGTTTAGAAGTTGTGGCCCATCTAGACACACACACATAAATGAACAGTGGCACTTTCATTAACGTCGTTATAAAACCAACTCTACTTTGAATAGAAATGAGTTTCATTATTTATACTTGCATATGGAACTTACCTCACGTGTTATTAGTTTTGCACAAAAATATACCGCGTTTGCATTTTGGGCGGAAATGATTTATTCCAAAGCTGGCTGTGTGGTTAGGATGGAGTTCGTCAGTTTCAGATTGCTTTTAAGCTGTTATGCATAACAGTAAATTGTCTGAACAGCTGGCGGCTCCCAGCGCACCGCCTGGCGACAGCTCTCCAGGCTGATAAGTGCCCTGAAAGAAGTAAGGGATATCCATTCAAGGCTGAGACGCGCCATATCCTCAACAACCCAGAGAGCTGTAAAGTTAAATTAAAGAAACACCATACTGGTGATCTAGAGCATTAATAACTTAGTTTATGTTACAGCTTTATGCGCCTTGGTGCGATCAGGCGCGCGACAGAAGGTGAGCGCACATGGGCGAACATTTGTCCGTTTGAGTCAGTGACCGAAAAATAACTGAAAAAGTTTAGCCGGCGACAGAAGACTAACGGGGGGCTATAATGTCAAATTCTTCTTCCACCCCTCGTCAGGGGAACACACGGAGGTCTTCTGGTTTGGCACGTGGAAAGAGACCACCGGATTTGGAGCTGTCGGAAACTACTTTCAGTGAGCCCGAAACAGGAACACCTGTGGGCAACGACGCGTTTTGTGAAAGGGACAAAATGCCAGAGGACGGTTGTACTCCCAACGATGTACCCCCTGTTCACCTCCACCCTTACTTATCTCACCCTCGGATGTCGGTGCGGATGTCGGTGTACAGCACCGGGGTTCGTCCAGTCCTCACCCGAGCCTACATCCAAGGACGCGTGTATAACTTTCTGGAAAGGCCGTCTGGCTGGAAATGCTTCGTGTATCACTTCACAGTGTGAGTGTTTTTATTTTCCTAATCGCCCAGACCCATTGGGTATTCAAGGGCATAATTGCAATTCTAAGATCCTAATTAAACAGGGAGTTAATTGCTCATGTAGAGCCTTGGAAGTCCTCACTACAAAGAACTGTTAATCCTGTGAATTTTATAAAGATGCTACTTAGATATCACAGCACAACTGGAGGTCCCTTTAGGAACATTATACGGATATTTTAGTCTAGCCATGGCAGATTAAAAAAAATACCATATATAGTTTATCACAGACAAGAGAATCTTGGACAAAATAAGCCTTCACAGGAGGACTAAAGGAATATTATACAGATCTTGCATTTGGGAGACTATTTTCCTTAGCACCAGTGGGCATTTAATTTTGCAGAACAGTTTGAGTGCAGCAAAGAGGTGTTTTGTATTCAGCAAGCCTGTGACAAGAGAACTTTAAAACCAATTCAGCCTGGCAGGAAACGTTTCAGTGTTTTCCCTTCGTGACAGTATGATCAGTATGAAGGACTACCTCTTATAAAAATATAAAACTCGGGTTTATCCAGTGTGGGACAGATTGTATGGGATAAAGTTTCACTGGCATGACTATTGCAAAATGGTTCCCCAAATAAACCTGATAGTTTGTCTTTCTTGGCAAATGAAATGTTGTTACTAAGGATAAATACTGTACACTGCTGATATCATGCTATTTATTTATTTATTTTCTTGGTGTAACCCATGCCCAAGATACTGACAGTCGGGTATATCCATAATGGAGAGTTCAGGCACAGGTTTAGGAATGTGGGATATGATCTTCCAGCACAACCCCACTGTGTGCTGTCTGTCCCCACTTGCTGGCACTGATAGCAGGCAGCTAAACTTGGCAGCACGTGTGCTTTGGAAGAGGTAGCAGCCCTGTCTGGCAGTGCCACCCGGTGACCCTGTGGTGTCGGAGGTGATGCAGGGGAACTCAGCCTGTCAGAGCGGCTTAGTCTCAGTGACTCAAAGAGAGCACAAGCAAACACAGTCCAACTCAAACATATTAAGACATTACTAAGAATGAGTGCACAGTGAAAGAGAAGACAGATGAGGAGGAGGATCTTCTTGTATTTCTTAAAAGACAAAATCATGTGCTGTGAGGTTTTCATTTATTTTGACTGATGTGTTTTTCAAATTGACAAATTCTGCCCTGTTGGTTTTTGTATGTTGCAACTAAGTGCATGGCCTTGGTGGCCTCACAGTTGGAAAATTGCCCTACTCTCTGCTTCTAAAAAGTCTATGATGTCAGTGGTTCCTGAATTGATAATAAATATTGATCAGAGGGATCACCTTCTGCACGTAAATACTCTGTGAGAGTGATGCTGCAATTGTAGTCTGAAATTTGTACTATAGTGATGGTACATGTACAATAAGCACGTTCACCTTTCTGATAGTGTTCCTGTTAGCAGTGTATATGGTCAAAGTTAAACAAAGAACTGCCCAGGAAAAAAAAAGATCACCATTCTCGCTGTTGTCCTTCAATAGACATAAATGGCAGACAGAGGCAGTATTTTCAAGACAGAAAGGCAATTCAGTGGCACGCTTTAACGGCAAAAATTTTCTCAATGCTGTACATCCAGATTCAGCCTTAAAAAAAAAAAAAAAACTTCTTTCAAAACCTGGAGTACACTTGAAGTTGTTCAGAACGTTAACAATTAGATCATCAGGTTTAATTTGGTGGTGTATTGTTGCGTATAGAAGGCAGAACTCTATTGCTGCTATAATAGCAGCAGGTGTTTGCTGTAAGTGTGTCTAACCATGCAGCAGGTTTTTAGTGTCAGCTCAGCACCTCGTTTCGCAAATGTTTGAGTGGGAGAAAAGCAGTTTGGAACAAGTACGGCCTTATCACTGACCCACAACTCAAACACCAGAGTGGCCCAAAGCCTTATCAGTGGTGTGTGCGCATGTGTGTGCATGCATACGTATAGCATGCTTTCAGGGACTCAGGTATGTTTTATGTTTAAAAAGGAAGGACTAGTGCATTTCCTTAGTTTTATATAATTAATAAAGCATGCTTTCTAATAACAAGTTTGGAAAGAAAATACTTTATCCATGTTCCACGCATTGCTTTTCTTGTCTTAGCACTACACTTAACATGAGTCTTGAGTGCCAGAATCAAAGTGGAAACTCAGTATTTGTTTTGATCCCTGTGTTATGAATCAATCCCACATGCTGGTAAGAGATCAATCAACTGGGAAATGAAGAGAAAACTCAAATGAAAGTATTTTTTTTTTGTTATTAAGACTTAGTTGTTAAATTGAACTAGACAGACTGAAAAACAGTTGGAGTAAATTCAGTCAAATACAATTTAATAAAAAGAGAGGATAAGTTATTCTTTTCAATTAAGCAACTTTTTTTTTTCTCAATTTTAAATAACCTTGGAGCTAAGTTACACACACAAGATTATCTATCAGTTAACAACTCAACCCTTTGAACTATTAACCCCATACTGGCTAAAGATTGGGCCGAGTCTCTTTATGGTTTTTATAATGTTTCTTTTGATTGATTTATCTGTTTCTTTTTTTCATGGTACGTGATGTTTGAATGAAAGAGCCAGTTACCTGGTCAGCAGCATTACTACTCTTATCCTGTCCCCCCCTTTGTCTCTACACTCACCACACAACAGACTGCAAGTGAATCTGTCCATCAATAATAGATAGGAGCAAAGCTTTAAGCTTTTGTTTAGAGTTCAGTGGTGCCTATGTAGCTTAGCCAATGTATTATTGTGTCTGTTGCTACACCAAGCCCGCGGGTGCCAGACACAAACACAGAGCCTGTATTATCTATAGGCCCGGAGGTCAAGAAAGTGAAATATGATGGCGCAGTTAAAGTGGAGAGGGACTGACAAGTTAGATAAGTCTCGGATGAATATAAAGTAAAGCAGAAGTGTATGCTCAGCATTCTGAGTGTGTGCGTGTGTTTACTGGGATTTCAAACGCTCTGAAATAATTTCAGCAGAGCTTCACTGACAAATTACAACCATTAGCATAGCAGAGTGTATGGTTTGGAAAGTTTGATGTTCAGTTGTGTTTCTTTTGATCTTCTCTTTAACTGCCTCTGTCACATTTTAGCATAAAGTTTTACAAATTACATAATGTTCTAACCGGTGAGCATCTTACTTTTTTTTTTTTTTTTTTGTGTAATGTGCCTTGCTCGTCCTAGATGTATTTACTTCCATTTTCACAGGCAGCAGACTGTAGATGTCATTTTGAAGAGTCAGCTTGCTCTGCTGCATTATCTACTTGTTCGGTCCTTTCAGACAAGACAAGCTGCTTTAGCTGCGTTACACACCAGCCCTGAGCAGGTTTCTCCTCAGTCTTTTATCTGTGTTGACGTGTGGCGTGCACGTTCGTGCCTGTGTGTGTGTGTGTCTGTGTTTGGCTTAAATCGGCGCGGGGTGGGGGGTATTTTGATTCCTGGCTAGTCTTCAATAAACTGAAGCTGTAGTGGTGATAAGGGTCTTCATGGTGCAGACGCTGACTGGAAACTGTGACTCTCTACGCATAAAATTTCCATATAGGAGCATTTTCATATTCTGTAGGAACATGACAGTGAATACTCAGGGCTGTGGTGGAAAGGGTGTTTCCAGTCATGCAGCAAGTACCAGCATCTTTCAATGATTTTTTCGGTCACTGGTGGTTTGGATGTGATGGCGTGAGGGGGTGTTTATGTAGCTTCAGGTTTCACTCACCACTGATGCTGCAGTGTCCCTGGTATCAGTCTGCATTGTGCTTAGTGTTAATTTTGGCACCTGATGTTGATTAGACTTACGCAGTTGTAGAATTTTTTTTTTTTTTTTTGTCAATAGTCTTATTTTCCATTTTTCTAATCATCTAAGTATTTTAAAGCTCCAGCTGTCACCATATTTGTGTACAGTTAAAATGGTTACAGCTGTCATTCTTATATTGCCAGGAGTATGGAAACAACTGAGGTGTTCACACACATGCACAGTGTCTATGTCTGTGCCGCAGTAATACAACAGATGGACTCTCTGCAGCAAATTCAGTTAGCATTGTAATTTCCAAACTCTACAGCATTACAGCCGCTAAATGTTCTCCCTGCTGAAGAGCAGCAACTCATTTAGAAGACTCTCTCACTTGTCCGCTAAAATACAATATTTTACCATCTAGGGTAACATGGGTGACATTATATAGTGATATTTCCCACAAGAGAAATTTAACTGGGGTCCTGCAATTAATTCTGGAGCTTGGAGCTGCATGAGAGTTATTTAACTAAAAGTAACATCATCCACATAACCTGCTAAAGTTATCTCTGTAAATGTCAGGGTGCTGCATGCATGTTTGTAGGTTGTCTCAGTTTTGTTTTAATTTGTAGATTAGGTAGTTTATATGTCAGTTCTTTTCAAGTGGTAACCTCACACAGCATTACTGTTAGACCTTCAACACTGACTGCTAGGGATGCGCCGATCCGATATTCAGTATCGGTATCGGTCCGATACTGGCCTAAATTACTGGATCGGATATCGGAAAGAAATAAAAAAAATGTAATCCGATACATTAAATAACGTTTCGCTCACATTAGCTGCATTACAGGGCTCAGTCGTCTTCTTCTTCTTGTGGGTTTGCGGTTGACCAAACCAGCTTAGAGCTGCATTACCGCCACCTGCTGGAATGGAGTGGAGGATCAGGAGTTAGAAAACAACCCCCTCAGTTCTCCGTCGCTGCGATGGATTCTCTTTGACACTGAGCGATCATCGCTGACATGTTGTTCCGCCTCCACCGCTCTCTGCCTTGTTTGTGTGTTGTGCTCGCTGTGCTGAGAATCAGCTGTTATTTTTTTCTCTACTTCAGCTTCCGGACATACTGCTAGCGAGCGCAGCTATTAGCACTAGTGACCGTCCGGTACCGGAAGAACCCCTTCCCCGTCAAAACATTTTTGATACTTTAATCCCTGATTTGTGACTAAATATAGACCTGCAGTAGAAACGTATTTAGGAGAATGCTTGTAAATATAAAGCATTACAAGATTGCACTCACGCAGCCCCTAGTTTTTCACGTGAACACTGAAGATGCAACAGCAGCAGTCAGCTGATTTACGTGCAGTCTGTCTGCACAAGCGGAAAGAGGCGGAGCCGGCGCGCTCAGATGGAGCAGAAGGAAATGTTTTTCTAGTGTCCAAAAGAAGCCTTTTCGTCCCTGTAACCTCCATTAAACCTTTACTGGGAAACAGCTGGAGGTCCTTCATCAACCACCTGATCAGTAAGTGAAGAAAAGAGAACTCTGTAGCTGCTCCATCCACCCTGTTTGTTTCACACAGGGAAAAACTGCAGTACGGAAGTTAAAATATGCAGATGAACTGTTAATATGAAAAAAAGTATTTCTTATCCAGTTACTTGGGTAATCAATATAAATAGAATACACAATTGCTAAAATAATCGATAGTTGCAGCCCTACTGAAATTTGCAACATGCCATAAGCATCACCTTCTCACACAGAAGCAACAGGATTCAGGTGATAGTTACTGTTCTAAGTAAAGTTTATTTATATAGCGTTTTTCACAGACAGAAAAGCGCTGTACAATAATTAAAACACAATATCACCCCCCCATCCCCAGAAAACACTATGTTAAAAACACAATAACATTACCATATTAAACGAAAAAGAATTAAAAATAAAGTCAGAAACCAGAAAGCCTGGTTAAACAGAAAAGTTTTCAACTATTTTTTAAATGACGCCACAGAGTCAGCTAAATGGAGCTGGAGTGGTAAACAGTTCCAGAGCTTTGGTGCCACTGCCTAAAAAGCTCTGCCCACCCTGGTCCTTAGTCTTGTATGTGGGACAACTAAAAGACTTTGATTTTGTTGTGCGAGAGACTGTTGACTTCTTTTTTTTTTTCTTTTTTTTCTTTTTTTTTTATGTTTTTAAATGCCTGGATCAATTTTAAATATCGGATTTATATCGGTATCGGCCGATATCCAAATGTAAAATATAGGTATCGGACATAAAAAAGTGGTATCGTGCCATCCCTACTGACTGCATGGCAAGCCAACAAGGCAGGCATGCAAAATTTAAAGAACAATAGATGCTTTATGTGAAAAAAATGTTGCTAACAAATATTAGTCTGCATCATGCCCGTTTCCTTTTTCTTCATTTCCAGTTAAATTGTTCAAGTCCACAGCTGTCCTAAAAAAAAACAAAAAAAAAAAACACATATCCAATCCTTTTCCTTGTTGAGTAGGAAAAAACCCACAATGTAAAACATTATTTCTGACTTTTCTTTAGCATATGTACGCCATAGATTACTGTGCAATAATCTTGAGTCACTCCTCTTTTCTTTATATTTTGCTTCCAAGGAGCCAGACTTTCTTCCAATATGTTTTTTAAGTGGTCTTGGGCAATAGTTCTCCAGGCCTTTCAAAGTTTTTTTTGTGCATTGGCTGCTTTTTTACTCATCTTCAGTCCACACTTTGTACCTGACCATTTCCAGAGGAATGCTTTTTTTTTGTTCAGCAGCTTAACACTGACCTATGAATCATTTAAGCATAAAAAGGCTCCTAACTCAAGGGATGAGCATGTTGTCTCAAAACATAACAGACAATTCAGCAGATAACCCATTTTAAATTGCATCTTTAGGCACTTTGTTTCTAGCAGCCTGTCTTTCACTGAATCTACAAAAAAATGCCAAAGATTACATTGTTTGACAGACATAAAATAGTATTTTTGCACCAGCAAGGTGATTCTCAAAGAGCTATTAGCTGAAAACTTGGCATATCTCAGCATGATTTGCAGTGTGTCCTTACAAAAAAAATGAGGAAACTGGTGAAGTAGAGGACAAAAGAAATGACAGGCCTAAAAAAAACTATCCACAGCAGATGTAACGGTATCTGAAAGTCATGTCCTTAAGAAATAGGAAAAACCCAGCAAAGACCTGACACAGGACCTGTGGAATGCATGTAGCCCTTCAGTTGATCTGTTTATTGTTCGCAGAAGCCTCATCAGATAGGGTCGCCTGATGACCGGCAAAAACACAGACGTCGCGACAAGAATCCATTCAGAAGTTTTGCCCTTTATCACCACATCTCATGCCAACTGAATGAAAAGTTAATCATTTTAACCTTGGCCCCTCCGGCAACGTTTCTGCAGCGTCACATAACGGTTTTGTTAAGCTGCCAAAATGTAAGTGCATAGCTCACTAACATAAGCATGGTATCACTGGTGACATCATTACGAGGTGAAAGAGGACAGTAAAATACCATCTGAACTGTGGCATCATGTCAGACCAGAGACTAGAAACTGTATTTAACTCTGGCCCCCACCGGTATACCCTGTGACTTTAAAGTAGATGTGATCAACACCTGTTGAATTATTGGCAACCTACTAATGGCCGAAGAGTTGCAATGCTTACTTAAGCTCCATAAGCTGAAGTTACTGCAGTACTAACATAATAAGAATTTAAAACACGAACCCCTGTCTTGTTGGACTGAAGCCCATACGAGAAGGTTATGAGTTTGAAAATGGTTTATCACTTATATTACAGTTATCCCTGCTTTTCCGTCTTCCTCCAATGCCATCAAATTAAACAAGACCTTTCCCTTTGACTTTTATGAACAGCAGAAAAAAAAAAGATCAATAAAACTGATGTTACGTTTCAGGGTACCGTGTAGACTTTTTAAACAAGGTCTGCTATTTTCTCTCAAACAACAAAACACTGTTCGAATTTAATGTCAAGGTCACATGAGCACTTTCTTTTTGGTTTAATGTCACGGCAGCTTAAAGACTTATATCAAATATATATATATATATATATATATATATATATATATATATATATATATATATATATATATATATATATATATATATATATATATATATATATGAGAGAGAGAGAGAGAGAGAGAGAGAGTAGTTTGAGGAGTTTCAGGCATCTTATTGTTTCTGCATTTGAAATGCTTGTGACCTTGAGATGGATAAGGGGAATGTTAAAGAGCAATTTAGTGTTTGTTGATATTGCTTGTGGGTTGTGTGCAAACTACTGTTCTAATTATTTGACAAGTTTATCATGTGCTCTGCATTCATATTGTTGAGTTCAAAAGGTTCCTACTACTTCCTCCAAAGGGCTGTCCTTGAATCTATGTCTCTCTCAGATTCAATCAAATGCTTTTCATGGTAAAAATACAACATAATTCTATGCTGTCTGGAACCTTTTTTTTTGTAAGGTTGATCAGAAGTTTAAACCCGCAGCAGATACCAAAGCTGACTGAAATTTTTGCAGCTTAAATCAAAGTGTGAACTGTTGACATAAATATGAGGTGAGGTGTTGAAAAATGGAGTGAGGGCTTTGCAGTTGCATGTCTTGACTGACAATTTATGCAAAGCTTTGATTTAGAGAAAATATAAAATATAATATGATTAATAACCATGATCCAGTATGAACAGTATTATAAAACTTCATTATGCTTCATTTTAGCCAATGTATGTTCTCCTTCATTTCCTGCAGATTTCTCATAGTTTTGGCCTGTTTGATCCTGAGTGTTCTCTCTACCATCGAGCAGTACCAGGCCCTGGCTTATACAACTCTCTTCTGGGTGGTGAGTGTTAAGTTCAATAAATAAGGAAAGTAATGGCTGAGATTATCCTAAAGAACATTGTTTTGCACCTGGTTTGTCTGCATGGATTTTGTGTGAAAACACTGTTTTATTTCCTTATCCAAGGAGCTTGTTTACAGAAAAGTGCCCTCTAGCTGTTTATATACAGTGGACAATATAATTTTTAGATACAATATAATTGTATCTAACCCTTTTTCATAATTTAATGAAAAAGGGTTAGATACAATTTATTGGAAAAACATTCCTCAAATTTTAACTTCAGTGTATCAAAAGTCAGTATACAATATACCTGCTCAGTTTGAGCCTGAACAAATCAGAAAAAAGATTGCCAGCCTTCAGTAGCAACAGTATTTAGGAGATAAAAGCCATCATACCAATAACTGGGAGGAGATCCTCCTCCCTGGTCAGGGCTTCCTCCCAGTTGAATATACTCAAAACACCTAGGAGGCATTCAAGATGCCTGAACCACCTCAACTGCTATCAACCATTGCATGCAAATTAGCACAAACCTGAAAGATTCAACTTTCCCAAAGACCAGTTGATGTGGACCATCCATCCATCCATCCATCCATCCATCCATCCATCCATCCATCCATCCATCCATCCATCCATCCATCCATCCATCCATCCATCCATCCATCCATCAGCTAGTTTTCTGGGTTTTGCACGGGAAGCAATCTAAGCAGAGATTCCCAGACCTCCCGCTCCCCAGCTACCTACTCCAGCTCTTCATGGGGAGACAGTGAGACAAGAGACATGATCTCTCCAGCTTGTCCTGGTTATGCCCCAGCATCTCCTCCCTGTTGGATGTGTCCAAAACACCTCACCAAGGAGGCATCCAGGAGGTATCGCAGTCAGATGCCCGAACCACCTAAACTGTTTTCTGTTTGGACATGTAGTGGATTTACTCTGAGCCCATCGCGAATGACCAACCTATCTCCAAGGGATAGTCTAGACACCCACCTCTTTTATCTGAGATCCAATTTTTCCAGTCACTGCCCACAGCTAATGGCCATAGGAGAGAGTAGGAATTTCCCCAAGTGGAGGAGTTCAAGTATCTCTGGGTGGACTGTTCATTAAGACTTAATTAGTTTAACATTTAGTTTAGCATTTTCATATTAGACTTTGTTCTACTACATTATTAAATGGGCCTTGTGATTATTTAAAATTTATTTTTGCAATACTGACTAGGAATTCTCATATTTATCTCATATTTGTTATATTCTGTTTGTTTACATAAAAGCAACAAAGTCCTCTAGTAGCCACTATGATTATGACAACAGAGAAAGTGTGAGTCAGGTACCACATTTTGCAGGTGATTAGCTGTTTGTTGTTCTTTCCCCTTTCATCAGTTAATGTTTATTTCATCTAACCATGACCATTCCATGACCTTAGCCTAGAGTGAGGCCTATAAATAATGCAATATGCTCATGCTGTAATCTCCTCTGAAGTGCTGAAGGCTCAGTTACCACCTTTAATACATAATCAAACCAACCAGTGGATACAGTGACTGAAGGTGCCACAGGGAAGGCAGGCTCAATACTATGGATTCCAAAAAAGATTTGTTTGCAAATCATCACAAAGAAGATGTTTGCCTAGACGCTCAGTGACCCAGTGAGTACTTGTGGGACTAAGCCACTAGCTCCAGAGCTACCGTAGTTTATGGAGTCTTGACACATAACAATCTACTTTTGTTCCTGATGGTCTGCTGTAAACTTCAAATGGGTATACAAGGAATAAAAAGCCACTGTGGAGGTCCTGCTACTGTACCTCGTGTTGTGCTATCACATCCACACACATCCACATGTACAGTCGACACATTTCATCTGACAACAATAATGAATAATAGGCTAGGTAACAATTTTGCAATTATTTAATGAATGTATTATGTACTGTATTGAATTTACTGGCACTTTCCAAGGTCTGCACGTCATATGCTGCATTATGCTTTGGTGTATGACTCGGCAAACTACCAAATACAAGTCATGATAACACTTTCAAGCAATTCCAGACAGTATCAGTATCTTCATGCTTGATGGTTGCAGTGAGCCATGAAAGGTAGCAATGTGCAAGTCTAAGATAAGAAAATGACGACAGTTCATCATTTTGAAAAATGTATAGAAATTTTCTTAAGGTTTTATCCTTATTTGTTAGGCCATAAGGATATGCAGGATGCGTTCTCCAAGAAGTACTGAATCTAAACAAAAACAGGTTGGGTTTGTGTGTTTTTAATTATCCCGATCAGTAGTCTGTGACCCACATGTTTCTGAAAGATGCAAGACGTGTGATTGAGATTTAAAAGAATCCAAATAAAAAGCGAGATACACCCTTTTTCTCGTAATACCACTTATTACTTTGTAGATGCAGCATGTAGCCTTTTCTCCCTTTGCAATCTTCTCATCTGATCTTTCATTTGACTCCTATCATCTGCTTAGCACTTCTGTTTTGTCTCTTTTTGTTGACCGACAAACACAAACAAGCCCGATTCGGATATCGAAGGCAGCTGAGGAGGATTTGTTCCTGTTCTTTGCTGAAAAACTGACTTCAATGAATTAAAAATGATGACCGTGCTTATCAAGCGGTGCAATTAATATTCATTGGGTCATGAGGTGTGTTTTGAATTTGCATATGGCATACGATGAATACACAGCGCTGTCTAAATTTGAGCGAAAACAGAGATGTTTAATTTCTACCACAGTTTGGTGTTTTGAGTCTCCAAATATCAAATGTCACTGTCTGCTGTTTAAAAAAATCCATTTCATTTATTGATGGTTCTGGCTGCCGCATCACAAAAAAACAATTTAGGGACACTTCTGTTCAAACTCTATATAAGTGACTTTTCTACAAACAATTTCAGCGTGTCCCGCTGGCCTAAGAGGGCAAAAGCACCTCCTCTAAAATCAATAGTAAATGAGATAAACTTAACCCCGAGACACCAGCTGCTGAGCACAGAGGAGCTGTCTGGGTGATGAGTGAGTCACTCAAGCTTGGATAAAAGAAAACCCAAAGAAAGGATAAAAAGGATTTTGAGGAGGACTGGAGTGTGCCACATGTGACAAGTTCACCTTGGCCTGGGGATAATGGGATAAAATAGTCATGGTGGTTCATGAGCCGGCACATCTCAGATCCTACAGGTTTATTTTCTGCTTCACGTAGAGGGCCCCTGTGCATTCTTCTGTTTAAGAGCCATACTTGTAATTAAAAACGAAAAAAAAAGTCTGAACGTCTTCTATTAATAAATACTACAGTATCATCAAATATACATACATTTTATTGCAAACTGCTTTTCTGCCTTGGGTTCACCCTCTGGAGATATTTAATCTTCTTATTCTTCTCTTCTACACAGATAATGAATAATTAATATTTGCAGCTAAAATCGCAAACATTCATCTCTCCCCATCCTGCATCCCTCAGGGACTGTTTTATACTTTGTGCTTTCTAGTTTAGAGATTTGCTCTGACCCTGCTACTCTTTCATTCTTTCCTCCCCACCACCACTGAAGCATCTCCTTTGTCTTGTTTCTTTCTTCCTGTATGCTCAAGGTTAACAGAAACCACTCTGTTCTTTAGTTGGAGATGGAGCTTTGGCTGGCACTGTGTAGTAGTGTTTTTGGCCAGATGCTTGGCGGTTTGCCCAAAGGATCCACATTCTCAAAAGATTTTTTTTTTTTGGATCCAAATACTGTGACCTATTTAAAGTATAGCTGCATTATATTTGATTTTCTCAAATAAAGGAATTCAGGCAATCTAAGATGGCTGACCTGTAATTTCACTAATGAAAACCATTAAGCCATCCTTCAGTGGATTACTTTATTGGAATGAGCACTAAGTAGATGGAGAAATAAGGGATGGTAAATATCAAAGGGTGGGATACGATGAGGGTCGAACATAAGGGGATGACACAGGAGGATCAGCGATTGGTTTGGGTCAAAACATCTAGCAGTGAGGACCTCTTGGGGAAGGAGCCTCAGCGTGGAGACAATGATTTCAGGAGGTGTTTTCGATTTATTGTCCCCCCTTGTGGTGCTCATAACAAGAGAGAAAGAACAGAAGAAGCAGAGTTGGGTGGGTTTGGAGGGGTGAGGGATTTGAGAACAGTGAGCTCGAGTATAGAGCAGGGTTAGGCACAAGAAGCTGGATGGGAATGAGGATTGGTCTTTGCTCTCTCTCTCTCCCTCCTTCTGTAAATATCTTCCTTGTCAAAAGGACTCCTGAAGAGTTTTCTTCTAAATAAACAAAAGCTGTGTTTACATCCACTTTCTCACCAAAGTACATATCCTTAAGGTCTAATAAACAAATCAACAATAACTTCCTAATCTTCACTAATACATATTTGCAAAACCATTTTTAATTATGAAAATTGCATGGTTTTAATCCACAATTACCAGCTCATGGTATCTTATATTCTCTGCTATTGATGGCACGTTATCACCTGTCAGGGGGATAGAGTAAAACCACCGTCAGGATTGTGTGTGTCTATCATCTGTGTATAATATTGTAATATTGTCATCATGTGCAGACACAAGACATGCAAACACTCCAAAAAGAAACTGCTCTATAGTACCAGAGGTTAAATTAAAAAAAAAAACAACAACTCCAAAGAGAACTTTTAACTCGAGCTCCGTTGGTTTATACCAGAGCGTTTGAAGTAGAAATCTTTGCTGAAAAATTTAATACTCTAACATTTGACATATTAGCTTCCAGGAACACACTTTAGCATGTTATTAATCCAATTTTCATTTTACAAGGTTTAACTTTGGCTCAAATAATGAAAACACCTCCAACAGCTCAGAAAAACATCGTTTGCTGAATCCCCCAGTTTCTGCCCTCTCATCAAACAAAGAAGGAAAAACAAACCTTAGGAAAGGGTACCGATTCACTTTCAGACAGCTTCGTTCCCACATTGAGACATGTAGAGTTAATTGTTTTAATTTAATTAATTTCCCTGTATTGGAGTAATTATTACATTCTTATCTGGTTCGCTTACTTCAGCAAAGGCAAATTAAACGTGTGGTTTTCAAACTTTTCTTGGAATGGCCCACTTTAGATACTGAAAAAATTCATGCCTCATTCTTTTCTCTGCAAAATTTATTGTCATTTAGCATAGTTTTACTTACCACTGCCTCGCAGTCTGAGAACCACTGGGTTTCACAAGTAATGTCTCTTTTAATTATAAGTGCCTCTTAGATGTGTTGGTAGGCTGGTATTTGGCTACCGTTAGACCAGACTGTGCCGATGCCCACTCCTTTGTGGACTTCCATTTTGAAGCTGTAAGTTTGGGATTTCCACTACACCACCTTGATTTTTCGAAACTGGTTTTGAACTGTTTTAAAATGATCAGATAAGGATAGAACTGGCTGCTAGCTTGGTTAGCAAGGCACATTGGAAAGCTGATATACTGTGACATTAAAGAGAAAGAAATCTGGACCTGCCTGTCACTTAAAGGGACTAGGACACTAAAAAAGCACAACTTTTACAATGGGTACCTTAATACAGTGGGTATATAAAAATGTAACTGCTTTGCTGTTATCATAAAGAGGGAGATTTGCTAAGGAGAACAAAACATCAAACACAGTTATGTTTGCTATAAAGTTCATCATGACAGTGTATGTTACCATCGGGAGCATAAAACATGGACGTAGCTACCATGATGTCAGTTTCTGAAGGGCCATTTTGAAACTTTGAGATTGCCTCCATTCTGCTATTGCCATCCTGGTTGTAAAGAAATGAATGTGATGAGAGGGGCGGGTTTGAATGTGAAATTGTACGTTCATAGGCTAACAACTTGTAATCGAGAAGTCATTAGCCTATAAGCATACAGTGCCATACCACAGCTAATCCTCCATTTAGTATGACCAAGATTTATAAAAAAGACATATTTTTATTCATTATTAATTATAGTTCTTTTCTAGAATATTTAACTTTTCCTTTTATTTAAAAAAAAAATATAAAATTGGACAGAATCCTTCTTCCTTGTCAAAATCGTCTTAATCATTGGGTAATATTTGGATATTAGCAGCTAATGTAGCTTTAAGTCACCACAATCAGCAGTAAGGGGTGGGCTATAGAGGTCTCATAACCCACTTTTTTTCTCACTGCACACCTCCAGATTTTCTTCAAATCCCAGCTGATGCTGACTCAAGTCACTCTGAAATGTATCAGATCTTGTACAACTCTCTCCAGAGCCAGAAAGACTTTATATAACATTGTTCACATATGCGTATATATTCTTCAAGCACTGATAACTTCAACGTGTGAAATCAGCAAAGTTGCTAAATAGAGTACTAAATAGAGATAAATATTATTAAGCAGCCTGTCAGAATGCACACGCACCTTTTTCATCAGGTACATTAAAAATTTTTTAACAGCTGACTCAAATCAATGGTGTGATACAAATTAAGCACTAACAAATGATGTATGTGCAGAATGAAAATGAATTCTTGACTAATTGGAAATGCTAACAGATTTACTTTAGTAATTAATAATATTTTATCCATATTATTGTGTTTAAAGTAACACAAACTTTGATTTAGTCTAAGCAGCTGTTCAGGTGTTGTTGTGCTGAGCATCCTGCAGCCACATCTGATGTTTCTTTTTTATCCACCTCCCTTGCTCCCTCATTTGTCTGACAGGAGATTGTCCTTGTGGTGTTCTTCGGTGTGGAATATTTTGTCCGCCTTTGGTCAGCAGGCTGCCGCAGTAAATATGTTGGCATCTGGGGCCGGCTACGCTTTGCCAGGAAGCCAATATCTGTTATAGGTAGGAACACAACCCCCCATGCACACACACATATCTTCGCACATGCACACAGACAGACATATCACTCCTCACCCACACACAAAATTTAAACAATATCTGTAATATACCCTGAGCTTTATCCCAAAATGAGATATTTAAGACAAATTCAGCATGAAATTAAAACTGTCACTGCAATATTTCTTCCACCTTCAGCTTTTTATTCTTAAATTCGAAGCCTCCAGGTGCTTTTTTTTTAATATGTTGCAATGAATATTAGTGTTAATAATATTTGTAACCCTTCTAAGCTAAATTGATTAATAGAATCATTCCGAAATGAAAAGCGATGATAATTTCCTAAAATAACACTTTCTGTACTTTCTTCTTTGACTTTTCCTAACCCTCATATGGGAGAACGACACGTCTTCATTTCCTGTTGTATTAACTGCTCCAATTATGAATGTAAATATATTCATATTATTCACGCTAATGGTTATGGCATATGTATACTTAAAGCCCCTCATTCTCTATTAATGCAGATCTGATTGTAGTTGTTGCTTCAATAATTGTGCTGTCAGTGGGCTCCAAAGGCCAGGTCTTTGCCACCTCTGCTGTAAGGTAAGAGAGAGTGTACAGTGTGTGCCGGTAGAGACTTTATGGCCATATGTGTGAAGATGCTTTGTGTACCTCTGGCCTCTGTATCATAATTATGTGCCCCTGCAAAAAGCCAGATCCAATAATGAATGTTTTTTTCCACTTTGGTGTGAAAGTTCGCAGCCCAGAACATAAGAATGTCCTACACCTCTGATTAATTGCTGAACTGTGAGTCAGGCTTAGTGCTAATTGTTGTGTAACTGAAAGAGAGAAAATTCTGCAAGTCTGCTATAAAATCTGTAAGCTTTGGAAGGTTTTTATGGGGTTGGTGGACATTCAAGGCCATTTTTTTTTTGCGATATACAGTATACAGTCGCATGCATGCATGTTTTTGTGGGCATAAATACTAACATTCAATTGGTGTGCATAATAATATCTGCATATGAACGCTTTCTTTTATTGTTTTTTAAATTTACCAGAGGGATTCGCTTTCTGCAGATCCTGCGTATGCTACACGTTGACCGACAGGGAGGAACATGGCGTCTCCTTGGCTCTGTTGTCTTCATCCATCGGCAGGTGCTCAATCACTCCTTTAAAGGCACATTACATTTCAGGTCCAAATCTATAACCACCACCGGGACTTCTGATTATTATTAGTTAGCTGCGATCTTTCCATCAAGGGATTACGCCAAGGATAGTCTCTCCTCATCATGTTTTATTTTTCCTTTCTATGCGGTATAAAGAAAAGGTCCTCACATGGGAATAACTCATACAGTTAAATGAGTATTCAGCCGAGAACCACAACAAAGCACCACTGCGTAATAGCTTGGGTTTTTGGGTTATAGGCTCATCTGCTAGAGAGGGCCATGTCTTTCTCTAGGGTATCATTCAGCTGAGACACAGAGGTGGACGTGATTAGCCCCAGTGGTCACAATAGTTGTCTTTAATGTGAGTATAAAAACAGAGAGTGATGAGCAGGGGATCAAAGATGTTACTCATCCGGTACCACCCACTGTGCTTCCTTGTATTGGCCTTGGCTGATTTTGCTTGCAGCTGAAGCTGGTTATCATCAGCCACTGACCTCTGCTTTAAAGAAAGTGGATGCCAGCACTGGGATAAATTGGGGCATTTTCAAATCTGATTTCTGATTGTGATTTGAATGTAAAAAAATAACTGGTCATGTTTAGAATGGAGTTGCTGGGGAAAGGGAGTCGTGTATCTGTCATCGCTGATACTGCTAGAGGATGATTTCTTGTTAATCTGTTAAGTTATGTTTCATTAGAAACCTCTTTTGTGTTGTATGCTGTGTACCTTATTAACTGATTGAAAGGTGTATATTTTATTTTATAGCAATTTTAGCTGAACTGACCATGAGAAGGCCAATGTGGTCTTTTACAACAAACACCTGCCTGCGACTGTCTTTTGAGTGAAGACTTCAACCCAAGAGTGTTTTGTCCTTATCAGATTGCTGCATTTGACACATTTTGATGGCCCAAAGTGAACATAGGATCGAATAATTCATAAAAAATAAGAAAAAGTTTGACAATGAGCATAATTTATCTTGCACATGTACAGTCGGGTCTGTACGTAAGCATTTGGACAATGACATGATTTAAAGAATTAAGATGTGATTCTTACTGGTTTCATTCAAGAGGTTTAACAGAAAGTATTGCATTAACTTTTTAGCAGTTACAGTGAATTTTATAGGTTGTCTGAAGTGGACAACTGACTAACAAGGAGTTTCATGGTCAAGTGAGTCAATTTTCCTGATTATCCTGATAAATTAAACAGATAAAAGATCTGGAGTTGATTTTAAGAGGTGAAATTAGCTGTTCGCTGTAACATTCAATAGGAGATGTTGATGCAATTGAAGTAGACCACAAAGTAAGCTTTTCAACGAGATAGCAAAAACTTTAAGAGTGGCCACAACAAATTCTGATGCATTCCTAAAAAGCAATACCAAAATGCCAGGAACACAATGGAAGATAACTAATGTAGATGATCACAGGATATCAGAATGATGGGAAGAGAAACATAGGTATGAAGAAAGATATCAATAGCTCAAAACTTATCACAAATCTGAACCATACCATATCAGCTGTTAAACATGGCTGAGGCAATATTATGGCATGGGCATTTACGGTTACTTTTAGAACCGGGTCACTAGTGTTTATTTATAATCTGAATAAAGTCTTGAGTGTACAGAGAGATGCTCTCTGCTCAGATTCAGCCAAATTGATTGTACAGCACTTGAGACTACAAATAGAAAATGACTCAAAGCATACTGCAAAACTTTCTCAAGACAAAGAAACTGGATATTTTTCAGCTGATAATTCAGTCAACTGATCTCAACCCGACAGAGAGGAGGCAGAGAGACCCACAAACAAACAAACAAGCTGCTGCAGTAAAGGCCTGGCAGACCATCTCAAGGGAGGAAACTGCATTTGGTCGATGGGTTCTAGACTTCAGGCCATCACTGACTGCAAAGGATTCTCTTCCAAAAATTAAAATCAGTCCTCCGATTAAAATTACCTATGTTAATCTCCCCAATTACCTCTGAGCCTGGAGAGATACAGGACTATGTAGAAAAATGATTGCAATTTAATGCAAGTTAATGCATATTTTTTGTTTTTGTTCCACCCGTTTGAACTAAAGTTTAAAGTCTGAACTTCAATCACATCTTGATTGCTTGATTTAAAGTCCAATGTGATGATGTACAGAGGCAACACTACAAAAACTGTGCCACTGTGCATTGTGTCAACTGTATATTGCTTTTTTTTTTTTTTCATAATCATCTTACATTTTCATACAATATACCTACAGCACATACAACCAGATGGGGCTTTAATTTATTTTACAATTTCTCCATTTTCCAAACCCGGCTAACCGAGAGTGACAAGCCATCACTGATGTAGACCATTTGAGGGTTTCACTGCCCAATTCCACTCACACACTAGCAGGGCTGCACCCAAATGGAGTCTGAAAGGAGAGGATGAGTGTGAGATTGACTCTTGGAGAGGCCTGGTTAAATTCAGTTCTGATTACAGGCATCAGAAGTCATCATGTGTTACATAGAGGGAGCTTCTCCATGAGAACCACACTCTTCGTATTCATGCTTTAGTTTTGTTCCGTCTCGCATTGCAGCCACTGTGGGTATAGTTCTCATATGTTCTGCTAAGGCTCTGCACAACTCCAACAGCCGCAAGGGAAATACATTGTGTACTCATACAACAGCCAGTGCATCAGGGGTCAAGTTGTCATCAACCAGCTGGTCTCTGGTGTATTGTATATAATATATGTTCCTTTGTGATTTCCTTCGCGGGAATATTTTTGCTCAGCCAGACTCTCACATAAACACATGAAACTGCAGCCCCTCTGTGTTAACAGCTGGAGTTTTTAAAGTCAGTGGAGTTTCATTCACTCCAATCAGTATCCAATCCTTGTGTTATAACAGCATTTACATACACACAGAGTAGGATTCTTACGCCTGTGGCTCTAAACACAATTTGCACAGTTGCTCCTGGCTGATACTGGCAGATGGGAGGCACACATCTCGTGAATGTCTTTGCCAGGTCACAGCGGCAGCAACACATCTACCAGACCTCAGGTAGCAGCTCAAGGAAAATGTACCTGAATGCGTTAAAAGCTGTTATTTCCAAGAATCAGGTTGCAAGCGGTAAGACTGATTTGAAGGTGTTATACAGGCTCTCTGAGGTATTTACTGGCCAAGGTTTGATGCCCAGAAGTGTCCCTAACATTCACAAGAACAATGTGTAGCTAAATGAAGAAATACAGGTGCAGATGTGGACCGCCAGAAGACCATGAGCACTATTTGTTTAGTGCAGTGTAAGGACAGGTTTATGTTGTTTTTTTTTTTTTCCGTTGTCACGCACAACAATTCCACACATTTTGTTTGCAGTCATCTGCTCCTGCTTCTCTGTGGCACTCTGAAAAATCTCAGAGTGACAGTTTTGGGCCGAGACACGAATAAAAATTTCACTTATCAGGAATTCAGTCCAATTTGATGCAGGCAGTGCTCTGGCACTTTGAGTAGTTAAACCCAGTTTAAAATCACGTAGTAGGTGAGTGCACTTAGAGAGAGCTTTTTCACAAAGCAGTAGTCTAATTACACTCAGGCAGGATGAGAGCCAAACCCAAGTAGACCTCCTGAGCAAATCATAGACAGCTGCTTATTGAATCTGCAACACGATGCTTTGTATATATTTTAAATACACTGGAAGAGATCAGACGTCTGGGTTTCAAACTAATTTATGATGATTTACTGCCCATCTGAATTCAATCAACACCCGTGCCGTGATTACTGATTATTACTGAACTTACTTCCAGTTTAAACTCATTTGCACTTATGGCCCCTTTAAAGCTCGAGACATTTTAGTCTTTGCTCAGGCTAAGACTGCCGTGAGCATTTTAATGTTTGGTTTTTTTTTTTTTCACTTGATGAAAACTCCTTGGAAAAAAAAAATATTCCGAAAATTGTAGTGCACATTTGGTTGAGAAGAAGCATCGTAATTAAATTTCAGATGGCAGTTTTCAAATAAGATTCCATCCATTTGATTTCAGATTGAAAGAACCGGTGCTGAAAATGACAGGTTGCGTGATTACGAACACAGCTTTGCATTCACCTTTGGTTAATGAATGACACAAGCCAGCACAGGCACCAAAATGCTCTGCTGGAAAAATGCAATCATCATATTTACCCAGCACTCTTACATGAATATTCACATCCATATGTCACGTTATTAGCAAACACAGCCGCATCCGGCTACAGGCAGCTGACTGGTAAGCTAACTGATACATTTTGCCAGAAAGTATACATAAATTCACACGTCATAATAACTTTATATCGTCTGTAACATCATCACTGGTTATTTATTGAGTTTGAAATCTGTAATGTCTTTTGTGCATGTTTATTTCAGGAGCTGATCACAACCTTATACATTGGCTTTTTGAGCCTGATCTTCTCCTCGTACTTTGTCTACCTGGCAGAGAAAGATGCGGTCAACAGCAGTGGCGCCACTGATTTTGGGAACTATGCTGATGCCCTGTGGTGGGGAGTGGTAAGCATGTGTATTACTCATAATAGTGTGTGGCCATAAACCTGTGTACATTGTCACATTTTAGGGATTCACCTGGCTTTTGGGACACACGTAGCTTTGTGTGATTCATAGTTCAAAGTAATTCATTTTTATAATTTGTCTTGATGAAGCCCCTCAGTTCACTTTAACCCAGCATTCCTCTGATTGGATGCCTCACATAAACAGAAGGTTTGAACAGCAGGTGGGTGGGGCTTCTGTGCTCACTCCCAGAGCTGTGTGCCTGAGATGAGCATATTAGGGATATCCACTGTCATTATCCTCATTATCCTGAAAGTGAGCACTGAGAGCAGCTTGAGCTTTTGGCTCACAGGGATTATTTGCACATTCATTGAAACTTTGACTACGTTTAATATGAGCATCCACCAATGAAAAAATATATACTATATGACTCACACAAAAAAAAGAAAAGCGTAGGAAAAGCATTTTTATTGATGGGATAAGAGGATTAGGCAAGCGGTGATGATGGTTAAAGAAAGTCTCCAGAAAATGCATTGAAGTCATTGAAATGTTCTCTAAAATGACAGAAACATGAGCGGCGCTTGCCTGGGGCTCTAAGGGGCTTCTCCTAATTTACCCATAAGCCATGCACGCTATTTGCCATTGCCACACAGTCCCACCTGTCAGCACAGTGCAAACAATTTGCTCAATTTGTTCACCTAAGAGGGAGTATACTTATACAGAAAAGTATGAGATATAAACAAACACTGTTTTTTGAACAGAATATTTTTTTGTAGAATCTCAAGAATGACTGGTGAGAATGAAATGCTGTGGCTTGGCCAAATGACTTATGGTTATTATTTCATAAGAGATGTGTGCCCAGCTAAGGAACATTTCAATTCTAATATGCTGTAAAGCCCAAGTTTCACTTTATGAATACGCATATGAAAGCATATGGACAGATATGCAAACATTTGTGAAGTGTGAATTGCAGTTTCTAAGCCTCGTTGCTTGTTTTTTTGTTTTGTTTATCAACATAAATAATTTCACTCTCACTTTAGTCAGGCACAAAGTCAAAGAACAAAACCAGCCATGGAAGTGACTGCATGGCTAACAAGCAAGACACAGACATGCAGGAGATGCTCTGTCCAGCTATGTTAGTAAGACAGACAGACTAGAGAGATATGCACTACAAGCTAGCACATCAACTTAATGTTAAGGTTATTTGCTGACATAAAAATCTCACTGTTTTTTTTTTTTTTTTTTTTGCAACTGCAGAAGCAATGTTATGGAACATTTTAAGTGCTCTTGGGGGCCCTCTGCTGTCTATGGAGCCCTAAGCAAACACTTGGTTTGCTTATGACCCAGTTCAGGTCAACCGTGTGTGTGTGCCAACTGTTATCAGTATCACCTGTGAATAAGTATCTTTACATGAATTTTGATCTGTGCTATGAGTTATCCTGGTTTTAATCATGTTTTAGATATGATATAAACCATAACCAGATTATTCACATCCCCATATCTATATTACCACAGTTCTATACTGAGAAGCAGGTGGTTGTTAATATGAGAATGTCACTTACAACTGCCTTGTTTTATGATTCAGTTTGCCTCATTATATGCCCTGCACCTCAGTATGCAAGCCTATGTCAAATTTAGTAAAGCAGTTTAGCTGTTTTACAACTGAATAGGATTAAGGAAAAAGAATATATATATATATATATATATATATATATATATATATATATATAAATATATATGTGTGTGTGTGTGTGTGTGTACAGTATAATCTCCTGGCTGTATATATATTATTATTTACATAATATCATAATATTTCCTAAATATAAGATCTTCAGAGGATTTAGACAGACACTCATAATGCTCTGTACTAATAAAACTGTGAATAAGTTAAATAACAGCAGCACTTTAAAGCGGTTGTTTGACTCCACAATGCCAGCGAAAGATACATAAAAGGCCTGCTGTAGGACATATCTGGACACATAGTATTATCTGTCCGGATTATGATTTTTCCCAGTGTGGATAAAATTGTGATGTTTGCACAGAACGTAAAGAACCTGTTTACTCGTGTCTGATACACAAAGCCGTGTGAGCAAATAATCTGCAGGGTTGCAGAAGCAGGAGCCAGCAGGTTGTATCAGCAAGAGTCAGGCCCCCGTGGAGTGCCTTTCCACAGTCTATCTGGCTAATGCTGAGAGCACAGTGACCAGTATTTGTTCAAAGTAAGAGGTGCTTTGGATGTTAGAAATTAATTGCAAAATGTTGTTTGATATTTGTTTAATCAAAAGAAAATCCAGTGTAAAGTGTTACTGAAATGATTTATGATCATTAGAAATATGTGTCAAAGTGAAGTGATCCTAAACTGTTCCATTATGATTATTTTCTAAATTTTGAGACTTGACTTTTCCATCTTGGCACAAGTAAGATTTTGCAGAAAAACATGACTTGTTGTAAGCTGCTTTTTAGCAAGTGAAAGGTCAAATATAGACTGCGTTTTATCTGTACTACTGATGTTACAGTAGGAGTTGTGTGAAGCCCCTTGGGCAAATCCAGTGGGCTGCTAATACAAACAGCAAAACAAATAGTGCAGAAAATATGGGATGAAAATTTATTTTCAGACAATAAGTCACCACCCACTCGGCCTCGTGGAAACTTCAGGGACTCTGATATTAAAAAATGCGCACACACACACACACACACACACACACACACACACACACACACACACACACACACACACACACACACACACACCCAGCAAAGTCAATAACTTGTCCCAGTATCAAATAAAAGTTGTTGTTGAACACATCAGATACCAGGATTTTTTTTTAATCTGATTTGGGTATGCTCTCACACACTCGAAGCCAGTTTGGGGTTTTTCGGTGCATAAAGATGTTATTAACAGTCAAAGAGGTGAAAAGATCTGAGCTGTGGTTGGAGCACTGGGAAATCAGAGGCCTAATGCACTAAAGTAAAGACTCAAAGCAGAGGAAGCATTTTGGGTCAAGTCCAAGTCAAACTGGTTCAGTCATGTATGCATGCTGAGTAAGCTAACCAGCAAAATGATTGAGTATTTAAACTATTTGCTAATGAAGCTACATTACTGCTATGCTATTGTTAAAAAAGCAGTACTTTCACTGTTTTTTTTTTAACAACCACACTAGCAAAACTGCACACTCAGTGTTTATTTTATACTACCATGCTAATGCTAAACTAACCTCTAAGAAACGCATGACACATGCCATAAAAAGAGATGTGTCACGAGTGACTCATTTGATTGGAAAGTGTTGCCCTGGTTCCTGTGTGCCTGACTTTGCCATATGAGGGATATCCACTCTCATTGGTAGCATTGTTGGCAGTGGTAATGGTAGTTATTGCAGGGTCTTTACTTTACAATGTAATGCGCCTTGAGGCCACTGTTTGTTGTGATTTGGCACTGTATAAATAAAATTGAACTGAATTTAGAGTGTTTAGAGCAGTGTGTAGTCTTAGCTTTTTTATGGCTACTTTACATATTTAAAAAAAATAATTTGGCAATGTTAAAGATAAGCATCCAGCCCTGGTAATGCTACACATATATGATGGAAATCAAGGGAAAGCATTATAGGTCCCCTTTAATGCCAGGGTAAGCAGTGAAGATAAATCTCCAGGAAGTGTATGCAAGTCATAATACTACGCACTGAAATGATTGGAACATGAGCGTTGCCCTGGTTAGTTTCACAAATAACATCTGGAGCTCAGCTGTGCATCCAGAAAATGTATTATTAGCAGCCAAGTTACTGAAGAGAGAGTTAAAGATGGTATCAAATTGGCATTTGAGTCAGCAGATGCTCAATGCTGTGGTATCAGGAACCGCTCTAGCCTACTGCAGGGACCAAGGATTTACTACTGACTTTGTTGATCCACAAATTTTTCAACCAGTGATGAGGAACTGTAGTAATGACTGTGGCTCAGGGCACCAGTGTCCTTCAGCAAGATACTGAAGCCCAAAATGCATCTGCATGTGCAATCAATAACATGCTTAGAATGAAGCGATTTGTGGTGTAAACATGCTATATATATATATATATATATATATATATATATATATATATATATATATATATATATAATTTTTTTTTTTTATTATTATTATTTTTTATTTTTTTTTCCATCCAGTGCCGTCATTAGGTCATTATTTAACTTGTCCTTTGTCCTTTGGTTTATCAGTTATTCCAAAGCCGACAACCTTTCTATTTACCCAAGCTGTAGTTTGCTTTATGATGCTAATTATAAAATGTTGCTATCCCTGCACTCTAAATAGTTTTTTTCTCATAGGTCACAGTGACTACTATTGGCTATGGTGACAAAGTGCCACAAACCTGGATTGGAAAGACAATTGCATCCTGCTTCTCAGTCTTTGCCATTTCATTCTTCGCCCTGCCTGCAGTAAGTGGAGAGAGAAATTTCCCTCTAACCTTAAAGTTGAGTTACGCAGTGAGGATTAAAAACATGCTCAGAAACACAGTAAGTCAGTCAGCCCAGTAAAATTGGGTGAAAAATGGGATTAGACAAGTTTAGTTTTCCTCATCACTTTTTTATATTACCCTCAGTTCAATATTCATAATAAAGTTCAGGAAATGCCTCAAATAGTTGGAGCCCCAATTATTTGTGTTTAGTTAAAAAAAAAAAAAAAAGTTGAATCTCTACATTTAAATCTACTAATTTTTGTGTATGACATTTAATAAGAGACAAGAAATGATTCTCAACCAAACAGAATTGTATTCCTCTTTTCTTTATGCTTATTTATATCTTTTTGGATCATACAGCTGCCTGGAAGTGTGTGGTTAAAATTGAATAATGAGAAAAAAACTGCTGTGCTGTTCTTCACAGGGAATCTTAGGCTCAGGCTTCGCCCTGAAGGTGCAGCAGAAGCAAAGACAAAAACACTTCAACAGACAGATCCCTGCAGCTGCTTGTCTCATTCAGGTATTTGAAAAAAAAAATACTCTAACAGAAGCTCAGTACAGCCAGGGGATTATCCTGTCTCAGAGCCACAGTCTTATTATGGAGACTATCTTTTCATGTAACCTTTTCTTTCTTTCGTATATGGCAGACATGTTGGCATGAAATTTGTCCTGTCCAACCAACATATTGCTATTTTTATGCCCCTCCAGACATCGTGGAGATGTTTTGCAGTGGAGAACTTTGATTCTGCCACATTCAAGATGTTTTTGAGAAAAAGATCAAACATCCCTGCCTCTTCTCTATCCACCCCCAAGAAATCGGTTAGTAATCATTTTATAGACTTCTCTGTAACTGCTTCATATACCCAGTTTCCCGTTTATTAGGCACAGGCAAAGTGAAACTAATGCAGTCTGAAGCAACAGCCCTGCAATACTGTAAATCCTGAATTCATGAAGGTTTCCGTGAAGGTTTGTGCAGGTTGTTTTTGTTTGGGAAGTGAGATAATTTTATGGTAACTTTGAAGGCTGTAGTTTGCTGTGCTGCATTATGTTGCTTTATACTCATTTGTTTCTCATGCTTAGTCTACTCCCACTGATGCAAATCTGATACCTGATATTGATGCAGAAACACTAGAAATTCCATATTTCTTCTGACAGATATCATAGTCTTTTTCAACTAGTGCATTTGTTGTAGAGTCTTGTTATTAACAGATTAGCTTGAAATCATAGAAATAAATAACCAGAATTATTGTAAATAACTTAATGAATTAACGTAAGATGGAGTTAAAATCCCTCACTCACTCTCTACTATTAGACAGACTTAAGAGACTAGTTAGATTAAGGAAATCACCTATAATACTACTATATTATGATAGCATAACTGCATAACAAGGCTTTATATAAGATTTTAAAAATGCATATAGAAATACACAAGAAATGACTGACAAGGAAAAAACAAAAGATGCAACTAAGACCACCAGAAGCAATTTAATAATGAATATTGATTATTCTGCATCTTTGCAGTATCCAAGTATATCCCTACTAAAGCATCAGCTTTGAAAGGTTGCTTATGTGCAGACAGTAACAGTCTTTATTTTGATGTTCCTCCTACTGTATTTCCATGCAGTTATCATCAACAGAAATTATGAATTATGTAAATGCATGACAGCTCTATGAATTTTAACAGAAAGTAGTGACCACAGGTAGTCAGCTTCTTAACATCATTGCATCGCATCATTTGGCAGCTGGTGAGCCTCCATGTTTATGAAGGTTTATCAGGCAATAAATCTAATAATGTGAAAGCCACGGCCACTTTTAGATGGTTTTTATAATGGACAGTTTTGTTTAAATAACAGTTTTGTTGCAAAATCAAAATGTTTTTTAAATATTTTTTAGCACATGGTGAATATGGCTCCCCTGTTGTGTTGCAATCACTTCACTAAGCTGTTTGTATTTCTTGGGCAGGTGAAGGTAAGAAGGAAGTTGAAGAGCACTGACAAGGACAATGGCCCAACTTCCCCCACAATTCCGAGCATCACCTTTGACTCCGTGTTCGACAGCACGAGGGAGCTGAGTTCAGATGTTTACAGCACCGTTGGCACAGGTACTAAAATCTACTGAAAAAAAAAAAGAAAAAAAAAAGAATCTGTTTTAATTAGAGTGGAAAAACATGTTTTAGAACAAAACAGACTGATGTCACATTTTGCCAAAATCTATCACGTGTGTCGTTAAACCCTGTAATCGATTTATAGAGCGGTGCATGTGGTTTCCTTCAAATCAGAATTAACACTCACAGTCTTAATAAGTACAGATTTCATCAGTGCTGCTCTGGTGGCAAATCAAAGGCTCTTTCATAATACAGCAAACAGGAAATGTTGAACTTGAACTGCAAATGTAAGGCTGTCCACAGCAGGTGGAGAGGACAAAGTCCAAACATTAAAGATAGATGAGCACACTGCAGGACCATAACGTGAGGTTGCATTGATGAGTATGAACCCCAATAGTTCTCTGCTGAACTTCGAAAAATCTACAGAGCACGCAGTACTGCTGAATCAATGATGGAGTACTAAGAGTGAAATAGAAAAGGTATTCAAATCAATACCGCATCCCTTCAGTGTCATTTAAGGTTATGTTGTGTGCTTCAACTACTTTTTATGAGTTCATTTTCTCCAGTAGTGCCACCAGCAGGTCAGAGTTTTCACTTTTACAATTCAACGATGCTGAATAACTTTTACATTTTTTTTTTTTTTTTTACTTTAACTTACTGCTGGAAATGTTCCTGAAGACTGGAGCATTGTCAGTTAGCAAAACAGTTAGCAAAACATTTAAACACCTTCCTTGCATTTGGATTCATGAGCTATTTGAAATCAATAAACATATTTAATATTAGCCAAATTGGACTTTATGTGCTGCTGAAATGTGTTGAATCTGTGCCCTGCATACATTGCACAGACAAAATGTAATATTCGGTTTGAGTGTAGCTAACTTTGGCAGTGCTAGCAGCAGCAGCCATGTTTCCTTGCAGGTTTCTTGTTCCTTTCCTTGCCCTCCTTTCTGGTGCTGAATGTTGTCTTACATTTCGTGGCAATTACATGTTTAAAGCCTATATACTGACATTTTTTTAAAATCAAAATAAGAGTTGCTTTTCTAAAATTGTCATATGTCCCACTTTTTACCTTCCTGGTTTACAACATCCTGTCATAGAGTGGGGGCTGTAGCCTTTGGGGGCTGAGAATATGTGAGCTGTTTTCATCAAAAAAACAAACTGAGGAACTTTTGCTGAAGTAACACATACTCACTAATTCAAAATCATCTTTGAAAGTGCCTCTTTCACTTTTTCTCCCTGTCAGTTCATTTTCCAAGTGCATTCGTTTTTTTCTCTGATTGTATTCCCTGATGTTGTTCTGCTCACTGAGTAGCCTATTTTATATCATTTCAAAAGATAATCATTATCATCCCTGTCAGTGAAGGGGCATTAATGGATAGCCTGAGCTCGTAGATGGACAAAACAAGACACGGGAGAGGACAGTGTGTTTGCTTTTACAAGGAGATAAATATGGATAGTTTTAGCACATCCATAATATATAAACATCTAATTGGATGGGACTCTTTTCAGAGCCTCGTTATATAACCTTTTTCTTTAACACAATCTGGTAATGTGAAAAGCTGCTTAGACAGGGGATGCAGCACCACCAACACAACTGTGTAAATGGTTTTGCACTCACTTCTGAGTACAAGGGCAGAATTTAATTTGCACCTTTGTGCAGTTCTATGCATGTGCGTTCACTTCATGATCCCTGAAATTCAGTGTCTTTGATCTGAAGCTGAATTGATGCTGCGGGTTATACTGCATATCTTTACATTTACAGCGTGCTGCTTTTAACACATCAATCTTTTTTTACTAAATTGCCACATTGTCGTCTGCTGCATGGTTGCGTTGACTTGATGCAGACACTGATAGTGGCTCAAGTGCTTTGTCAGCTTACACTAAAAACATATCCTGGCCTTTACATTCAACAATTTCAGCCCCACTTTAAGCTTGTTGGTTTGTCTCTGGTATGGGTTTTTCTTCCTCATAATTTTGTTAACTAATTATTTGGCTACATAATATTGATACAGTCCTTAAAAAGTACATCAAAATAGCACATATGCACATTTAGCACCTATGGTCCTTTGTCTCACAATGACAGAAAATAATTTTCCAACTGTGGTTTTCACTTTATTTTAAACAGAACTATCAAGTTATATTGCAGATGTGGTGTTTCTTTTTACGTTTTTAGTGTGTTTCTGTCCTTTTCTTTTTGTTTTTTAAATCTAGTTCTGCTTCTTTCGTGCAACTTAACTGCCTACTTCCTTGCTTGTGTCTTTTTTTTTTCTCTTTGTTTTTTGTCTGTATGCCTGATTTAGTGGGATTCTACACTCCGGGAGGATGTGGTGAGCTGCACGTTAGTGTCCACATCCTGGTCACATCCTCCATACACTCACTCTCCTATTTTTAACAGCCAGTAGAGTCACTTTTTGTCATCTCAAGTTTTATAACAGCATGTTTTCTTAATCAGGCTCCCTTGAGGTTATGAAATGTTGTGTTGTTTTGTTAATGAATAATGAAAATGAAAAAAGCATTCTAAGTACCATATTTATTTTTAAGGGATATACAGGGGTTGGACAATGAAACTGAAACACCTGTCATTTTAGTGTGGGAGGTTTCGTGGCTAAATTGGACCAGCCTGGTAGCCAATCTTCATTAATTGCACATTGCACCATTAAGAGCAGAGTGTGAAGGTTCAATTAGCAGGTAAGAGCACAGTTTTGCTCAAAATATTGCAATGCACACAACATTATGGGTGACATACCAGAGTTCAAAAGACAAATTGTTGGCGCACATCTTGCTGGTGCATCTGTGACCAAGACAGCAAGTCTTTGTGATGTATCAAGAGCCACGGTATCCAGGGTAATGTCAGCATACCACCAAGAATGACGAACCACATCCAACAGGATTAACTGTGGACGCAAGAGGAAGCTGTCTGAAAGGGATGTTCGGGTGCTAACCCTGATTGTATCCAAAAAACATAAAACCACGGCTGCCCAAATCACGGCAGAATTAAATGTGCACCTCAACTCTTCTGTTTCCACCAAAACTGTCCGTCCACAGGGTCAATATACACGGCCGGGCTGCTATAGCCAAACCTTTGGTCACTCGTGCCAATGCCAAACGTCGGTTTCAATGGTGCAAGGAGCGCAAATCTTGGGCTGTGGACAATGTGAAACATGTATTGTTCTCTGATGAGTCCACCTTTACTGTTTTCCCCACATCCGGGAGAATTACGGTGTGGAGAAGCCCCAAAGAAGCGTAGCACCCAGACTGTTGCATGCCCAGAGTGAAGCATGGGGGTGGATCAGTGATGGTTTGGGCTGCCATATCATGGCATTCCCTTGGCCCAATACTTGTGCTAGATGGGCGCGTCACTGCCAAGGACTACCGAACCATTCTGGAGGACCGTGTGCATCCAGTGGTTCAAACATTGTATCCTGAAGGCGGTGCCGTGTATCAGGATGACAATGCACCAATACACACAGCAAGACTGGTGAAGGATTGGTTTGATGAACATGAAAGTGAAGTTGAACATCTCCCATGGCCTGCACAGTCACCAGATCTAAATATTATTGAGCCACTTTGGGGTGTTTTGGAGGAGCGAGTCAGGAAACATTTTCCTTCACCAGCATCACGTTGTGACCTGGCCACTATCCTGCAAGAAGAATGGCTTAAAATCCCTCTGACCACTGTGCAGGACTTGTATATGTCATTCCCAAGACGAATTGACGCTGTATTGGCCACAAAAGGAGGCCCTACACCATACTAATAAATTATTGTGGTCTAAAACCAGGTGTTTCAGTTTCATTGTCCAACCCCTGTATATTGTAGTCTGTCACTTATGCTTGTGTTTTTCATCATGTGTGCATCAGATCGCCAGCAGTCCTGGACGTCTTTGTCGTCTCTTCAGTTCAGCTCACAATCTCCAGGTAACTTTAAGTTTTAATGATGTTTTTATGTTAATTTGTCTGCCTTGAATGAAGGCCACTGAGATGACGCCCATGAGGTTGTGGATTACTGTTTTGAAGCCTTGAGTTTAGTATTCCGACCTTCACCATCTTAGTTGTTTTTCAGCCAGACTAACACTACCACTGGCCTAGCTAGCTTGCTAATTATGATTGGTGAAAAACAGGTGTACATAAACTGGACACCTGAGAAAATGGAAAGCCTACTCCTTAGAGTTTCTTTTAGTATAATGGGACACGAGCGAGACAACATGGCACCTTCCTATCACTCAAAGTGTCCAGCTCCCTAATAATGCACACCTTTAAGATTTAAAAACACACAGTTTAAATAGGTGAGCTATATAAAAATCCAGTCCCTCTGCAGATGTCACGAGAGGGAAAATTAGCTATTGAGGTTTTGCAGTCTCGTGACCGCTAACCATGTGACATGGACTAGTCTGACATTTTGGATTTGGGACAATATAGGATCAAGTGAATAAGGCCTCAGTCACACAGGGCTAGAGACTAGTCCATGACCATCTGGTAACCACTGGTGACCAGAGAAAAATGCACTTGGAGGCTGCTAGCTGTTGCTAGATCGCAAAGGGGGTGTTGCACCAACCTCTGTGATTGTTTGGTCACTAGCAGATTGCAGTAGTTGCCTGCAGTTTGCGCAGAACAAGCTAATTTGTCTGCAAACACTCCCCAACTACTTTCCCAGTGTTAATGAAACTGTGAAAAGTGTGACACAACCTGGAAGTGGAAACCAGCTGCCTTCAAAGCAAAGTTGTGCCTTTTGAAATGTGTTGGCTACAGCACAGAGGCACAAGCTTTACTTTGAAGGTCAACGTTCTCCATTTCTGGCTTGCATCTCATGTTTTTTAAGTTTTCCTGATGCTAGTAGTTAGTGAATGCCTGCAGATAAGTCAGCATCTTCAGTGCAAGCTGCATGCAGCTGTGGCAATCTGCAACCAATCCAATCAGAAGGAGGCTTTTGGTGAAGCACCCTCTTTATGACCAATGTTACCTAACAACAGCCAGCAGCCTCCGGGAACCACTCGCTAACTGTTTGGGTAATACACATTTTTCCATCATGGTTCCCTTACGGTTATATCACATTTTATGTGGAGGAAAACTCTTGACCAGTGTGCACATAATGTCCCATGAGAAATTTCTATAGAGATTAAAGCCTAGCAGAAAAGAAAAGATGTATATTTCTGTTGTAAAGTTGGGAATTAGAACATGGGAGTCTATGAGGATTGTGTGCTGGCCTAATTTTTCAGTTATAGTTGCAAAAAGTTTTGGTTTTATCAAGTCTTGGTTTCGTCATGCTGTCAAGTGCAGTGTTAAAATAAAGTTTGAAGGGTTGGGACTAAAAGGACTAAAGGTCTGATGTGTTTAGTTGATGTGCAAAGTAATGTTTGGCATTTCATTTAAAAATCTACCCACCAGGGAGTTAAGACATTTTCCTCTACTCTGTTGAGAAATATCAGTGTGCTTGTCAGGGCATGTCTTGTCACCAGTTGACAACACCAATTAAGATCATTCGATTTACAGTGCATTTCAAGCAGTGCCATTTAACACCTTTTTTTTTTTTCACACATCAAATTCACAAACCTGTTGTGTCACACTTCTCTTACTGGTGCAGTTTCAAAACACACCAGTGGCAGATTTGGATAATTGAAGGGTTTTTTATGTCGTCCTCCACAACATCGCTGAAAGCTTGGCTTTGGATACATTTTGTCTTTTTTTTTTTTTTTTGAAATTAAATTTTACAGAAAATTGACACCCACACCTGACCAATTATAATCAAATGAAAAAAGAGATGTGTAAGGCAAGATGAAGCAACCCAGTGGTGAAAATCAAAAGGCTTTCCTCTCAGTTTATGTGGCAATCAAACAGAAAATGCCACACCACTGAAAAGTTGCATTTGAGAACTTCTTCAAAAAAAAACATCTGTGTCTACCCAAATGAAGCTGTTTTCTCTCTTCCCTGTTTTTGCAACGTGACTGTAGTTGTCAACTGCGATCTCTTTTCCCATCTAAAAAGGACAGTTTTACAATCCTAAACAGAGCTCTGGAGAGTCAAGAACCCAGGTCACATGGGGTCCTAATTTTCCCACAATGAACAAGGCTTCCTCAAACCATTAGGGATTCTGAAAGCTACTGAAGGAACTTTTTTTTTCTTTCCACTGTTTTCAGATAATGTGACTTTTAATACAACATATGGGCAAAGTTTTTCCTCTGTTCTTGTTCTTGATCACAGCAGCAGACACACCACAGGTGCACTGAGAGATCACATTAGAGTATTAAAAAAAGCCCCACTGTAAATCACCAAACCTGCCTGAACACTTTATCTGCAGTGTAGCTACAGACACATACTAATCACTGAAGTTTAATGAGTGTGTTTATGGGTGTCTCTGTGTGAACGTGCAGTGAAAAGAAGCCCTGGCCTTTTAGAAGTCCACTCCCACAGTGCTCTCCAGAGAAACTGCAGCTTTGCAGATGACCTGGAGCTGGAGTCAGAGAGAGAAAATGAACTGGCTCCAGCCACCTCAGTATCACAGTGAGTTTACCACTATAGGATACTGTGTTTATTTGTAAGTTCATTTTAATGAGCATGTCAGGGAAGGTTTTTGTGCTTTTTTTTTTTTTTTTTTTTTTTTTTTTTTTTTTTTTTTGCTATTTGTAATTAACCTTTGAAATATGCCAAACCCCAGAGGGCTCATGTCTCTACTGTGTAATGAGTGTGTATTAGGGAAAAATCACTTGCTTTTGCTGGGGCACTTGCACAGCTAGAGACTGAGAATGATATGAGGAAATGAGTGTTAAGTAACTGCAGTGCAATGTGAGTGCACAGTAAGTGAAACAAATGGAGCGACAGTTTTGACCCGTGGGACTTCTTTCTAAACGGAGGAGTAATGATGCAGAGTGGGAAATGCATGCAGCAGCGTTGTTGGCAAAGATCACTCTGTGCTCTGCTGACTTCAAAATACGTAACCAGCTGTTCTCATAGAGCAGTGCCACATCAAATCCCATGCTAAATCGTGCCATTCTAAGATACTACAGTTTGTGTTATCCATGACGAGACAACACCAAACAAAAAAAAACCTTGAAAAATGTGTTCCTCTTCACCAGGTTTGTCATGGATTATATGCTTTGTTACATATTTAATACCAATTTGTCCATTTTATTTATAAGACTGTAGAATATCTCAGTTTAGTCATTGGTACAAATCTTGGGTGTATACGTTCTTGCTGTGGAATACTTCCCAGGAGCCAGTTTTGACTTTGCAGTGCAGTATGTTTTGGTAAATTGATAATAATTGAAGCACTGAGACTTTCAACAAAACTGCCAAACATTTGTCACAAACAAACAAACAAACAAAAAATTCACCTCCAGTCACACAGAGGACAGAGCTTTTAAAGTCAAAATAAAAGTGTTAGGACAGAAGCAGTTAGGTGGGTGTGAGGTAAAAATTTGCATCTTCATGGAAACTTTTTTTTTTTTTCATATTGTATTTTGTTTATACCAACAGCATGAAGCATTTGGAACGTTAGGAAGTCATAAGAAAAGATAGCTGTGAACATGTTGTCCTTTATTCAGTGAAAGAGGAAAAAGTCAAGGCAAAATTTCGTTGTTGGAGGCAGAGGTTTTAATTTAAAATACAGAAACAAGAACTCTGCAAATTCCATCTGGCCTCAGCTATTACAGCAATTACTAAAAAAAATATCAAAGCCTCGTTCTTTAGCTCCTTCTGGTTTTCTATTAATTTGACGGCACCTGAATAAGTCTATGACTATGAGCCCTGGTGACATTTTTAAAGTCGAAACTGCAATTTTACTATTGTAGGTCAGAGCCAGTAACATATAAGTGTCACTTTCAACATGCTTAAATGCATAAAGTCAGACATGACATGACTGCAGATGTCTGTCGTGCAACTCGATGAGTTTTTTTTTTTTTCTGCTCAATAAAACATCTGATTGTTTTTGAAGAATGCCACAATGCCCCAGTTATGAGTAACATTAAGAAACAGGTCCATAAACATTGGCAACAATAAAAAGTACAAGACCGTGTGCCTTTAGTTGCAGGACACCTTTTAAAAAGCCACCAAAAGAACATGTGGGGACTGTTCAACCAATATCAGAAGCTGAAATATCTTTAAAATACAAATTTATATGATGATGACGGAGTCTAGATCCAGCTGTTTTTAGAAGTAAATGCATTCATTATTTATTCAATTCAGTTCAATTCAGATTTATTTATATCGTGCCAAATCACAACAGTTGCCTCGAGGTATATGATAAATTTATGATTAAATTAGGATAAATTATTCCCAATGTGGAGACATAGTAAGTCAGAATCTAACAACAAATTAAACCACATTATACGTGTGAGCAGTCATAGAGAGTCACAGTTTATGAGCTACAGTGTCATAATTGTCTGATCTGTTTACTAGAGTTTGGATATGGATGTGTGTCCCTTGCTACATATAGGTTGTGGCTTCTCCACTTGTCAGAATAACAAAATATAGCCTTACTCTTAGGTTTTGCATTATATGTCACTTGATATATTGTTCAGTCTTATGCATATGGAAAATACTGTGAGAGTACTACATCTCTGCATGTCATTTTCTTGGTTGTGATTCACTAATGCCTTGAGGAAAAACATTATTGTGATGTATGTCACTTTAATAAACTGATGGAGATCGACCCTTGTTTGAAAAGGTCTTTTTTTCATTGAGAGAATGGAAATAAGAATGAAAGCATCAGTTCCAATACTGATTATAAATGTAACTTATAATAAGAAATAAGCAATGTATAACAAATAAATATAAAAATGGTAACAAAAATGCCCTTATTATTGTATTAAATAGCACATTCCAGTATCGCCTAACAGCTCTAAAGACATGCTTCTAATCTTGCTAAAGCTTTAATCCTTTGGATTTAATTCCAGGGTTCCATTCTCTTCCACTTATCTAATTCGGGGTTGTGGGGGGCTGGAGCCTATCCCAGTTGTCATAGAGCAAAAGGCAGGGTACACCCTGGACAGATCAGCAGTCTATCCACAGGGCTAACACAGAAAGAACCCACACAAGCATGGGGAGACCAAATAAACTCCACACAGAAAAGCTCCAGTAAGCCAGTGGATTCACCATACACCATCATTAATAAAGTTAACTGATGGCTGTTGCTAGGGGGAAAAAAATGATTGTGAAAAATATACTTAATCACTTTCTTCAAGCCCTCTAGGATCAAGTCTGACCACTCAACAGGCTGCTTGAAACACATCAAGTACTTATTTGGGGAGTTATTTTGAAGCATTATCTAAATTAACTTGAATATCAGATGTCACCAGGACATGAAAAACTGCATGTATGTAACACCAATCAAATCTGATAAAAGAAAAATGTTTGCTGACTTCCCCCATACAAGAATGTCATGTTTGTCTCTTATAATGTCTCTAGAGTTCAAAAAGAAGATCAGTACCGCTCATATACTGCAGCTGACTATTCATTAAGAGCTGAGTTTAACATAAACTGAACTGAGTCACTGTGAAAGAAGCAAAGAATGAATAGTCCAGCAAATAAGCCCCTTTAAAGCTATAAGTCTGCACAGATTTGTTAATTACTGAGCTTGCTAGCAGGTAGATTTGGATGCTTTAGATAGAAAAAGGCTAACTTGTTCCCTCTTTTTATGCTTTGTGCTACACACACACACACACACACACATACGCAAAAAAAAAAACCCCCAAAAAAAACTGTCTCTTAATTCCTGTCATAGATCTCATCTTTCTAAGTTTAATAAGCTCAATTTCCAAAATATTTAGCCATTTCTTTAAGGATTATAACCTTACAGATAGCTATGATGTTCACATCATGGTGTTCATTAATAATAGATGAAAACATTAAAGAGACATCTTTGATATTCAAACTCTTCCTTTTCAGAAGAAGTCACAACTTTCCATTAGAGTTAAAGGAAATTTGTGTCACTGTCTGGTTTCTGCTTATATCACTACCACATAATCCTTTTATGATGTAAAATGGATTCTATAATAGCTCAGGAGCACATTATTGACATTTCACAGTGCTAATTTGACCAAATGTTATGAAAGCTGCATTTGAAAATCAGCCCATTGCATTGCCTCTGAAAAGTCCATTATGAGACTCTCACATACTTTGTTATTCATTGGACTTGACAAAGAACTCACCGCTCTCCCACCTCACATACTCACTCACTGCTTTTCCGGGGTAATGAGCCTGTTAAGTAATACCTATTTAATAATTTCCACAACATAATAATGGAGGCTAAACGCCCGGCAATCACTCTAAGCTTTGTACTAATGATTTTCAGAGAAATGTGCAGACCTTGAAAATTACCCGTCTTTGTTCTTTCTGTAACTCACCTTCGTCACATTCAAAGGAAGACAAGTAACAGACGAGAGGCCTTTGATGTAGATGGAGCAGTAATAATGAAACTTAATATTTTTTGCCTGAACTGATAAGAGTTCAGGTATGAAGGCCATGGTTACCATTTTTTCATAGTTCCGCACTTTCATTCAATTCAGTGAAAGGTGTGTAAACAAGTGTAGCAGCTTTAAGGCGAGCAACCTTAATTTGTGTTTTTCACAGACTGACAGAGTCGCACCGAAGAGCCATCCGGGTGATCCAGAGAATGCGTTATTTTGTGGCCAAGAGAAATTTCCAGGTAATTATTCCAATATTTAATAACAAATAACCAATGATACACTGGAAAATAATTGATGTTTACATGCATTTACTTAAAACTGTGTAACCTAGCTATGTACTCTGAGCACCGATTAACAGTTTGTTTCACTAAGTAGTATTTATTAATTTCGAGCATTTCAGTAATTATTAAGTAAGCACTGTACAGATTACACAAATTAGTTATCTGCTTTCACACTGTCACTGTGCAAACATCAAACACAAAAGCAGAGATTGGGGAGGAACAATAATAAACTTTGCCCCTGGGTCACAGTAAATAGTGGTTCAGCTGAGTTTGCAAATGAGCAGTTCAGCAGCATCATTATAGTAATAGGTTTTAGAATTGGTGGGGGGAAAAATTGAGTACATCTGGCTATGAGTCATAATATGTTTCTGCCTTAGACATTGTTAGAAGAGTCACACTGTAAACAGTTTTGTGGCTTGGAACTTGACTTCTCTAATTCAAAGTATCAAAAGGCTCAAGCCATGTGGACATTAAAAAAAAGGTAGCTGAGCCACAAGCCTGAAATTGCATTACATATGGTATAAGTTGGATGGAAACTTAGGATGAGGATGTAACAAAAACTGAAGAAACAATCTCAGGCTTTTTTTTTTTTTTCTTTAGCTCGGAGGTAGGTGAGTGCAACATCTATGATATTTTGTCTTGCTTTCAATTATAATAAAAAATTAAATTCTGCTCCACTTTATGCCCAGCTAGCCTTCTTTTCAATGTCTTTTTCACAAAATATGATCATCTTTATAGGCTTTGTTCCATATCAGTAAGTTGCAATGAAACTTGAATGATATTAAATTAATCCAAATTGCTGTATGTATGGGATTAATGCTTTATATCTGGTCTCTAAACCTCACCTTGTCTATGAACATACAGTCTGTGAAAAAGAAAGTACATCCTCTTTCCCTTCTAAGCTTTTATGTATTGGAATATAATAAAACAAGATCATCTGGGCCTCACCAGGTCCTATAATTATGTAAATACAACCTCAGATGAACAAAAATGTGTGACACATTCCACTGTATCATTAATCTAACAAAGAATAAGCCAAATGCAGAATATGAGAAGCGTATGAGAAACTAAGTACACCCCATGATTCAGTAAGTTATAGAACCACCTTTAGCAGCAATAACTTGAAGTCATTATTTTCTGTATGATTTTATCAGTCTCTCACATCATTGTGGAGTTAATTTTGGCCTTTTCTTCTTTACAACATTGCTTCAGTTCATTAAGTTTTGCAGGCATTCATTTATGCACAGCTGTCTTAAGGTCCCCAGGTTGCACAGTCTGACCTCAGGGTAAATTGGCAACTGTCTTGGATCTTTTCCACTTGTGAATGATCTTTCTCACTGTAGAATGATGGACTTAAAATTGTTTGCAGGTGGCCTTATAACACTTCCCAGACTGATGGGCAAAAACGTCTGCTCTTATAGAAGTCATCACACTTACTGATGAGCAATTACTCTCATGCATTTGATTAGCAGCACCTTGATGCTGCTTACCCTTTTAATTCCTATGGAATCAGTCAGAGTGTACATAGTTTTTCACACACGGTCTTCTGCATTTGGCTTAGTTTTTGTTAAATAAATAAATAATGACAGTGTAATATGCCATGTGTTATTATTCATCTGAGGTTGTATTTAGCAAAGTTTAACAACTGCTAAGGACCACATGATTTTTTTTTATGTCCTGACAAGTAAAATTTGAGATTTGAAGCAGGGTGCAGTTTTTTTCATGATTGTAGACCATATTCTAGTATGAAACATTTGCTTCTTTAACAGTATCATTTCTAAACTTTCAACTCAGTTCAATTTTATTTATTTACCAACAAATCACAACAAACAGGTACCTTTATATTTTATGGTAAAATCCATACAATAATTACAGAGAAAACCCCAACAATCTAAATGACCCTCCATGAGCAGGCACATGGTGACAGTGGGAAGGACAAACTCCTTTTTAACAGGAAGAAACCTCCGGCAGAACCAGGCTCAGGGAGGGGCAGTCATCTGCTGCAGCTGGTTGGGGGTGAGGGGAGGAAGACAGGACAAAAGACATGCTGTGGAAGAGAGCCAGATTTGAATAATAACTAATAATTAAATGCAGAGTGGGGTATAAACAGAGTGAAAAGAGGTGAATGAAAAAGAAACACTCAGTGCATCACGGGAACCCCCGAGCAGCCTAGGCCTATTGCAGCATAACTAAGGGATGGTTCAAGGGCACCTGATCCAGCCCTAACTATAAGCTTTATCATAAAGGAACGTTTTAAGCCTAATCTTAAACAGAGAGGGTGTCTGTCTCCTGGAACCAAACTGGGAGCTGGTTCCACAGAAGAGGGGCCTGAAAGCTGAAGGCTCTGCCTCCCATTCTACTCTTAAGTATCCGAGGAACCACAAGTAAGCCAGCAGTCTGAGAGCGAAGTGCTCTATTGGGGTGATATGGTACTATGAGGTCTTTTATGTAAGAAGTAGGATTTTAAATTATATTCTGGATTTAACAGGGAGCCAATGAAGAGAAGCCAATATGGGAGAAATATGCTCTCTCTTTTTAATCCCTGTCAGCACTCTACATGCTGCATTTTGGATCAGCTGAAAGCTTTTCGGGGCACTTTTAGGACAGCCAGATAGTAATGAACAACAATAGTCCAGCCTAGAAGTAAAATTAGCAAATTAGGAAATTAGAGGTCATCCAGGCCTTTATGTCTTTAAGACATTCCTGCATTTTGACTAATTGGTGTGTGTCATCTGGCTTCATGGATAGATAAAGTTGAGTATCATCTGCATAGCAATGAAAATATATGCTGTGCTTTCTAGTAATACTGCCTAAGGGAAGCATGTATACTACTAAAATTGGTCCTAGCACAGAACCCTGTGGAACTCCATAATTAACCTTAGTGTGTGAAGAAGACTCCCCATTTAATGAATAAATTCGAGTCTATTAGATAAATACAATTCAAACCACTGCAGTGCAGTACCTTTAATACCTATGGCATGCTCTAATCTCTGTAATAAAATGTTATGGTCAACAGTATCAAAAGCTGCACTGAGGTCCAACAGGACAAGCACAGAGATGAGTCCACTGTCAGAGGCTCTAAGAAGATCATTGGTAACCTTCACTAATGCTGTTTCTGTACTGTGATGAATTCTGAAACCTGACTGAAACTCTTCAAATAAACCGTTCCTCTGCAGATGATCAGTTAGCTGTTTTACAACTACTCTTTCAAGGATCTTTGAGAGAAAAGGAAGGTTGGAGATTGGCCTATAATTAGCTAAGACAGCTGGGTCAAGTGATGGCTTTTTAAGTATTGGTTTAATTCCTGCCACCTTAAAGGCCTGTTGTACATAGCCAGTTAATAAAGATAGATTGATCATATTTAACATTGAAGCATCCATTAATGGTAAGACTTCTTTGAGCAGTCTTGTAGGAATAGGGTCTCATAGACATGTTGATGGTTTGGAGGAAGTAACTATTGAAGGTAACTCAGAAAGATCAACTGGAGAGAAAGAGTCTAAACAAATACCAGCAGTACTGAAAGCAGCTGAACATAAAGATATGTCTTTGAGATGGTTATGAATAATTTTTTTCTCTAATAATTAAAATTTTATTTGTGAAGAAATACATGAAGTCATCACTAGTTGAGGTTAAAGGAATACTCGGCGCAACAGAGCTCTGCCTACAGTGCTGAAAAGAAACCTGGGGTTGTTCTTATTTTCTTCAATTAATGATGAATAGTAAGATGTCCTAGCTTTACAGAAGGCTTTTTTATAGAGCAACAGAGTTAAGCACTTCTGATTTGAGGCTTTCCTTTTCACAGGAGCCACAGTATCCAGAGTTTTATGAAGTGAGGGTGTAAAACTACTGACAAGATAATCTACCTCACTGGGAACAGAGTTTAGGTAGCTGCTCTGCCCTGTGTCTGCACATGGCATTGAAGAGCATAATAATGGAGGAATTTTATCCTTAAACTTAGTTACAGCACTTTCAGAAAAACTTCTACTGTAATAAAATGTATTCCCCACTGTTGTATAGTCCATTAAAGTGAATAATAACAACATCCCATTTCAGGCATGTAAAGACATATGCAAGGTTTTGATCCGAGCAAGACATTTGTAATAAAATGATGACATTTTGATATAACAATCTCTCTGTTGTAGCAAGCTCGTAAACCATATGACGTGCGAGACGTGATTGAACAGTATTCCCAGGGTCACCTCAACCTCATGGTGCGCATCAAGGAGCTTCAGAGACGGTAAACAGTTTAAATAAGATGAGCTGCATATGAATTATATCCCCTGAGTAAAGCATGGACCTACTGACAATGCTGTCAAAGGCTATGAAACAAACAAGCAAAAAAGAAAAGAAAAGAAAAGAAAGGAAAAAAAGAATGAAGGAGATCTAGCAAGATGAAAGGGGAAGTACAGAGAGTGTGTAAATATTTTTTTAACTTGAGGCTCCCATTGTTTCTCCCAGACTAGACCAGTCTTTAGGGAAGATAACTTTGTTCCAGGCGGGTTCAGGTAATGAATCACTCCACTGACTTCTCAAAATACATTACAGCAGCTATGGTACAAACTGCAGACCTAATCCTTCTGTCTTGTTATTTACTTGACTGTTGTCTGCCTCTGAAGACCGAGCCAAAGACAAAGGCAACAACTCTATTGGATCCAGACTCAACAGGATGGAGGACAAGGTGGGATTTGTGCAACTTCAGTGGAAAAATATAGTTGCACTCACTAGCCTCTTAGTGTTTCAGATTATTTCTTTTCCATGTACAAAAGAAAAGTCAGATATTTAAATCTGCCTCTGTTTGGCTTCTACTATAATTTGAACTTTTATTGCAGGTCACAAGTGTTATCCCAAGAGGATAGTTACAATTACAATTTACAATTCAATGAAGCTACGAAAACAAACCGCATTTGGGAATCATTTTGGATTATGCAACAAGAACTGCCTTTATTTACTGTAATGTAACATGATCCACTATGTATGTGTACACTTGTGGCATGTTATTATTGATTCAAATATAAAACTTTAAGAGCCTGTTCCAGTTCTGTGGCACAAAAAAGAAACTGTTTGCTTTCATGTATTTCAAAGATGCATAAAAAAAAAAAAAAAAAAAGGAACGCAATGTGCAATTCCCTCCCCGAGTGTTTACATACATTTTGTCAGTTAGAAGTGATTTCTTCTCTTTTCAACGTGCAATTAGGTGAAAAAGAAAATTAATGGTAATGAAGGGGTTACTAAGACCTCTGTTTCATAACCCTCTAATGACTATCACCTTCATTTTTGTGCTTGAAATGTAATTCCTCTTTCATAAAATCATAATTGACCATGAAAAATTGTCAAAATAATTGGCACAATTTAAAGATGCTGTTTGTGCCACACAGGATAATTAGACTAATATGTGAACAGCATAACTGTAACATTCTCCTCCTTTTAACAATTAAACAACTCTAATTTAGTTTTCATTTCTCAAAGGCACCGTTGGTGTCAGAGCTGTAGCTCTAAATGAATATTTGATGTAACTCTTACAGATAACACAGATGGACCAGACTCTGAACCGCATTGCCGAGTCCCTTGCGTATCTGCTGGACCAGAAGAATGCTGGTGGGAGTGAAGGTGAAGACAGGGCAAGACTACCGATCGGACAGACCTGTAATGTCCACCCCAGCCAGGACAGCCTGCCAACCTATGACCAGCTATCTTCACCCTCGTTGTCTGCCTCCTCCAATGCTGCCGGCGCAGTGGTCTGCTCCAACCTTCCGCTGACCACTGCTGCAAGTCAAGAAGAGAGCTGCTGAAACCATTAGAGAAAAAGTCCCAGAGTTTTTATTCTTTTAGTAAGATATTTAAGACCAATGTCTCATCAGAGTGTTCAGAATATGGAGAGAGAAAAACAATCATTCAGAACTGCAAAATCACTTAAGAGTTGCTATTAGATTTTTATAGTTGCCTTTTTTGAGTATTATACTTTTATTCAGGTTAATGCCAAAAACCGTGCAACCTCAATCTGCATCCTTCCTCTGTATCTAGTACGTACATTTATATGTTGGAATTATATTCATATGTAGTTATTTTATTCCTCTTGGAGGCCTTAAATTTCTATGTATCACTTGAAAATCCCAAAGCTCAAATGAAATGCTGTTTTTACTGTTTTAATTGTTTCACTTTTTTGTTAATGTAAAGAGTTTTTTTTTTCTTTTATGACAATAAAAGATTGTGGTAAGCATAATCAAGTGTCCATGTGAAATAAAACAGTTAATAATGTTTCTATCCATCCATGATAGTTCAGTCTGTTACAGTCTTAGTTGCTTTTTTTTCAACTTACATCAGTAATTCCCCCCAGTGGGTGGTGATTGTGATGGTTGAAAATAAAGATGTATGAAAGAAAGCTATAATATTTAAAAAATGACATGTTATTATTAAATTATCTAGAAGGCCACCAAATGCACACTTTCTCATAAGTCATACTGAAAAACCCATTTATAAATCTGTTCAGCGACGGGTACGACTATAAATAGACGGACATTTTAGGGTAAGAAAAAAAACAGCCTCAGTGTCTAGCATATAAAGACAAGCATGGGTTTGATTCCACCTCGGCCCAGGCCTCCCGCTGTGTGGAGTTTGAATGTTCTCCCCGTGTCTGCGTGGGTTTCCTTCCGCAGTCCGAAGACATGCAGTTACTGGGGTTAGGTTAGTTGGTCACTCTAAATTGCCCATAGGTGTAAATGTGAGTATGAATGGTTGTCTGTCTCTCTGTGTTAGCCCTGCAACAGGCTGGTGACCTGTACAGGGTGTACCCTGCCTCTCGCCCTATGACAGCTGGGATAGGCTCCACCCCCCCACCCCCACCCCCACCCCACTCCAGCGACCCTGAACAGGATAAGTGGAAGAGAATGGATGGATAGATTGATGTTATTAATTTTATGATCTGTTTCTAAACCTGACCTTGCCATATAGCTCCTTAGTAGTTAAAAAAAGAGAGAGAAAAGAGGTTATCGGATGTTATAAGTCAGGGGTAGGGAACTCCAGGCCTCGAGAGCCGGTGTCCTGCAGGTTTTAGATGTGTCCCTGATCCAGCACACCTGAATCACATATAGAAGTCATTAGCAGGACTCTGGAGAACTTGACTGCAGACTGAGGAGGTAATTCAGTCATTTGAGTCAGGTGTGCTGGATCAGGGACACATCTAAAACCTGCAGGACACCGGCTCTCGAGGCCTGGAGTTCCCTGCCCCTGTTATAAGTAATTAATGAAATGCCAACAAAGACAGTACTTCACCTTTTGCGTGCGTAGTGAGTTTTGATTAAAGGTTTGGGTGGGAACTGCTGATTTCCATCATAGCTGACATTTTATCAGTAAAACTTTGACCTGCAAGGACTCATATGCTTTTTTTTAGATTTAATCATTAAGTTAACTGCTTTGACAAAAAAAAAAAAAAAAAAAAATCCCAAATAAAGTATCTTATATTATCTTAAGTATATTTCTTCCCACTATTGTGTTCTGTAAACACTTTTGACTGCATTCATCTTAGGGAGGAGATCTGTCTTATACATGAAAAGGTTTTGCTTGACTAAAAGCCACTTTTATTATACTGTTTCACTTACTTTTAATAGTTTAGCGAAATTCTTCTGTAGCAATAAAAGATTAAACTAATTATTACAAAATGCCTTCATAATGAGTCTGGTGGCCTTGAGGAATCTCACTAAAACTAATGAGCTAAATTTTTCAGCTAAAATAAGACATTTTCTCTTTTGTAATAGGTAGTTTGAAAGAAAGCAAAAAAAAAAAAAGGTATTTCTCATTAAAAATGGAAGCAAATAATCAAACTAATGCTCCTTGTCTTGAATGTCTGAGGTGTCATTCAAGTCACTGTTTTCATAACTATTGTGCATCATTCATGTTTTAATACAGTGAGGTGGAGCCATGTGTCGTGTCCTCGCCATCTTGTGGAAACAGTCAAAAGCATGTCTAATACCATGCTTTTTACACAGCTGACCTTTGGGCAGCAGATGGTGACCTTTTCCCTGCTGGCCATCCACGGGGTGTCCAGGCATTCCTTCACACAAGTGGCCATGTGGAGAAAGGGCCCAAATGACCATCTGCCTCTGGTGTAGACAACAATGGGCTGCACCCTCCTAAAGTGTGCTGAGGGTGCTTGGCCTTTGTGCTGACCAGGAGGAGGGTGAGGAGAGTTTCATTACAGGGAGGGTGTGGATCATCTGGGATATTGGGGTAATCAGAGTTGTGCTCATAAACATTCAAACAATACAGATGCTCATTATGTCCTAAAACAGCTACATTGAATTGTTTTTATGTTACTTTAGCAGCTGCTTTAGCAAAGCAATTTGTAAGTCAGATTCCATACAGAAAGGGTTTACATGGAAAAACAGCTACAGTTTTACAGCATCAAAAGCTACAGTTTCCTTAGATGCTATTTGTTGAGTGATCAAAACAAAAAGTCAGTGCACATTCTTCACCTTATTTATCACTTTGAGTTAGTTACAAATGAACCAATTAAGAAACATATCAGCTCAGTTTTGGACTTCTTAATTTGGAAGTCCTAATGCCCGTCTTTCCTGCAATATCTTCCACATTGGACAATTTAATGAAATCCCAATCAGAAGAAGTTACAAAGATTCAGTTATGATTCAGATTCAGTTATGATGATTCATAATTTAAATAAAACACAGTTTACAGGACATTTCCAGGACGTCTTTTTATCATACTGTGGTTCATTATGAAGGTATATGTCTCATGCACTCAGGAAAATTTCTGCAGAATTAAATGAAACAATCACTGCGGTCTTGTTAGTGACTGCTAAATTCACTGATGATGTGCTGATGCTTGTAGTGCACCTCTTGGAGGCAGTGAGCTGCAAAAACTGGGAACCCTGTATTCCGTGGGAGCCTGTGGACCCACGGGATAGTTTGATTATTGATTTTTGACAGGGAAATGAAAAATAAATCCCCTAGAACAAAGAATGTGATCGTCTGTCTCCAATTTAGAAAAAACAAAATAAAAACTGTCACTGAGCCTTTTTAAAGCGTGGTTGTTCTTTCTTGTTTGCTTGTGTGCAAATATGAACACAGGACCTTTGGGAAAGTGACACTGGAGCAAATATGAGTCAAAGTAAGAATAAGCATAAGTGGAATTGCTTCAGGCACATGTCAAGGATAATAGCAACTTTGACTGTGAACAGGGACAAAGTGAAAAGAAAAAAGCCAAGGGAAGACCTGGGGGGGTCGAGGAGCGCCAAAGGCTGATTTGCAGGTGAAATAGATGGCACACTCTGCTTTGTTGCTATTATCCTGCTCTCAGGCCAGATGGCCTCTTGAAGTTCTTTAGAGCTGAAACCCCAACACTGCAGGAGTGCAAATACTTATGTGGGATTTGGCTTTTCTAATGGGCTAATTTGGCAATTACAGTTCATATTAATGGATATAATTTTAAGCCTGACGGCACATTTTTTTATGATTGCGATTATGAAATATCTCATAATAGAGCCCAGAAAATGCAATTACTCTGAAACAATTTTCTTCTTTGAATTGCTAAACTTACAACTTGAATTGGTTTTTTTTTCTGTGACTTCAGAGAGAGAGCGAGAGAGAGACACTCTTATTAACCTCATCTGTGCCTGCTGCAAAGACAGCATAAAAACACCAAATGCACACTTTCTCATAAGTCATACTGAAAAACCCATTTATAAATCTGTTCAGCGACGGGTACGACTATAAATAGACGGACATTTTAGGGTAAGAAAAAAAACAGCCTCAGTGTCTAGCATATAAAGACAAGACTGACAAAATGTTTGACGGCCTGAGGGTAGAAAGATTAAGCTCTGTTCAGTGTCAACAAACTGTCACAGTGCAAAAATATGTTGTGCATTATTCTGGATATTACAAATCTGTAGTTTCAAATCTTGTGTTGTGTTGCTGCAATTCACAGTTTATGTCTTCGACAAGTGAGTCTGAGCTCCCGAGCTGTGAGGTATTGACTGGCAGCCAACAGGAGTGTTTAGAGATAAAATGAATATTAAAAAGTTTTGATATTAGAGATGAAAATGACATGAGCAGAAAAATCTGTACCATGGATCCAGACTTTATATTTATGGGACTTTATAAGAAAAATTTCCTTGTGTTAAAAAAAAAAAAAAAAAAAGTTCATAAGTGTAAAATTTAATAATCACTGAAGTGAAATTTGTGTCACTGATTACACAGTTTATTAAAACTGCAATATGCACAGAACACGTTCAATGCTACACATTCATTTTATATAACAAAGACCTAACAAAATTGTGTGTTTTTTTTTAAAGTACAGGTCACAGTAGCAGCATGAGTTTATAACGGAAATTTAAAAAAAAATGGCAGTGAGGGAAGAGTAAGACATTATATAAACATCATAAATAAAATAAATATCCTAATAAGATATAATCTCAAACAAAACAAAAGAAATACCAAAACTGCTAAAAATATAAATAAAATCAAATAATTTGGTGTGGTGAACAGAGCTTCATAAAGTCCATGAAAATATTTGTACAAGTATAAATAGTCATTTTCAGCTCATCTTAATGTCTTGCACTGAGCTGCTTCATTAGAACCGACGTGGAGATGATTCGGGACGCTCCTGGTTTCTGTTGTCTTCCTTCTCTTTGGGAAATAATCTGCAAAGAACAGAGAGAGAAAGAAATGCTCACTTACTTCATATTCTGGCATTATAAGTTTGAATTTCGCGATAAGTTATCAAACTCTCGATGCAAACGAGACTCATTCTTTACCTGTAATTCGTGCGTTGTCTCTGATTTTCACCGCAGATTTGGAGAACGTCTTCTTCCTCCGTTGGAGCGTCACTGCGGCTGGATACTTGCGTTTGCTGGTAACGCCGGAGCGGTTCTCCTGGTCGGCGCCTGCGCCGTCTTCGTGGTCGCTCGGCCTGTCGCCGCTTGAACCGGCGACGGCATCCTTCAGCTGTGCGGGCTCCTGATAGAAAGCCGCAGTGCAGTCCACGGATACTTCCTCCCACTGAAACCTGCCAGGCAGCGGGGTTTCACACTCAAAGTTAAAGTTCCAGCGCCGGCTGTCCTGCTCAGTGATCTCCTTAAGCTTCAGCTTGAAGTCCCGGTGCAGCTGGCCGTGGTCCACCGGGCCAAACAAGCTCCTGCAAACAGACTCTCTGCGCCTGATGGGATTCATCCCTCAAATGGTTGCGTTTTTGGGTGGGGAAACTCTTCCTGTAGTTTAAACCGAAACTGCTCTGACCAACACTTAGCTGCAGGATGACTTAAAGGTTGTAGGCAAAACTTTTTTGTTTGTACCCACTGACAAGAGATTTCTGATTGGCTGCAGCTGTTAGGGGTAGGGTGAGGGGTGGTGGTGGTGGTAATGATCCAATCACTGTGTGATGAACTCAGCTGAAACCTTGGATAAAAGCCCGTGATTGTATTTGATAAAGGCTGTCCTATCAGCTTTGTGGCTATACATCACTCCAAACTGTCAACAAGCACAAAACGACACTTAAAAATATAATTGTTTGTGATCCTATCTGTTTATTATATCAGGTTTTTGTCAAATGACAAAATTCACTTAAGCCCTGGGGAGCTGTGATAAAGTGCAGGTGACAGAGGCTGACTTCTTTTTGGGACACTGCAGCCTTATTACTTGTTAATAACAAGGTTTGCCCACCCTATAGTACACCTTGCTTTATCATACCATAATCTCATAAAAATGGAGATCATGTTGTATTAGAAATATTTTAAAACTAGTGGCTGAGACTATAAACTAATCAAGAAAGTGTTCACTGATCCCCCCCCTAGATCAGTGGGGCTGAGGGCTTTGCTTTTCTCACAGACATCTGCACTATCTAACTTCTTTTTGAAGCCGCAGGAGTTTCCCTCCTACTGGCCATTAGAAAGAATTCAAGGCACTTCTGCTTTGGCTTTACTTTTCAGACATGGAAACCATCCCCATTTAAAAAAAAAAAAATATATATATATATATAATCTATATTTGTATTAGCTGTATTTGTTGTATTGCATTAGTTGTATGTTGGTGAAAATTTTCCACAAACACACATCAGAGCTGCCAGTAAGAGATGGCCACAAGTGTAATCTGCTGGCCACTGAGGAACTTCACTGAGGAGATTCAGAAAATACTGCTACAAGAGTTGATGTTAATCTCTCGGTAGGTTTCTGAAAACAGGTTAAAGCTGAATGTCTCAAAGAAACAAGAGTCTGGTGCTTGGTTCCAGGCGGGCTCTCAGAATAGATCACCAATTGCATACTTCTCTACAAAGGGAAACTATTGAGCAGGTAAAAGAGGCTAAATTGTTAGGTGTTACAAATGATCAAACACTGTCATGGTCAATTCATATTGATTACACAGTGGCTAAAATGAGTAGGGGCATTTCGATCATTAGGAAGTGTGCATCGTTACTTTCAGAGACAACAGTTAAACAAGTTTTCCAGTCTTTGGTCTAATCTCACATCAATTATTGTTCAGTTATCCAGCCTAGTGTTTCAAAACAAGATCGTAGTATAAGCCAGAGCTTCAAAATAAAAGGTATCAGACATGCAATTATGGGACCTTTTACCTTTACCCAACACCAATCCAGAAAGAAAACTATATTGTATCAAGCTATGTCATACTGGAATAAACCTTTTTTACATGAGACAAAGAGTACTACAAGTTGTAAAAAGCAATGAAAAGCCATAATTCCAGGAAGAATAGTTGTTGTTACAGTAACAACTAATGAGGATGTGAGTAAAGACTTTAGAAGTCTACTAGGGAAGGTGGGGGTAAAGGGCCTTATACAGGAACAACAGAATAATAGTAATAAAGAAGGAACCATTTGCAGTTCTCACCTTTTTTTTTTCTCATCAATTTGGGGACCTTTCAGCCCCTTTCTCTAAGTTGAGGCTGCCACTGACTGGTTGGCATTTTAAGTTACACCCCTGACAAACTGTGTAAGTACAGTGTGCGCTACAGTGATGGCTCAGTAAAGAAAGCAAGCACAACACAGAGCTGCAAAATGAAGGAAACCTTTGTCTCCATTCAGTTCATATATTGCACACCTCTCATTGACTGTATTGGACATAATGAAGATTTCCATTGGAAATGTCAACTCTATAACTCTTGAGTTGTCAAAGAACATTGCCAAAAGTGTGTAGATACTAAACACAAAGCTGCCAGTTTTACAAGCAAAGGTGTGGTCCAGATGAGAGCGATGTACAACGGCTGACCAACATGCAAAGTGATGATGCACAGCAGTGTCTGGGATTGGCTGGAGGGAGGGCCCCACCTTTGTGCTGCTTCCTAATAGCCCAGAAGGTTCACCTGAGGCTTGTGGAAGGAAACCTGCTGAGCCCTTATTGGTGTGGCTCTGCAGGGGAACAAGAGGAATACATTTCAGCCATGCAGGAGGGACAAGATACACCTCTGGTGAGTATGATGTAGATGATTTTTTTGTGTTTGTTTGTTTGTTTCTGAAAAGCTGCTTCACCCAGAAGTTAAGCTAAGCAACGATGGCCAGTGGAGCACAGTGTGTGTTGAGCTACACTGTATGCCAAAGCAGTTGTGCAAGAGTTTGCCTGTTGTGGGTTCTAATAAAGTAGATAATTGAGGTTTTGAAGGCCATAAACAGATTCAAAAACCAGACAGTGATTTTGCTGAAATTCTAATTCTAATCTGATCTTTTTTAGGCCAAATTTATTGCCATTTATTGAATCACTGAAGTGGATGACAAAGTTTCTCTGAGTTGTGACTTCTGCAAAATGTGATGCAAAAAAAAGTTACTCAAAATATTGATTTTGAAACATTATTTTCTTTTCCTTTTATATTTCAAAACCACATGAACATTTAAAAGAGGCCCCACGTATATACCCTAACAATGTTCATTATTGCCAGACGTCAAGCAAGGAGTGCATGCATGTGTACGTGCATGGAAGAGCGTGTGTCCTTGAGATATCCACTCCAACACACACACACACACACACACACACACACACACACACACACACACACACACACACACACACACACACACACACACACACACACACACACACAAAACTGTGTGTCCTTTCCTCTACCTTTGCATGTAAATCGTCCTGTTTGCATGCCCAGTAGTCTTTTCCCTCCCAGACCCAGATCTGTAGTCAAATAAAAGCCTCCACAACAAGCTCTCTCCCATTAAAACAGATGGCTGAACACAAATTGACTTTCAGTCTGTATATTAACCATTGCACCACAGTTGTGTTAAAATGCATTTTCTTAACTCAAAGGGAGGCTACTGCTGTTGGTCAAAGGAATGTGCACTATGATTTTTTTTGTTTGTTTGTTTGTTTGTTTGTTTTAATCATCTTTCATAAAGCAGCTCAAGTGCCCATGCAAATAAGGCTGGCTGATAAAAGTCTCTGTTTACTGAGGCAAATGGGTAATCTTATCAATATTAAATGAGCCTTCTTTCTGAGTTCAGTGTATTTTAGTTTCTATGAAAAGACTCATCCAGAGATAAACTGAATTGTAAAACAATAACTCGGTATAAAGAAGGTCATGATGTCAAAAGCAAAAATATTTTCCTCAAGGTTCTTTCCAGCTTAGGTTGCTCCAGGCATCTTAGAGAATTTGCCTCAGTTTTTTTTTTTTTCTGCTGATTTATGGTGTCTCAGTTGCTTCTTCCTCTTCATATAATCCCAGACTGACTCCATGGCATTAAGATCAGGGCTCTGTGTCTGCCATACCATCTGTTGCAAGACTCCTTGCTCTTTTTTTCACTAAAAACAGTCTGTTATGAGACTTTACGTATGTTTGGTGCTGTTGTAACCCTGCAGAATCAGTGTCGGTCGATCTGATGCCTCTCCGATTGATGTATTGAGTGATGGATACAAATCTAAACATCTAAAGTGCCTAAAAAAATTTGCACAGGGCTAGGCAATGTTTTCATTTCACAGTTTATAAAGGAGGCTAATGTTTAGTGATTCAAATGCATCCCAGTTTCCTTGGTTCGTGTGTACCAGCAAAAGTGTTTCGTGCATCTGTAGTTCAAACGTCGGGCAGGAAGCACTTTGCATATGAAGCGAGAATGAAAATTCTGCCAGCTTTGCATTGACCACAAGTACTTCTAAGAAGCTTTCCATCTGTAAAGCCAGCGGTGAGTGAGTCATAATGGATTTAGTGTGAAACTGACCTAATATCTGGGTATTCATGTGTTTACAGGGGACTCTGCAACCACAGACACGATGCTTACGATGCGGGGACACGCTGGAGTGGTCAGAGGAACACGGGTGTGTATGCGCGGGAGTCAAAAGTACTATAAACATTCATTTTGTTTTGTTTTTTACAGTTTCAGATAAGAGCTCTGACAAAAGCTCTTATCTGAAGCAAACTCCTGCGCCGTGCAGAATTCATGATGAGGAAATCATCATCACATCAACTGCAGAGGCCAATGATTAGGAGGCCTCGCATAGAAGAGGTGCTACAGGATGAAACCATTTGTGCTGGACTAACAAATCTTAACTAACTCCAAGTACAGTTTTCTAGTTAAATTATTCATGAGAGCTGGTCCTTTCTTGGCTGTAAAAATGAGTGCTTTCTCCAATATTGAATAAGAAGAAAAGCACGGTGCTACATTCTTCATTCGGCTAATATTGGACAAAGCAGATAAACCATAAAGCATTTAAATCATCTGAATCAGTTCATTTAATGATATAATGCCCATACATTTTGAATCAGTCTATGCATCTTGATCAAATTAAAAATGATACTGCGGGAAGCTTTGACTCTGTCTGGAAATATTAGGCCTTTACTCAAGTAAGGATGGAAGTCAAGGTTATGGAATAGAATGAATTAATGAGTTCTGCACATTTATGTTCAAGTTCTGTTCAGAATGAGAGAGACTCCATCCATCCATCCATCCATCCATCCATCCAAATTAATTGTTCTTTTGTGATTGCGACACTACAGAAAAGTGTTGCTGTGTATTTATGAGGAGCTTTGTGGATAGATATTCTAGACAAGCATTGGATCAGATTTTTCATATGCTTGTTCTGTGTTGGAGAGAGGACTGATGTACATGTCTGTTTCATGCTTTCTCTCTTTCTCTCTCTCTCTCTCAGTGTCCTGCTGGGCTGTTCCTGCTGCTCTACAGTAGATGAGACTCTGGAGAATGTAGCCAGGGGACTAGCCAGCAGAATGAAGAAAGAGAAAAGCCACTGGGCAGCTGGCAGAGTTGGTGACATTGACTTTCTTGGTCCAACTAAAACAAGAGGAAAGGTGAGACTGGATGCCTTCGCAAAAAAAAAAGGAAGGTTACGTAAGAACAAGAGTGTGTAGTTCAAGCAGAATACTGACATTTCACTTTTTCTCTTCCTTCAATTCAGTTTGTGAGGGTGTGCAGCAACACAGACCCAGTTCTGATCTACCAGATGCTGACAGAAGAGTGGGGCCTTTCTCCTCCACACCTGGTGGTAGCTCTAGTGGGAGGAGATGAGCTGGCGCAGATGAAGCCCTGGCTTAGGGACACACTGAGAAAAGGACTTGTGAAGGCTGCACAAAGCACAGGTTATAATCAAGGGAACAAACTGGCCCTGACTTTTGAAAGCAAAAAAAAAAAAGTATATTCCTGTATATGTGACATATACAAGCAACATGTCACCAAGCGACAAGCTTGCTTTATAGTTGATGTATAATGTGTCATTCTTTTCTGTGATAATATGTGGTTTTCATTGTTCATTATCTGCATTATGATCACACTGGCAGCTACACCAGTTTAACATATAATCTTGGACCCGACTTTCTGGTTTGATACTAGTCAGAAATAGAAGTTTACTCACAGATCATGTAAATTAAGGCATCAAATGTTCAAACCCCCGTATGCACATAAGCTTCACTGTTCTCTAGGGGCATGGATTTTGACTAATGGCCTTCGCTTTGGCATCACCAAGCACTTAGGCCAGGCGGTGCGAGATCACTCCTTGGCCAGCACCTCTTCTAAAGTTCGTGTAGTGGCCATTGGCATTGCTCCCTGGAACATGATCCACAACCGAGAGGCACTGCTCACAGCCAAGGTTTCTGCTCAAACAAAGGCAACACAAGGCCAATATAAGTACCATCCATGAGCTAATATTTACGTCTCTCATTGATGTGTTTGTGTTGTCCTCATAAGGCTGATGAGCCTGCAGTGTACAAGCCACAGGACTTGCCCCATGGATCTGTATATTCCCTGGATAGTCACCACTCTCACTTTGTTCTGGTCGAGGAAGATCCCAACAGGCCAGGAGCCACCAGTGAAATGAGGGTTAAGCTGCTCAAGCACATTTCTCTTCAGCGCACAGGTTATGGAGGTAAGATCCTTTAGGTTATCACTGGGAACCAGTTAGAATCTTTACATAAGCATTTGTAACAGTGCCATCTTTTAAAGTTGCTTAATTAAAATTTCATATCCTTTCTTTATATGCGCCTATGTAAAACTGACACTAAAATGTACTTAGGAGAATTCATTGTGACAAATGGTAGCTTTCACGGAGTTAAATTATGGATGCGTTTGGCATTGTTTCATTGTGTTGCTGAACATAGTACATGTGACTGCTTCATATACAAATATATATATGTATATTTTAAAAGCCTATCTTCATATTTTATGATGTTTCTGTAGAATCAGCCTTAAATTACTTCACAAGCGCAATAGTAGCGAAGTATTTTTTTTTAAAACACAAACTGGTATACTTTTACAGGATAATCAAAGTAGATGAGCTGTAAAATTAGGTTTCACTCAGTGTTTAATTTTATTTATTGTTTTTGGTTTGGTTTGGTTTGGGTTGGTTTGGTTTGGTTTGGTTTGGTTTGGTTTGGTTTGGTTTGGTTTGGTTTGGGTTGGTTTGGGTTGGTTTGGTTTGGGTTGGGTTCGGAAAGTAATTATTTTCCTTTTCAGGTTTCCAAAGCTGTTCAAATTTAACATCTGAGGGAAAATAAATTGTATTTGACTCAAATCTCCAAAACCTTGAAACAAAGGGAACATATGAGAAAGATATTTTTACACATAGAAACCTGAGCACTATTCACACAATATGATGATTTTGTAGTAATGTGGTAATAAACAGAGACATTTGGAGATTCAGCTAAACCTTAGCTCATACCAACACCTCTTATATTGAAATTGCTTTAGCTTGTCTAGAGTAACTACTTCTCCCTCTATAAGCTGCTTTGCAACCCACCATGACCACAGTTTCTCCTTTTTAGTCAGTTCATTCTATGGATATATTTTGTGCTTTCGGGGCTTGCAGGTGCAGGAAGTTTTGAGATCCCTGTTCTGTGTCTCCTGGTCCATGGGGAACCCAGGATCCTAAAAGTAAGTTTTATTTCATCGTGCTACGTTAGGTATTCAAGAACTTTAAAGGCGAGACCGTGAAGGAACCTTCTGAAAGGCAGATTTGTTTTGTCATTCATATGTGCACATTCTCGGTCTGAACAGTGGCTAAGGCTTGAAAATTAGGCTCTGAGTCAAATTTTGGTGGTGCCATCTCCTGAGGCAGCAGGCCAAAGCCAGACTGAGAAACAAATTCTTTCTGTTTTCACAAAACTAATCTCTTCAACCAAAAAGCCCATCAAAGTCACCAATGCATTTGCATAAATAGAGCCATTACTGAGGAGATTATAGACCATAGCTTACACTGAGCAATATAATTCATGTCGATGTTTAGTTGGGAAGTTATGTGTTTTTTAAATAAATAGCTTCACAGCTAAACAGAGAATTCATCAGAACACTATGTCCCTTCTTGCAGAGAATGTATAAAGGCATTGGCAATTCGACACCATGGCTGATCCTGGCAGGCTCTGGAGGTGTGGCTGACATCCTTGTCACACTGATGAATAGGGGCTGCTGGGATACGGACAGTGTTCATGAGCTGCTGCTGGACACCTTTCCAAATGCCCACCACAGCACAGACATCAGTAACTGGGTCAAGCTGGTAAGAGCGATGTGCACAGCGTGGAGGCAGGCACATATACAGATATGCACATCACACGACTTGAACACTGGCAGAGAAATAGTGCACACTGTGGAAGATTGTGAAGGAAGCTAATGTGGGATTTTCATCATTATCTTCAAAATTTGTATGTGATGACCTAATTAAGAGTATGAGGAAGGAGGGCAAGATTACAATATTGTTTTTTTTTTTCAAGCTGATACACACAGCAAAGGTATTGTGACTGCACTGTGTTGGTGATTAAAATTTCTCAATGAATTACTTAACTGACCTTTGGATAATGACTGTCACTCTGCCAATCAGATTCAGAAGATACTTGAGCATGAGTATCTTCTTACGGTCCATGACCCGGAACAGGAGAGCTCCGAGCTGGATACGGTCATTCTCAAAGCTCTAGTCAAGGGTAAAAGACTTCTTGTGAGAGATATGCTTAAGAAACTTGCAATTTCCTAAGGCTGCACAATTACAGGTTTCCTGACTTGACAGTTGCAATAAGAAAGTACCTTGACATTTTGAGCACTTCACAGCTTGTAAATCTGTTGACATTTTATGTGTGTGTGTTTATCAGCTTGCAAGAGCCAAAGTCAAGAAGCCCAGGACTTCCTGGATGAACTGAAGCTGGCAGTGGCCTGGAACAGGGTGGACATTGCTAAGAGTGACATTTTTAATGGAGATGTGGAGTGGAAGGTGAGGCATTAGGATTTGATGGAGGTTTGACAAATTCTGGTAATTAAATCTGACATGCCTTCTAAAGAGGGATTAAGTGGGAGTGGGAACTGCTTCAGCTACAACCATCAAAGTTTAGGCTATGTAAGGTATTGAAAACAAGAGCTACCCCCACTGTCCTGAGTTAAAGGTTGTCATCAGTATGCTAGTATGTTCACAACAATAAAAATAACATGGTTCAGCAGATATGATATAATGTTTTCATTTTCACTATTATAGTGCAATGTGTTAGGTTTATAGGCTGTAAGAATGCAGCCACCACGATATTACACACTGGCTTGTGAACTCCTGTTTTGAAGCCTCAAGTCTGACATTTCGGCAGCTGCCATAATTTTTGCTGTTGTTGTTTTTTTGTTGTTGTTTTGTTTTGTTTTTTACATCATGACTGAAAAGTGGATCTGAGTGAGAAACCACACATACACAGGCAGCCACAGCCTGAATGATAGCATCAGCAAAATAGCATCTATTTTATCTATTTTAGTCTAAATGAAAGCCTAATTTACAAAATGAGCACCATTCTCTGTTAAATAGGACTGGAAACGAGTGATTGATAACAGAAAATATCAGTAAAGTGTTAATTGAGTCCATAAACAAAGTGGAAAGTAGGGTCTTTTTTTAATTATTTTACACTTATTTGAAAGGATTAAAGAACAAAAGAAAGAAGTTTTAAGGCAAATTTATACTGGATTTCAGCCCTAGAGGCTATGTCCACTGTTTATAAAGAGAGTTTGATATGTTAGCTTGCTAACACTGGATAATTAATAGATGTTAAAAATTAACTCAAAGCATCAGCTGTAGCAGTAGAATTCACCGTCAGAGGATCGTGAATGTCTACGCACAATTACACAGCAGTTCACCCAGTAATTACCATCTGAGCCCCATACAGGGCAGGTCTGTAAAGCTATTTTACATGTGCATTTCACAATGTCTGCATTTACATTAAATCAGCATGAAAGGGATTTATTGAGTAGTAGTTTAGAAGTAACAATAAGAGTAGGACTCAAGAGAGTAAGGTTCTTCTTAGGAACAGAAAAGAACAATATTTTTACATGTAGAGCAGACCGGTGATGTATGAGTCACTGTAAGAAGCCTAATGATCTTCGCAGGCTTGCGACCTTGAAGAGGTGATGATGGATGCTCTGATCAATGACAAACCAGACTTTGTGCGACTTTTTGTGGACAACGGCGTGAACCTGGGAGAGTTTCTTACCTACGGTCGTCTGCAGGAGCTTTACTGGTCTGTGTCAGAGAAGAGCCTCTTTCACAACCTGCTCCTCAAAAAGTATGAGGAGAAGCAGCTTCTGCTTGGAGCTGCCAGGACACATGGTCCACCTGTGCACCATCCTTCTGAGCAAGGAGACCGGAAACCCCGCTTCACACTCTTTGAGGTCGCCAAAGTGCTGAAGGACTTTCTCCATGACTCTTGTAAAGGCTTTTACCAGAAGACTCCCACAGTAAGTGATATACGCTTATATATAACACTGCATCAAATAAACTATGTTGTATAGATTTCTCATCCCTTTTTGTCTGCCAACTTAAAATGAAACAGTGTCTTTTTGTGAAACCACATAAAGCTTTGCATTTAAATATAAGTTGCGAGCAGAGAATGAAAGAGTTTACCTCTAACCCTCTCAGACAGCTATCTCTGAAACATTTAAATGCCTGAAAGATGCAATGAACTAGAAAATATACAGACTTTCCTGTAAACTGACTTACTGGAAGACAGTAGATCTTTAATGATGACTTAAATGGCAAATCGTTCTGCACTAATAGCAGAAAAAAAAAACATAAATCTATCCAATAAAGCCATACCACTTTTTAGCCCAGCCAGCCTCTTTGTCACTCCTATCACATCACCGTTTTTCTCTCTAACTGCAGAAAGAAAGAGATGGATCATCGTGGCAAATCACACCTCCTATTGCACTCTAAAATCCCTATATTTTGTCTAACTATACTGTCAGGATTTGTGCCACTCATTGTTGTCGGGCTGGTGATCTCAAAGACAAACACAACCAAAGTCAAATGGTTTCTTGGCTGAAGGGCTGCTTGGTTGAATTCATTACATATTCCAGTTGACAATCAAATTGACTATGACTCTCTTATAGCAGAGAGAGAGAAATTGGTTTTGCAGTAAAAGGACTGTCATAGATGGACTCATGTGAGCACTGCTCGTTCTGTAAACTGTGCTGCTACCTCATTTACTATACATATTAAATACATTTAGCGTGCTCTCTGTGTGCTCCAGGAGAAGCCTGCAAAGGGTCGACTGTTCCACAGCCAGAAGAATCTGGCTGAGTTAGAGGAGCGCTGCGAGCATCCTTGGCGAGATCTTTTCCTCTGGGCCGTCCTTCAGAACCGGCAGCAGATGGCTAACTACTTTTGGGCCATGGTCAGTCTTGTCAGCTTCTTTGGTCGGTTGAGCTACAGCTCGTACTGTCTCAGCACTGTGTGGTTCAATAAATAACTAAATGTGCCTGGCATCAGAAAATTCTACTCAAAGCAAAATGAAGTGAGCTGAATTATACTGTGATAGTTTGCGTTCTGGTTTGGGTGGGATGAGTGATGTGGGCCAGCCCGGTGCAGGTGTAGGTCAGTCCTGCCATATGAAAATGTCACTCGAGATAAAAGAGCCCAGCAAACGGCATATTTATCAAGAACTGAGGTGAGCTAAAAAGCTATCTTATCTCTAAGAACATTATTCAAATGAAGGTCAGGCTGCTTGGTGAGGCAGCCAGCCAGTGGTGAGGTAGTGCATGCGTGTCTAACATCCTGATGAAGGTAATGAGAAATACATCCCGACACGGGACTGATGCTCCACGAATAGTTTAAATGACACCCATCACTGATAATTGCTCTTTGTTTTCGACATCTTTTCAAAGCACCTTTCATTTCTTTATTGCCCTTCCCTGAACTAAGGCAACCAATTATTGTAATCTCACAAGCGGTCACCCTTATGTGCTCTTTTCCAGCATCTTATATTTCAAACATTATCTGAAATTATGGTAATTGCATTCAGTGGGCGCCCATCCCCCACTGCAAGCGTCTCAGCACTCAGACTCTGGCCTGGATATCAGCAGTCATAATTTGATTGTTTGAAGTATTTCCCACATTGGAGGCCGGGTGACAATTATCCTCGCGGGCTAGCAAAATCTCACATATTTATCATGTGCATATACAGCATGTGAAACCGGGAGAGAAAAACAATACAGTATAATGAACACAAATCATTGATCATTTAAACAAAAAAGGGGGGAAGAGCCCTCTGCTGCAGTATGCTGCTCTTCCTCTCATTATTTATCATGGTAGCCCTACTGGATATTTGCATGTCAGTTTAGAAGCCACTGACTTGACATTTACTGAGAAAATAAACACAGTGTACTTTAATTCCACATAAGGCAATCCTGGTCGGTCCAGCATAACACATTTCTTTGTATTTGAAGGATTGTAGGGGGTCCACTGGTTAGCACTCAACACAAGATGGTTCTGGGACCGAACCTGTTAGCTAGATCCTTTCTGTGTGGAGTTTGCACATTTGTATTTTCTCCAGGTGCTCTAGTTTCTTCCCACAATACATGCATGTTAGCTTTACTAGTGACTTTAAACTGACCACAGATGTGTCTGTAAGGATGAATATGTGTCTCTTTGTTAACCCTGCTTTGGCAATCTGTCCAGAATGTACCCAACCTCTCATCCAGTGTCACCTGGATTATATTCAAGTCCAACAGGACCTTAGTTGGATAAGTGGTTATGAAACGATCTTTAAAAGAGTGCTTTAGGTATATTTAGCTGCTCTGAAGAAGTTAGATCCTAAAACTGAGAAGTATTGCCTTTTTATATTTACAACAGACAGGTTAATCATGTCAGTTTTATAGAGAAAATACTGAAATCCTTAAACATTTAAATTAAGCAATCAGCTGCCCTGTTAAAACTTTATAAAACTGTTGTAACCTAAAGTATATATATCTTCCTTCTGGCTTATACAGTAGCTCAAGACATACCGCCTGAAAGCAACAAGGGGAAAATGCATTCAAACATGCAATATCCCTTTAAGAGCCTGCTATCATACCGCTCATCAAATGACTGACAGTTATTTTAGTAAACAGGCTGTAACAACAGTGTCATACAACATATAAATAAGTGTTATAAAAAATGAATGTTTGTGAATACCTTCTTTAGAAACTGCAAAAAAAGAAACCCTACAGGTTGAAATGTATCTGTTGAAGCCCCGTGCACACAGTAGTACCATTTAGATGCAAAAGATGCAGCTCTCAAAAATTCAAATCCCTCTTTCAGGCCCATTTCTTGGATACAGCTCTCTTTTAATCCTTCAGGGCCCTGAGGCGGTTGCGGCAGCCCTGGCGGGTTGCAAGATTCTGAAAGAGATGGCACGACTGGAATCTGAGGCTGAGTCTGCACGCAGCATGAAGGAGGCCAAGTATGAGCAGTTTGCCCTTGGTGAGTACATAAACTGTTTGATGACAAGAGCTGATAATAATACTGTAATGGTCAAACACAGCAAGTCAGCTGTGTTTTTTGTTTTTGTTTTTTTGTTTTTTTTTTTAACAAGCGCAAACAGATTCCACTTGAGGGAATAAAATATGAATCTGGATGTAATCTAACCAAGTGGCTGACACTGTGTAACTATTGTTCTTGTTGTGGCAGATGTCTTTGGAGAGTGTTACTCCAACAGTGAAGACAGGGCTTATGCTTTGTTAGTGAGGAGAACAAACTGCTGGAGCAAATCTACAGTTCTTAACTTGGCAACTGAGGCAGATGCCAAATCCTTCTTTGCCCACGATGGAGTTCAGGTGACAAGAAGACACATCCGTGAAAATTTATAAGTTTCATCCTACAGATTAAATTTGTGAATCTGACAGATAAGTGTGGTTCTTTGCTGCTGTCTGTGCTGATGCACTGTGTTTCACTGCAGTTATTAAACATTTCCTCCTCTACTGTATGCCATTAGACGCTTAGAATCCATTCAGTGCACAGTTTTGCCTAAATATCCCTCCAACAGACGCCCTTGTCGTTAGAAAGTCATCAGTGAGAGTTAATTGGTATTCAGTGTCAGCAGGGAGAGTTAGCACATGGGAATGTTATATTTTATTTATAGCACGCAGTTGGAATTACCTTTTTAATGGGAAGCTGTTAATTATGATCTAGTACATGTGTAATGTTTCAAGAGAAAGTGGGTTTCCCTGGTCTGCTGCAAAGGGTGCCCTTTCATCCAAGTAGCTGATCTCAAATTGAACCAAGCAGTTGCTGGTAAATAAATGGTTCATATGTCATATGAAATTGTTAGACTGGGGTGCTGAAAGATTTTTTTTTTCTGTTGTCTATCTGAGGTAACTCCACATACTCTATATTGCCAAAAGTATTCACTCATCCACCCAAATCATTGAATTCAGGTGTTCCAATCACTTCCACGGCCACAGGTGTATAAACCAAACACCTCGGCACACAGATGGCTTCTACAAACATTTGTGAAAAAATTGGTCGCTCTCAGGAGCTCAGTGAATACCGTGATAGGATGCCACCTGTGCAACAATTCCAGTCGTGAAATTTCATCACTACTAAATATTCCTCAGTCAGATGTTAGTGGGATTAAAGTGGAAGTGATTGGGAACAACAATTCAGCCACAAAGTGGTATGCCACATAAAATCACAGAGCTCCGTCAGATTCAGATTAGCTCAAGAACAGCACGTAGAGAGTTTCATGGAATGGATTTCCATGGCTGAGCAGCTGCATCCAAGCCTTACATCAGCAAGCACAATGCAAAGTGTCGGATGCAGTGGTTTAAAGCACACCGGCACTGGACTTTAGAGCAGTGGAGATGTGTTCTCTGGAGTGACAAATCACACTTCTCCGGCTGGCAATCCGTTGGATGAGTCTGGGTTTGTCAGTTGCCAGGAGAGCGGTACTTGTCTGACTGCACTGTGCCAAGTGTAAAGTTTGGTGGAGGGGGGATTATGGTGTGGGGTTGTTTTTCAGGAGTTGGCCTTGGCCCCTTAGTTCCAGAGAAAAAAACATCTTAATGCTTCAGCATACCAAGACATTTTGGACAATTTCATGCTCTCAACGTTGTGGGAACAGTTTGGGGATGGCCCCTTCCTGTTCCAACATGACTGCGCACCAGTGCACAAAGCAGGTCCATAAAGGCATGGATGGGTGACCTCAACCTGATAGAACACATTTAGGATGAATTAGAGCAGAGACTGTGAGGCAGGCCTTCTCATCCAACATCAGTGTCTGACCTCACAAATGTGCTTCTGGAAGAATTGTCAAAAATTCTCATGAACACACTCCTAAGCATTGTGAAAAGCCTTCCCAGAAGAGTTGAAGCTGTTATAGCTGCAAAAGGTGGGCTGACATCATATTAAACCCTATGGATTAAGAATGGGATGTCACTCAAGTTCATATACCTGTGAAGCCAGACGAATAAGTATTTTGGCAATATAGTGAATGTGCCTTCTGTGAATGTAGGTTAAAGCTGCAAAGCAAAAATATACTAATGCCTATGGTGCCCCCTTGTGGTAACCTGAATTTACATGTTCTGCTGGTTTGCCTATACTGTGTGAGAAACTGATTATTTAGGAAAATGGCACAAAACTAAACTTGTACTGCAGGCTCTCCTCACAAAGATCTGGTGGGGGTCTATGACAACAGACACAGCCATCTCCAAACTCGTGGTGTCTTTCTTCTGTCCACCGCTCATATGGACCAACCTCATAAAGTTCAGGTGACCAGTCTTGTGTCATACCCATGTTGGTAAGTGGTATGTTACTTTGTTGCATGTTTTACACACTTGTGTTTTTCTATTTTGTTTTTTTCAGTGATGAGGAACTTGACAATCGTAATGCTGGCAATCAGTTTGTGGAGCTGGACAGTCTGGACACTGAAAAGGCTTTACTTCTAAGCGATGATGATGACCATCTGTGAGTTTGCCGTGCAGATCTTAATAGTTTATTTCCTTTTGAGGTAACAAAAACTGAAAAGGTTTACACAGGGGAAGAGGATTGTAAAGTTCAAGAAGTGTTCCAAATATAATTATGGAAAACAAATTCCATAATTATATTTGGAACACTTACATATACAATGGCAACATATACAATGAGAAAATTCTTTTCTCATTGTATATGTTGCCTCTAGGGTCGATTTTTAGGAAACATAATATTTGTTTCCACTGTTTTGCTGACGACATCCAGGTGTATATGCCCATCAAACTGAACAGCAGAGATCCATGGGAACCCCTGCTGAGCTGTCTAAGTGACATCAAGTCCTGGATGAGAAACAATTTCCTAAATCTTAATGAAAGCAAAACCGAGGTCATATGCTTTGGTAAATTTGACCCCTCAAGCTACTCCTCTGGCACTCTGAGTCATTTGGCTCCTCACTGTCGTGATGCTGTGAAAAATCTGGGTGTCATTTTAGATAGTAGTTTTAAAATGGAGAAGCAAGTAAGTGCTGTTACCAAAATCAGTTTTTACCAACTCAGAGTCATTGCCAAGGTAAAACCTTATCTCCCGCAGCAGGACCTGGAAAAAGTTATTCATGCTTTTATTACTTCCCGCCTGGACTACTGTAATTCTCTGTACTTTGGCATAGATCAATCATCTGTGCGCCGCCTGCAGGTAGTCCAGAATGCGGCAGCTCGTCTTTTAACCGGTTTAAAAAAGCATGAATACCCCAGTCCTGTCATCCCTTCACTGGCTCCCTGTCCGTTTTAGAATCGATTTTAAGATTTTATTGCTTACTTTTAAAGCCTTAAACGGACTGGCACCTTTGTATCTGTCTGAGCTGCTTCACTGTCACACCCCTGTAAGAGCTCTGAGGTCATCGAACCAGCTGCTCTTACAGAGGCCTAAAACTAGACTAAAACAGAGAGGTGATCGAGCTTTTGCAGCAGCAGCACCAAAGCTATGGAACGATCTACCTCTCCATATCCGCACAGCTCAGACGATACACACATTTAAATCTCTATTAAAAACACATTTCTTTTCTTTGGCATTTGGCTGCAGTGCTACCTCCTTTTAGATGATTGTTTTATGGTATTTTATGGTACTTGTTTTAAACGTTTTAATTTTTAATTTTCTTATGTTATTTATTGTTCTTAATGTTTTTATTTATTTATTTTTATTTTATTATTTTATTTATTTATATATTTTTATTTTTATTTAGTATAGTCCTTGGGGTTACAGATCTTGTACAGCACTTTGGTCAACGTCGTTGTTTTAAATGTGCTTTATAAATAAACTTGACTTGACTTGACTTGACTTGACTTAACTGAGGCAATCTGTCAGACCAATGGATATTGACTCTGCGTCTTCATCAGAATCTCACATTTTGACATTATGATTCAAATTTATTTTTTCCTGGATATGCTGATTTGGCCCTTACACATGCCAGTTTAGATTTTAGATAGCATTTAGATACTTTTTAAAAACATTTTTAGGGTTATGCTTTCATTTTAGTGCCTCTGTGGGTTATATGAGATGATACAGGTGTTTGTAGATTGCAGCCCACAGCTGGTATTTCATTCAGAATTCATTCAGAATACATTGACTTAGCATCAATGCACATTGGCCTATTTGTTTGTTTGTTTGTTTGTGCCAAAATGCACCAAGAATGAACTAAAAATAAAATTTCACTTGTTTGTCATGGTTACATTAGAAGAACTTTATTTCCAGCAATATTTTTATAGCAAGAAATTAAGCAGCTGCTCAGTGTTATTTTAGGTTTTCCTGTTTTTTTTTTTTTTACTCATTTGCATTACCTTTTCTTAAGTCTTTAGTGTGCCATTACCCTATCAACACAAAGGGGCTGCACTATGAATAATAATGTGAATAAAACACACGCTAAAGCCCATCGTACCATCTCACAGGAAAAAATGCATATCAGGCACGTAACATCAGTAAATGTGTTAGAATTTCAGAATCCCGGCTATTAAACTATAAACAGCTCATTCTGCTACTGACTCTTGTTTGGTGTGATTTATTGGATTGGATGATGGAAGTCTGAAGAAACAAGACATACTGTGTTGGCAATTTAACAGTTTATTTGTTTAACAAACAGCCACAGCAGCCTGGTACCTCCTCCTCATGTTGGTCATCAGCAAGGTCAAACACTGCTGTGCAATGGCATCTCATTCTTCAACTAGCATCTGTCAGCCAGTGTGGCAAATTCTGGACGTAGTCACTGATAAACCCTGCTCTGTGGGGGCTTTCCAGCTGTATGAGATTTATTGGCAAGAAGCATTGTTACAGCAAAGAAATAATCCACCAAACTCAAATTTCCTTACTTTTTTGTGCTAAGTTTATATTTAGATGGAGCATTGTCTTTACACACACTATTAATGTGGTGTCTTTTTTTTTTCCCAGGAACTCTTCACCTGGAGGTCAAACAGATCAGAGCTGTGCCTCTGTCTGGTGGCGTTTCTTACTGCGCCGCTGGCGTCGCTTCTGGAGCGCTCCTGTCACAGTGTTCCTTGGCAATGTCATCATGTATTTCGCCTTCCTCTGCCTCTTCACTTATGTGCTCCTGCTAGACTTCCGTCCGCCGCTACCCCTTGGCCCTGGAGCACCAGAGATTATGCTCTACTTCTGGGTCTTCACCTTGGTGCTGGAGGAACTTCGACAGGTGACCATCCAGACATACTGACACCTTTTATGATGCAATCTTTGCAAAGAATCAGCAGCTTTCTCCCTAGACAGCGCGACACCTATTTCGAAGCACTGGCATTTTTATTAGACATGTTCTGCTCTGACACATCTGAGTAGGCGGTGATGTGAATCGCTACAGTGAGTTCATTGTCTCAGGGGTTTTAAGCCTTTCACCTCTTTGCCTGACTCCCTCCCAGTGAGTCAGGTCAGACAAGCATGATCCCTTATTGCTGAGATCCCATTGAGCCTTCCTCCCTTGGGCACAAAATCCTCAAATGAAAAAGTCCTTCAACACTCTCTTTTTTCATTGTGCATCTCAGACAGTCCCAGAGCTGACAGAATTGTGGTACAGATTTCCAAAATAAGAACCACACTGCTGCAGGCAACTCTGGCATGCTACCAAGCCCAGCAGGGCCCCTGTGCCTTCAAAGGGATGGCTCTGAGGTGCACGCCTCTCCCTAAATGAAGATGATGCCACAGGGGCCTTGTTACTATACTTGTTACAAAACAAGGTTAGACACTGTAGTTCTACCAGCTTTTTAGATCTAATAAATGGGTAGTGCCAGTCTGCTCACTCTCATAAAGTTATGCTTATAGTGTAGGCTATCCATTTTTCCTATCCTCTTTTATGGCAGATTTATTAAAATGATTAATTATTGAGGTGAGTGTAAGTTAGGTTCACAGTCTGTCTCTAAATCTACAGCCTGTACCTGGAGACAGCTGAAAGTATTTGGATGTCATGTAGGCATTTGTAGAATGAGAGTCAAAGCTTTTACGCAGCAGGCTGTGACTCTGTGAAAACAGCAGCCCGCCCTCAGCTTGTTGACAAACCAACAGCGCCATCAAGCCACCAACCAGCGGTTCTTAAGGTACTTTCAGGTGCCCTGTTCAAGCCACAGGTGACAAGTCAACCTCACACTCTTAAGTGTAAAAGACATTTCACAAGTCTCACAATATGGGCCATCCCAGGTGCCTCTAAAGCAGCAGGGCTGCAGGCCTGTTAGGTCCCTTTTGACCCTGCAGGTGTGGCCAATGTCGTTCTAGTGTTTGACCAGGTCATGACAGGCTAAGATTTTCCGATGAAACCTTTTTATATATGCGGCGTATGGTCCATCTCTCTTTATGCCACAGAGCTTCTTCACTGATGAAGAGATCAGCATCTTGAAGAAGTTTAAGCTCTACGTAGAGGACAACTGGAACAAGTGTGACATGGTTGCCATCTCGCTCTTTGTTGTTGGGGTCTCGTGCAGGTAAATATTACTTAATGACACTGGATGCTGAAAAACTGAATGCAACAAAAGTGTTGCTTTATCTGAAGGGTGTGTGGGTTTTGTTTTGTTTTTTGTTTGTTTGTTTGTTTTTTGCAGGATGGTGAATGACACCTACGAGGCAGGGAGGACAGTTCTGGCGATTGATTTCATGGTGTTTACTCTACGTCTCATCCACATCTTTGCCATTCATAAGCAGCTGGGACCCAAGATCATCATTGTGGAAAGAATGGTGACCGAAACAAAATCCTAACTCATTTTTTAATTTTAAGTTGTGTTCATGCTAATAGAAGAAGACACTTGATAAAAAGATTAAAATGGAGATGCATTTTTTCTTTTCTTTTTCTTTTTTTAACAGATGAAGGATGTTTTCTTTTTCCTGTTTTTCTTGAGTGTGTGGCTCATTGCGTACGGAGTTGCCACCCAGGCTCTTCTCCACCCCAATGACCCGAGGATTGACTGGGTGTTTCGCAGAGCTTTGTACCGTCCCTACCTGCACATTTTCGGCCAGATTCCATTGGAGGAAATAGACGGTAGGACTCATTCTTTAAATGTGCATCTATCCGTGAAAAATGCCGAATACTTCAGTGCAATGTGTAATGTAATCTTTTGCATGCCATTGAGGTTGTATTCTGGTTGCCCTAGATTTTTTTTTTTCCTTCTAATCTTATTGTATCTTGTTCTTACATTTAATGAAGCGCAGCTGCTCGCATGCCTGAAATGAACTGCACCAATGACTCAGATGAGATTATCATGGGCCTACGGCCACCATGTCCCAACGTCTATGCCAACTGGCTGGTCATTCTGCTGCTGGTTATCTTCCTTCTTGTCACCAATGTCCTGCTGCTGAACCTCCTCATCGCCATGTTCAGGTCAGGGGCTGAGAATCCAGGAAAACATGCATACATTTGCATGTCTGCTGAAATGAATTGAGCCAGACCGCACACGCACACACAAAGTGGTTTACTTGCCTTTTTTCTCCCCCCATTTGCAGTTACACATTCCAGGTAGTGCAGGGCAACACAGACATCTTCTGGAAGTTTCAAAGATATAACCTGATCGTGGAATACCACAGCCGCCCAGCGCTGGCCCCTCCCTTCATCATCATCAGTCACCTCTCGCAGCTCTTCCTCAGCCTGATTAAACGGCCTGAGTCCAAGCAGGAACATCTCGGTATGAAGGCTCTATATGCATATTTCAGCATATTTCCATTAGGGACTATTAAGTCATTATTTCAAGCAGAAATTGAAATAGTCCTCTGCAGCTTATGTGGCTAAATAAGAATGAAATCAAACACGGGCAAACACACATTGGGCTTATCTCTGTCTCTCACCCACTTCATGGAAATTTTAGGCTAATTGGTTATTGGACTGCTTCCTTACTTTTGTGTGTTGCCAGAGAGGGAGCTGCCGGCGGAACTCGACCAGAGGCTGATAACGTGGGAGACGGTGCAGAAAGAGAATTACCTGGCTAAACTGGAGCGTCAGCACTGGGAGAGCAGCGAGGAGAAACTAAAGAGCACCTCCTCAAAGTAATTTTATAATTCTTTCACAAAAGTTGGTAAACTCTCCTGTAGTCATTTTGACACTTTATTCTCAGAACAATTAGATATAAAGCCATTGTGCACTACCTGCACAGTACCGGCCTGTATAGCTTAAGGTTAACAATGATTTTAACTGAGTTTGTTTGGGATCAAGGGTTCAGAGCCTGCTAAAGATTGTTGGTGGTTTTAAGGACCAAGAGAAACGCCTGGCATCCATGGAAAGTCAGGTAAACAGTAAAATTAGCTCAATAGCACCATCCAGTGAATAATAAGGCTGCATTCACCTACATTTATTTCAAGTTTATAGTGTGGAAGAAGTTTGAGTTACAGAAATCTGACTTTTTCTCCAGGTCAGATATTGTGGGGAGGTGCTGTCCTGGATGGCTGAGTGCTTTGCTCAGAGCACACTCAAATGTGGGAAGGAAGCTCCAAAAGTTCCAAGTGAGTCAAAAATCAGTGACAGGAGTGACAATATTTATGCAAAAAAAAAAAGTCTGTGCTTTATGTATTTTTAATGCAATGTAAGTAGAGCAATAATATGGTATTCTCTAGCTTCTCTCACAGGGGGCAAGACAGACAGCGCCACAGATGCACCTCAAAATCAACCAGTGAAAGAAGCCAAGCAAGAAGAAAAAACAAAGCCAGGTCATCCAGGATACGGAGCCAACAAAAAATTTCCTTACATTGACGAATAAAAGTGATCATGGTAACTGGTACTGTAGCATGCAAACAGCTAATAATGACCCTATAAGAAATTAAGAATATTTTAAAATACAAAAAGGGGAAAGTGGACATTAAGTGAGAAAATTGTGCTTTATTCATCAAATATTGGAATCCTTTAGAATATCACAATAAATGTCAACTGCATTGATTTTGTTTAGGAGAACAATGTATAAATGTATGCCTGCTTTCAATAGAAATAAATCACAACATAATCAATTATTACCATATCATAGATTGATTCTGTAAATTGTGTCATAATCAATTCAGTGCCACAGACAGGAAAAACAAATCAAAACAGCATATATTAAATACTAAACTTGTAAGAGGCAGCACATTCCTTTAAAGACACCGAGACATGATGCTGGATTTATGCACAGACATACATTTTTTTAAGACGATAACATTAGGCAGGAGCTTGAATAAGGACCACTTTAAATATCCATCCATCATTTTTGCTGATTACACTGTAGTGAAGCCTTAAAGTCAGTATGGGCAGAAGCAGTGAAGCATGAAACTCTGAATTTGGAATGGACAATAAGTTTTGCTCATTTTGTTCCACACAATGACCTTTCTCACAAAATACCCTGTGGAGGTTTTGTGTTACTGCTGCGTTTCTCATCAAAATACTCTGTGTGAGATCCTGACGTCCCACATATGTGGCAAATGCATCACTTTCTTCATATAAAATATGTGAAAGAGACTTTTGAATGTTGCCACCCCCAAATGTCCTTTGTCCTACAGTGAAACAAAGAGAAACCAGCTGTTCTTGATGTAAACGTTGAGGCTTAGTTCCTTGTTTGAAATGCTCTTTTACCTTTTGTGGTTCCCTTTCTCTTTTGCATCTATTCCAAGATAAATAGCACCTCCAGTGTTTCCAATAAATGCTGTTTACCTAGCGCATATAAGCGTGCGGGGGGGGGGGGGGGGGGGGGGGGGCTCTTTAGGCTTCTGCTGCTTTGGTGTCACCACAGTTTCACATGAGAATCTGTGTATAGCTGAGTTAGTAGACTCAGCACACATAAATGGCATTAAAATAACTTTTACAAAGACTGTGTCTATAACGACTGTTTATTTTTCCAATGTTATCCAGTGACTTATTTTTGTTCATGATTCAATATAAGATATCATGTGACCAACTGTGGCTACAACAAATTACCACACATACCACAGCTGTTTCGAGGGGCTTCGCCCTCATCTGTTCACATGTTGCTTTAAGGCTTTTATACACTACTTCATTTCCATGTTCTCCAGTTGTTAATAAGCAATGCATTACTCCCATGCCTTGTACATGTTTGCAGATCATCAGGAAAAAAGAGTGTTCAAAAATGACACAAAGAAAAAAAAATAAAAAATCTGCAGAGGATTTTACATTTTGTCTCCCACAACCACAACAAGAAAGCAAAGTCTGTGATGCTGAGCTGATTAAAAACTAATTGTTTACATTATCTTAACAGCATCATTTTAGGCGCTGTATACATCTATTAAAAACAAACATCACATTGATCTTGAAAAAATAAATAACTATTTTAAAAGGTTGGTAACATGAATCTTTGTCTGCTTGATGTTCAGAAATTAAGATAAACTTTACTAAATTACTGAAACACTGGTCGAGGTCCTGTACACGGCAGTGTGATGAGGATCCCACACAAATGAGTTTGACTTTAGTCTCTTGAAACAAAGGCCTCCGGTCCTCTTGGCTGTACTGCTGGTCCCTCACGGTGAAGCATACTGTCAAAACGTGGTGTCACCTCACAGCGGATAAGGAGAGTGTCATCTTTAACGTAAGCTCTCTGACTCAGCTGCGACAGGTGCATGAAGGTGACGTAGCCAAATCCTTTGGGGTTTCGCTGAATTGTCGGCTTCTGGAAGGCCTGCAGATCTGGTTTAGTCTCCATTGCCTCCATGTGATGCTGACCCTCAGGGCCCTGGTCTAGGATGGCAAGCCGGATGGTTCCTTGAAATGGCCAGGTAAGCTGCCCGTCAAAAGCTCCTTGCATGGTGTGCACAAATAGGGAGATGTAGTTGGAGCAGCGAGGGGCATTGGGGGTCTGCAGGTGTAAGCGCAGGCACAGCTTGTAGCCTGGACGGCCTGTGTAGAAGCCGGGACTGTGCTCAACCACTGGCATGCCCGCTTCTTGGTTCCGCATGTGGGCTGAAAAACCTTTGAGGCGCCAGATGAAGATACCCTGGCATTGCTGGGCCTCCAGCTCTTTCACTGTGTCCTCCAATACCGACACCCTACGCCGGAGCTCTGCTAGTTGGCCCACCTGTGAAAACAAAACAGAAAAACAACTGAAAAAAACAAAATTATATCCACAACAACAACAACAACAACAACAAAAAGAATAAAAAAAAAAAAAAAAAGAAAAAGGTCGTGAGACACTTGGACATCACTTACATGAGTGTCTTTTAAGATGATGAGTTCACGGAGCTGGTGATCCTGCTTCACCAATCGTCCATCCATCTCTCTGAGCCTCTGCTGCATCTCTTCGCTAGGCGGACCTGGAGCACAACTGTTATTGCAGCTTAGAGCTGCAGCTCCTCTGGGCCCACTACAGGCTGATACTGATGCAGCAGCTCCTTGATCTTCTGAGGAAAGTGAAGGTCCTAATGTCCTCAGGGGTTTGGGTGTGGTACCATTGAGGCTAAGGCCACGCAGAAACTCAGCCATGTAGCGCATATGCATCTGTGTGAACTCCTGCATGTGCTGAGCCAGGTTGTGGCGTTGCATCTGCAAGGTCAAACCAGCTTTAAGATATCTGCTTGTGTCACAAACTAAGAAACCTATTAACAATATAATGTCCAGGATTTTAAAGAACAGAAACTTAGAATTTGATCACCTACCCTTTCCTTACATCCAAAGATGCTGAAGTTACAGGCGATCGGGGCTTTTGGGCAATCTGTGTCACAGTGCGATTCCATCTGCGGGGGGAATAATAGACAAAGGTAATGAGGGAAGCTGAACATTTTTTGTTCAAGTTCAAAACACAAGTGGTTCCACTTTCTACTGCAGAAATGGTGGCTGCCCTTCTGCACTGTGACATGTGATGCGACTGGGTTTGGAATGGTTCCCTATTGCTCGAATGAGAGAGAATTTCCTGTTTTGATTGTCACTTCCTAACAGTTCATTCACCTGAGGCCTCTTTTTCATGGCAGACTCTAACAGACTCACCTGGTCTCTGATGAGGTCCATCTCACAGTACTGACACGTTACACTGGCAAAGGGACACTGCTGCTGATGAAGCTGAAGGAGCAAGCAAAAGCAGATTGTTAGAACACTCCTCACATATCTAAATTTGTAACTTGAACTCTACTCTGGAAGTCATGAGTTATAAAAGTGATTCAACAGTACCTCTCTCTCCTCATAAACAAAGCATGCCACACAATCTGGACATGACACGGGTCTTCTTTGGCACTCGGTGGTTATGTGTTCGTCTAAGTGGCTCTTTCTCACAGACTGCTGGCACTGTGAACAAGGCACGGTAGCAAACTCACAATGCACCAAATGATCCTGGAAGGAAAACAATATAATGAAACAATGCATTTAATTTTGTTCCTGTAGCAGGAAGACAATAACAGTTTACCTGTCCACACTAGAGAAAGATACAGGGGATTGTGAAAGCTGGGCTGATTGTGTTGTTTAATCTAACAGTTTGGCCAATAGTTTTTTTTTTTTCCTGTTTATTTTGTTTTGTTTATTATTTATTCCACCATGTGTGCCAAGAAAAAACAAAGCTGTGGTGGGGCTGACAGAAGGGGAATTTTTGGGGGCAGCCAGTATTCCACTTTTACAGTCCTTCTGTTGTATTGACACAAACTTGTACTATGGCAATCTTGAATATGTCTACAAGCTGCTGACACCTGTCTATTCACTTTAAGAAGCTGGCATGTTAATAGTCCCACTAACAAGTAGTTCTGTAATCAATTATGGTGAATAGGCTTTAAAAACAACAACAACATAATCACAATCATCAATATATCTTTGAAATGTTCACATGCAACCCAAAGTCATTTTAAAACACCAGCCAGTTAACATCCCTATTTCCATGCACTTGACTGAGCTGCATTCAGATCAAAGACGTCGGTCACAGTTTTTACCTCTAAATGTCGAAGCTCCATCTTGTCAGCACAGCCCAAGTTCGGGCAGCGAACGGTTAGTGACAGAATCTCCCTTTTGGCAAAGTTATCAGGGAACAGTTGGTCTTCTGACAGCATTTCATTGTCCACGGGGCACCTTTGACCTGTATCACTGATTTGCAAGAAGAATCACAGAAATCATTGGTGTCTTTTCTACCTCACTATAAAAAACTAGTACCAGTGAAACTTTGCATCATTTAGACACAGAAGGCTTTCATTTCTAAATCATGACTCAGCAATTTGAGCGATTTGAGCTTAATAAAGAATTAACAGAGCTTCAAAACTGAGCTGTGAAGCTGGTGCTAATAAATGAGTTAGAATCTCAAGTGGTCAGTGTTAAATAGAGAGATGCACAATAGCATACCGGATGGACTTCTCAATGCAGCTCTTGCAGAAACGATGACCACATCGTGTCTGAATGGCATTCCTCAAAGCCATGAGGCAGATAGGGCACTCATATTTACTCTCTAGCGGGGGGTCAAACTCCACATCGTAGCCCTGAAGAGGGGCACCGGGGTTCTCCGAAGGGCTAAGAAGGGATTCCTGAACCTTTTCCAGCATTGCCAAAGCACAGCCAGACAGCTCTCCTGCGACAGGCCCTTCATAGCTGTCCTCCTCCAAACTTCCCTTACTGCTTTCACAGCAGGCCATCTGCAGTGGGTGGCAAAGGAGGGAAAAGGGGGTGAAAAAGACATATACTGTGTTTTAAATTGTGTTTAAAACAGACATCTGCATTTTATTCTTCTCAAAAGAAAAGAATATATGTACTTTAACAGTAGTGGGGAAAAAAAAGCAAGATTTGTTTATGTATAAAACTGCTAAAACAGTTGTTAATAGTACACAGTGGCATGATGTGATGTTCAAGAAATCTCCTCCTAGTACCCATCTGTATAACTTCCTCCAACCAACTTCTGTCCTTCTTTTAGGGAAGGAAAAAAAAAAAAAAAAGTAAAATAGCTAATCTATTATGGTATTACATCCCTATGTGAATGTTTCAGGGCTATTTCAAATGATCCAGCAATCAGCCTATTTATTTTTCACATTACCTATTCATTATATCTTCTTCCCTAACTTTTCCACACCCAGTCTCTGTGTTGGTAAGCACATCGTCTGCTGGAAAAATTAACACACCACCCAAGTAAGCTATGGAAACCAGGCCTCCTCAAAAATTTGGTGCCATGACCTGGGTGGCAATAAACTTCAAAGAAGATGCTGTTCTCAAACCAAAATAAACAGAGAAAATCTTCATAAATGAGAATATGAAATTAGGACATAAGAAGTGCAGTTTGAATAAAGACTTTAATGTTTTATTGGTTGCTAAACTGTAACACTGCACAATACATTTTCTTTCAACTGCAATTAATCTTAAATCTTCAATGTTGCCTTTGGTTTTTAAAATGAACACTTTTCTCGTCATCACTATATCAATAAATACCCCGCCTATTTACATCTTAACAAGGTAAATAAGTTAATAATCACTGCCTATGTGCAGCTGTGTACATAAAAACATATCTGTTAACCTACACAGTGTGTTATGTACTAGCCAACGGCGTCGTTAACTCCTCCTTGAAGGTATCGTTACCCCTACGTGGGGCGTAACTTATACTTTTCACAATTCATATGACTCGATAAACTTCTGCATAAAGTCATATTTCAGCAATTCCGTATCAAATCATCAATACATACATTACAGATAGCAAATGATCTGAATACAAAGGTTGGGAACGCTGTCACTTGATGAACCAACCATGCCCCTAGACACGGAACTGCAACTTCGCCTCTGACTGCACCCAAAAAGAGTAAAAGCTAAGTAAAAACACTGACCAAACCAGCGGGCAGCGAAAAAAGGTCCCCACCCACAGGAAAACCCACACACGTTCTGAATGTGTCTGTGAACGCAGGTTTTTATGCTCGTAACACACTCACCTCGGCCGTGAAAATTCTCGAGCTTTTGGTTTCTACAGAATTTCCTGTTTTTTCTTTTTTTTTTTTCCAGACCGTCATCAACGACATGAGGAGGCTTCATTTTAGCTCTGCTGCAGACGCGAGCGGCACCATCTGGTAGGAGGCTATTGTTGCCACAGAGAGGAGAAAAAAAAGGAGACAAAAATGGCGGACCTGAGAAAAATCTGTCCGGAGTCTTTACCCTGCCGTGTCAACTATTCACGGAAAACCGCATTACATGGGAAGCTGTTCATCCTCCTTTGTATACTTACAGTGGACTCCGGAGGGGCTACGACCCACTGGGTTGTCACGGAGGACGGAAAAATTCAACAGCAAGTATGACAGCTCATTGACCTGCTAACGCTTACGCTTGGCGGCTAGCTTATGAAGCTAACTATTTTTCATAGCACCAGATGTAACGAAACTGGAGTATTTACTTAAACTTAATGCGACTTTTTTGCCAGCTTGAGCAACATTATATTTAGAGAGAAAGTTTCGTGGATATTAAAATTCCATTTGTTTGGCTAAGTCGCTTAGCTTAATCAGACTAGTTACTTTATCGTTTGGTTTAGCTGGTCAAGGTAAACACATTATTTTATGATGCTGTCTATGCCTGCCTTGGAAGACGCGTACCGATACACCAGAGTCAGCGCCGCCGGTGGTGGTAGTTGGTGCCGATTACCGTGACATTGCGCGTTTATGTTTGTGTGTCACGCTTAGGAGCGTCTCACAAGACGAGTTTTCGCGTGTGAAATTACCAATGGGAAGGACTATTTAAATCTATGACTCCACAGTATTTGTATGTTGTCATATCATACATCACAGTACTCGGCTGCCTAAGTCTGTTTCGCACCAACTAATAGCACTGATCGCACTATTCTCGTTCCAGGTGGACTCTCCTTTAAATCTGAAACATCCGCACGATGTTGTGATCTTCATGAGGCAAGAGACTCGTGTTAACTACCTCAAGAAGCTGGAGGTGTGTTTGTCAGCATCATTCTTCTTTTATTCATTCATGCTGGTTATTCGTGTCCTTTACATTTATTTGGACGTCCTGTTCTATTACTGGGCGTGTTAATAATGGTTTGCCGTTAAATTTAAGCTCCAGTTCCAATTTCTTGTGCCTCTCTGCTCCCTTCTTTGGTAATTTTTGAGCAGAAGCAGCTCGTGGCACAGAAGATTCACATCGAGGAGAATGAGGACCGAGATACGGGTCTGGAGCAGAGGCATTACAAAGAGGATGCAGACTGTGTAATGGCTAAGGTACCCCTGGGAGACCTGGATCTGTATGATGGCACTTATATTTCCTTGGAAAGCAAAGATATCAGGTCTGTGCCACTATTTTAGTTTTAAATATGGATTTATGGTTTCCCAATTTTTTTTGCTTTAAAATAAATCCAGTGTCTCTTTGTGATTACGATGAAATCTTAAAATAGCATTTCTTCTCTCTGCCTTCTAGACCTGAAGATTACATTGATTCCCGGTCTGCTCTGCCCCCAGATCTGGAGAAGCCAGACTGTGGGAAAGTGTTTGAACTACCTTATAGTATCCATGCTTTTCAGCATCTCAGGGTGAGTAGAGGCCAGACTCTTCAGTTGTTGGGAAGATGGAATGACGAGTATCATCTGTATGGCTTTTTCATTACCCAATGAGTATTTTGAAATGTTATGCTGAGTTGTAAATGAATGTTATGTTACATGGAAAAACAGTTCTTGTTAAATTAAGCTTTGAACCATTTTTAGTCATCGCATGTGAACATACTATTGGAAATGTACACCTACCACTAAGTTACTAGATGTATCGATCGACCTGCCCGGGACTGGAATTGGTTCGTTTCCAGTGATTGGCCAGTCCATTTCATGCATGCATAACACACACACACGGCGTCACAGGCAAATACCTGTGTGCACGCTCACAGCCACATGCTAACATGTCTTTAGCTGGAGTCTCTTTGCTGCGAGTGAAGACACAAAGTTCACCAACATAAACTTAAACCTAATCCGACACTTAAATCACCCTTACCCAGCTGAACATGGATATTTTAAAGTAGCTAAAAAAGAGCCAGCAGACTTGGTATGCACCACAGATCAAAGCAATCATGAGGAACATTATAGAGACGAGTAAAAAAGGATCAAATTCCTGTTACCTGGTGAATTTATAAGTATAGTCGAAAACAATGTAAATTTATTGCACCTGCTTTTGTTTGGTAACGTAAAACATGTCATGTAAAGGTGGGCATACAGAAACTAATTTATTAGTTAATTATTTGTACCTCTGTAGCTCTCAATACATACCTACTTTGCATAGGATAAAATTTTAGGAAGAAGTCACAAATTTAAATTAAAGTTTTCAATGTCAAAATACGATATGAACGATTAAAAAAAAAACATATAAATCTGGTATCAAAATAAAGCGCCAAAAACAGGCTTTTTAAAAAGTTTTTTAGCAATAACATTGAATCAGCGGCGACAGAGCGCGATTGTTTATAAAATATGAGTCCCTGCTTAAATGTATGCTTCAACGAGAGTTGTAACCTACGTTACCGTGTGGTCATGTCCCGGTGTTTCTCATGTGGTGCCAGCTGATAGAAACAAATAGGGACTGTGCTGACATTTTTAGATGCTATGAATGTTATTCTCACACCGATAAATCAAAAAACTGTGGCGTAAAAGTAGCCAGAAACCCACGGGTGGAACCGATGTGATGGTTATGACATAGGATGCAGGAAGGTTTATGGTTATGACGTAGTTATAGCGTAGGTTTCCCGCTGAAACATAAATCAAGCCTGAATGATGAAAATGGTAATAACAATGATGGGAAATTACCCTTACAGCCAATTTTCACTTTTTTGTGCAAGGGGGCCTAAAACCCACTTTTTCAGCAGTTTTACGAAGGTGCAGGCAGGGGGTTCCTTTGATATGCGATAGCTCAAAGAACATTTGAGATACTGAGCTGAAAATTTGTGTGTGTATATTTGGTGCCCTTCTGATTTCAGTAAAGCAATTTTCCACATTATATTTTGATTTTTAATTTTTGATTGCCACTACCTATTTATTAAAGACGTTTATATTTAATTAGGTACACACCGACTCCAACTTTTTCTTGTTTGGATACTATTCCCATATCTTGGGAAAGGGTATTTGTACTGATACCAGTGTTAAATTAATAAGCTGTATTCCTCACTGCAAGAAAGAGACTAGGAGTCCTTTTTTGCATAAGGTGACAATAGTAAATTAACAGAAGAGAACAAGACCAAGGTAAAGCAAATGGAAAAAAAAAATGAACATTCCAGCCATCCATATTCTTAACTGCTTTTCCAATGCCGTATTGTGGAGTATGACAGTTTATCCCAGCTGTTAAAGATTGAAAGGCAGGGTACACCTTGGCCAGTCCATCACAAGGCTGACACATGGAGACAGATAACCATTCATGCTGACATTCACGTCACATTAATCACCAGCTATCATAACCTCTGGACCGCTGTGCTGAACCTGTGTTCACATTATTCGCCTTATTTATTTTTACTTGTCTCAGCTCAGTGTGAGAGTTTACTGCATACTGCTGTCATTTCCAGTCGCATTAGTTTCTCCTTCCCCTACTCAGACTCAGTTTGAGTGTACCTCCTAACATGTATCATGGATGGGGCAGACAAGAGGCACGTGAAGCAAGATCATCTTAATCGAGAAAACACACTGTTTAACTCTTAAGTGTGATAAAAGCTTCTTCACAAGTGTTACACTGAACATAACAAGAGTGAGAGAGGACTAGGAAGTTGAAGAGAGAATCCAACAGTTTGCAGCTAAATCAGAAACTGTTGCAAACATACAAAGAAAGGTTGTTGGTGTAGCAGATGTGAAAAACCTCTAAACTGTCACTTTGATGTTAGCTTCCATGGTCACAGGCACATCATACATATTTATATGAAGAGATTGAGCAAGTCTGTACTTTGGAAGTTGTCAATCGCTCTGTCTAGTTGTAAAATCATTCATTTAGCTCTGCTATCACACAAGCTCATTAGTGTACTACTTATTATAGGCACAAAGGAGACTTTAGCCTTTGTGTTTGATTGATCGCCTGCTAAAATTTGATGTATTTATCTTTCCCTTCTCTCTTCTCTAGGGTGTGCAGGAGAGAGCAAACTTGACCTCCCCACTTCTTTCTAAGGAGGATCCCATTTTTAGTTCATTGTCTCTTAAGCTGGGTCGGAATGCTGACGAGGTGGGCCATCGCATCCATCAAGGCTTACTGAGGGTAAGGGTCTCCCTATGAAACATTTCCTCACTATACTATAAAATGTGACTGTTTTTTGGGGTTTTTCCCCTTCGAGTTAGTGGATAAAAGCGTGAGATAACTGTTCAAAAACAATTGAGAAGAAGCTAGTCTCAACGAAATGGTAAAAGCAGGGCCTTTTTTTGCATGTGTGTTTATCTGACTTCCTCCAGTCAGCAACAATTAAATTTGTACTGTTCTGAAGATAGACTTAGGACACTCAAATGTTGAAGCCCAGACACAATATGAAGCGCACATTATCAGTGAGCTCTATTAAGGTTACTGAGCTCTGTTGTCTAATGCAACAAAATGGTATTGGAGGAAAATCTGAAATTCTGTAGAACCCTAAAAGTTAGCTGTTTGTTTTTGGAATATATTTAAAGAAAAAGAGATGCATGACTTTAGGATTGCGTATTTCAGAATTCATCATCCTGGGTGCTGTACAACATGGCGTCATTTTATTGGCGTATGAAGAATGAGCCTCAGAAGGCTGTGGACTGTGTTGTGCGCGCTCTGCATTTCTCCCCAAGGTACTGTGAGGCTGGTAGGATAAGTTTTGCAGTAATATTTAGTTTATTGCATGAGATTGCTCACAGGTATATCTGTGTATTTGTTGTTCCTTTAGGCAGCATAAAGATATAGCCCTCGTCAACATGGCCAACATCCTGCATCGTGCCCATTTCTCAGCAGATGCTGCTATTCTTGCCCACGCTGCCCTCGACCTCACCTCAGATCTCTTCACCAGCCACTACACCTTGGGCAACATTTACGCTGTAAGTTAATGGGAAGCCTTCCAGCTGCAGGGAATGCTCGAGTCTTTAAAACATTGCTTTAATTTCTAGTCAACCACTGAGTGTTTTATCACAGTTTTTGTTCACTGAACTTGGCCACACACAAATATTCTTCACAACACAAATAGTTTATAGACTTTTGAGTAAAATTATCCACTAAAAGTCTAGTCCAGTTTTCAGAGGCTCAAAATGAATTGGACAGTTGACTGAGAAGCAGTTTCATGCCTGGGTGAGTCTTTTTTTCCCTTGATATTCAATGACAGATTAAGCAGATTAAAAATCTGGAGTTGAACTTCCAGTTGGTAGCTGTTTACTGGAGCTGTCAACATAAGGTCCAGAGAGATGTTGATGCAAGTGCAGGAGGTCAACACGAGACTAAAAAAACAAAATAAACCCATTAGAGAGAGATTTAAAAAAAAAAAAACAGTGCAGTACAAATGTGGGGAAGACAATGTGGATGTAAGTAATGTGGATGATTGCAAAATTCTTTTCTTGTTTAAGAAAAAATCCTTTACAGCAGTGGTCCCCAACCTTTTTTGAGCCACGGACCGGTTTAGTGTTGGAAAATATTTCCACGGACCGGCTTTTAAGGTGTGGCAGATAAATACGCCACAACGATCTCTGGTCGCCATGGTAACATTTAAACACGCCTTCAAAATAAGATACACCTTAAAAACATGCATACTGTAGAAATCTCCTCAGTTGGGTTCAAATGCCCCATGGAATTTCATCCAGCATTAAAAAAACAAAAAAACAAAATCCATCTTAAGTGTAAGTCAGATAAAATCCATTTCTTCAAAATATCCAACAGTTTGGGGTCTTATATAGAATTTCGCTGCAGTTGTTTCTGCTTCATCTCTGGATTTGCTTCTGCAAATTTTATAATCTCATATTTTTGCTTGTGAGTGCGAGTTTGTAGCTTATGCTTGCCATGATTGTCTCCTGTGAAATGAACTGATAGAGACACTAAAGCGATCTCCAGGCGTTGTTAGTGTAGTTGTGCATGAACGAGCCGATGCATGGAAGTGGGAGGGAGACGGGAGCTGAGGAGCGCTTTAGCGCTAAACTCATCCAACTTATGGATCACATTTAATTGGAAATGTATTACAATGGGAGCAGATTTTTCATTCGAGGTAGGTAAATATCTGACTGATGTAGGTGATAATTTTATTGGAATTAATGTCAGAAAAAACTGAGACCTGCAGAAGCCATCTGACTAGAGCGAAAATCCGATTTCTGCGACTTCGACTGAGGCAATTTTTTACTGTATAAAGCGCATGAAAAATACAACTCACCATAACGCTGAATCAGTGTGAGCCCTGAGCTTGTTTCTCTGCTGCTCATGTTTGCTAGCCTGTGGGTTGGCTGAGTTTGGCCAGCACACACCAATACAAGCTTTGATTTCACAGGAGAGCAGCTGCAGAGCCACTGTGCTGTGCGCCAGAGTGTCAGCTTGATGGCTGGGTCCTCCTCACTGCTATCCCTATGTTGCTAAATAAAAATGTAAATGGACTAGTTCTTGTATGGTGCTTTTCTACGCTTGTTGAGCACTCAAATATTTAAACAAGCGCAATGTAGGTCAACCAACCTATTTCGTTAGACAGGTACGGGAACCAGCGAAGCTTGTGGGTTTAATTTTAGCGGTGATTATCATGTAACCGAGAGAAGTGTCTTTACACATGTCAAAAGAGAGTCATGGACGGATGTAGCCTCAGATAAGTAAAACGGAAATAATGTAAGTTATTTAGTCTTGCGCGGCCCAGTACCAAATGACCTACGGCCCGGTACCGGTCCGGGTCCCGGGGGTTGGGGACCTCTGCTTTACAGCATTTAGGTAATCTAAAGCACATAGTGTTTATTGATGATGTGACTGCTGATAGAAGTGGCAGGATGATTTCTGAAGTGTACAGGGTTGTACTTTCTGTTCACATTCAGCCAAATGCTGCAAAACTCACTACACTGCAAATTCATAATGATCCAAAGTACACTGCGAAAACAGCCCAAGAGTTTCTCGTGGCAAAGAATTTAGGATATTCTTCAATGGGCAAGACTGTCGACGCAGTAGAGCACAGTTTTCAGTTACTGGAGGCAAAACTGAAGCAAAAAGTTCAGAGCATCTCAATGGAGTAAACTCAGCATTTGGTAATGCTAGGCTTCAGTTACTGACTCCAAACAATGTTCATCAAAGTATTAATAAAAACAATCCTTATATTTAAAATTATGTTAGTTTGTCCAGTTACTTTTAGGCCTCTGACTAATTCCTGAGTAATTCCTAAAAAGTTAATGCAAAGCTTGTGTTAACCCACTTAAATTAAAGCTGGAAGGCTGTACTTCAATCACATCTTATAGTTTTTATACTTATTTGTTTTTTTTTTTTTTCTGTAAGCACGAAGTACCACAGCAATTTCCTAATGCTGTGAACCTGTTCACCCATATGGCAATAAAAACCTTCTGATTCTGATTCTGATTCTGATCTTGTGATTTAAAATTACTGTGGTGGGGTACAGAGACAAATAATGTATGGCCAAATACCCATGGCGATGACTATACTGGAAAACCAATCTTTTTTTCGCTTTGTTTGTTTATTGTATTGTCACGGGCGATGTGGACACCCAGCTTTGTGAACACCATAACTCAAGAACAAGGCGACGTAGGATTTTCTAATTGATACCATAGATGCATCTAATAAAAACTTTTCTGAGTTTTCTGAAAATCTTGTGAGCATGATACCTGAAGGAGGAGGTCACATGGGATTTTTTTTTTTTTTTTTTTAAACCATGCCATAGGTGTATTTATCCAGGAAGGATATCATGTAGGCTTCTCACACTGATGGCTGAGCTGCATCTACTGACAATCTCTGGCACTTTGGAATTTAGCAGCCTTTATACAATTCATACATCTTTTTTTTTTTGCAGGTTTCTCAGTATTAGTCTGTTGACAAAATGACATTCAAAGCCTTTTCCAAATTTGCATACAGTGAACTTTCATATCGATAAAACCCTTCTGCTGTCAGAATGGTGGAACTATGCCAGGGCACATTTTGATAGCAGAAGTGTTAAAAGATGTTCAATGTTTGTATCCACAAAACTATGTATCAGTGTGCTACTCTGTACATATTTTTAGTCTGTTTGTTGTTCTTTTGTGCTCGCAAAGAGTTTCTACATGAAAGAAGTAGGTTTGACCTCTGCTATGTCCATGGTGTTTTATGTTTCCTCTTCTGTTGCTGTCTGACTAGATGCTTGGGGAATACAACCACTCGGTGCTGTGTTACGAGCAGGCACTGCAGGCCCAGCCAGGCTTTGAACAGGCCCTGAGGAGGAAGCACGCTGTGCTGTGTCAGCAAAAACTGGAGCAACGCCTGGAAGCCCAGCACAGGTATGCAAGCATTTATACGCGCTCTCTAGGTGATTGGTTGTGCTTAAGCACATTTCTGTTACTGATAATGACAACAACAAAAAAAAATCTTTCGACAAAAAATATAGTGTCATTTAGTGTATTCTGAGGTTGTTTATTAATTTTAAGAAATGTGCTTTTCCCTTCTTGTTTTCCATACTTAAAGGTCCCTGCAGCGGACACTGAATGAGTTGAAGGAGTACCAAAAGCAGCACGACCACTACCTTCGCCAGCAGGAGGCGCTGGACAAACACAAGCTGCTGCAGGAAGAACAAATTCTGCGCAACATTATCCATGAAACCCAGATGGCCAAAGAAGCCCAACTTGGTGAGATGCCATGTACAGTAACTAAAGAAGAAGAAAATATTTGGAATAATCATGAGATGTGCAATCACACAGTTCAACTCATTAGTTTTGTGCATTATAGACACAGCATATTACATTCTACACTGGGGAAAGCTTTAAGACATGTTCAGCCAGTTATTTTACTGTAAATTGTTGTGTGTCAATTTTGAGAAGGGAAAAGTTTACCTGTTGGCCTCAGCTGTGGGGGTGCAGTAGAGAGGAAAAACTCAAGCATGACCAAGCAAGTTCACAGTGTGAGCTGCTTGACAAGATGTCAAGTCACATTATTTATGGTTGATGTAGACAAAAAAAAAAAAAAAAAAAAAGTTTATAGTTTAATTTTTTGTTTGTTTGTTTTTTAATCTAAAATGGCTCGCATGCAGTAACAAATAGTTGCAAAATTGGGTCTAGCCATATCATAGACTCTGGCAGGACAGATTAATCAAATTTTAATCTAGACCATGGTTTCAGCTCATCACAATTAAATGAATGTGATCAAGATGCATTAAAAATGTGTTTTCTGTCAGCAGAACACAAAACAAGTGCCTCCTAAATCAGTGTCCTTCCACATGCCTGCAGTGCTAATCATAGCTGTTCATTCCAGCTGGCAGTTTGAAGTTTCCTGGACTAGTCAGGACAAGTAACACTACGTCAAAATACAGACATAAGGCAAAATTCAAATGTCTGACACTGCAGAAGCTGAAGAACTTGTGCCTTAAACAGATCATCATCCACTGCTTGGAAATACTCTGAATTTAGCGCAAATCTGAACCAATCATATGCCAAGAGAGTGGTGGCGTTGTCTGCACTGCAAAGCAACACAGCTAACTTGTATTCAACCTTCTGAAAACACACCACAAACTGCAGTATACTTAATGTATGCAGGCCAAGGAAAACAGTGCTAATGTGAATGGTCCAAAATCAACTCAGACATCCGTAAAAGCGAGCCTGTACATTACGTCAGCATATCCAGCTCATAAAGACGCACTGAAATCACCAGTTCAGTCACATTCCATTTGGCCAAAAATATGTTTCCAATAAGCACATGAGTAATGAAGGCTGCAGGAAAATGGTTAACTTACTGGATAAAAGATGTCCCCTCGTGCGTCTGTGCTGTATGCAGAATGTTGCAGGGGAATTGTAGAAGGATTGCACAGCTGTTGAGTACTTTGCTATGAGTGTTATTCATACCCATCATGCAGCTTCAATGAATGGCATGAAAGAGTTTGCTTGTAGGAGATGCATTTAGGTGAATGAACACCTTATTTGTCTGCAGAGAGATTTTAATTAACAGGAGTATAGCACAGAGTAAAAAGAGGAACGCAGTTCCCTGTTGGTTTTTAAATTTAAGTTAGTACAATTTTTTTTTTAATTTATATTTATTTTTCTTCTAAGAGACACAGTGAATTTTAGCCAATTAAAAGGACCAGTTTTATTTTCTGTACATTAGTGGGAATGTCGCACAACACGTATATGAAAACAGGGTTATGTTTACATGACAGAGCAATAAAAACATTTTTGTCACTAAAATTAATGAATAATCGTGACCTCAATGTTGATCGAAATAATCACAATAGGTGGGACTACACTAACTCATGGGTGACTTCACAGAGGCTCTGTCCATCTTTTATGAATAGTAAGTGAGTGTTTAGAATAAAATCTGAGAATTTTGCATCATGTGTGTTTCAGGAAACCATCAGATGTGTCGGCTGGGTCAGCAGCAGCGCAGCCTCTACTGCCCCTTTGACCTGCCTGTGCGTTACCACCGGGGCGATCTGTTTGAACATGTTCAGTATGTCCAGGTGAGTCTTTGGAAAAGTATTAAAACAGTACATTTGTCAAAATGATAAATAGCCACAAAAAGATGTTTATTTTCACCAAACTGCCTTAATGGACGATTTACACACTATTGTCAGTATCTTAACCAAGCAGTCAAACTGAAATGGAGTCCAATTCCCAGGTGGTCAAAAGGCAATTGGCATCATTTTGTCTTTTCTTAATGACATTAAAGCTATCCTTTATGCTGTGCCTCAGTGCTGGAATAGAAAAATAGCTCTGTTCAGTTACGGTTAGTGTCCTTACCAAAGTAACTGTTAAATCTACCAAAGCAAAAAGACAGTCTGTCATTATGTTTAGACATGATGGTTAGTCTGCCTGGAAAGGAACTTTCAAGGCAGTTTCTTCCAAGTGCAGACTAAAAAAAACTGTAATGAAACTGTTTGATGAAATTACCATCCTCACAAATTAACAGCACATCAGACTAGAGCCCCCGTTGCTGACACATCTTCAAAGTAGACTGTTTAAATCAAACCTTCATGATGACATGGACTGTTGCACTCCATAGAGACTTGGTGGTTTCTAGTCTGCTTGGGGTCTACGTGTCAAGCTGGTGCACTTGTAGCATAATAGCTGCACAGTCGCAACACATTTGAGGAGACACATACGACTGCAACCCCCTGATGATAAAATTAGCATCAGTCACACCCAAGAGAACCCCTGCATACAGGCAGATGTGAAAAGCCTGACACTTGCAATTGAATTTAAAATTCAGAACATGGATTTACTTTTACAAATGTCTTTGCTTACTACATAACATGACACAGTTTGTTCTGCAATGTAGAGAATTTAAAAAAACAATGAACAGTCCACAAATGAGCAGGTGTGTCCAAACTTTTGACTAGTTCTGTATTTATAAGAAGGATGGTTTATTAGCCCAGAGTTGTTTTTTTTTCCCAGACAAATAATTTGAAGACAAACACACTGCATTGTTTTCTCCACAATAATAAAACACTTAATCTTTGACTCATTACTGGGGAAGAAACTTCTTATTTTCTATTTCTCTCTTTGTTTATAGTTTGGAGAAGAGGTGTCGGTGGCATCCAGTGTGGCACTTCTGTCAGAGCGCAACTCAAACCAGACAGAAGCCAGCCCCCAGCTCCACCCAACTGTGTCTGGGGATCAGGATCCTGCTGCCGCCCTCTGGGGCAGCCATGAGGCAGGCTAAACAAATTACATGGTTTTTGTTTGTTTGTTTTTCTTCCCACAGGTCAAACCAGTGACTGTAAAATCAAACTGATAATGGGACAAATAAAAGCTTTGCAGTGCTTATACAAACTTTCATCTCATTTCTCAAAATGCAGAGACTGCACCAAACTTAAACAAAGTCACCATAATTGTTACAACACTGTGTGAGAGTTGCTGGTTTACATTTGGTCTTACATATGACTGTGAGCAGAGTTAAAGTACAGAAGTGAAAACATTAGACTTGTTAGTTAATTAATTATATAAGCTCTTGATAAACTGGGTAATTAGACCATGATAATGTTTTGAATAACAAGAGTTACTAGAAGTGTGTTTTTGCTGCAGGACTTGCAGAAGATGTTGTGGCCACAGAGGACTGACTGTGCCCGTGAATACCCAGGTGTTCCCCTTGCTCACTTGCTGCCAACCTACTACCTGTCACCTGAAACGCAGGGCATCAGGTCAGTGGAAATTCCCAGATGAGCATATTTCATGTAGCAGCAGCATAAATGCATTAGGCTAGAGTCTGAAATTCCTCTGAATGATCCACAAAAATGCAGCATAAAAAAAAAAAAAAAACCCAAAACCCAAAGTGTACCAGTTTGAAGAGAAAACAAAGAACCTGTGTTCCAAGATCTCTGCAGAAAAATTAAATAAAAAGTGACTGAGTGAAATATTTCTACTTATGTTTATTCAGCCCAGTGGCAACTCTCCTCTATGGGACCAATAGTCCTGGGACAGTAGGTCTGCCAGACTGTGGTCCTGTCCCCCAACCATATCCAGCCCTTCTGCCTGCCTCACTAGACTGGCCTCTGGAAGAAAAAGAGCTGCCAGATCCCCGAGCCTCTGAGGTGTGTGTTTATTTATTTGTGCATGTGTGAGAGATTTGCACAGGAAAATGACCACTGTCATCATTATGTACAGTATATTTACAGCTGTAAAACATACTTCATCGTGTGTGTGTGTGTGTTTTCTGTGCTGAAAAATATATCTATATGCATTTTCCTGTGTGTGTGTTTACAGATACTGCAGTTACGCAGTGGAGGATGGACACTAGACCAAATTGGCTACAGAATTGCTCAAGCTATGAAAGAAGTAAGGGAGCTTCTCACATCTACACAAGCTCTGATGGTTATGCTGCATCTTACTTTCTGGTATAAAAGCCTAAATCTGTAGCAAGCACTACAGAATATGTTTTATTTTTTCTTTCTTTATAGTTTAAATCAGTCCCTTACTCACTGCCCCTGCACTCCAAATTAAGTTGTTGAGTTCATAAAGTTTCCATTACATCTGAGCTTGGACTATGAATCACTAGTCATCCTAAATAGCTCCCGGCTTGAATTGTCTGAGGCCACCTTAAGTCGTTCTTTTTCCGAACTAACAGAAGTTTGTTTGTATGTATAGGCTACTATACCCCGCTGGCAGGTCCACAATGAGGCGGCTCTGTTTTGGCGAGCCAAAGGCAACGGCAGCCGTGCCCTGCAGTGCCTGCGCCAAGCCTTGAGCTCAACTCCACCTTCCCATCGCCACCTGCCTCTCACCAACGCTGCTAACCTGCTGCTACACCACGGCCTGGCCACCCACGCGCAAACACTACTGGAGTATGCATTGGCACTTAATGCGTCAGAGGTATATAACCTGCTGGGTTTTGCCATTTCACTATGCTGTAAAAGAGAAGCGTTTGTTCAAGTGTTCTCTATATTTTGGCCATGTATTTGTTGACACGTGGCATTCTTCCAATCCCGTTGATTCAGGTAAATGGAATATTTTATGCTTCTGCCTTTATACCACACAGAATTGAACTAAACTGTAAATTCAAAATCATTACCTGCCATACCGTTTTTTTTTTTTTTTTTTTTTTTTTTGTTGGCAACTCTGAATCTGACTTCATGAACAAACTTCTGATTAATTGCATTTTGATGGCCTCTTTTCGGTAGTATTATTGTGCCGTGTCTCTGAGCACTCCTCTCAAGGTGGGCCAGTGGTGAGGAACATATGTTCTTCATCACTGGCCAACACATTGTCCACATTTCAACATGGAAGAATAACTTGGGAAAAATTAAAAGTATGGGTGTTTGGCTAAAAAATGTGCAGGATCTATAAAATGCTATCAGTTCAGCACAGAATCAAGAAGGAACATTTCCAACATCTTGTTAAATCAATCCTTGGGGGGGGGGGGGGAGACTTGTAGCGATTTAAAAAGTAGTTTATGCATGCAGCGAATTCTGATGCTAAATCAGTGCAGCAACTACAGGTCAAATCTATCATAACTGCAGAAGTGTTGTTTTACATGCATGATTAAAAAATGCACATATTTGCATTTTAGCTGATACGTGTGCATCCTACATGGATAAAAAGGGACAATGTTCGTTATCAAATATTTTAACCCTCATCTAAGTCCCCTGCTTTGTCTTGTGTTATTTTGCTCCCTCAGCCTCACACCCTGCTCAGCCTAGTGAGCGTGCACTTGGCCCAGGGCAATGTGACAGGTGCCCTGGCCTTGTTCCGCCACATCCTGGTGACGGCCCTTTCCTCCTCCTCTTCTTTCTCATCCTTTTCTGGCTGTGAACAGTGTCGCACCAGTCTACCTCTACTGCGTTGTCTTCAGTTCTACCCCTCCCTTTACAATCTCTCAAACCGACAGCCCTGCTCAAGTGAGTAACTCGGGGGAAGGGGATACAGTCTAGTTTTACTGTTTCTGTAGGTTTATTTGTGGGTGTGTTTTAGAAGTTGCTGCTTTACTATTTAGTTACTGAGTGTGGCTGAAAGATAAATTACAGTACAGATTGAGATGATCAGCAGTGACCTAGTGGAAAGTTTAGGGAGGACGTCTTTGTGCGTGACAAAAATCAAGTGGGGCAAGAAATTTTTGGATATTAAAAACAAGAAATATTAATTAAAGGTTAATAAATGCAAAATGATACTGTTCTAAAGTGACTGGAAACCCTGAAATATTTGTAGGTTTTATAGAATGAAGAATTGTTGGTTAATCTCCATTAAAAATATCAAAACAGAGCATCTTTGACCGACCAGAGAAACTCCTCTTTGGCCTACTTTCTTTAGTTTTTTCTGTGGTGGTTCATGCCACACTGAAATGCTATAATCATCACATTGTCATTTCTATTTTTTTATTTTCATTTTATTTGTTGGAGTACTACAATGTTTGAACTGATCAGCAGATGTAAGAGCATTTATTATATGCTGGTAAATGCATTATTAGGGCTTTACAAATATTACTTTTGTATCTCTACCAGCTGAACTGAAATTTAGCCATGGACTCAAAAGCACTCATCTGCTTTGGGTCCTCATATTGTCCCCCAGAAGCTGCAAGAGTTGCTGTGAAAAGCTGCTTGTATGTTGGGTTTCTTTCCTATATTCATAGAAGTGGGAGTGGAGAGAACGGTGCTTTGAAGTGGAGAAATTTTGCCACTCAATAATTTAAGCTGCAGAAAATAGCTGATGCCAGATTTAGAAGGGACTATATTTTGCGCTCTAAAGCTGAATATTGCTCTCATAAAGCACACACTGAATGTATGAGGGTGCCTGAGCTCTTACAAAGAACACACCTACCTTAGTTTTGGATTTAAAAAAAAATAAATAAAAAAATTCAAAATGTACTCAAAAAATAGACTTATCATACGTTTGGTGATGACTGTCATTATTATATTTTAGATCTTCTTGAATAGCTACAGTCAACTGGCAAATAGTGGTTGCAGAAAAATAGCTAATTAGTCGTGCTTGGTAGCAAACAGGTGTCCCTGAAAAATAAGTTCCATTGACTCTTCTGGCTCCTTATTCTGGCTGTTGGCCATGCAAGGCTGGCCTGCTATGTACACGTCACCATGTACGCACTTAAACACCCACTAAAACAATAACATTTGAGTTATGTGAAAGATTAGAGGTGACGTTCCGCAAGAACTTCAGTCAAACTTTGTCAATCAGTTTACACTAGCGAACAAACAATTGCAAAAACCTACCGCTAGAACGAAGAGAACCATACAGCATGGGGAAAACGAAATAAATCCAAGCTCCTTCAGCACACATTGTGACAGTAAGTGGGGCCAGCGTACATAGATGTTGAAATAAGTAGGGAAAAATACTTTTTAAACAGTTGTATTGTTTCAGTTTTCTAATGGATAATCTCTCATTGCTAAAATATCTGCAAATATGCAAACCTTACTGAAGAATCCATTCATCATTGTTAAATTAGTCATTTTTTATGCATTTGTGTCTGTGTTTATAAGATACCACAATTTTTGTGGTAAAGTTTGAGTTAATAAGTGAACCTACATTTCTAGTTGATCCAGAGGGTGCTGCCTGCATGGCTGAGGAGGACCTCAGCATCCAGCTGGAGGAATGGGAGGTTAGTGAAGAGAAGCAGGATGCACTGGCCATATCTGCGATGGAGGACACCCTGCTCTTTGAGAGTAAGAATTTGATTTTTGTGGCATCTTCATTGGCAGGATGAAGCAGTCAAGCGATTACGTTTGTGGCACTTCAGCAAATATTTGGTCCAAATCATTCAGAACCTGAGATTCGGTCCAGTGCAGTTTGGCATGTGGCAAAAATGTAGTGTGTGTATCACAGACAGGCAAGATTTCACAGCAGTGGCATGCTTTCCACTTTTTACTGGCTATTCCAGGTTTCCATAGCTTTGTTTACTTCATGGGGTTCTATATAATATAATAGTATTCATTTTTTCCAGTTAACTAACAAAATGTACTTAACAGTTGAATACGCAAGTCTTGTTTTTCATTTGGTTTAATTTGACTCTACATGTTTCTTTTTTTTCTAATGAGCTAATTTTTCTTAATCTTATTCATACCTGTCTCCCCACAATTCAGAGGTCATCGTGGACAGTAACGGGTCAGGTGAGGCAGCTGGACAGCAGCAGGCTTCTCCCTCTGCATCAGGGGCAGCTAAAATGACTGGTTCTTTTGGAGATGGAGGTGAAAAGGAGGAGGACTGGCAGCTAAAGGAGGACCTGATGGGAGCGTTTGAGGGTGCACTGGATGTTGGAGGGAAGCGAGGAGACCTGCGAGGAATCAGAGTGCTAAAAAATGACCGCGTCATGGGTGCTCGTGCCGGGAGTGGGCCCTGTTTTGGAAACTGTGAGGATGATGAGGGAGCAGAGTGGGTAAGTGTGGAAGTTTACTGTTTGTAATAACAGAACTGAGTTTGAGTAATACTTGCCAAAAATCTGTCAGCTATGTGTGAATAGTACTACTACTTATTGGTCGTCAGATCACTTTCCAAGTAAAACGGGTCAGGAAGGCTAAAGTGGATGGGTCAGAAAGTGTTTCCATCTCTGATGACAGCCAGAATGGGGACTCCCTGCCTGGGGGTCACTCTGTTTTGGAGATCAGTGGTCCAACTATCCCATCGCCTGGTCCTTCAGGTACCACATACACCTGAAGTATTTGTTTAACACACCATGCACAGAGGAAAAGCACCTCAGAGACATTGTAGTTTTATTTTTATTCATGTATTTACTTTTTGGACAGGTCGTTGGAGAGACTACACCAGTCTTGGCTGGCCAGGGCCAGAGGAGTGCCAGCGGATACGGAGGGTGGACCTCACCACTGTAGCTAGCACTTGGTTGGCTGTTTCTGCCAAGAACATTGAGTAAGACTCTTACTGTCCTGAATGGCCACATCTTGTTATACTGTATCTATGAAGACCAAGTTCTAAATAGATTTTTAAAAAGTATGTATTTTGTTGCTGTTTTACTGTGAACACAGGTGGCAGATCCACAATGCCTTTTTACAGATCTTAGAAATGTGCATTTCTAAGAAATGGACAGCAGGATCAAGAAAACAGTGCTGCCTCATTTTTAATCTAGCATTACAGTGTGCCAACACCCAAACTGCATTTAACTGCATTTTTTTAAATATTTTTTTTTGTCTGTTTTTTTTTCCACTGCCTCCCTACAGCATCACAGAGCACATAGACTTTGCCACTCCACTCCAGGAGCCAGCTGTTGAACCTTTATGCAGTGCCAACCTAGCAGCTAGTATGCACACCCTCGACCACCTGGCAGGGGTAGCCAATCGCGCCGCCATCCATTACACTGGGGAGAGCCAACTGCGTGAGGTACACTGTTGCCTTGAAGAACATATGCAGATTTAGATTTTTGCAGTGATTAACAGTAAATCATTTTTTAAAAAGCCACATTTCTTACAGTGGCTCATGGTGTCACTTATGTCTCTTCCAAACTCAAAGGTCCTGCAGAACCTCGGCAAAGATAAGTTTTCCCCACAGTCCTTTGAGCAAGTGGGCACCCGCATCGCTAAAGTCCTGGAGAAGGTAAAGACTCTCAGATGGTCCAAGACCGTTTAAAAAGAAGTTTGCTTTAAAATAATCGATTCTTTGACCAACTGTAACTTGAATGTACCACAACCAATAATTTTCTTATAAAAGTGGAGACTACTGTTTTACTGTGATTAACATTAGACTATTTTAGTAAAAGAAAAAAATGCAGTGCTTGTTTATGTTAAAAATTGTTGGATAATGCAATATATTATGCTTTGCATAAAAATACATTGAGTTCTATAAACATCTGATCACTGGCCATCTCCTTGGAGCTACAATTGTTGGCACCATTATTCAGAATCCTTTTTGCTTTAATTCAGTTGATTCTGGCATGCATAAGCACTCCGCTGTGAAAGTCATAATCAAGGTTTTCCCCACTGAGGTCAGCAAGTAAAGGCAGTGGTCCATGTACGCCTTATACATCTGTGTCAGAGATACAGACTGCTGAGTTTGTGTCAGCTTTCTATAGCATTAGCCAGCCTAACCCTCGTCTTATAGCTTGTTCTGAGTTAATATTTTTCTGTAAATTGGTGTTTAAAAAACAGGTTTGTTCTTATTTCCTGTACACATTTTAACAGCTGTACCATCCAACTCCAGTGCTCTTTATCAAGTTTCAATTCCCCCCCCTTCTCTAATCCCTAAAATGGCAGAATCAGACTTCCTGGGTTTTATCCAGCATGGCTGCACTGTACTGGCGAGTCAAAGGTCAAGGCAAGAGAGCCATCGACTGTCTGCGACAAGCACTCAACTACGCCCCCCATCATATGAAGGCAAGTTAGACAAAAGTTGTTCCCAACAGTGATTATCTTTTAAACATGACAAGGAAGCAGTGTCTCTCTCTCTCGCACTCTCACATAAAAATATAATATTATATCTTGACTTTTGAACCAGGATGTGCCACTTATCAGCTTGGCCAACATCTTCCAGAACGCCCGGTTATGGGAGGACGCGCTTACGGTGGCTCGTATGGCAGTAGAAATTGCCCCGCACTTCGTTGTGAACCACTTCACCCTTGCCAATGTCTATATAGCAATGGTAACAGCCACAATCACTTTTTTTTCTTTTTTTTTGCTGATATTCCATCATGTTTTACTTTTCTGTTGTTATGAGACTTAAGCCGCATTTCCATACGGGACGACTCGGCCCGGGTCAACTCGGTCAACACAACTCGGCACGGTCGTGTTGTGTTTCCATTGCAACTGAGGACCACCACAGTGTGGGTGGAGTCGATATAGCAGCGCGGGCAGTAGTCTCATGACGTGACTCGTGCGCGGCTCAAAACACAACACAACAATAAATGAGATAGAGGCAAGCTAACAGCTAATGCCAGTTTAATATCATCATCATGCATAAGTCCCCGTACAATGTGTTAATGGATGAAGGTTATCATTGTTAAGTATAACCCTATACCCCCGAACATAATCGGTTCAGTGTACTTCAAAAGAGCCGCCGTTCGCGGACTTAAGGCAAAAATTACTGTAATAACACCACAGTAATACCCTATATTGGTTGTGAAGTGCAGTTTCTCAGCTTTCAGAAACTGTTTGAATTTTTCTGATACAATAAACGGTTGCTTATTACGGTAATTCAAAGTTCCTTTGATCAGCCCTCCGGCCGGCTCTGTGCTAACCAGCTGTTCGGCTGGTAGGGGCAGGTGCTTCAGCTGTGATCGCCCGGCAGTATAGGGTTATAATATGTATACTGTGTGAGCGTTTCAGATAGCTCTCATGTTGCAAAACTACTGCTGCAAACTGTCAGTCTGGGGATTCGACCGTGCTTTGCATGCCTCCAGTTTTGGGTTTTAAAAATGGCAGGCTTGATTGTGGTGAAGGAGTCGCTCTCATGCCTCCGATAGTGACGACACTCCCTGGCCAATCAGTGGCATGCTGTCCTCCGCGTCACATTTTTGTATCGCCTCGTATCGCTCAGAACCTCAGGTGAGTGGGTACGAAAAAGGACCGGCAAACTTGTACCAGTTACTAATGGAAACGCCGTCAAACCGCGGCAAGTCGAGGCAAGTCGAGGCAAGTCGAGGCGACCCGTGCCGAGTCGTCCCATATGGAAATGCGGCTTTACTGTTCAGCTCCATAAGTTAAAGCAGTGCTGCAACAGTGAACCACATCACTGCATTGTGTGTCCTTACTTTTCTTGTCACCAGGAGGAGTTTGAGAAAGCCATGCGCTGGTACGAATCTACTTTGAAGCTGCAGCCGGAGTTCGCTCCTGCCAAAGATCGACTGAGAACCATTCAGTGTTACCTGCTCACCAAGAGAGAACGCCGTCAGCCCTGAACCACTCAGCCAGTTTAATACCAGTAGCACCCACTGGTCATGCATACATCAGATACACACACACACACACACACACACACACACACACACACACACACACACACACACACACACACACACAGAATACATGTGAAGACCACAAATAACTTGCACAAAGTAAAAGTGTAAGAAAAATGAGTGTAGTCAAACATGTTGTATGAAGCTTTACATTCAACTGACTTCTTTTTTTTTTATTTAACCAATCCCAAGAATTAGGTTTTAAATGTCACACAGTAAAACTGTACATAATCCTGGCCCACTACTTATCTATGAAATTAGAGATGTTTTTGTTAACTCAGAAATCAAAAGCCTTAGACTTATTTTTGCAAATCAAGGTTTGCTTGATTTGCAAAAATGGAAGGTGGACAAAGCTGAGTAGTGACCACACGATCCACCTAAATCGCATTTACATTTTTTTTTTCTTTAATTTGAAGAAAAGCTCAAACTGTCTTTCTTTTAAGACATTTTACTACTGTTTGATATGAGGAAATGGAATCTTAAAAAAAAAACAAAAGTATATTGTTCCATTATGCTCAAGAATATTGAGATACTGCCGCCTGGAGATGGTGCAACATTTTATTCAAACTTAATTGGAAATCTTGATTGGAAAGAATGTTATGCAGTATTTGCTTTTGCTGGGAGTTTAAATGAGGTTGAATCAAATAATATATTCCCTCACTATTTCTGCTTTTTTAAAATGGATGGGGATGTTTGGTTTTTGTTTTGTTTTTTGGGGGTTTTTTGGAGGGGTTTTTTTGCACTTTTTTTTTTTTTTTTATAGCATTCCTATTTATATGGGACCTACAATCAATTTGATTTTTGCGCCAAGCTGCAAAAGATTGAAAATAAAATATGCTATTATATTTGCTTCTTAACTTATGGAAATCATCTGGCAGAAAATGGATATCTCATTGCCCATCTATATATTAAAAAAAAAAAACACAAAAAAAGTGGAATCTGTATTAAATGTACAGCATTAAAGGCAGTGTGTGGATTTCACTTTTTCTCTGTGTCCTTTCTTTTTCTTTTTTTTTTCCCCCTCCAAGTGAATCTCCTAAAAATGACCAAATGGTGGCACTGTCTGACTTCTTTTAACCAACTCTGTTTCCCAACTATTACAGTATCTCCCTCTTTGTGATTTCCTTTATGTGCAGTTTAAAGTATCTTGTAATCAAAAACAGGTTGTATTAGCTCACATTTTTAGGACAACCAGCAGTCATCCATCCAATGCCAGATCCATGACACAAATAATCAAACCTATCCCTCAGTTATTGTACTAAAACATGAAAATATATTGAATGCATCTTAATAGAACCTAATTTAAGATTTTATAAGTTTAAATCTGACGTGAGTATCTAATGAAATAATTTCAAAGACCGTTGAGACACATTTATTGTTTGCATGCAGGACTTGAAAAGAAAATGTCTCCCATCAGTATTTTGGGGATACCCCATGTTTCTCTTAAACCCTTCAGTCACTGTGTACACCTCACACTGTAGTTACATTGTACTATAATATTCATTTTCTAATATCTCCTACTTAAAAAGATTATGTACTCAGAATGAGTTTTTTCCATCAAAATTCATATATTGTGGCTGAACAGGTTATAGTAACAAATCAGTCTCAGCGTAAGATACAACAGCATTCGCTCAGGTCACAACAGCTTTGTGCTCATCCAGTTTTCTGGCCCTTGTTGTTCTCTGCTGATAAATGATCTCCAAGTAGTATCAGTCCACCCTCAGTTTTTTTTTTTTATTTATTTATTTTTTTATAAATTATATATTTTCCTGCTTTGCACTAATTTGGTCACCATCTATTATAAACTACTATGAAGAATCAACTTCCTTCATAGACATGTATTGGCATCGCGTGAGTTTGAAATAACAGTAACAGCTGAAGAGATTTTAGGTTGCACATGTTAGGACAGCAGGGGCTGTGCAATGAGTGTGCTATATCAAAATATAATTAAGAACTGCACAATATCAAATCATTATTCCCCAAAACACAAGTTATTACTGGAAAGCACTGTTCACTTGATGTGAATATAGGCTTTAACAGAAATTAAATTAATAAATCTGTGGGCAGTGGTGAGGAGGCCAAGGAGGTCAGCAGAGCACAGCTGTCACATTAGAGGCATGGCTTTATGTATGTATGCATGGACAGGAAAACCCAGCTCCTGCTTGCAGCATCCCTGTGGTCAAGCAACAGATTTTCAGCCTAACCTATTTGAGTCCATACACCACATTTGGTGCCAATACAATCAACTGATCTACAGGGCTTAACAAATTTATTAGACCACCTGTCAAAGAAATCTGTCAACCTTGTTTAAAACTAAAAATTATATAAATAACTGAATTCATGTTCTTATACCCCAAGTTTGAGCCGACTCACTGAACTTCTCTGAGAAGTCAGAAATCAATCAAGCACAATATTCAACCATTAAAACTAATTTTTCTGTTCGGGAATGCGTGTAATTGGAATGTATATAATTTGACCTGTTAATCAAAAATTAATGTGCTTTATTGTTTGTTTTTGTTTTTTTCAGCTTTTTAAAAAAAAAAAAAACAACTAAATTTGAAAATTCATGGATAACAGTAATTATATTTTTGCATTAAAATATCATTTTAGTGCACCTGTGGCATTAAGCTTACACTGGGCAATGGTCTTTGTTAAGCATTGTAGCTATGATCTCACTTCCTGCTTGCTGGATTGGCTCCTTATTTATATTGGCTGCAATAGGTGGGTGCTTTTGAAAATCTAAAATCCATCTGACACTTTTTGTGAGACTGTCTGACAGTCATCTGTCCCAGTTCTAGTCACGATGGAGAAAAAAGGTGGCCTGTAAAAATGTTTAAACTTACTCAGCAAATCAAACATCAGCGAGCATCATAAGGCGCTTTGAATCTGGCTTAATCCAAAAGTGATTCAAAGGTTTTACACAAAAACATAGCTGCAGTTTGACCCACGGTGGCGCTAGAGTGCTCTTGGCACAGACATGAAACTTGAAGCAGCTTCCTGTTCTCCAGTTGCAGATGAAACAAATGTGTACTATTAGAAAGGGTAGAAAATTATTTGATCTGCACATGTGATGCAATGCATAGAGGTCACATGAATTGAAACCCGGCAGTGTTTAACACTTTATTTGTACATAATGTTGCCAGGGCAGCACGGAGCACCTTAGAACAAACATGGAACAGTGTGTTCATTCACATAAACAACAGTTTCTTTTTCTGCTACCTTGTTCTTTTTTTCCATTTAAATTCCAGGATCTAAAAATGGCACACACACACAGTGCGGCCTGCTATTTTTAGAATCCTGTAAAAGAACAAGATGGTTGCAGAGGAGCTGAAGTGTATGCACAGACGCCTATAAATACAAGCACAACACACAAGAGGGTAAATTTGCAGCTGTACATTTGCTGCCCTTCGGATTCGGTACCACTGAGGACAAATGAGCTGCTGCATTGCTAATGCATGTTGTTTATTGTTAGCACCCCTCGGTCTATTCCGGTGCAGATGAACTCATTCTCCTCTGTGTTTTGGAATGTTTCTCAATGAATAATTGACTGGAGTGGTATTTTTGACCATCCCTGTCTTGGGTGCAGTATATAAATAGTTCATGTGCAGCAAAGCGTGAGTGTATTTGTCAGGGGCGTTAGGCCTGGGAGTAGGAGCCCTGTTATGTAATAGGCATGTGAGTTGGCACACCACAGAGACACTGCATTGAATGGGTGTGTGTGATGCTCTGTTCCCATTGAGTGTTTTCAGAGTGATAGTATACTCACTGGGAGTCCTTTGTCAAGTTTGCTGCAGCTGAGACAGCTAATTTTGTTATTGCATTTTGGTAAACATGAACTCGTGTACACTGTGATGTTTAAACAATGCACTTTGTTTCGTGCATATGCGCTTATGCATTATAAATTAGTATTAGCTCAATTATCCATGTTAGATATTGATTTGACTTTTTCACAGTGTCCACACTGAACTCGTGTCCATGACTTTTACTGATGTAGTTGAGCTGCATTACACAGACACTATAATAACATCCAGCTGTGGTGTTTACACCATCTACTGAGCGTGTGGCACCAACCGGGGAATCTTCTGCCAGCTGCATGTCCAGAAAGGCTGATCTTCTAATAATGGAGAAAAATAAACTGTTTTGTGCAACACTGTCTTCTTAAAGATGACATTTTTACTGCTGTATCTCTGAAAGTTAATATTCAGGATATTTCTTGCAACTATCTGTCTATATGCCACCCAAATTCTCTTCTATACAGATGCAAAAAAGAGTCACTTGGGGTTGAGAAACACTGGAACAAGTGAGCAATGTTCTAAGCTTCTAATTTGTTCTGATGCAAAACTTTTTGATGCCACGCTGAAATTTTTTATCGCAGCTGATGGTATGTGGTTATATTTAGCTCACCACTGCTGAATATAGTAACAGTGAATGGATGTTGCTGTAAGATATTACATAATAATAGTGAGTTTCCTACATGGACATGAAAGGAGATGACTGTTTTTAAAGGCACAGCGATGACGAGGGGATCAAGATTCCAACACGCAAGGGAAGAATGCCGTTTTATCTGGACATCTGCGGGACTGTTGTCCGTTGTGTGCACTGATTTCAAACAGGGTTTGAAACATACAATCATTTTTATTTCATGTATAGATTCAGCAGTTTAATTGCATTTTTTAAAGAAAAACGGTATATAACCATACAATTGGAATATAAAAATACTTGGATAAACAGACGTGTTACATACACTAGCAAGTATTTTTTTCAACATGTTAAGTGGACAGTATGCTTGCTTTGATACAGGAAGCACATAGAGTAAACACACCATAGTAAAAACAGGCCCATTTCTAACCATTTAAAAAAAAACAAACTTGTAAATCAGCTTTGTGATCAAATGCAGTGGAATGGCTTAAACAAAGAGTTTTGACAACACTGCATACATTTCCATTAGCCCTGTGATTGGACTGGCCACCTGTCCAGGGTGTTCCATGCCTTTCACCCGGTGATACCTGAATGACCCATGAATGCATAAACAATTAATAAATTGAATAGATGGATGCATACATTTCCAGTGCTATGTAGATGATACCCAGCTATATTTGTCTATGAACCCAGATGACACAAATCAATGAGTTAAGCTACAGGGATGTCTCATAAACATAAAGTCCTGGATGATGTGAAAGTTTTTGCTTCTAAATTCAGGTAAAACTAAGGCCATTGTAAAAATCTCTGAAATATAATATCTAACCAAATACTTACTGTGGATGGCATTTAGTACTACTGTGAGGATACCTGAGTCAATTTTGATCAGGATGTGTCCTTCAAGCCACATGTTGAATAAATATGTATGGGACAGCTTTCTTTATGTGCACATTATTGCTAAAATTAGAAACTTCAGAGTGATGCTGAAAAACTAGTCCATGCATTGTAGGCTAGACTATTACAATTCCCTATTATCAGACAATTCCCTGAAAAGCCTTCATCTAAAAATTCTGATTGATTACTTGTGGTTCCTAGAGTTCCTAAAAGTAGAATGGGAGGCAGAACATTCAACTATCAGATGTCTTGTTTGTGGGATTAGCTCCCAGTTTGGTTTCAGGATGCAGAAAACGTCTCTGCTTTTATGATTAGGCTTCAAAGTTTCTGTTTTGAAAATGCCTATGGTTAGGGCTGGATCCAGTGACCATGTGTGCATTGCATCATAGGACACTTTCCATTGTGCACAGAGCATTTCTTCTCCACTCACCTCTTTTCATTCCTGATGCAGTTCAATGCACCTACTGCGTGTCATTTGTGATGTCAGATGCTGATGTTGGATGAAAAGGCCTGGCTCGCAGTCTCCACTCTAATTCATCCCAAAGGTGTTCTGTCAGGTTGAGGTCAGGACTCTGTGCAGGCCAGTCAAGTTCTTCCACAAACTGGCTCATCCATGTCTTTATGGTCCCTGCTTTGTGCACTGGTGTGCAGTCATGTTGGAAGGAGCCATCCCCAAACTGTTCCCACAACGTTGGGAGCATCAAGTTATCCAAAATGTCTTGGTATGTTGAAGCATTAAGAGTTCCATTCACTGGAACTAAGGGGCCAAGCCCAACTCCTGAAAAATAACCCCACAACATGAGTGTTTTGGTTACTTTGGCTATTGTAGTGCTGCAACTAACTACACGTATTAAGAATTGATTACATTTTTATCAGTTGCTTTAATTATAATTTTTCTCACTGATTAATTTTTTAGTCTAAAAATAACTTTTAAAAATGAGAAAAAAATGTCATTGTAGTTTTCCTGTCTGTGTGAATGGTAATGAACGGTAAGAGTTTTGGGGGTTTTTTTCCCAAAAAAATGTTTAATCAATTATCAAATTGGTTTCCAATACATTTTCTTTTAGTCAAATAACCCTCATTTCTGTGTATTAAAATAGACATTTTCTGCAGCCCAGCTAGAGGCTATAGTCTGAATTTCCCACCCTGCATGCTTTGATACCATGGACAGCTCCTGAGAAACCTCAGCACAGTCTTTCCTCTGCATGCTGCTGTACTCCTACAGATCTGCTCATCCAGTTGGCCAAACAAAAACAAAGGGAGAAGGAAAACCATTGAAAAGGTGGCTGCACGCTTTTAGATCAGGTTCGGTTTATGAATTTACACCAAAACTGCCCTACAGACCTAGCATTGTTGATATTGCCCTTTTTTGCAGATTTGAGCAGGTTGTGGCCTATCCCACATAGAGCCAAGAGTTTTATTCAAATCACGATTAAAGCAGAAATATTTGCAGTGAGATGGTGTTATTGCCAGGTTGAGACTAGCATGTTTTTGGAGTTTATCAGAGTTTTCACCTCAATCAGAAGGTTGTATAATTTAAGTCAGGTTTGATTTCTGTCTTCTGATTTGTCCCTGATGCAAATGCATTTATGACGTGGGTTCTGGGAATTGGGATTCTCCTGGTGCTTCTCAGTTCTCCCTCAGGACAGTTTTCTGGAACTGTTTTCAGATAATAGTTTAGGTTCTGGATTAAAAATGCTGAAACCTTTGTCTTTGCATTAATGTTACTTTGCATAAATACCTTGTACCCATGACCACAGTGCCAATGCAGAGTTAGCTCTGTGTTTCTGGTGGTTTGAGAACTGAACATTACTGAAAATGGGGGTAATTTTTGTTGACAGAACATCATGGCAGACAGAAATTAAAAGCTGCAAACCCACTGACTTCAGTGATTCTTTGTGTCCACATTTATTTATTTTTTTCTTTTGCCACCATCTTTTTTTTTGTTTTTGTTTTTTTTTTTGCATAAATGCATGAAACTGTTTCTAGATTGGGCAGCTATCTGGAAAAAGAAATATGCTATGAGACTGAATTAGATTTTTTCCTAGTTGAGAGTCTTTTTCTCGTCTTGATATTCCAATAAAACCCATCCGTCTATTTTCTTAAGCAAAGGGCATGTCCAAGCTGTGATACTGCAAGAGGACAGTCCACAGGGCTAACAGGGAAGTGGCAAACACACCATCTCACCTTAGAATCAACAGTGAACCTAACAAGCACCTCTTGGACGGTGGGTGGAAATCCACTCAGAGACAGGTAGAACATGCAAGCTCCACACATTACAGGAACCTTCTTGCTTTAAGGCAAGAGCATGCCACCCTCTAAAAACAATCAAACAATATTTTTATATTTTTATCCATCTTGGCTCATGCAACTAATGAAGTTTAATCGTGTGAACATTGTATGCCCAAAACACCTTCTGTTTCTGCTCCACTGCTCAATAGTTTTTCTTCTTGAAAATTTCCACCAGGAGCTTGATGGAAAATGATTCCCAAAGGAATGTAGTTGAAGTGACTCTGCAAGATCCCCAGTCTTTGAACAATCTTATAGTCTGTGACTAAGCACTCTGACTTATGACCTGTTGTCTCAACATTTGAGAGGATTATAGTCTTCGAGTGTATGGCAAGCATTAGCCTACATCAGAAGCTTTAGGTATTCAAATAGAAGAACTAGCCTGGCATCAATGCTCTGGAATCAAGGACACACTTTTCATTGTGTTGAAATTTCTTAAAGCAAATCAGTGCAGCAAAACATGATAGTGTTAAACTCCTCATTTAGTGCCATAATCCAGAAACACTGGACAAAATAAACAAAAAGCAGTGCATGGATACCAGATGATGGGCGATAACTTATCATCTCTGTGTACCAGATCATCAACAGCTACCTTAGAATATTTTGTGGTATGAAGATTTAATTTACAACTACATACACAGGATCACAGCTTAATAAATAGTGTACTTGTGAGAAGTTGGAGCTGATCTGTCTTTGATGGTCTTCTTTGAATGAGTTGTGTGATTACAGATTAAAAACAGGACAGAATGACTTGTTATGATATTAGAAACCTTAAAGTTTTTTGAGTCTGATCTTTTTTTTTTTGCCTTCCACCCCCAAGAGTATCACTCAATTTCACACAGATGCCTTGGGTTAGTCTCAATTATGTATTGAATAGCTTTTAGTTCTTAGCCATCACATTTGCATATAAAAAGTAAAATTGCTAACAATAATAATAATAACAATTGTTTTAATCACAACATGCATAGGCAGAAAATGGAAGGAAAGCTAAATCATTTGTAAGTGAAATGCCATAAAAATCCTACAGGTTGCAGCTTTAATGAATGAGACGCTGCTTCATTCTTAAAGAGATAAATTGATAACGAGAAAAGGCCCCATCTAATAATTTGATGAGTGCCTTTAAAAAAAAAAAAAAACGATATTTGTCCAAAGAAACCAGATCTCGTCCGCTTTTCCTCCTGCAAGCTGACCCGTGTTTATATTTTGCCTCCCGTACAGTAGTAAGCTACCTTGAGCAGAGAAACCCGCAGCGCCAGGCATGTTGAGTATGGGAGTTAAAAATAGCATCATCGGTCGGCCAAGCGCCGCTCCGTTACTACGCGTTTCAGCATTCTGCCCTGTGCAGTGGGAATCTGCAGGACTCAGACCGCGGCAGCAGCAGCCTTGCACCTTGTGTGTGTGTGTGTGTGTGTGTGTGTGTGTGTGTGTGTGTGTGTGTGTGTGTCTAGGCCAGCTCCGCATCATCACACTGAGGGCCACTTGTGGTTCTGCTGAAAGGGTAAAACCAACCTAGAGTCGTTCTAACCACCTTTACAGGCCTTTAGGTTTGAAATACTGTATGAGCCGGTTCATCTGACGGTTGGTGTTGTCTCAAGTTGACCAGCTCATGTTTTGGGCTACTCACAGTTTTATTCTCGTGCAGCAGGCTTGTGCTCCCAATGACACGACAGAGAGATCTGACAGCTAGAAAGCTGTGGCCTCTCCAGCATCCGTCGGTATTTCACACTCTCAGATGTTTCGCCGGACCTTCGTTGGTCTTTAGACTCATCGTAGGCAATGGAGGCTCCTGCTTCCACCTTCAAAGTGGGAGATTCTCCACCTGACGTCAATGCCGAGTGACTGACGCAGCCCACAGGAGAAGGAAGTCTGCTTTATTATTCCATTTGTTTTGGCGTTAAATATAAAGCGGGCTGCATAAAAATAAGATCATGTGCTATAGCTGTAGCCTGGCTTGTTGGAGCATTTTTTAACCGCGTTATTTTATAGTCACATTTCATAGGCCGGGGGCGTCTGTGCGCGTGTGTTGGGGTGGTGGTAGATTGGGTGGGGTGGGGTGCGGTGGCGGGGGGGCACCGTGCTTCCAACAGCAAAACCATGAATTAAACAAACAAACAAAAAAAGGCAACCAAAATTCTGTTTTCTTTCATCATTCAGTTGAAATCCGGCGGTGCCCCCCCCAATTATTTTTCTTTTCTTTCTTTTTTTCCACAGTGTATATTAGGGAAGACATGGCGTGCACGCGCGCGTGCAATGCAATAAGGAGCGAGAAGCGGGAGCTCGCGCGCGCGCCAGTTCTCAAACAGCCCGCACGCGCTCGAAATTCCTCCAAGGAACCTCTGCGAGCTTTTCTTTTTTCATCACGCGCGAGCTAAAAATAGAAACGGGGTTGGATCGTGATCCAGAAATAGATAGGGGGCATCACTCCTATAAAAGGCACACCATTCAAGAGTACAGTGAAGAAGCGGAAAGCACAGAGCACATTTTATGGTTAAAAAAGAAAAAAGAAAGAAAAAAGAAAAGAAAAAGCGGCGTTTTTTTTGCTTCTCTTTTTGAGCCACTTTTTCGTGTTTATAAAGGAGGCTCCGCTGCTACAATGGTGAGTTGTGGATACCTTTCTTTACCTGCATCTGAGTCTTTTCTGTCTTTAATGCTTTGCTATGAAAACCGATGCTTTTATTCGCAGCGCTGTGAAAGATAGGGCAGCTGCAAATGTTTGAAAAACGCCGTGTCATGAGTGTTTTGTGTGGATTTCTGCTATTTTTGCCGCATGCTTGAAGGGATGTCAAAGCAGTCCGCGTTTGCGGCTACGCGGGGATCACCCTCAGTTACGCTTAAAAAGGGTGGATGCGTCTTTTGTTGGTCTACTCTTGTTAATATTGTCGTTATTGCTCTTATTACTGGTACTTCGTGACATTAATCTCAAACCTTTTACAGTCGACCGTGATGATTTTAGTGTGTGGGGAGCTGTCCCCTTGCTGTGGTGCTGAAGTGTTTTAAGACTGGCTTCGCTCTTTTACACTAAGTTGTAGCCTATGCACTACATTTCACAGTGGGCTTTGGGGGTGATTTCTTCTCCGTGCTTGTGTTTGATTGCAGTGCAAAGCTATATTATGGTCTCGCATCCCCTCCACCCCCTTACTTACGCTGCAGGGTGAGCAGCTCAAGCAGCTATCCGCCTCACATACTCAAATATAGCGCAACCTTTACAATTTGATCCTTCTTTGCAGATTTTCCCCCTTCTGTGCATGATGAGTCTCGAGTCGTGACTGCTAAAAGTGAGTAAGGCGCGTGCTGCGTCAGTGGCGTCTGGCTCCGGTGCGCTCGAGACAGATGGGGGGAATCGTGACCGGCTGGGAGAGGCGTCCACGAATGAGCGGCTGGACGGCCCAATGAAAACGGAGCGAGGGTGGGGCCCCTGCTTCGGCAGCTGGAAGTCTGGAGCCAAATTAACCCTTTGCAAATAAAGAAAACTTTATTATTAATGGAACTCGGAGGGAGAGGGGGGGGGCGCAGCATCACTGAAAGGAGTCCACCAGTGCCATCAGTTCACGACGTTTTCTCGCGGTTTTTCAACTGATGCGTTGGATTTTTCGTATGTAGTGTCACACTAATGTCCGTAGTGAACCTTGGTGGGGGGGGGGGGGGGGGGGGGGGAGCCGGGGAGGGGTGGGGGTGGGGGGTGATCATGAAACTGTCAGGTGCTTTGGCCTCCTGCTTAGGTGCTCCTTTCCTTTGCGTCGCTATTGGTCGATGACGACTTGTCCTGTCCAATGAGCTCGCTGCCATCCTCTGCTGCGCGTTAAAGTCTATAACGGCAATGAGATGCCGCCTCTCTTCATCGCCGCTCTTTTTAATAACAAGGATGCGTGTTGTCGCAAAGCTGTACCAATCCAGTGAATTTCAGTTCAATTTTGGTAGGTACATCTTCGGCTGGAAGTCATCTAAACGTGTAAACATGTGCAGAATCGCCCTAATGAGCAAGATTTCCTTTTTCTCTCTTTCTGAAATCTAAAAACACTTTGAGGATGAAGATCCCGAGGATTCGTGGACTGGAGATTTTCTTTTCTTTCTTTTTTCCCCCCCTTTTTTTCCTGAAGCTGTTGCAATTGTCCGTCACGAATCTTTTTGCGGTCTGGGCTTGCTGTGCATACATGAATCTGGGAAGCCCTTACCCCAAAAAGCATTTGTGGAGGATCCAAACATCGTTCATGTTGTTGAGACTGAGAAGTCACACTCCTGCTGTTGCTGCTGCTGCTGTCAGGCTCTGTGGTGTGTTAGAAGAACGAGATTTGGGATCACAGAGTGTACGAGTGTGACCCATACTTTCAACACACACACACACACACACACACACACACACACACACACACACACACACACACACACACACACACACAGCGTGCACAGTTGTAACAGGGTGTTGTTACACATTTCATTTAGGTTAAAAGAAACAACATATGAATCTCTTGTATCTCCTGATTTGATGCAGCATTGAGTGAACAGAGAGAAGGAGAATACAACAATAACGAGTGCTGCACCTCAGAACCCACCATCCAAACTCACACACTGCATAATTATGCACAATTTTTGTTTCTATTGTGATATAAATAAACACGTTATCATCTACTAATTGTTTTCTACTGATTATTCAGGTATTCTGCATGAACATTACATCACCATCATAATGCATTTCCTTCTTATCATATTCTTATATTTGCAAGAGTCTTGATGTCTCCTAAAACCATGTGTGATCCTCATTGAAATGAGACAAACAAAAGCTGTCTAATCTGATAGCACAAAAGCAAATTTTGTGTCTTTATCAAACACACTGAGTTTTTGTTGTCTTTGCCAAAAGTTACTTAGGATCTCGTGATTAAGATAATAAGATGAGATTTGGAGTGTGGGTTATAGAGATGTTCCTCCCTATGAAAAATACATACAAATTCTGTTTACTTATAAAATATATCTTCTCAAGAAAAAATGGGCTGGTGTGAAATATTCCTCAAGCAATGTTCACAAGTCATTAGAAATAGAATTACAGTGACCCATACATAAAGGTTACAAAAGCAGTTCGAAAGATCTGAGTACTTCTTAGGCCAAAATAAAACAAATCCAAGGAAATTCAGGATTAGTGCTACTCTCTGTAAGGCCTCAGCCTGTGGTCTTAAAGAAAAAGAGGATTTAAATGAACACAGCATCGTAAACACCTGCACCTTGCACCTTAAGTTTGTTAAAGACCACCTGGATTTTCCATGACAACAATGCACAGTGGTACGTTTGGAGGAAAAAGAAAAAAAAGTCACTGCACACAAAACAGCAAAACCTCCTCCAACCTCATACTAGTCACTGAATTCAAATTTAGAAGTTGACTTTCTTTTTCCCAGCCTGTGCTGTGAGATATTGCTCAGTGCATTCTATGAAGACATAAAAAGCACAGCTAAACATCTGGCACATCAGCCGAATATTGGACAGACACATGTCAGGAAGAAGGAATTAAACGAGTTGTGGGGAATCCTGTTAGTAATTAATATGTGAAAGACATTTTTCAATATTCCTTCAGCTGGAAAAGTCACGTAAATCTGGCACCTTAAATAAAATTTCTGGGGTTGTGAGGTGTACGCATAAGATGACAAACATGAAAATCAGAGATGTCTGATGTGTGCGTAGTTTCTCATTTTATTTAGTTTTTGTGCTTGTTAAATACATCTTTTCTCTATTTCTTGCATGTGCTTCAGTGAACTAAATTGGCTCCTATAAACTGCATCATGGTGCACTTCCCATGATGCACTGAGGATTTCTTTTTCCACTCCTGATGCATTTGGCTTTTTATAATTACAGCTCACAGTGCGTGCATATTCATACCAGCATTGCTTTGTGTGCTTCAACTCCTTTGTATCTGCACTTTTTTCTTTTTTACTCCTCACATGCACCCGTACACCAGTTTCAAGTCTGTTTTGCTTTGGCACAAACTAAGAAAGAAAAATGTCTTTATTATGGCATTAATGTTGCTTCTGCCCACTAATGTTATTATTATTATCATTATTTTGCTTTTTTTTTGTGTGCGTTCTGGTTTGAACTCGTAGGTTCTTCACGTCACAGACGTTACAATGAGACACAGCAGCAGTGACCAAACCACAGTGAGGTCAGCAGGTGGAATCAAGTGAGGGAATCTGTAAAATGGTATAGTTTTTCAATTTTATTTTGCAAAATCTGCTTGCAAGATGCTTGAGATGTGAGTATGTAACCCTCACTTTCGACACATGCACGCACAGACACACATGCACGCTCCATTTACGTTACATCTTCCTCTTTTTATTCCCTCCTCACATTCCTCTTTTGTTCTCTGTCTATTATTGTGGATCATTCCATGAAGGGAATGAATTTTGTCTAAGCAAACTTTCCTTTACTCTCCTTTTTTTAAATACTGGGCTATTGCCGGGTTGCATAGCTGTATTTCTTCAATAAAGAAAAACTTGTTTGGGTGAAGCCAAATCACACCCAGCTCCCCCACCCTATTCACAAGGGGCATGTTTAACATGTTGACTATCAAATATTCATAACTTGCCAAATCACAGTGCTCCGCACACCTGAGCCTTCTGATTATTGCACAGTTTTGTGATGATTGTGGTGGTTCTTTGGTTGCATGACCTTTGCTTAACTGTCACTGACATAATTTCAAACCTGCTTCGATCAGGGCTGAAACAAAGCGTGGATCCTGAGGTCACACACAGGCTGAAGAGCAGGTAGCAAACCCTTCTCCCTCAGCTCCAGTCCAGCAGTCCCGCATCTCATGAAGTCAAAAGCTCCCGGTCTGGAAGAATATGCCCAGCCCTATCACCCTTCCCCTTCAGGGCATCTCTTAAATCAGCTTACCTGCTTACAGAAAAAGTAATCACAGCTACAAAAATTACACACATTAGTCAGAAGGCAGTATGTTGCCATTGTATATTTATGGAGGTTTGGGAATAGCACGGTGACAGACCAGAAATACTGAAAAAAAGGGGGTGTCTGCAGTGAAGGTCAACCAGATTTTTTTTTTTAAAAAGTCTTTAACAAACAAAATTCATAGTTGTTTTTATTGGAAAATGTACAGAAATGTAGATTAAGGAGGTCATGATGCTGTGTGTGTGTGTGTTTCTTTCTTTTTCTGCAGGGCTGCGTTGCATGCATCATTGTTGACTGTATTGGACTGCAAACGGGAAAGTGATTTGTAATTTTAAAGGTCTTAAACACTTTTACATCAAACTCCACAAGAGAGAATGCATGAAAATGATGTTTTTAAATGTATTGAGAGATGCCATGTTTTATATTTTTTGGTTTTGTTTTGTATGACTTTTTCTGCTTTGACATAAAATCCTTGTTCATTTATGTGAGCAGACAATGAAATTTTCATCATCAGTTAATGTGCATCTGTGCTGTAGTGTTAGCTTTGCAGACGTAAGATGACGTGTGTGTACGCCTGAATTTGAGACAATACAATTATTTGCAAACTGCACTGTGGTGTGAGGAAAATGTGCAAAGTGTCCTATAGCACCCTGAGATTTAAATGATTACCTAGTTGAGATATTACATATACACTGTTATGCAAATGCCAGACATGTGTGTTTGGCTCCTGCTTTTGTGTATCAGGCAGACAGGTTTCAGATAAGCTCAACAAGAATGACGCAGAAACCTTAGTTGTACAGTTTGTAGTGAAACACTGAACACTGGTTAAATTAAAAAAAATATTAAATGAGGGTTTCCTGTTGAGGTACAATAAATCAGATACACACTCACTGGTAAACAAATGAATTCAAATATGAGCTCACTTAAATATGTAACATTTATCTCAGCTGTAAATTTGCTCCTCAGTAACAGATTTCTGTTCTTTTTTTTTCTCTTTTCTCAGTCTGACAACAGGTAAGACAGACAAGACACAAACGGCATGGAGTTAAACTGTATCCAGTTATTAGTGTAAGGTGCGTGTGTATGTGTGTGTGTGTGTGTGTGTTTTCATTTGTTTACAGTCCTGTTTTCTTCTTCATGATTCTTGCTTTGCCATTTGATTCACTTCTTTTTAAATTAATTTTACATTTCAGCTCAATCTGTCTTCCTTTCTTTCTTTTTCTTTTTCAGATGTTTAAAAAGTGAGTGATATGCAAAACTTAAATAATAATTTCATTTTCTCATGTGCTCTGATTATAAACTGCATTCCAGTGTATGATATGCCATTAACTGTGTGTATTTTTTTCTTCTAAATAAAGTGACAATTTTCACTATTTATGCAGCAACATGGATTTTTAATAAAAGCACTGTGAAATCCTGTATCGTGTGTCCTTATTGAGTTTGCATGTTTGATATTAGGAGATATCACAGAAGCTTTGGTAGTGACGTGTTATAGAGAATTAGGAATTTATGCACCATTGTGATGTTTTGCTGTAAAGACGCACATGGAACTACACAATAATAAAAGCCTGTGAACATGATGTATTGTGAGTATGTGTGTGTGTGTGTGTGTGTGTGTGTGTAAAAGAGTGTGTGAGGGCATATATATATATACATGTGCAAGCTGAATCTGACAGATGTAAAGAAGATACACAATAAAATCTGTATGTATGTCCCATAAAATTCACAATAAATTAAAATAAAGATTTGTAACAGTTGCTGAAAGGATGTAATGTTTTGTTTGTGTGCGTGCGTGCATGCCTGTGTGTTTTCTGCAATAACTGCACGGACTCTCAAAGTGCACAGATACAAATTTCATCAGCTTGTCCCACTTTAAAAAAAAAAATCAAAAATAACAAAAGCAATGACATCACAATAAGGAGCTGTCTCTCAACATGCACCATTAAATCACTACAGTTCAGCATATTCAAAGAAGTCTGAATGCGTTTGATACAAATATTTTACCCATCAGATACATTAAAAAAAATTAAATCTGCTTTCCCAGGAGTCAGATATATTTCTTGATTATTTATCAATGCTGCAGTTTTGACTCCCACTTTTTTTTTTTTAACTCAGCTCATTCACACTATCAGACCAACAGCACCATCAGACTCATGGTCACTATCAGCTGCTTGTCCACTGTACGTCCAGGATGCTCCGTTAATCCAACTTTCATTCAGAATCCTCTGAAAGCTCAAAGCATTCAAAGGAATCTGAATGAAAGTTAGATTAACGGATTCCTGTTTACAGTTGCTGCAGTTCTATTTTTAGATGCAATGCTCTTATGTAACGCTCACACTCACATTATGGACCACTGATGTCTGCTCCACTTGGCTGAATTGTGTGCTCCGTACGTGTGTGTCTGTATATTAAGTTTGCTTCAATTACATTTTCTCATGTCTTGTCTCATGAAACAAAGGGGGACTTACAATAAAAATAATAATAACAACAACAGAAAACAAAAGCAGATTTAAGACTAAAGATCCATCACTAGTGGAGTTGTGAACAGACATCTTTTAAATTAAAACACAGGAAACTGCAGGTGGTTTATTTTGTAGATGGTTTATTGCTTACACCTCCATCTGGGACCCTAAAAAAAGTTCCTACAAAATCAAAACAATTCTTGCAAATATGTAAGCCCTACTCTTCATGACATATTTCCATTTAAAACAGTAAAACACAGACCAAAGCAAGGGTAATGATAAAATGTAAGCATTTTTATAAAATCAGACAGGAAAAAGAATACACATGGGCTGTAAAATTGAAATGGGCATTTAATATTGCATTTTAAATCTACTATTTCAAAAAAAAATATGACAACATACATTAGAAAAATACAAAGATTAATTGTCTTTAACTACTGAAAACTGATCAGATAACCGTGGCCATTAAAGCATTCTGTGGTGTAATCAATACACCATAATGAACACATTTTAAAGTGCTGCCAGTGGATGTAACAATATGTACAGCACGTGTCCATATGTAGTCTTAAGCTGAGAGAACATTAAACATTAACATCTATAACAATAGAAAGAGTCAAGTATCCCCACCCCCATGTAGCTTATAAACATGAGCCGCACATTTGGAGTACTTATAGAAAATACAGAACTAACAGAAAATACAGAAATAAATTTAAAAGAAAGACAGATTTGAGCAATTAATAGAACATACAAGCATGTTCAGCCCATGGCTAAAAAAAAAATTGTTCAAAGTGACACATGGAAAATGTATACAAATGTATGTACAGCTATTACGAAAACAAATTAAAAAATGTGTAAAAATACAAGGATGGTACAGTGTGTAATCCTGAAGGTGTACTAAAGTATTAGTATCATCATGTGTGGGTGGGAAAAAAAAGTTTCAGTTTTTTAATTAATGAAGGCAAAGAAGATCGAGGATAAATGAGTGTTAGAGTTAAGACTCTACAAAGTTTACAATATTAAGAGATGAGGGGTCACACGTATAATATTAAAAACATTAGGGGGATGTAAAAGGAGAAACTGATGTCATATTTCCAAGTCAGTAAATCTCTAAACTGTTGTAATGCTTCAAACTTGAAATATTATACTTTATTATTATTATAATTATAATTATTTTATGCCAACATAAGAGGTAATATATTAAATTGCTATATCACATATTTACACGTATATTTTATTCGTTTCAAAATACTGGACTAGTGAGAGACCGATGACAGCCTGTGCTGGAACAGTAGGTGGTAGTAACGAGTTATTTCGACACGCTTTTAAAACAGTAAAAGAAACAGAAGAAGAAAAACGGGCCAATCAACAGGCAGGCAAACACTGAAGCGGAAGTGTCTTACAGAGGAGGGGTCCAGGCTGACGCATGCATTTGCACTTTGAGCATTTGTTATTACGTTAAGAAAGACATTATAAATCCGGGCACTAGCATATCTACGTAGTGCAGACACAGGACTGTGCGGTGCAGTTATGTCGTTCAGCGGAGAAGCCGTGTTTCGGGCCGTGGAGGCGCCGCTGTTCTGGCTCGGTGCTCTCACCGCGGCCTGGCTGTCCCTGTGCTCCGTGTACCGACTGCTGTCCGGGTTCAGGGTGTGGGTGCTGGGCAACGGACGGCTCGTGTCCCCCGCCAAACTAGGAAAGTGGGCAGGTGAGAAACTAAACGGGGGCACTACCGGTTATGTCATTAAACTTTTATTATTAAGTTAAAAGATTGTTTAAAATGTCTCAAGTACAATTAAATAAGATACTGCACTCAGTCCATATAGTCTAAAAAGTAAGAGAAAAATTAAACAGTAGTCTCAGTAGTAATGGTGAGGAGGCTCTGTTCTGTCATTGGGCTAAGGAGCCTTTCTTTCTTTCTTTAAAATTAAACTGGAGGGAAAAAACAGATCTTCAATTGAGAAGCACATCTTTTTAAATGGTTCCAGCCTAGAAAATATAAAGCTTAGCTTCTTTTTTCTAATGTATAATTGAGTGCATGGACATCTTTTTGTAAAATGATCTTGTGGGCGTTCTTCTTTATGTTTTCTGTTGCTTTTCCCTTTTTCATAGAATTAAACAGTTCAACTTTATTCTGTTTAACTTGTCAGTCATGGCAACTTACTTAAGCACAGTTTGAAATTAGAGAGGGGGAAAAAAAATCCTCTGCGTGGTGTTGTAAACAGAACAATACTTAACTGAATAGAGTAGATTAACCTAATTAATTGGTCTGATACCTGGTCCGTCTTTTTGATTGAAATGATATCTGATCCATATATGGGATCTGTGGATCTCTAGTTTCCAGTTGAACTTAGTTAAGGTCTTATATGCGCTCACAAATCTTACTTGACTGAGATTATCAGATCACCAGCCGCAGATAACATACCAGTGAACAACATGGTTAACCGGTGAGAAGAACTGCGCTGAGGAAGAACATTAGATGAGGCTCTGTGTAAGGTGAGGCCAAGTGTTCGTGTGGTCCCTCCTGCTACTTTTGCACCAGTCTGTGAAGGTCTCACCGCTTTATTTATTTATTTTTTCAGTTCTTTTATTTTTAATTTTGCAAGTTCTCCTGTAAGATCCTGAGGCGTCTTAGGGAGAATATTCAGCACAAATGACCTGAAGTGTGGCACATGATATTGTGTGATAATATAAAACAAAAGCCCTCGTGCAGCTTTCGTCCTGAGATGTCTGCATTATGACACTGTGGAGAAGATCTAACCACACTGCAAAAGTTCAGATCAGGATTTCCAGGGAGCAAAACAGAAAAGCAAAATACAATGTAACAGTTGCACAGAAAGTAGTACAGTGCTTCACTGTAGGATATTCAAAGCACATACTGGCTTTTGCAGCAGTGTAACGTTTTCGATCACACCTCGTGCCTCTGTGGTTTATATTTTTTAGGTTAAACCGGATTGCACTGGGCTGTAATGGTGCACCTAACAAAGTGGCTGCACAATGTACAGCAGGCTGCAAGCACACATTGTTCTCTTTAATGAACTGTCCTGTTCTTGAAACCATCATGACTGTCTCACGCTGTGGCTGTTGCACGGTGTCACAGCTGCAGCCGCTCTGTTTAATGTTTCTCACTGGTGGGGTGATTGTGACGTATGCAGTCTTCCCATATTGCTTCAGTACATTCTTGTTACACGCTAACACTTCCCCACTGAAGCAGCAGAAAATTACAGCTATAATTTGTGACACCTGTTTTTGTTGCAAGAACTAAATAATGGGGAAGGAATGAGCAGCCTTTTTGTCATCAGTTGTAAAACTGTTGTAAGTCTTATCATTGGATTATGGCTCGAGAGGATTATCAAATCAGATTGAATGCTGTCCATCTGTCCTGCCTGCTCACTGATTGAACCTTGAAATTTGAACACACTGGGGTGTTGGGATTGCCTCAGTGTTGGCAGGTCTGGTGTACAAAGTTCACATGTTAACATCAAAGTTGGCAGCCCACAGGTCTTAGAAGTTTAGAAGAGCCCAGAGCCTGTTGGAGTTTAAAGAAAAGTAGGAAATGTCAGTGAAAATCTAAAACTGAAATTAAAATGCTTAGTAAGCATAGAATATAGAAATATTATTTATGCAGTCTTTTGAATGCATATTTATCTTTTTATTTGGACACTTGTAGGGCTGCAACAATTACTCAAGTAACTTGAGTAATTCGATTATTAAAAAGAAAAAATAAAATCCTCGAAGTGAATTTGATGCTTCGTTTAAACTCTGTAGCGCTCAGGTGTCTCTGTGTAAGTGGAGCGTTTCACCCGCATTAAGCAGCATTAAAATTCTCCTTCATTGTCTTCTTGTGGGTTTAATGGTGGTTGGCAAATCAGCTTAGAGCTGCATTACCGCCACCTACTGTACTGGAGTGTGGATCGGGCATTAGGGGAAAAAGAAAAAAAAAAACCCTCCTGCCTCGCTGTGACGGATTCCCTTTAACACTAAGTGGATCATCACTGACATGTTTTTCCACAGCTGCACTGCTCTCTGCCGTGTTTGTGTGTTGTGCTCGCTGTGCTGAGAATTTCAGCTGTTATTTTTTTTCTGTACTTAAGCTGTAGCTCCGGAAGCCCCGCCCCCGTCAAAATATTTTTTAGACTTTATTCCCTGATTAGTGATTAAAAATAGAACTTCACTAGAAACGTATTTAGGAGAACGCTTGTATAAAGCATTACAACATTACGTTCATGCAGACACCAGTTTTTCAACAAATGCACTGATAACACAACAGCAGCAGACAGCTGTTTTATGTGCAGTCTGTCTGCACAAGCGCAAAGGGGCGGAGCCACTATAGAGACCGTGCGCTCAGGTGGAGTGAAAGGAAATGTTTTTCTAGCGTCCAAAATAGAAACTTTTTTTTTCCTGTAACCACCATTAAACCTTTACAGGGAAACAGCTGGAGGCCCTTCATCAACCACCTGATCAGCAACATGAAGAACAGAGAACTTTGTGGCTGCTTCATCCACCACTGTTTGTTTCACACAGCGAAAAACTGCAGTACAGAAGTTAAAATATCCAGATGAACTGTTAATATGAAAAAAGTATTTCTTATCCGATTAATCTATGGAATAATCGATAGAATACTCTGCTACTAAAATAATCGATAGTTGCAGCCCTAGACCTTGGCGCCACACTTTGTTAGCAATTCTATCAATCTAGAGTCACTGTTAAAATTGAAGGACTTTTAAATCTTTCTCAGCCTGTGCAGTCCCAGTCACATCAGTGTGTTAGAGAGGAGCCAAATGTTTGGGGGATGTGAACTGACGGTGCCTTTGATCTTTTTTTTTTGTGCACAGCTAAAAATGGAAACGCGGAAGGGGTTTTTATTTTTGGATTACAGATGCAAAATGATTCAGAATATGCAATGAGGCAAAGGAGCCCGTTAGCCTCGGCTACTACTTTCATTCACAAACTTTCTCTCACTGAAGTGGACTTGATTGAGAGGATGGCCTGATTATATAACGGGACCACAGCCATTCATAAATTAGCTCCACATGAGACGCAGGATCCTCACGATTCTGGTTCAGTGGTGCTCACATTTCACTGGTGTGTGAGTTTGAGAGAGCGAGAGCGTCAGAGATGGCGAGGGAGAGGGAAAAGGGAAGCTATAATAGTAATGCATAGAGCCGTTGTGCTGGTTTCCTAATCAAATGTTATCTGAGACAATGACTTATAAAAATCCAGCTGCCTTAATATATTGCATGACCCTGATATACACTTACTGAGCACTTTATTAGAAACATAATACTGAGATGAGCTAGGGATGGACATTTCAAGCAAAAATGCTATTTTTCAAAGATTGATTCCCACCCCAAACTGGGGTTGCCTTTTTTTTTTTTTCTTCAAGCTCCAGTGACTACTATGACCTGGATGACTGAGAAGAACCTACACAGACTCAGTAGCACCTTCTTCTTCTAATTTTTTGTTGTTTAATGGTGATTGGCTTGTAGGTACCTTACTCTGATCTGCAGGCAGAGGTTTTGCTCCACGTTGATTCAGCTCCTAATTTGTGCAGATTTGTAAATTGCACTTTTATGCTACAAACTGTCATACCACAACCCAAAGGTATTCTGCTGGATTCATATCCAGCAACTGGGGAGGTCCCTGAAGTCTACTGAACTCATTCTCATGTTTATAAACCCATTTGACTTTTGGTTTATGATATGGTGCGTTACCCTGCTGGAAGTAGCCCTAAAAACATGGATAAATTGTGCCCATACAGGGTTACGCATGGTTAGTAACTATCCTGAAATTGGCTGTGGGATTCATACTGATTGATTGGTATTAAGCCCACAAAGGGTGCCAAGAAAACACTTTCACCTCTAGCAAGACAGGTTGGATCCATGTATTCATGCATCATGCTAACCCAGCTTGTTATCTGGTATCTTAGCACCCCACCCTCTTGTCTCAAAATTGTCACTTCTGGCTCCTAAAAACCAAGATGGTTGACTTCGAAAATTCTTAAATTGAGGCATTAAAATCAGAGTGAACACTGGGTGCTGCCTTTACTTATGTGTAGTCTCTTTGTTGGGAAATTATTATGTTTACCTTTTGTTACAGACATTACAACAAAACTGCTGTAGTCCTGATACCTGAAAGGTGTCCTGCAATCATATTATATTGGCTATCAAATCCTACACCCCAGTGTTGTACATAGAGTAGCACCATCATCGGAACACACAGCCAGTCTAACCTAGATTTGCCACAGACGGCAGTTCCTAAAATAGACCTTGTTTTATTTGAGTGAAGGGAACATGCACTCAGCTGTAAAATGTTCAGTTTTTTTTTTCTGTTCTGACTGCAAATCAGTTCATTCTTAAAACAACTAAAAGTAACCCAGTCTACATTTCCCTCATCATTGTGCCTCCAGACTCCCCCTGCACTCGCCTCTCCTTTTCTCTGTGCTATTTTTAGTTGCCCTCAGGATCCCCTGTGCTCGTGTTTGTCATTTTCTCTCCTCTTTCGCTCCTCTACTCCTCCCTTCTGTTTGGCTCTGCTGCAGCCCTAGAGGATGCTTGGCATCCCGGCATCATCTGCACTCAAGAAAATCACACAAAGAGGAAAATGGGCACAGCAAAGGGCAGATAGATGGATGGATGAGTATGAGAAGAATTGAAGAGTATTGTCAAAATAGTAAAATATTTGCTTAAAATAAACTTTGTTAAGGGAGTATTTGTATTAGACATTCCAGAAAGAGCACAGACAACATTTGAATTTGTACACATTGAAGAACACTGCAGCAGTGGTTCCCATTAGACATGCGTAAGTTGCTGTGCCCAAACATCAAAATCAAGGATTCATCCTCTTATGAAGGCAGATTGAATTTCAGCAGTCCTTTGCTTTCAGTGAAACAGTAAATAGAAAATCAAAAATCTGCAACTTATATGGCTGATGTCAGCAACTCTTCATTGAATCTAAAGGCACACTGAGCACACCAGAAACCAAGGCAAGTCCAAAAATGGGTATAAGGACATTGCATTCAATGATAATATAAGGAGAGAGTTTCAAAAAACTGATAACCTGCTGTAGAAAGTAATTGCAAAGTTAACGTGTGTGTCATGCGTCCATGCGCTGATGCATTCTACGCACGATGTATCCTTGTTGACATATAAGATGTCTTTACAGTAAGAATATACACACACTTGGGATGGTCATGAGTTTTGAAGAGTCATTCAATTTAAAAAAATAATCTAGTTGTTTCTGCACTATTTCTTGTGTTAAATTCTACATTTTCCCTTGTGTTTACCGTGCCACATGTACCATTAGGAGGCTGTAAAGAACACAGAGGCTCTTTCCCAACCACTATTAAATGACAAAAAAGGAGGACACCTTACTAACAAGCAGCAAGCTGCAGGACTGAAAAATACAGGGTCCGCAGTTCTTCTGATGGCCACTAGAGGCCGGCTCCAAAGGCGCGATTCCCATGCTATTCTTCCAAAATGTTAAAGTGGGGGCTACGTACATCCTTTTTTATATAGCATATGGTTACTAAGTACCCCATCTAGGCCGACTAAAATTTGTGTGGTACAGTGAGATGCAAAGAAACATGTAAAATCATACTACAGCAATCAAATAGTTCTGAAAATATTCTAAAAAATGAGGGTAATGAATCACAGGCCTATGACAACTACAGACTGTTGAGAATAGTCAAAGAATAGTCCCAACAGTTCCCAATGGATACTGAATTTTAGCTTGAAATGCCGAGTTCCTCCCTTTTTTGTCTTTGTTTTGAAAGCTAAATCATCAAAGTGTGCATTCTCATTAATAGTGTGTATTGTTTAAGCTTTGGAATTGCATTGAGAAACAGAACCTTTTTCATTCTTTAGTTTAAAACATTTTCTTTCACTGAGCCTGGCAGCATTACTACAAATGGCAAAATAATACCCCCCCCCCCTTTTTTTTTTTTAACAATGCTTTCTTGACCATTGTCTTTCAACAGTAACATGCGTATCTTTTGTTGAATGAATGGTCCCAGGTACTCAAGTTTGTTCTGAACAGACTGCACTTATGTTGGTGCACCTTTCATGTAGTAGTTAATGAGCCTAAGCGTCCTAAAAGCCCTGCTAGCAGGCCCTAGAGGCTGCACTGCTCAGTGCACCCAACCACCCTGATGTGGTTTGACCTGACCCACACAGCAGCATTCTCATCTTAAGTGCACTTTACTTCCAGAAGTCTAATGCAAAAAGGGGAACTAAATGACAAAAAACAAGAATATAAAAATATAACAGATATTTTCTGGAAACATGAGAACAATATTTTACACAAAGATGAGGCGCGTATTCCTCCCTAAGCAGGGCCTTGTGGGTCATACAGGGACATATTGTAACACTTTGACTCTCCACGCAACTCCCCATCCGCTTTTTGTTATATTTAGCCAGAGGTGTGATGAATGGTTGCTACTGAAAGATGGGAATTGCTAAAAATAGTGTCCTGCTGCTGCTGCTGTTTGTGCCAGGCGGTTCCAGGGCATCTGCTCGCTCGACTGCCACTGATGACAGAGAGGACCTCTTTCCCTCACCCTCCCTCACTCTCTTTTTGTCCTCCTTAGTCACCTCAGCTGCTCCCTGTCAACTGTGTCCTTTGCTGCACCTGTCTACACCCTCATTCAAGTCTTTGGCCTTAAGAGCTAATCTTTTTGTTGTACTTCAGCTTTTTGAGCTTGGCCATAATTAGCCTTTATACACAGCGCTTTCTGGAGATCACTTGTCAGTCAAGCATTCTGTCATCCTTAGAATTAGATCTCTGTGCTGATAAAGTTCCTGTAGGTGGCACTCTTTAGCTGTTCATCTATGGTGGGTAGTACCGCTCAGGTTTTCTGCAGTGTTTTTTGCTGTGCTAAAACTTGGCTTTCATCTTCATCTTGATATGAGACCATGGAGAATAAAGACAAAGCAGGTCTAAACTGGAAGAGGCAGAATGGCTTCAGGTGTTCAAACTAACAGTGCACATCTAAAGCTTCAAATCAGCTCTGATTGTAAAGTGGTCGGTCACTGAAATCTTTCACATCAGGACAGTCCTTTAGAACGTTCCTTCGGACTCAAGTTCACTGCTGAATAGATAAAATATGTGAATTCCCTTTTTACACGGTGTTATAATTTTGGTTGGGGAATTTCCATGTTTGGAAAAGGCTCCTTAGCTCCAATAAATTAAACTGCTACAATACTTCTACAGTAAGGGACCTTGCTGTAGGGTACTGTTTAATAGCATGCTTATACCTGTGTGGCAACAGGTTGAGGAAAGCCCCTTCCTGCCTCAAAGGGACGGTGAGCCCTGAGATAAAGTCAGGTTCATTAAGAAATCATTTTTCTTTTGTTTAAGTGAACTTGACTGACTCGTTCCTGGCCTCCAACATCTCTGGGATGAATGGAAAAGCTGCCTGTGAGCATCAGTTGGTTGGCTGCACTTCACTGATGCTCTTTTGGCTGAATTGGAGCAAATCCCTGGATCTAAGTTCCAAAACCTTCTATAACCTTAGAGGTTGTTGCAGAAGCAGATTAAGCTCTTATTTGGTCCTGGGATGAGATCTGGCAGTTACATTTAGGTGCCCATATATTCTTTTAGCTACATCGCATATTTCTTTTTGCATGTATAAGTACTGTATAGTCTGCATTTTGCTTGTAATACTTCCTTGTAATAGAAGTCAAAGCAGTGGTCCACAGAGATTAATGTGATTGAGTGGTAATGTGTTAGTCTATGATACTTTTTCATGTGTTTTGCCATTCTGCTGTATCAGATCAATTCTATGGGTAATTCCAGCTCATAAATACGAAAGTATATTGTGTGGTGAAGACTTCTTTACTACTCAGGAGAGCCTGCTGGGTACAATTGGGTTTAATGGAAACTATATAGTTTTCACTTCTACTGTGAATTTTCTAATGCATATGGAAAAACAAAGTGTCTTATTAAGCTGTGAATGATATTAATATATTTTTTGTGCTAATTAAGTCTCTGTTTGTAGTTGTGACAGGAGCCACAGATGGTATTGGAAAAGCATATGCAGAAGAGGTAAGATTCTCCCAGAAGTGTTGAGTTATGAAGTTGTGCTTGGAAACAGTTTGTTCCTGTAATACTGGTTCTATAAACATGCAGCACTTGATGGTTCATTTTCTTGTGAATCCAGTTCAGAGAAAAACCTTCAGAAATAATAATAATAAAGGTGACAGAGAGCCAGATTAAACAAATGAGACAAAAACATAAGGCTTTGACATGTGTTTATTTAGGAAAATGACCCAATATGACACATCCGTAAGTTGCAAAGAATGTACCTTTGTTTTCAGTATCTGGTGTGACCCCCTTGTGCGGCAATAACTGCAAATAAATGTTTAGAGTAACTGCTGATCAGTCCTTCACGTCAGTCTGGAAAGGCTGTAGCTGAGTTCAGCATTCAAAACACGTTCAACTCGGGTTTCCTCACGTGAACTGCTCGCTTCAGGCCGTTGGGCAGTATCGTTGAATGAGGGTCAGAACTTGGCCATTCAAAACATTACCTTTATTCCTCAAATGTTTTCCTTTTTTTTTTTTCTTTTTTGTAGAGCGCCCAGTTTTCGGAGAGAGTTTGCCTTGCTGTATTGTGTGACCCACTTTCTCTTGAGATTCCATTCACGGATGTCCTTGAATTGCACTTTCGAATTTGCTGCTGTATTAAAAAATTCATCGTTCCATTAATGATGACAAGCTGTCGTGGCTCACATGCAGCAAGACAGGCCTAAACCCTGGTGTTTCAGAGATGGGATAAGCTTCCGATGCTCGAATGTAGTGCTTTTCTTTCCTTGAAACATAATGACTCTCGTACACACAATTAAGTTTTTCTTTGTTCTTATCTGCTTGCAAAGCTCTGTTCAAACAGCCTTCTGGTTTGCTAGTTTGATCTTTTAGGAAACTGAATCCGGGCAGCAGTGTTGGGTTTTTGGAGTGCAGTGACTTTCTTCTTGTGACCCTGCCATGCACACCATTGTTGTTTAGTGTTCTACTGATGTTAGACTGTATGAACATTAGACAGCGTATGAGAGAGGCATTTAGTTGCTTTGTAACTAAGGCACACATTGTTCTTGTAGGGATATTTGTTGGTCGACCGCTCCTGGGAACAGAAACGGCTTTCTCGATTTGAAGTGTGGCTGGCTGTGGATTGGTGGAGTCCAAACTCTTATCTTGAGCTCCTCCTAGAAATTGCATCTGTTTTGCTGTGATTGCTGCTGTTTTGCTACAGCTCAGCAAATATGTTTTATAAAGATCGATTTGAGAGATCACTACTTTAATAAAAAAAATAGATTTTCTGGTTACACCATTCCACCAACCTGAACTTCCCTACCTCTAATTTTACCTTCTTATTTACTGCTAATCCTAGAGGTTCATACTGTTTTTCCTCACAGATATGCAATATAGGATAATTTTCCGCAAACATTTCTAATATTTTCATTTCCTTTGTTTCATTTGGTTTCTGTCTTTATAGTATTTATATACTTCTACAAGCCTGTAAATACTTGTGCTTATTCATCTGAACTCATTCTTCACAAGTTTGTATATTCAGATCAAGATCTGCAAGATTAATTTAGTATTAATTAAAAGTGACAGCTTGGATAGCTACCTCATGTAGGATAGCCCACTTCCAAAATATAAAGGATGATTTTAGAGCAGTTGTGTGTGCTGTGATATCTGTGTGGTGCACAGGTGTTTGCTTTGTTGACATGTTTTTTGTTGTATTTGCAGCTTGCCCGCAGAGGCTTTGCCATCGTGCTGATCAGCCGCTCTCAGGAGAAGCTGGATGATGTATCCAAGGCGATTGGTGAGATATATGCATGTTTGTTATTTCAAAAATAATTTCATCACTGTGAAATTTGGGATGTAGTTAAATATTCCTCTGTTTAGGCACCTTCATCCGTGTCATGTCTGTGTCATGGAGATTTGTGTCAGTGTGAGAATAGCTGCTGGAAGTAGTGCTGTGTATTCATGGCTAGTGAGTCTGCTTCCTGCTAGTGGGAATGGTCTGAAGTGCACTAAAGGGCGGCTAAGGACAGAATCTCAGCCTGATTCACCTTAAATTATCTAGAGTTTGTGTGAAAACATCTTTAGAGTCAAGGAAAATCAACTCTACCCATGTTCCAAAGGCACATTTAGAGCCTCATTTGTCCTGAACCTGAAATCTTACAGCCTGCATGATAATACAATAGAGCTCAATAACAAAAGTATAGATAATATAAGTGAATTCTATGTTTTATCACAAGTTATCCTTTACTTTGCTCTTCCCTGTCCAAGTGACTATTTGATAGCAATTTGGTCATTCATAAATGTGAGTGAGTGCTGTTTTCTGGTGTATTTCATTGTTTCTCATATATACTAAATTAAAATGCATACTTCTGCCCTCAGCCAGTAAATGTGGTGTGGAGACAAAAACAATTGAAGCAGACTTCAGTGCTGTTGACATCTACTCCAAGATTGAAGCTGGACTCGCAGGACTGGAGATTGGAGTATTGGGTAAGACTGCAGTAGGTGCTGAGGCTAACTTTTCACAAGTTTTAATTAGCTGGTCACATGATCTGGTAAATGTGATCTCAACGACAGCCTGCAAACATCTGGAATGCTGTGAAATCCACTGTTTTTCATGTATTCAGAAGGGTTAATTTATAAGCCCTCTGCTGCCCTCTGAAGATGGAAAAGAGGAATGACAGACTCAGTCCTCCATTCATAAAACATGTAATCTCTTTGAAAGATTTGACTTATCAAAATTGTAATTTTTTTCTTTAAATTCACAATGCTGGCATTTTTCCTCTTGTTGACAGTAAACAATGTTGGGATCTCCTACTCTTACCCAGAGTTTTTCCTCAGCGTCCCCAATCTTAACACTGTAAGTTCAAAGTTTTATGGTTATTGTAGTTGACATTAACATTATAAATATAATTGTGTGACTGCAGCTCAGGAGTTGGAGCAAGTCACCTACTAATCAGGAAGTTGGTGGTTCGATCCCTGGCTGCTTCAGTCTGCATGCCAAAGTATCCCTGGGCAAGATACTGAACCCCAAGTTGCTCCCGATGCATTCATTGGAGTGTGAATGTTAGCTAGAAAGCACTTAGATGTAGGAAAAAAGTGCTTGTATGAATGAGTATATGAATGGGTGAATGAGACATGTTGCGTAAAGCGCTCAGTTTATTCTTATAAAGAAGAAGAATATGCAGCATTTTAAACATTTTCCATGATTGTTTTGGATGAACACAGCAGTGATGACACATTCCCCAGCATATATCGACCCACTACTCCATTTCTGTAAATTGTTCTAGCATTGATGGATATCCAAATTTTGCACTACTGTTTAAAGTTATGTAGATTAGGTGTGTTCACTTGTGTTAGACAGCAGTCCAGTTTGGATCAGTTTCACTCCACTTAAATGGAGATCAGTACAGGTGGGCTGCTTTGCACTCAGAGCAGTATTCTGCCTCTTAAAAGTGTTAAATAGAAGAAATGAAATTTGTTATTCATGAAGTCTTTAAGCTTTGCAAGTCATAAAGTCAGTAATGGGTGTTGCATAGGAATTTCTACCTGAAAGTAGGTGTAGTAGTATTTCTTCCATGTGAACAGTCCTTTACTATTACAGAATAAATTTTTTACAATTCTCCTCTATCAAATTATCGTTTACAGCAGTGGTTCCTAAACGGCGTGCTGCACCGCTTGCGATTTTGTCTCAGCCATACAGTGCTTTTTTGTGCAGTTCCAATGTGCAACTGCATAACAAGCACTGTATGCAGTTGCTGAATGGTGGCAGTTCTTAGAGCATGACGCACCAAAGGCCATGAGTGACAGCAAGGAGGAAAACAAAATTTTTCGATGCAATTGCTTTCTTGTGTGGAGCAAGCATAACTAACCGCCAGTGCAGACAACCTACCACCTATAGAAAAGAGATTTAAAAAAAAAAGAAAACAAAACCTTTCAGTCGAAAGAACCGTGCACGCTTAGCCGTCTTTTGGATTTATCCAGATCAAGGATATCAACAGCCTTCAGCCCAAGTGTGTCATCTGTCAGGAAAAGTTTGCTAATGTAACACTGTGCCAAGCAAGTGGTGGGTGCATCTGAAAAGGAAACATCCCCTCTGAAAGAAACTTGGCCTGTTTCAAGAGAGTGCTGGATCTGAACCAGAAGCAATGAGATTGTTTGTTGTGTGAGCGTGTCTGATGAGGTGACAGAGGCAAATTACACGCTAGTGTAACTTATGCGAAACAATAAATAAACAGTTTAATCAGAAGAATTGAGAACATGTCAGATTACAATAAGGCTTTTTTTTAAAAACACAAATATGCTTAAAACTGACAAAATGAACTTCAGTTCTCAGCAATATTTACAATTCTACTTACAATTACACCAATGCAAAATGTAACCATTTATATTAATGCACTTCTTGTTCTTGTTTCAGTTCATAGACACCATGGTCAACATTAACATAACATCAGTGTGCCAGGTGAGTGTTGCAGCATTTATGTAATGAGGCTTTTTTACAGTTTAACAGAAAAAAAAAAAAAACAACTCTTTAAAATATCAATGTGAAAACAAATTAAATCTACTAAAGAAATTTCATGATTGCACTGCAGGTATTTCTGCCTGCAAGCTAATACTTAGTAGAGCCACCTTTAGCAGTAATTACAGCTTTGAATTTGTGTGGTTCAATACAACTACTTGGGATTTGAGAGCATGGATTTTTTTATTTTTTTCCCTCCAGTTTTTACTTAAAGGCAGCCATGTTTAAAAGAATTAAAAACAACATTTAGTAGTGGTTACAGAATTGTATGGTGCCTTTTTTTTTAATAGTCAGCATGGAGACCTGCTGCAGACTGCTCATCTTAAATGTCTGGCTCAATCCCAGCCTGCACACTATGGACTCCTGTTTTATAAATGTTTGCCATACATTTCCCTGTGGTGTTTGGACTGTGGACTGAGTAATTACATTTGTTCAGGTGGATTCAGATTGTTAAGATGGTTAGATAGATCCACAGTCAGGTAGTCCCACAGACCACTGAAGACACACACACACACACACACACACAGACACACACACACACAGACACACACACACACAGACACACACACACACACACACACACACACACACACACACACACACACACACACACACACAGTGACATAAAGCACAATAAGTCACTTCCGTCCCAGTTCTCCATGTTCAGCAGTTCCCAGAGAAACAGCTACAGTCCACCCTCTCTCTTAACACTTAATTTATATTATTCAATATTTCTTTAAACGGCTCCCTCTGCTACCATTATCATTTCTTTTCTCTTGCTTCCCTGACCAGCTCTTCACACACCACCCACCCAAACACACACATTTACGAATGTGGATGAACTCCTCCACGTACAACCCACAAACAATAGCCTTTTTTGTCTGTCTCATGCTTTTATTCTGCATCACCCACTTCTAACCTTTTCTCTCTCTCTGCCTTTTTTCCCCCCATTATCATTGTTTTCTTTTTCCAGATGACACGTCTTGTTTTACCACAAATGGTGGAGAGGTAAGTTGTGTTTATACATCACTGGTGTCTGTGAGGCTATAAAAGGTTAAAAACAGTGAACCTGTATCATTGATATGCACTTGTTTTGGAAGTTAATGGAGATATGGGGTGAACCCCTGGTGAGATACGTGGGAGGCCGGTATGGTGGACTTGCATAACAGGGTGCTGAATCTGCCAACCAGCAGAGCTGCCCGTGAAGTATTCAACTGGGATTTCTATGCTAGTGGTGAACGGACATTTAAAATATCAGTTTTAAGGTTCAGGATTCTTGGGAAACTGTTTTTAATCAACAAAATTAGATATGGAAGAAGATCTTACTTGAGGTCTTTTGTATACAAACACAGGAAGAAATTTATCAAAAGCCAAAACTGAGATAGAGCAGGTCATCTATTAATCTGAAGGTTGGTGGTTTGATCCCTGGCTGCTCCAGTCTGTATACCAGAATATCCTTGGTCAGATACTGTACCCCGAGTTGCCCCTATGCATTTGTCGGAGTGTGAATGAGTGTTAGACAGAAAGCACTGAGATGTAGCAAAAATGCTTGAATTAATGTGTGTGAATGGCTGAATGAAGAAATGTTGTATAAAGCACTTTGAGTCTGTTACTACTCATGTGCATGGAGTTTTAATTTAGTTTGAGTTTTCTGAAATCAGCACTGGGTCAAAATTACATATACACCACAACTAAGATTTGGTTAGCATCCCTTAGCAAGTTGCATCTAGACTAGACACTTTTGGGAGCCCTGAGGAAGCCTCTGGCATATTTCTGGTTGGATATTTGAGTACCCTTTGTTGGCAGCATTGGTAGAGTTCAGTTGAAATAGTTTCTTTCCATGTCATTGATAGATACGAGGTTGGTACTTTGGAAACACCATCCCAAAAGCTTAGTGTCAGCCGCTTTTATCCACTCCACAGCGAGCTATACTGTGTTTGGGTTTATAGTCCTGGGGGTTATAGGAAGCTTGGGCACAGCTGGGTGTTTCAGCCAGCTGTGCCCAAGCTTGTCCTAATGGTTTGAGGTAATGCTGAAGAATTCTGAGGTAGTCTGCCTCCTTCATTATTACTAAGTAACGTACCATTTCCACTAACAGCAAAACGGCCACACAGCAAGATTCTACCACCACCACCACAATGCTTAACAGTTTATACGGTTTTCTTAAGCTTGAATGCCTCAGTTTTACTCTTTTAAATATATTGTTGTAATGGTGGCAAAACAACTCAATTTAAAAAAATAAATAAATAAAAAATATCATCTGACCGTAAAATGTTTCTCCAACAGGTGTTTTCTTGTGCATATAGTCATCTACAACCTTTAGTTGAACTGTAGCCTCTTAATCCACAGAGATGTAAAACTGTGACAGTGCTGCCTCAGCAGCTGCTAGAAACCACTGAGACAGGCCTGTGTCTCAATGTCGCAGTTGTCTGTCTGAACCAATTTCCTCTTAGCTTAATGTGGCAATTTAAGTTTTTAAACACTAAGCAAACAACTAGCTTGTACATATGCAGCTTTTAGAATTGATGATCTTGGACTATATAGTTCTTAGAAATTGCTCCAAGAAAAGCTTTTGTAAAACTGTGATGCTCTTTCTCATATGTGCATGGAGCTCCTTTTACTTTCCCATTTTACTGTGTTTTGGCCGATCTAGTAAGTGCTGTCAGATCTAATCTTTTTTTTTTAAATCTTAGTAAAGAGCAGCTACGAGCTGTAGTCAACCATTACTGCTAACAGGAACTTACGAGGTCTTGGCCTTGTCAAGTTAAGACATTTTCGAAGTTTTAGCAGCATCACTGAATTAATATTTTTACAGCCCCAGTTCCAAAAAGAGATGCTGTGTAAAATGAAAAATAAAAACAGAATGTAGTCACTTGCAAATCTTTTAAATTGATATTTTGTTCACAATAGAACAAAATATGATTAAATGTTTAAGTTGAGGAAGTAATTTTCAATATGATGGCAGCAACACATCTCAAAAAAGTTGTGATTGGGGGCAGCAAAATACTTGAAAAGTAAGTGGTATTAAAAAGAACGGGCCTAAAAAGAGCATCTCAGAGTGGCAGAGTTTCTCAGAAGTAAAGGTGAGCAGAGGTTCACCGATCTGCAAAAATCTGGCTTCAAATTATGGAACAATTTCAGAATAATGTTCCTCAACGTATCATCTACAATACATAATATCAAAAGATTCTGCAAATCTGGAGAAATGTCTGTGCAAGGGAAAGGGTTAAAATCAATATTGGATGTCCTAAGGCAGCACTGGATTTAACAGGCGTGATTCTGTCATAGAAATCACTGCATGTGGTCAGCAACACTTCCAGAAATCACTGTCTGTGAACACAGTTTGCTGTGCCACCCACATATGCAGGTTAAACCTCTAACATGCAAACAAGAAGTCGTATGTGAACATGATCCAGAAACATCACTGTCTTCTCTGGGCCCAACTAGTTTGTGATCAGATAAACGGAAATTTGAGGTTCTATTTGGAAAACATGGACGCTGCATCCTCTGGAATAAAGATGAGGGACCATCTAGCTTCTTATCAGTGCTCAGTTTAAAAACCTGCATCTCTGATGGTATGGGGGTGCGTCGGTGCCTATGGAATTGGCAGCTTGCACCATCACTGCTGAAAGGTATATACAGGTTTTGGAGCAAACATATGCTCCCTTCCAGACAGTGTTGTTTTCAGTGAAGCCCTTTCATATTTCAGCCCGACACTTCATACTGCTTTGTGTTGCTGAACTGGCCTGCCTGCAGTCCAGACCCTTCACCAATTGAAGATATTTGACTCATCATGAAAAGAAAAATACAGCAGAGAAGACCCAGGACTATTGAGCAGCTAGAACTCTATCAGACAAGAGTGGGACAACATGCCTCTCCCAAAGTCCAGCAGCTGGTCTGAGTTTACAGGTTTTTACAGACTGGTGATAAAAGAAGAGGGGATGCTCCACAGTGTTAAACACGGCCTTGTCTGAGTTTTTTGAGATGTGTTGCTGCCATCACATTCATAATGAGCCTATATTTTTTCATGAAATAGTAAACTTCTCAATTTAAACATGCTATATGTTTTCTATGTTTGCAAATCGTTGCATTCTGTTTGCATTTACATTTTACACAGTGTCTCAACTTTTTTTTTGGAATTAGGGTTGTATTTATTTTGACCCTTTGTTTATTTCGGAGTCGCAAAATTAAACTGCCTTCTTAAAGCTGTGTGTTATACAGTCATTCAGCCCCAGGACGAAGATCATTTCACAGAAAATTGCATTTATGTCCATGATGGATATGTGAAAACTTTTTTTTTCCAAAGTGTGTAACAGGGAAAACCAAATCATGATAGATATAATCCTCATATGTATCCTAATAAATGTGGTGCTGCGTTCAGATGTATTGGTTTATTTTCTATTCTCGAATAAGTCCTGGCACACTTGGTGAATGTTAATGTGTCGTGCTGTTAGAAGCTGGTGGGCTGCATGCTCAATCGTAGGCTGCTGTTGACTAATGTGGCTGAATAATTCCACGAGGGATAGGTCACGCAAACTGCTAGACATTAGAATAGAAAGCCGATTCCTTCATCTTATTTAAATGAAATGTGTGTGTGTGTGTGTGTGTGTGTGTGTGTGTGTGTGTGTGTGTGTGTGTGGGCACCACAGGCTGCAGCAAAACTCTCCTCGTATTGTAAACATTTAGGTATCTTGATGAGATCTTTGATCTTATCTGTATCTACCAGCTCTGCTTTGATGTACAGCAAGAGCAGTTTTGGCTCAGCATGAAAGTACACATACTACCATATTCTTTTGTTACCCAGGGATTGAAGTGTTTGTTGCACAGGCTTCTTTTCACTCATAATTTCTTTATAAAGAACCTCGGCGTATTTTGCTGTTTCTAGGAAGACGGGAGCCATCCTCAACATCTCGTCTGCCAGTGGCATGTACCCTGTTCCTCTTCTGACTGTCTATTCTGCCTCCAAGGTAATTGCAGTACATGGTTTATGACCTTTTCATAAAGTGTTAACTGAAGTTGGACTCAGCTTACCATGTACTGAGGAGAAATTCATCTCATCTTATGAATTATTCTAATTGACCAGCGTACTAATAATTTATTGAAGGTGGTGATAGAAGTTTGTCCAACATTTATTTAGAAAAGGGGATGAAGTGAGCCTTTATTTTTGTTGTTTTTAATTATTTAATATAAATGAGTCAGTGACTAACTCAGGTCCTGAGGTAGTGTACCAATTAAATGTTTATAGGAACATGTGGCATCATAATGTTTTATCACGGTCTCATGTGCATTTGTTGTCTTAAAAACAGCCTGCTGCTCACAGTTTTAGCTGATTAATTTGCTGGTGTCTTAATTGTGAGTCCCATCAATGCGTTAGACCGCTCTTTGCTGCTGTTTTAAATAAGCAGCTAAAATTAGTCTATGCAGCATCCTGAGTTTGTCACTCAGTTTTATTGATGATTTCAGTTTATTTCATCTTCTGGAACCGCTGAAAAGGTCACTGATAGATTTTGTTTTTAGCATGTTTTTGATAGGTTTTGAGAATTTAAAAGATCTTTTTGGTGTCACCTTTTTGCCAGCTTCAGCTGCCGGTGAAATTAAAGATTGTGTTTTAATAAACCACCTTTATTTCATGTAGGCATTTGTGGACTACTTTTCACGAGGACTGCAAGCTGAATACAAGAGTAAGGGGATCATCATTCAGGTAAAGTTTATACCACTGCTATGGACACGTGTTTATAATAGTATACTGTGACATAACTGTTATTACAGATATTAATGCAAACTTTGTTGGATTTCAGACCTTAAAAAAAAAGTAAACTAATGCTGTGTTGATATCAAGCTATGAGACTTGACACATTGTAACTTCTAATCCTTTTGTTCCTTCTTTTCTCCAGAGCGTTTTGCCATTCTTTGTTGCAACCAAGCTGAGTAAAATCCGACGGGCCACACTGGACAAGCCCAGCCCAGAGCGCTATGTTGCATCTGAGCTCAACACTGTGGGGCTACAGACCCAGACCAATGGCTACCTGCCCCATGCCATAATGGTAAGTCTTCATATGTAAGAAATCAGAGCAGAGAACTGTCCGTACATGCAATCTGTTTTATTTTTTAACTTTTCACTTAAACAGCTTTTGGTATCATCTTTAATCAACTGCTACTGAAATATTCACCTCCTTCAAGCTTACTTGAACAGAAGAAATTGCAGTCTGTGGTTTCATTATAAAGTTCCCATTAATGCAAAAATCCCCCCTTTGGTGTCGCCTTCCTCTCCACCTCTGCGCTGCTGCTGCTGTTTTATCTCATCCAGTTAAAGGACCCGTGAAGTTACGCTGTGGTGAGATGTCTGTCTCAGTACTCTTAAGAGTATTGATCAGATTGTAGTGGAACTTGCACACAATGATCACCTAATGGGTCATTTGTCATTTGACTACCGGTAATGTGTGAATTGTAAAACATCGTGAGCTGGAGGAGCTATTATGTCATTACTGTTCTGGTTTCATTGCTCCCTGGACAAATTTAAATCAAGTAGGTTTTTTTTGTTTTTTGTTTTTTTTTTGATAGATTTATTTATATTTTTCTTTTATGGTCAGAAGCGTTGTGACTGTTTGGCTATCAAGAGTCAGAGTGTTGCTATAGAACCATCTAAAAAGCATTTTAGAGTTCAGTCCATTTCAATTTTGGCTTGATTTCCCTCTTGGTGGGGGTCGTTTGTGAAGATTTTGCCTGAAATATTGTCCAGATAGATACTAATGCAGTGATCCATTTTGGTTAGCTTGTAGTTAACTAGAAAAAGCTAAAACTTTGCAGACTCATCGGCTGACTTGTACTAAAGTATATGAACTATAGGTGTGAAAACACCTTTAGGTGGCTTAAGTCATTTTTTTGTGCAACCAATTCTTAAATAAATCTATTTCTTTTGCCCAGTATAATACCTCACTGTGTCTGCAGATGGATTAGCTTTTCACTTAATGCCTGGCAGTAACTAGCCATGACTAACAATGTTGGCATGCTACAGCTGCTTTGACATTTGTGCGTACAGTAAACCTGCCGCTGACAGTGACTCAGGCTTTGGTGAAAGAGCTTCAGTTAGCTGCGACTTAAAATTACACGACAGGCCAGTTTTTACTCTGCAAATGGTAGTCTTAATGACAGTAAAGGATAGGGGAGCACAGCTGGAGCACATAAAAGTGATGCTATTTTAACACAACTGGCTTCGCTGTAGTAGTAATGGATCTGCTGCAGCGTAGCACTCATCAGAACAAGCGAGAGTCGTATTACAGGTAGTCAAGGTATGTGACAGCAACAGGACTGAAACCCCATCAGGCTGCAGTTTCACTTTATACAAAATAGCCTCCTACAGGCTCATCTCCATTCACTGAATTAATGTTGTGTCAACAGTTGCTAAAGCATCTGTCAAAAGGTAAACATCCTCTGAAATAATGGAGTGGGATGCTCCACTACCTTTCAGTATTGTCTGCAATTACTCTGCAGAGAAATGAGCATCAGAAATGAGATGGAAACACAAACATAGTTCCGCTTTTTCAGGAGGTGTCTTCATTTTAGCAGAGGTCACTGAGAGCAGCAGTCATTTTCTCTGTACAGTTCCTCCTTGCTGTGCTGTACACTTGCAAACTGCGTGATGTGAATTTCAATGATCATGCTTATTGATGTACATATAAATAAGTATAAGGTCTATGAAGAGCATACAGGTGGTCAATAAATTCTAATCAGCATAAGTAAGCTTTCATTAATCCCGGGAAGATTTTTTCTTTTTCTTTTGTGGATCAGATAAATTTGGCACAGCTCTTTTCTGCCTTCAGCCCCTGTGTGAGGTGCAGTGAAAAAGATTGCGTCTGTAGAATCAAAGCCTGTGCCTGAGTTACACTTGGCTGGGATTCCCTTTAAGGTTGTTTCATTTCAGCTGCCCTCTGGAAGTCAAGTTCTGACCATTTGCAGGTTTGCATTTACCGTTTCACCATTTCACCATGGACCTTGAACTTACTCAGAGAGCAAATTGTATCGAACTGGTCCAACTTTCACGTCAAGTGTCATCACTGGCAGCACGCTGGGTCGCCGGCTACAATCGAGAGAAAAGAGCCCACAATCTCCAAGCCCAGAGGAGACATGTTTGGTCAGGAGTGCAACTAGGAGCTTACTTATCATTTCCCCATATTTTAAGTGGGACACAATATCAGTATCACAGTATATCATATTACGTCCTCTTGCAGTACAGTTATTGATACGCTGGTGCCAAATACCAGTATTTTTGATAAAAACATGCAGCTGTTATAAACTGCCCCAACCAGTGTGACTAACCAGAGTCATTACTTCATGAAGCGTCATGGTGGCACTTAACTAGAAAACAAGGGAGAGTGAACAAGGGAAAGCTAATCAGAGTGCTAATAAATTGATTTGCCACATTGTTAAAATTGAAAATGATTAGAGAAACTGACATAACACAGCAGTACATAATGCAATAAATACAGTACCAGTCCTATAACTCCTGCTTATAGTGACGTCACGCTTGTTTACCGCCTCAAAGCGACATCAACACAATCAGTTTTCACCAACGTATTCACCAGACTGGACTCTCTGTAACTCATCCATCCTCCTCAAACAAGTTGAAGGTTTGCCTTTGTCACACAGTGGAGGAGGTCCAGTACATGCCGCTCACTGGCAACTGCAGATGGTCGTAGTGTGAATGTGTCCTAAACTCGACACAAAAAGCCACACTATGACTGTCCATTATTACAGCCACCTCGGATTTAATCATGCCAGCTTAAATTTAAAAAAAGAATTTCAGCTTTAAAGTAAAGAAGCATGAAAAATGAAGAGAAGAGTTAGGAGAAATTACTGGTAATTATTTGGATGTGTTTATAAGTCTATGAAATGCTTTTTCTCCTTAAAGTGTTCCTTGATTATAAAATAAGATTACACAATTACTCATAATTGAAAGCACTGAGATACTGTTGTCTTTAAAGGTGAGGGAAGCAGAAACAATTGTATTACTGTAATTTGAGCTGGCTGTTAGTATATCATGTATAAGAAAAATGTGCAAATTAGATTAATTTACCTGTGGAATCAAAGGAGAGAGACTGTATTTTACAGCTGGCTGTAAAGAAACCATTAGATTGTTTAACTTTTGACATCAGTGAGAAAAGATTTACATAATGCTGATGTGGTTTTATGATCTATATGCAAAAAATGCAGCTATTATAAAGAGTTCTACTAAAAGGCGTGTAGTTCAAGCATAATTTGAAAAGGGCACAGGCATTAAAATGGCACAATTACTGGAATTTTTCTTTGTACAAACGTGCTTGCCACATTTGTTGCTCCTGTGGGTTGGAAATTAATAATGAATGCTAATCTGTTATTTGTAAATGCCACCAGCTGACCATGTAATTTCCCTCTGTAGGGTTGGGTGACTACAGCTCTGCTCCCAGCCAAGATCCTCAACAGTTACTTGATGGGGATGGGCTTGTCCCAGCGCGCTCGTTACCTCAAGAAGCAGAAGCAGGGATAGATGGATCGGTGGAGGCCGGGAGCTGCAGAGGCAGACAGAGGGGACCAGCTGCGTTAATGACTCGTCCGACTACCATCATCATCATGGAGCGAGCAGAGAAAATGTGACAGTTTCTGGGCAACATCTCAGTTTCCCCTCCCTCTGATATTCCTAGTTGTAGATGATGTGAGGCAGTATCTGGGCACGTTCTAAGTATTCAATCCAAGCAGTTGTGCAAACAATATTGAACAAAATGGTGCTCTTTATGGAGTGAACAGCTTTAATGAATAGGACACTAACATCAAAACTAAAACCAACAGCGAAAACTAACCATCTGTCTGCAAACCGTAATCAGAAATGAAGCCCACAGGAGAAGATTTAAGAGATTTGGACGTGTCTGTTGTTCCAAACCTCCTGTGAGTTTGTGGACCAGCTTCAAGCTGCTTAATAAAACACTGGAGGTACTTACTGTTTTGAAAGCACTTAGTGAGTTATCAAGACGTACGAATGCAGAACTTTATTTTTCCAACCATTTCTACTGTGATATTCTTAACTTCCTTAAGTCGTTCTTGTGTTGTTTTATATGTGTAGTTTACAAATGCACAGCTGTACACCTTCCTTTTGAAAAGCAACACAAGCTCATTCAAGTACATCCTATTTTTTTGTGTGTTAATTAAATTGGTTTCTCTGCTGTGTTAATGTGTTAGTGGAGGGGCCGCATGTGTAATTTAACCAAACTACATTTCATGTGTATAACAAAATAGAGTGTAAATGAATAGCCAGCACAGAGGGAGAGGTTGTGATGTTAGAATATTAAAAATGTGTCTTGTTTACGTTCATAATTGAGTTTTGGAGCCATTCCTACAACGAGCATCACTGCTTTGAATTCTTTAAATTCCCAAAATAGATTTTATTCCACGATAAATGAGTGGGTGGCTTTTTTTGTGTGTGTGTGACAGTAAGTGGGTCACGGCAACATTTATCTCCATCTTTTCACCTGTTTTGTTGCGTTTACTAAAACAGGAAGTGAAGCAGAAAAAAATATCAAATGTGACATTTCTTTGACGTCCTTTTGTGATTTTTTTTTTTTTTTTTTTTTTTTTTTTTGAATTCACATGGTAGTAGTCTCTCATTTCACTTCACATACTTGTTTGGGGCAATCGAAATGACATTAAGATGTGCTGTCGTTGCAGATGTCAATAAAAATGCTTTTCAACTAACGTCCAGTCACTTTGTTGTAACTCGTATTTTGAATTGTGTTATTTGTGTCTTTTAGCTTATTTTTCAACTATATAAGTCAAAAGACTTGGTAGGGGTCAGTTACAGTTTTAGTTTTTTTTCTTTTTTCTTTAACTTTTAGTGGACAGTCGTCAAGTGCCAAAAAACTGCAGTTCCTCAAATGGCCGCTTGAGGAGGCCTCCAAACATGAGTCAACACCTATTGATTGCTGTGCTAAAATGCTGAGATTTAAACCATGTTCTAAGTTTGGTCTCGATAACTGAATGCCCACTTTGAGAACTGTCCAAATGTTTTTTTTGTTTTTTTTTTAATTATTTTAAATAGCGGTGAGGCTGAGATGGTTTGGACATGTTTAGAGGAGGGATAGTGGCTATATTGGATAGAAGCTGTTGAACATGGAGCTGACAGGCAGAAAGAAAAGAGGAAGCCCCTGAAAGGGAGCAGCAGAAAGAAGAAGAGAGTAAAATAATAAAATTTTATTAAAGCTTCAAGTCTGCATGATACCCATACAGGTGGCCCTTTCAATTGTGGTTATCATGTATTACCTTTTTGTGTAGTTCACTGTCCTGCAGCTGCAGGTTTCCTCAGTGGATTTTTTGCATTAATTAGCAGGTGTCTGTGCGATGTAACCATACAGTCTATGTACCCTGCCTACTAGGCTTGCTAGCGTTAGTTGATCATTTTCAAATCCATCACGTCTAAATATGGTCACGTCTGGCTCCAGAAAGCCAACACTGCAACATCATAATGCTAAAAATTCAGTTTCACAAATCAGTTGGTGATTTCAGAATCTTTTTAACACAGTCTTTGGTTAATCTATGTGTGTTGTCTATCTGTGTCACATACCATCACACCTAAACACTGAGTGTAAAAACTCCCTAAACTCTTGTGTAATGAAAGTACATCCCCATCCTAATAACCAGCTCACGTGGCTTCCTTAAGTTGTTTTTACCATTTTTGTCATTTTCACAGTCCTTACCAACGTGCTGCTTTTTCACTGTTCTGCCTCTTCCCTCCCAAACATCACTGTCCGGTTCCCATGCCAACAGTTTCTGGGAGATTATTCCGGTGCACTGGTATGGAAGCTGCGGAAATGTGTCATCACAGAGAATGTAGGAGGGGAGAGGAGCTCTGTGTGGAGGGATGCCCAAAGGAAGAAGCGAGTGGGCTGCAGAGATGTATATAAAGAAGAGCTCAGTGGTGATCAGACTTCACTGCTTGCTCACACTCTGTAATTTCACAGCAGAGTTTCCAGAACGAAGGACAGATTGGAAAAGGAGCAAAACAGGATCTCTCATATCATCTTATCAAGCAGAACCCTCGGGGACATGTTCCCCAGCTTTCACTGATTGACTACTTCATACTGTTACAAATTTTTGTCTCTTTATTTTTTTCTTGCATAATCTGTCCCAAAACAGTTGAGGCAGCCGATCAGACACGCAAGAATTTTTAAACAAAAGGTTTTAAATCCTACATCCTACGCTTCATCTCCCCTAGAACTTCACTGTCTACAGCTCATCATCCTCACATTTGGGCCACTGTTCACCATGGCGACCAGCATGGACACGCTCCCTGCCCATCTGCTGCCTTTGGTGATGGAGGAGTTCCCCCAGTCTCTGGCCACAGCTTGTGTCTGCAGGGCCGGGCAACGTGAGCCCCGCCTCCGCTGCGTTCAGTGTGGCATCATTGAGGAGGAGGAGGAGGACTGCTCCACCCTAGAGGAGGACCAGGCCCAGCGCTCTTTCCTGCAGACCGTGGAGAGCCTGAGGAGGAGTACCAGATGAGCTGATCCAGAGGGAGTTCTGGCATGACTGTGGCATGTTTGACCCATTTGGCTTCCCTGCAACCAGTTTGGACCAACAGATGTCTACAGTGTTATGGATGCAGACTGTGCTGACATGAAACCTCTGTGGGTGGTGTTATTTTGCCATCATTGTTGGAGAACATACAGTACATGGCAATATGGCAACAGAGACTGCACTGAGTGAAGACACTAAGGACTGTGATTAAGCATTTGTTTCAAAGAGCCAGTCAAAAGGTGCTGGCATATTAATATATTTTAGATATTTTATCTACATTGTCAGAATAAATTTGCTTTATTGTAGAATGATTATCTGCACAGCATTACTATCACCCGGCCGCACTGCTGCTCATCATGCACTCTCTTTTTGTTAATGTTCGTATTGCCTGCTGCTAAGATTTTGAATTCAATATAAAAACGTTACATTTCAACCTTTATTTTGTGGTCTGTCTATTATTAATGTAGAAAATATTTCCAGTTAAAGCTGAGAAAACAATATCCTGTTATTATTCATCTCTTATACTGGAAGCTGTGTTTTAAGGGGAAATGTTGATCTTTTTTCAGGGCTAACCATGTGGTGGCACTATTGACACACTTTCTTTTAGCTAAATAGCAAACACTATAATGCTGTGCTCAACAGTCCAGCTTAACTTCCTATTCACAGCTGAAATCTTTAAATTATCCGTGTTAGTGCTAAAATCATTCAACTTTGTTTCTGAGAAATAGACAAAAGATATACCATTATGAATTGTGAGGAAACAGCACACTGCTGCAACACATTAATCCTTTAATTGTGACACAGTAGCCTTGAATTATAAAACAAAATTCCACTTTATGTGCGTACATTCTTTTTCATCTCTTATTTTTTTCGTTCCATTCTGTGACTGATTTCTCTCCATCATGATTAGCGAGATGGTTCTCTGCACCATCAGGCTCCAGCTCTGCATCATCTTTGCACTCTCATAAATGTGATACTGTTCCAAAGGCAAAAACAAACAATTATGAAGGCGCTATTAAAAAAATGAATGGATGAATGAACAGTTGTTTGAATCATGGATGGGTTCAATTGCTGTTTCTCCATTTCTCAGTGATTTTCTGAAAATAGTGGGGGGGGAGAAAAAAAAAAAGTTTTTTTTGAAAAACACTCTGCAGATGTCTGCTCCATAAATGAATTCAATTACAGATACTGTATGCCATCTGGAGCCTGTTTAATTTTTGGTTGTTATGTAAATATCATTTCATTGTGAGGGAACTTTTCTTCTTGAAATTTTCCATGCACGAAAACAACTCTTAATTCCTTTTGCTCCGTCAGTTAATGTTGCCATCACTGCAGTCGTATTGAACTCAGATGCTTCTTTTCTAAGAAAACTTTGCCCAACAGACTCGAGGCCACAAATATTTAGTTTTTAATGGTTTATATTAAAAAAAAGAGAGAGAGCGAGAGAGAGAGAAAAGAATTTTTATCTAACCAGTGTATAAACCTACTTTGTTTGAAAATTCAAATTTTTGACTTTTGGTTGAGAGTTGCAGAAAGCCAAAGCATGAATATTAAAAGCGATCTGAAGCAATGTCCTCAAGAAACCCTTACACACACACACACACACACACACACACACACACACACACACACACACACACACACACACACACACACACACACACACACACAAGCCAAAAAGAACACCTCTTCTTTCTAAGATGAACACAGCAGCACAGCTTAGGTTTGCAACATTGCCTCTGAACAAACCAAAAGACTTCTGGAATAGTGTGCTTTGGACAGACGAGACTAAAGTGAAGATGCTTGACTGTAATGCACAACACCTCATACTAACTGTTCAGAATGGTGGCGGAGGGGTGATTTGGGTTTTGCAGCCACAGGACCTGGGCACCTTGCAGTCACAGAGTCAACCATGAATTCCTCTGTATACCAAAGTATTCTAGAGTCAAATGTGAGGCCATCTGTCCAACAGATAAAGCCTGGCTAAAATTGGGTCATGCAGCAGGACAATGATCCCAGGCACACCAGCAAATCCACAATGAAGTCCAGACCTCAACTCAGTCCTGAAGACAGCTGTGCATAAATGAATGCCTGCAAGCACTGATGAACTGAAGGAACTTTGTAAAGAAGAGTGGGCCAAAATCCCTCCATAGCGATGCAAGAGACTGATAAAGTCATACAGAAAATGATTACTTTCAATTATTGTTGCTAAAGATGGTTCTACAGTGTGTACTTAATCTAGAATCCTGTGAAAACTCTCTTTTTTCACAGTATTGTGCTAAAGACTTGATTCAACCTTCATTTCAAATGCTGCCATCTTCTCTCAGCCAAGAGCCCATTTAAAATAGACTAAGGCAAAGTGGAAAACTGTTCCAGTGGTCAGAATCTAAATTTGAAATTCTTTTTAGAAACCATGGACACCGCATACTCTGGGCTAAAGAGGACGAGTATCACCCAGCTTGTTATCAGTGATGAGTTCAGTGGTCTGGTTCAGGGAAGGTCCTGCATATTTTAGCAAGACAATGCTAAACCACATACTGCATCTATTACAACAGCATGGCTTTGTAGTAGAAGAGTCTAGGTGCTGAACCTTTCACTGACTGAAAACATTGCATCATGAAATAAAAAATACAACAAAGAAGACCCAGGACTGTTGAGCAGCTAGTATCCTATATCAGACAAAAATGGGACAAGATTCCTTTTCCAAATCTCCAGTACTGGTCTCCTCAACCCCCAGATGTTTATGGACTGTTGTTAAAAGAAAAGGGGATGCTACACAGTTGTAAACATGATGTATTTCTGCCATCAAATGTGAAATGAGCATATTTTTCTTAAAAATTATGTTTTCTATCTTCCATTTTGACTATATTGTCGGTTCATGAGATTTGCAAATTGTCACATTCTGTTTTTTATTTACATTTTCCACAGCACCCCAACTTTTACATAAGCTAAGTCTCTGCACACTGCTGGGTCCATCTCAGGACAAATCACCAGCCTGTTACAAGGCTAACACAGACAGACAACCACACTTACCCTGACATCTATAGGCAATTTGGAGTTGCTGACCTGTATGCAGTTGTGCCTCTGAGGAAGGAAACCCACACATGCAGTACAAAGGGTGAACATGTAAAGGCTGCACAGACAGACAGTTTCCTTCAAAATCAGGACCTTCTTGTTGAGAGCTGACACGACAAATATTGAGTTTATTGAAGCATTTCTGAAATATTTTTGTTCAGTGTCCCAAGACGCCCTGCCACTGCCAAGCTCTGCTTGTGAGACAAGGAGGACACAGCACAATCACACGCCACGGCTGGAAACACATTCACCTACACTGCAAGCTGCAGGGGTTTTTATTTGTTCCTGAGGAATTTCCTTGTTTAGGGTACCAGAAGAAAATTGCAAAATCTTCTACTTGATTACATTTTTTTCCTCTCACCGTAAAGCCATGTTTAAATAATGTACAAAGAGGCCATTTTGTAAACACAATGAATTGTATTCTGTACATTTTAAGAAACGACTTATTCACAGGAGAAAAAAAAAATGAGCAAACTGATGGGCTGCGTTAGGCTTTTGACATTCATCCCTGCATTGAAGTGTAAAACATTAGGTGTTTTAATAGGTTTCATTATTTGAATTTAAAGAATCAAAAACATTCAATGTACCTTATTTGACCTTTCAAATTATAACCAGAAAAGAAAAAATTGATAATTGTAATAGAGTTACACTTTTTTTAATGAGACATTTTTATACTTAGTATATTATTTGGACAAAGCTTTTTTATTGTTGCATTCAAAAACAGCGAGCTTTATTGTTGTTGCTGTTCTTCTGTGTTTCACACTAAGGTGGCATATAGTGACTGACGGAGTTCAATGGTGACGTTATTGTGCATATTTTTCTTAACCTCATTGGGTTCAGGTTATGCCAGGTCCACTTTAATGGGATGCCTTTTGATGGCTAGTTTATCTGATTATAACACATTACAGCACAAATGAAACTTAATACAACATAACAGGGCAAACAAATAGCCAGTGACCATAAATCAAACTATAAATACTTTTTAATCAGAATCAGAATCAGAATCAGATCAGAATCAGAAGGTTTTTATTGCCATATGGGTGAACAGGTTCACAGCATTAGGAAATTGCTGCGGTACTTCGTGCTTACAGAAAAAAACAAATAAGTATAAAAACTATAAGACAATATACAAGTATACAAATTGCAAATATACAGAGATATTAGAGCTATAACTATAGCACAATATTACAAAATTACAAAATATACAGTGCAGAGACTAATTAAAAGATAAAAGAATGTAGACTATATTCCACTAATATGTACATCAGTGCAATCAGACAGGTGCATAGACATAGGGTCATCAGCGTTTGTGGAGGGTGGTGGTAACAGTCTTAGGGTTATTGTTCATGAGTCCAACAGCAGAGGGGAAGAAACTGTTCTTATGGCGGGAGGTTCTGGTCCGTATGGACCGTAGCCTCCTGCCTGAGGGGAGAGGGTCAAAAAGTCTGTGCCCAGGGTGAGAGTGGTCGGCTGTGATCCGACCTGCACGCCCCAGTGTCCTGGAGGTGTACAGGTCCTGGAGAGATGGGAGGTTACAGCCAATCACCTTCTCAGCAGAGTGCACAACGCGCTGTAGTCTCTGTTTGTCCCTAGTGGTGGCTCCAGCATACCACACAGTGATGGAGGAGGTGAGCTTAAGCTTAAGCTGCTGTATTGGTTTAAGTTTTATCTATTATAAATTACTTAGACTATAAATACGGTACTCCTTTCTACATACACTCACTTCATTAGATACACCTGTTCATCTGCTTGTTAATGCAGATATCTAATCAGCCAGTCACAAGGCAACAACTCAGTGCATTTAGCATGTAGATGTGGTCAAGAAGACCTGAGGAAGTTCATACTCAGCATCAGAATGGGGATATAGGTGATTTAAGTGCCTTTGAATGTGACATGGTTGTTGGTGCCAGATGAGCTGGTTTGAGTATTTCAGAAACTGCTGATCTAACATCTTTAGGGTTTACAGAGAAGGGTCAGAAAAAGAGAAAATATCCAGTGAGTGGCAGTTCTCTGGGTGAAAATGCCTCTGGGTACTCCAGCTTCCTCCCATAGTCCAAAGAAATGCAGTTACTGGGGTTAGGTTAACTGATCCGGTGTGAATGGTTGTCTTTCTTTCTGTGCTAGCCCTGCAACAAACTGGCAACATGTCCAGGAAGTACCCTGCCTCTTGCCCCATGGCAGCTGGGATAGGGTCCACCCACTTATCCAATGACCCTGAACTGGATAAGTGAAAGAAAATGAATGGATGGATGGATGGATGGATTTTGGACCCCTCAGTTATCCTTCCCTTACACCTTCTGTCAGTAATCACCCTGGACACTCGCTATCCCCCACTCCACCCTTCCTCCACTCTCTTGTCTCCTCTATTGTACACTGTCTGTTGTAGATCCACAAAGACAGTGCAACTCCTGACCTTCTCCAACAACACTCTCAAAGCAAACATCTCATCTCTAGGTCTCTTTTTTGGCATGAAGCCACACTGCTTCTTGCTGATCATCACCTCTATTCTCAGACTAGCTTCAACAGCTTTGTGGCATGGGCCATCAGCTTTATTCCTTTGTCTTTAGTACAGCTCTGCATGTCACCCTTTTTTTTGAAAATCAGTACCGGTGCACTTCTTCTTTATTCTTCAGGTGTCCTCTCACTCTCCAAGACAATCTGGTCAAAATCTCCACTGCTGTCTCTCCTAGACATCTCCATACCTCCACAGGTATGCCATCTGGACCAGCCGCCTTTCCACTCTTCGTCCTCTTCATAGCGGCCCTCACTTCCTCCTTAGTAATCCTCTGCACTTAATTCACTAACTGTCCTTCATTCGTCCCCCTCTCTCTCTCATTTTCCTCATTTATTAGCTCCTCAAAGTACTCCTTCCATCTTCTCAGCACATTCTCTTCAGTCATTAGTACATTTCCATCTCTATCCTTAACCATCCTAATCTGCTGCACATTTGGTCCTGCTTGATCTCTCTACCTAGCCAATCGATACAAGTCCTTCTCACCTTCCTTCATGTAGAGCTTTACATACAATGCACTATAAGCCTTTTCCTTTGCCACCTCTCTCTTTGCTGTACTACCTAGCCTCCCAGTACTCCTGCCTACTTTCTTCATCTCCCGGCTAGCTCGCTTTTCTTTGCAAACCTCTTCCTTTGAATATTTTCCTGTACTCCCTGATTCACCGAGTCTCCTTGTCCTCTTTCCTCTGTTCAAAGGATGCACCAAACATTTTCTTGGCAGTTACCCTCACCACTTAACTGTACTTTCCCAGCCATCTGGTAATTCTTCCCTACCACCCAGAGCCTGTCTCAGCTCCCCCCTGAACTCTGTGCAACATTCTTCCTTCTTAAACTTCCACCATTTAACCTTTGGCTCCAATGATACTCATTTCCTCTTCTTGGTTTCCAGAGTCATCCTACAGACAACATCCAATGTTGCTTAGCTACATTCTCCCCTGACACCACCTTACAGTCTCCCATCTCTTTCAGATTGCACCTTCTGCATAAGATACAGTCCACCTGTGTGCACCTTCCTCCACTCCTATGTGTCATCCTATGTTCCTGCCTTGTCTTGTAATATGTGTTCATCACAGCTATTTCCATCCTTTTTACAAAATCCACCACCATCTGCCCTTCTGCATTTCCCTCCTTAACACTCTACCTACCCACCACCTGCTCATCACCTCTGCTCCCTTCACCTACATGTCCACTGAAATCTACTGCAATCACCTCCCTCTCCCCCCTGGGGACACTCTCTTCCACTTCATCCAACTTACTCCAGAATTCCTCTCTCTCTTCTGATATCCAATCCTGTGGGGCATATGCAGAGACAACATTCAACGTCACCCATTTCTGGCTTCAAACTCATGATCCTGTCTGACACTCTTCACCTGCACAACACTATCCACATACTCTTCCTTTAAGATTACCCCTACTCCATTTCTCTTCCTATTTATACCATGGTAGAACAGTTTGAATCCACCACCGCCTTGCTTCCCTTCCACCTGGTCTCCTGCACACACAGTATATCTGCCTTCCTTCTCTCCATCATATCAGCCAGCTCTCTCCCTTTACCAGTCACAGTCCCTATATTTAAAGTCCGTGCTTTCACCTCCAAACTCTTGCCTTTCTTTTTGCTGCCCCCTTTTTTCTTCCTTTGCCTTCAGCCAACAGTAGCACAGTTTCCAGCAGCACCCTGTTGGCCAACAGCACCGGAGGCAGTCATTGTTAACCTGGACCCCGACAGATCCGGTATGGATCCCCATTTATCCTAGAAGTACCCTGGTTTGTGCCCCCCCCCCCCGAGGCTGAGTTTACAGTAGCCTGTGTGTGGTAGGCCATTTTATTTTTGCTCATTTTATTTGCAGGATTTCTTTTGGTTGAGTTTAATGTTATTAAAGCTCTAATTGTTTGTAATGAGCATTAGAATGCACTGCTGATTCAGCTTAGTAATTAAACATAAATAGGCTAATTATGTTGGGGGTAGAAATTTTGCACAACTTTCCCTGTAACCTGCTTGTTTTTGTTGTTTGGGGAGGATTTCCTTTTTTGCTCAGTGCAAATTTGAATCCTGTGTAGAGATTAATATTGCACATTGGCTTTAGGGATGTGGGCATACAGTTGTCTCGGACTCAGACCATCATCACAATTTGCTAATACTAAACTATATTTACTTTTTCCACACACCAATTAAATACACAATTAAAAAATAATATCAGACAAAAACATACAATAATCAGGCTGCTGGGACACAAACCAGCTAAAGAGAAAATAAACTGTATGTGATTAAAACAGTTTTTTTCCTCAGTACATTTATTCAATAAATATTTGTTTTCAGATAAAATACTGTATAACAACTGAAAGTACTGCTTTAGATTGATAATTGTGTTTATAATTAACAATTTGAAATTAATTTGTGGTCATATGGGTATGAAGAATTTAATTTAAATGTACATAAAATGCTAGACATTTAATAGGTCTTTACCAGTTTAAAAAAAAAGTTACATTTTTAAATTTGAGGAGTAATTTAATAGTTTTTACATTTATAGTTATTTTGTAGTATAAAAGTCTGAATATATTTTAATTTTTAAGACAGACATTTTATAGCACTGTACATTTATTGCTTTTTCATGTAACACTTTATAGTACATTTAATTTTAACTATTATAAACAGAACAAAACTAAAAGAAAACAGGGAACATGAGAGTCTAAAAACAAGAAAACACTTCTAAGGATCTGTCCTGCCATGGGCTGGACATGGGAGATGTAGCAGTTCTTGGATAATTCTGAACCTCAGCTATAGGGATAACCAGCTAAAACCCAGCAGATGAGACAAAGGAGTGTCTACAGCCATCTATAAAATATGGTGAAGGCTCTGTCGTGGCCTACGGTTGCATTTAAGCCAGTGGTGTAGAGGGTCTTATCAAAACTGATGGAATTATGGACACAGTGAAGTATGGTCAGATTTTGAGCCATCGTGCAATACCATCTAGAAAGCATGTGGTTGGCAGTAGCTTCATTTTTGATCTGAAACACATTGCGGATGTAATAAAAGCATACCTGGATAGAAAAACACACAATGCAAGATGACGAGTCCTGGATTGTTCTCCCCGGACTGCAACGTTATTGAAGAGAGAACAGAAAAGACAGCCAACATCCAAAGAAGAAATCTGAATGTCCTTCAATAAACCTGGAGAACTACTCCTGAAGACTACTTAAAGAAATGACAAGAAAGCTGCCTCAGAGAGTTCAAGCTGTGTCGAAGAATAAAGGTGGTCACACCAAATATTGACTTTTGTTAGAATTATACAAACTCTGTTTTTCACCTTATTGATTGTATTTTCATGTTTCCAAGAAATGAGCCTTGCTCAACACTTTTGCACAGTACTGTATTTAAAAATTACAGACAGAATCTGCAAAATAAGCTTTAACATTTGTAGCAATACACATTTACTATTTACAGTATACTGAAGTCATTTCAATGCCTCTGCATTACTGACCAGTAAGCCTACTTAAACTCAGTGAAACTGCCTTATGCAATACATTTCTATACTATTCTCCATATCTTAATTGCATCTTGGCTGCAATGTGCTGCTTTGACCTTTTCACTGCTCCTTCATTCGACTTCACTCATTGTCAGCTTTGTATCCGTCTACCGGTGGTCATCAGCTGCTTATAGCTATATTTCAGAAGGAGATTGTCAGCTCTGTGCCCAGGGTTGTGTGATTTTAATATGTATAAGCTCATAATAATCTGCTGCGTAACCGATGTGTCTCAGCCTGCTGCTACATAACAGGTGGAGGGCTGGGTTTAGAGTTATCCCTCTCACTTCACTAAAAAGTATATTCCCTCATGGTTTTAAGCACCCAGCAAAGCGATGGCCTCGTGGCAGTCGATGCCTCTGGCTAATTTGTTAACTTTGCTGCAAAGAACTTGCAGATGCCACAGCTGCTCTCTTGTTGCATTTCACAAACCACCACCATAAACCCACCTTCACCTCAGCATCCACCTGTAGGCTATAAGTCTAAGTTTCCCTGGGGGGATTTTATTATCGTCACTCCCCAGTTGCCGCTCTGCTGAGGTTTGCCTTTGCTTGCGGTGAATGACAAGCTCAGTCACCAAATATCAACTCTGAACATGCTCTCTTTTTTGATGTAATAAATCCGTTCTGCTTGAGTTTGACTGCCTGAAAAAAAAATTATACATCTTAAAGAGTGAATAAATATGACCCTTTTTATACTTCTTTGCACTTTTGATGAGTTGCACAAGAGCTGCTCAAAATTGTACTTTATATTGGCCATTTTGGTGACATCCTATTCAGATGCTCTTGTTTTTAAGTACTCGGAGAAATATTGGTTTTAATTGTGACCAGCATCATACGAAAAATCTGAATGGGGGGTGAAGGGAGTCAGCAACACTCAAGGAGTTCATTTCCTGCATTCTGGTAATTTCAGTGCATCAATTTGATGCTTTTTCCAAATCATTTTAAGGTAACATGTAATATTTTGGGGAAAATACTTCCAAATTGTAAATTAGATTTTCTTTTGGTTAACATCTCTGCTGAATCAACTCACACACATTCACAGTTTACTCTTCTGTGCTTTGCAGCTTACAGCCACACCACTCTGAGCACAACCAAGCTCATGTGATCTCAGGAACTAAGCAGCATTGTCTGTGGTTAATACTTGGATGGGATGCTGTAAATTAGCAGACTGGTGATGGAGTGGTTAGCACTCATAGCAAGATGTTTCCCGGTTCAATTCCAGGTTGAGGCCTTGTATGGAGTTCGCATGTTCTTCCTGTGCCTGCATGGGTTTCCCTGGGGTACTCTGGATTCCCTCCACAGTGCAAAGAGATGTTGGCTCAACTGATGACTTCACATTGTCCATCGATGTGAGGTTTCTGGTTATGATCAAAACGTTGTGCTGCTTTGAAACACGTTACACATATCTGTGTTTAGGAATAATGTACAAAATGAGAAGGGAATATTGCCTTAAGATCAGTGAGTAAATAAACCAAACTAAAAAAAAAAAAACAACCCAAAAACCCATGTTGTTGTCTCACAACTTCCTTAGTTTTAAGCTGAAAATCAAAACTTATGTCCAAAAATTGGATCCTACTGTAGCTCCTTTGTTTTAGCAGTTTGCCTGTGTACACAGAACACCAGAGGAGAGGAGCAGACAGAGCTACTCACAACACTGTGTGTGTGTGTGTGTGTGTGTGTGTGTGTGTGTGTGTGTGTGTGTGTGTGTGTGTGTGTGTTGCAAATCATTATGTTTCCAACAAAAGATTCTGTGGCTGCATTATAACTGAATAAAAAATTCCCTGCTTATCGGAGGCGTTGATAGGTTACATTAGAGCAATTTTTCAAATTTTTTTCCCTCTGCGGCACTCTAAATATTGAGAGGTTTGTATCCTCTGTGTCCTTCCCCAAAATCTGGTCTGAGAATTCAATCCTTTTGAGATTCTGTCTTCTCATACTATTATAATTCTCTAATTAATTATGTTTCGACACAATCATGGGGTCAAACAGAAGTGCAGGATTGATTTTTGTCACCACAGGCACAATTTGTGCTATTCTCCCACGCTAACTGCATGCAACTGTGCTGTTTGCGGGGATGACCGGCTGACAATAATGACAAACAAACAGACACTGTATATACTCGGGTGAGCACCAGTCCTCATTATCCAACCATAGTCTGCTGGCTGAGCACATGTACGTACATGATTGGACTTACCCTTCCATTTCACTTGCCATGCTGCAAATCGGTGCCATGTTGGCGGGTTCACTTTCAGGCATGGCATGCTATTAAGGGGTTATTTGTATAATTTACCACTTCTAATTCCAAGGCTCAGCCATATTGGCAGGAACATTCAAAACTAAATTGAGTGTGAAGATTGAGAGGAATTAATGTCTGCTGGACTGTGAGCTGAATGCGTGTCTTCAGTGGGCCCTTGGCCACCACAAGGACAAGAGTCTGAGCAGGATTTGTATGTTAAAGGTTGACTTAGCAAAGTCAATAATTGAGCTACTCCGTGGGACTTTGCCCGCCCCAAAGCAATCAACCATTCTTTTTTGTTAGATGAGACGAGAGAGGCGAGCAATCTAATAGGACTATAAGGCTCGTACGTGGAACAAAACAAAAACTGAAAAGAGACTTTTAAAGGAACAGAAGTTTTAACCATGTTCCAGGCTTCTAAAAAGTGCTTTGAAGCCAGATATTACTAGTCAATGATGTCTTTTTGTTCCTTTCCCATCTGAAATACTCCCATGTGATGTTTCCCTTTGTAACAATGCATAATAGAGTTACGGCTTCTTGAAAATAAAATACAGGAGCTGAACAGTGCTCAAATAGGCATAGCAAACAATATATCTGCATGTCTAGAAACACTACAATAATGATTGGTTAATTTTATTTTAAATAGGGATGGTATAATAGAGACACTCTACAGGCTTTCTGTGTGATTCAGCTCCGTAGGTGACATTATTTAAAGAAGAAAAAGAAATAAAAGTAAAGGAAAAAAATTAATAAAATGAAGATAAAAGTTAAATCTGTCATGGTCAGATAGATTCACACAGCAGGCCAGGACTGAAGTCTGCACTGAGCTGAAGTTAGTTTAAGGTTATATTGCACAGCTCGATATTTGTGTTGTTTGTATCAGTGAGTCTGAATAGATGGAAATAAAAAAAGTGAAGGTTTCAATACAAAAAACATAAATTTCATGCTGTTTGTTTGAGATTAATGATCACCCCGAATTTCTACATGAACATTTCAGGTTCATTGTGAGCATAACAGCCTGCAGTAGTTAGGGCATGTAAAATAGACATATACAATCACTGTGCACATTATTAGATACACTTGTTCAGCTACTACCTGTCCATCCATCCATCCATCCTCGCAGTTCTGCTTATCCTGTTCAGGGTCGCAGGTGTCTGGAGCCTGACCCAGCTGTCATAGGGTGAAAGAGTTAACGCAAAAATCTATGCATCCAATCCCATGGCAGCAACTCATTTAGGCAAATACACATGGTCAAGATGACACATGAAAATTCAAACTAAGCATCAGACTGGGGGAGAAAGGTCCAAAAAAGAGAACATATTCAGTGAGTGGCACTTCTCTGAAAATGCCTCGTTGTTGCCAGGAGAAGAGGGGATTGGCCAGACTGCTTCGAGCTAAAAAATAAAAAAAATAAAAAAAATAAATCAAAAAACCACTCATTACAACCAAGGTATGCAGAAGTGCATTTCTGAACATATCAAACCTTGAAGCAGACGGGTTACAGCAGCAGAAGACCACACTCGGTGCAACTCCTGTCAGCTAAGAGCAGGAAACTGAGGCTACAATTTGCATGGCTCACCAAAATTGGATAATAAAAGACTGGATAGTTTGGACTCCTTAATACCAAGCGAGCATTGTTTTAAAAATCCACAGCCTAACATGTATGCAACCAGTATTGTTGTTGATCATGTCTATCCTTTCATGACCACAGTGTACCATCTTCTGACAGTTCCTTCCAGCAGGACAATGTGCCATGTAACAAAGATTAAATGATCTAAAACTGGTTTATTTAAGATGACAGTAAGGTCACTGTATTCAAATGGCCTCCACAGTCACCAGATCTCAATCCAATAGAGCGCCTTTGGGATGGGGTGGAAGAGGAGATTTGGATCATGGATGTGCAGCCGACAAATCTGCAGCAACTGTGTGATGTTATCATGTCAAAATGGACCAAAACCTCTGAGGAATATTTCCAGCATTTTGTTGCCTCCATACCAAAAAGAAGTAAGATAGTTTTGAAGGCAAAAGGAGATCCAACCCAGTTCTAGCAAGGTGTAACTTATAATGTGGCCAGTGAGTGTAAATTTAGATATAGGCAGGGGACATCACTAAGGTAATTTCTAATGCTAACAGCCTTGTGCAAATTCCAGTAAAATGGTCCAAAAAAAAGCACGCACTGTTCCCACAGGATCACCTTAACTTATTGATTTTACTGCCACATCTAAATAAAATAAAATGAATTAGACTGGTGCTACAAACATTTGAATCAACAGAAAATGAGGGGAAGTGCTGCAGTGTTTAGAGACGAGCAGAGTCACTTTGCTTTCTATAATGAAAGATTTCTTACATCATATATCTTTATAGTCATCCCAGGCTGTTTTCTGCATTTTAGCCATAAAAGAGATCTCAAAGTGAATAGAAGGTAACTTACTTTAGCTGAGTGTAGTTACCAGTAATGAATGAGAGAGACTGGTGCATAGAGAGTGTGCTGAGCCTCATTCACTGGAGTCCCAAGAGAAAATGGAGCAATACATTGCAAACATTCCAATTACCTCTAAACAGAGCCAACTTTGTGATTAGAAAATCTTTACCATTTTGGAGTGATGACGGTGCAGTATCAATAAAAAAAGTATGCCCACAGTGCCTTAATGAGAGAGCAGAGATAAGACTATTAATTTATGCATTCACACCATCTGCAGTTCACCCCTACTAATCTTCCCTTCCACGGTAGCATAAACAGTGTTACTATTTTCTATTTGCTTAGGTTAATTGTATGTATTTATTTTTATAATGTGTTGAGTGCAACACAAATGTCAATTACCTCTTCCCATTTTAGTCTTGTTGACATGCTGAGTATTGTGGAATGTAATTGTTCATTAACCCATTGTTTTTCACTTTAAATGAGTAGTCCCACTTCCTGAAACTATGTGCATATCCCCACTAATTCAATCTGTTTTTCCCAGCTTTAACAGCCAACATTCCCCCCAGAGATAAGCAGTTTTATCTTGCAGCACAGGTGTAAAAATGGAGGCTTAAAAACCAGAAATATCAGGCTCTGCACAGAAACTGTTGAGTCATCAGTGTTGATCAAATCTGTCATGTCCTCCCAGGTAAATTATGGTTATTATGTGCTATGAGACAGTAAAAAATTGTGATTGTTGCAATTATACACTTTGACTTCAGCTTGTATAGTCTCCAGTGTAATGTCCAATGTCATCAGCTGTTTGCTCATTTCAAAATCTATCTGCAACAAAACACAAATGGATTCTGGTAGAGGACTTTGTGTGTCTCTTTGAGCCCAAAAGCACCGTCGCTGCAAGCACAAGCTACCCAGGGTAACGCCATATCAGCTCATTGGCGACAAATGATAATTCACATGGTTATTTTTAAATGCTTGGAAGAGACACACTATAGAGGCTTTTACACAGACAAAGGCACTAGTAGAAATAATTTGAACAGAAACCACTGACGACAGGCAAAATGTAACAGGCGATGCAAAGTGGGCAGATCTCAAGTTAAACTCTCACATAACCTATACTAGGCCATCTTTGCAGGCTGCACAACAAAATCAATTACACAATATGCACAATTACACCCATACAAAAATAGTATGTTAGTAGCTAAATGTAGCCACAGTTAAAAAAGCGCAAAAATATCTGTCCTGGATGGGAAAGTGTACAAAACAGGAGAGATGTTTTCTTTAGATAAAGTTCTTGTCCACTGGGACAGTTGGGGTCATTGACTGTGAGCACAGAATCTCTTCCGTGCATTTTCATTTGTTTTGCAATTTGTGAGATTCTGTTTTCAGGGGCTGATAGTTCCACAGAGACATGAAGGGCACTTCCCAACCTTACGTAGACCCGTATGCTCATAAATCAGTGTCCTCCTCAGTCATTCTGCCAAGATTGCTGCAGATGTATGGGGCTATTGTTATAGCAAGATTAGCTGTGCGTCACAATCTGCGTGTGCATATTTAGATCCGGGTGGAGACTCGTGTGTCTTCAGATTTGTGTGTGCATAATCGGATCTAACCCACCAAGTCTGTCACACAGATATTCTTCTCCTGCAACTGTAACACTGAAAGGAGGTGAAGAGCTGAACATGCTCAGATCAGCTACAGCAGGGATTCATGCAAACTATCACTATAATTGTTGTGCATTAATTGTAAATCATCATGCAGTTTTCCATAACATAAAAGACTGTATGTTTATGTCGGCACGGCAGGACATGTGCAAGAACTACTGAAATGTTCATTTTTAAGTGATTTAAAAGGACGTATTACTGTAGGACCCAAATGCAGACAAACCAAGCAAAACAAAAAAACACAAAAAAATTCAAACAGGTGGAAAGTCGAAAACCAAACAACAATGTTCATACAAAAACAACAACAACAAAATAAAACAGAATCCAAACAGGTAAAATACAAGCAAGGATAACAGACACTGAGTCAAGGATTCAGAGAATGACAGCGCTTCTTATACATAAAAGAGTAATCAGGGAATAAGACACAGAAGGGTAACAAAACACAGGTGATGATAATCAAAGACAATGGGACAGGAGGGGAAGTAAAACCACACAAAAGCACAAGAGAGAAATGACTACCAGAATAAAAGAGAAAGTGAGGAACAAACGGAAACAGGCACAGAACCCTGACAGTCACATTCATGTACTCACTCATAAGTATCCTACTGTGTCCTATTGTGTCAAGCCAAAAAATATATTCTATAAAAATGGCCTTTAGTGATTTTATGCAAACCTGAACACAAAATGGCAAGAGAAAACTAGGAAAGCGTTCTTTCCGAGGGACCACTGTCACAGTAAATGAGTCTGTTATAATCAACTGCAACTTGACAGCTCTCATGATAAAAGATTACACTCCCTAAGAAGTTTGAAGATTAACGATCACGAGCAGCTCCTTGGGGGCAGCCTCCCAATCCACCCTAAACTGCGGCATATTACCCAGATGCTCTTCAGAGCCTGTTGAAAGACACCGCATACCTGTGAGACAGATCCTCTACCCTCAGTCATCACACTTAAATTTTTTAATATTTAATGGTGCTATTCACATGAAGCATGGAGAATGAAGCACAGAAGGCAAAAAAAAAAGAAAGGAAGGAAGGAACTATGCTATTAATACAAGTCACACAGATTTAATGTGCTGGAGAAGCACAAGTCTCACTGATGATGTTACTTTTCTGGCTTTGAAACTCCCCCAAAATGTTTGTTGTCAGTGCAGTTAAGCATTCAGCATCCCTTGTGAACATTGCAGACAGCAGTATGAGAAATATAAAAACACCGTAATCTTGGAAAAACCTGGAATGGTAAAAGTATTTGGATCAGATTATGCCCACATGGATCTCAGTATGCACGCATAGATCCGAATATGCACATGTGCACAGATGTGATTACGCATACACAAATCTGATTACGAACAAATTAATTTGAATTGGGGTGGCTGTGGCTCAGGAGGTGGGGAGCAGGTCATCTACTTATCGGAAGGTTGGTGGTTTGATCCCTGGCTGCTCCAGTCTGCATACCAAAGTATCCTTGGGCAAGATACTGAACCTCAAGTTGCTCGCCGATGCATCCATTGGAGTGTGAATGTTAGATAGAAAGCACTTAGATGCAGAAAAAAAGGTGCCTGTATGAATGAGTGTGAATGGGTGAATGAGGCATGTTGTATAAAATGCTTTGAGTGCTCAGAGTAGAGTAGAAAGTGCTATTTAAGAACCAGAACATTTACCCTTTACCAATATGCATGAATGGATTAAAATCAGAATATGCATGCAAAACTCTCCACACAGATGCAGACACAGACATGCTGACACACACACACACACACACACACAGATAATGCTGCTACAACAACAACCGCTTACCAGATGCGCTACTATTAACTGAATAATTAACATAAGCTTTGATGTGGGGCTTAACTTTTTCATTACCAAATTGTATGACTTAATTTTATTTATAGTTCTAAGATTATGTCAGTAAAATACAGCCGAGGGGGTACGGTGATCTTTTCAGCGGGCTGAACTTCTCAGCTCAGCTCATCCGTAATGTCGAGGCTTTGAGCGGTTGAAGTAACAACCAATGGAAGTGAAGGACACCAGTGATTGACATACAACAGGACAGTAAATATATTAGAAGTTTACCTGTGCAACCTGGGCCTGGAATGTGCACTAGCAACAAATCATTAGCTACAAATGGATGTGAGCGTTTATGCCAGTGAGGATTTCAGGCCCCGTCCTTGGTTTTTTTTGATCTGCCAACAAAATTAGAAAATATATTTTTGCTTCCTTCAGTTCAGCATTTTGGCCGTTGTCATCTTGCTTTTTGAAACCACATGCTCAGAGTGGGGGTGGTGGTGGTTCTAACTGAGAAGCTGAGGATGCTGTTGATGTCCAATAGAGCAACAGTGTAGCCATTCACTAAAATAAGATGTAAAACTAGGAAATGATACTTACATACACTCATTAGGAAAGTCTTTACTGAGGCCATGAATCAAGGAAAGAGTGTGTGTGTGTGTGTG